>NW_026947510.1:30152200-30777200 GCF_034190915.1 Cavia porcellus | reverse complement strand
ACCATGTCTGAAAGACAAAAATATGAAAACAAAACAAAATAATTAAAATAAATAAATAAATGTATTCATGCTCTCCAGGTATTCTAAAATTTAAAATCGGTATTTTTTTATACTGAAAAGCTTTTTCTTTTAGATTCAGATCATCTGTCTTTCTTGTCCTGTCTCTCTTGTACATGTATTAAGAGGTATATGTTAAACCAACATGAGACTACTTGGCAAAAAATGTTTTTTATAAAGGCTCTTGCGATATTTTTGTTATATTTGTATTATTACACCTAGAGATACATAGGCATTAAACAGCCCAAACAATACCACAATTTTTTCAATGACATCCCACTAAAAAATCACAATTTAGGTGAGATCCTCTTATGTACTAGATAGAAGTCATTGACTAAAAATGGTATCCACAATGGAGATGTGAGGGTGTAAGAAAAATACTATCATCATGATGGTCATGTTAAAATATTATTCATGGCCCTTGATTTAAAGTATTCTCTATGTACTACAACTCTTATCTGTCAACATTCAACACACATTCAGTTACCAAAAGAACCACAATAGACTTTTTCTTAAAAGCTTCTAGTTTTAGATTTATTGTTGATAAACATATAAAATTGTAATAATTGAACTCACTACTTCCACTGTAATATTGTTTCTTGAGTTACAAAAGACTAAAAGAACAATCATATAAAACAACATTGTTTATCTTTAAATACGAGGCATTCCTAAGACCATAAATACGTATAATGTATTTTTATTTTAAAAATCATAACAGAAAAAAGGATAGAAATAATATATATTTTTGTCCTGGCCTGCGGGTATGTCCATGGAGATCCTAGAGGGGATCCCTATTCCCATGTTCTTTGTTCCTTATATTTGAGTATGTATAGGAGGCCCAGCTTCCTTCCCTGTCGGCCACAGTCTGTTTGAATTGTGCCAGCAAGGTGTTCCCGCCCACTGCAGTGGCACCAGGGAGACACAGACCTGGGGAGCCTATGCTGCGCCTGTCCCTCCAGGTCAACCTACCACAGGCTTCACCACTAGGGTGCACCTCCAGGCGCTGGGGCCTGAGTTGGGCTAGCCTATTGGGTCTCAGCCAGTGGCGACTCACAGGCCAGGCATTCACCACCAATTCCGCTTGAGAGGGGGATATGTGACTGAAGTCACTGCAGCTTCTCATTCCAGGAAGTCTGCCTGGTCTGAGTACCTCTGTACCTGCTGTAGCCTCCTTCTCTATGGAAGGTCCTGATTCACTCACTCATGGTTGGTTGATTTAGGGCACCCGGCCAGTCCCACTCCCAGCTCCTTTCAATGCTTCCCACTCTCTGAGCTTTCTGGTCTCTCTCCCTGCTCTGCCAACCAGGATGCAACAGCAGCTACAGGTAATTCAAATCACAGTTTCCAGTGGCGTGGGTCTGGTTTCCATGCTGAGACCTTATCTGTGCCTGCTGTATCACCAGGATTGCGTTTCCAAATGGTTTCTCTTAATTTAGTTCGTTCCTGGGTCGGCAAAGAATATCCCCCCTTGCCTGGGACTTCCTGCCCGGCACCACTCCTAGATTTCAAGTGCAGTTTCTCAGAGAGCCCCCAAGCCTGCTGCTATCTATGCACTATGTTCTTCCAGACTCCTCCAATTGTTGATTCATTGAAGTATTTCCTGTGTGGGTTGTGTTTTGTTCATGAACTCTTTGTCCACACATATATCTCCAAGATTACTACCTACCTTGTCTTCCAGTAGATTTAGTATTTCTATTTTCATATTTAGATCTTTGATCCATTTTGACTTTAGTTTAGGATATAGTGATAAACTTGTGTCTAGTTTCAGTCTTCAAAATGCAGAAAGCCAACTTTGCCAGCACCATTCCAGTGAACATGTTTAGCTACTTTGTCAAATATAAGGTAACTGAGTGCCATTATAGCTGTGTTTGCATCTTCAAATCTCTTCTGTTGATCATCAGGTCATTTTTGCCATTACCATGCTAAGTTTATCACTGTAGCTTTGTAGTATAATTTCAAATCACTGCAGCTTTATGATGACTGTGGCCTTGACTTTGTTTCCCAAGTTTCTATAGTAGGTCTCTTCTGTTTCCAAGTGAGTTTTATGAATGTTTTCTTTAGAACTTTAAGGTTTATTTTTGGCATTTTATCAGAATTTCATTAAATTTGTATAACAATTGCTGCCATCCTGTCATCCACCAGAGTACACAGGAACTTCAGCAGCACACAGGGCCAGGCTGAGCCAGTCTCTTGCACACTCCTGATGCCCTGCCACTGCCACTCTGTGACCCTCCCACCTCCTGGGCCTAGTATTTCTGTCGATTTTCAACTCCCAAACCTCCACTTGGAACGTTAGACAACAGTGGATTCACCATACTCTGTCAATGAGAGACTCAGTGACCCTTCATCCAGACAGAGGACCTCATCAGGCTTCCATCAGAGACATGAGTGTTCCTGTAAAATAGGAATATGGTTTTTCACCTTCAGTGGATAAACAGGATCAATAGCAAAGCACGCTCCAGAAGTAGGGCTTTGGTGAGCGTGGCAAGAGTGTAGGTGACTCTTTCCTACACACAGACAGCATCAGATAGGTTGAGGAAGGTGCCAATAAGGCCTTCTCCAACGTGGAGAAAGTTGAAAGAGATTCTGAGACACCCAGTAACACAGTAGGGCCCCAGCTGAGACAAACACTATGGCCAGGGAGATACGGTGATGTGGAACAAATTGAGGATATAGTAGCAGAAGGAACTAATGGTTAATTTATATAAATATTCTTAGGTTTGTCAACCTAGGAAGACTATAGGACTCACCCAACAGCCCTGCATGGAGAGTTCAGGTGACTGGCCCACCTCTTCATTGTGGGACCCAACAACTAGACTAACATCAACCTTACAGTAGGGCCCTAAGATACACACTACCAACAGTTGACACTAATGGTACGGAAAGACCAAATATTAGCAAAAATGGTGAAAATGACAAAATGAAAAAGCAAAGTGTGATCTCAAGCATCTAATCCATCAAGAACAAGTAAGTGAGACATTGAAATATAGGACTTTAAAAGCCATACACCAGAAATTTCTAAAAAGATAGAAAGTGAAATAAAAAGACAAATCCATGAGGCTATAGAGGAAATCAAATGAAAAGTAATCTCCCATGTAAAGACAGATAAAAAAAATCTTAGTAAAGGAGTTGTACAGTTCAGGTAGAGAAGAAATAGAAAAAAAAAAAAGCACAGGAGCATGGGATTCTGATCAAAACACTGAAAGAATAATAATAGAAAACAAGCAGGATCCATGAAACAAAGTCAAAGATCTATCAAACAAAGCAAAATTTTTATTGAAAGCTGGCAAAACCATTTAAATGAAGCTGAGGATAGAATTTCAGAACTTTATATCAGGATCACAATTAGCAATCATGAAAGGCTAGAACTTTTAAAACAACAAGGAATCATTAAATGACAATTCAGCAGCTTCCAGATGGTGCCAAGAGAAAAAATGTAAGACTAATAGGCATCAGTAAAGATGCAGAGGTCAATGCAAATGGAATAAATAAATTATTCACAGTAATAATAGCAGAAAATTTCCCAAACATGAGGAGGGGGAATCCTGATATGTAGATAAGTGAGGCACATAGAACACCAAACATCACAACCAACATAAATCTACACCCAGACATATAATAATTAAGAACCCAGACAAGTAGCATAATAATAGAATGCTAAAAGCTGTAGAGAAAAGACACAACTCACCTATGGAGGAAAACCCATTCGAATCACAGAAGACTTTTTGGCACAAACCCTCAAGTAAAGAAGAAGTTGGAGTGAGGTGTTTCAAGCCCTGAAAGAAAACAAATTTGAACCCAGACAGATGTACCTAGAAAAACCTTTCATTCAAATTTAATGGAGGGACAACATAATTCCATGACAAATAACAACAGAAGAAATTTATGTTCAACAAACCAATCTTAGAAAGTATATTGAAAGACATATTAGATAGACATAATAATGACAGTGGTTTCCAAAACCACAATAGAAAGAAACAACAATGCAGGACAAGCCAATAAACAAAGGGGGAAGTCAGAAAACAAACAACTGGAACATAACATGGCAAAGAACGAGCCACTACATATCCATTATATCCATAAATGTACATAGGCTCAATTTGCTGATAAAAGAAACAGTTGAAAGAATGGATCAAGAAACTGGAACTCACAATACGCTATATACAAGAAACGTATCTGACTCAAAAGGAAACTCATAAGTTAAAAGTCAAAATATGGAAAAAATTATTCCATGCAACAGGAACTGAGAAAAAGCAGGAGTAGCTATCCTGTGTGTAAACAATGTGAACTTCAAAGCTAAAATGAATAAAAGACATAAAGAAGGCCGGACAATGGAACTACAGCAAGAGGCATGCAAAAGATCATGAATACTTACTTTGAATACCTCTACTCACATAGAGTGGAAAACACAGAGAAAATGCACAGATTTCTAGAAACATATGAAATGTGTTTCTAGACATAGCAGCTTTTAAAAAGTTTTTGTTGGGATTGGATCAAACTCATGACCACAACTTGCAAGACATGTACTTATGCCATTGAGCTAAATCCCCAGTGCTTATATAGCAACTTTGAATAACATAATATCAGTTTTTGAAATTGAAAGTGTAATTAAAAACTTACCAATGAAGAAAAGCCCAAGTCCTGATGGTTCATGGCTGAATTCTTCAAGAAATTTAGAGAAGTTTTGATGTCAAACTCCTTAAACACTTCAATGAAATTGAAAAGGAAGCAGTGCTCCATAAATAATTCTTGCAGGTAAGTATTGCTTTGATCCAAAACCAGAGAAAGACCCAACCAAAAAGAAGAACTATAGGCGAATCTCATTACTGAACATTGATGCAAAGATTCTCAACAAAATGCTGGAAAATGAATGCAACAAATCATCAAGAAGATCATACATCACAACCAAGTCAGATTCATTCCAGGAATGCAGGGGTGGTTTAACATAGGCAAATCAATAAATGTAACACACCACATCAACAGAGCCAAAAACAAAATGATACGATCATCTCCATAGATGCAGAAAAATATTTTGATAAAGTCCAACACATGTTCATAATAAAAAAAAAAGACTCTTCAGATACTCAGAATACATAGTATCTGTCTAACTCTCATAAAGGCTATCTATGTGAAAGCAACAGACAACATTATATTACATGGGGAAAAAAAGCTGAAATTGAAAATCAGGAACAAGACAAGGATGCCCCTATCACCACTCCTATTCAATATCGTTCTGACAACAGTAGTTAAGGCAATCAGACAAGAGAGAGAGAAATAAAAGGAATAAAGATAGGATAGAGAGAAGTTAAACTATCACTTTGCAGATGACATGACTTCTAGAGTATCATGTCATAGAAGACCTAAAAAATTCCATTAAAAGACTACTAGAGGCAACAAATAAATTCATCGTTTCTGGATTAAAAAATCACTGCTAAAAAAATCAATAGAATTCCTGTAAACAAACAAATATCTCACTGAGAGAGAAATTTTGGAAACATCACCTTTCACAACAACATCTTAAAAAATAAAATACTTAGGAATCAACATAATTAAGAATGTGAAAGACATATATGCTTAAAATTATGCTATGCTAAAGAAGGGGATTGAAGAGAATATTACAAATGGAACGATATCTCTTGCTCTTGTCAAGCATCAACCAACATTGTGAAAATGACAAGATTCTCAAAATTGATATACAGAATCAGTGTAATCCCAATCAAAATATGACTGGCATATCTCATAAATCTAGAGAAAGCACTCCCAAAAGTCATTTGGAAACAGAAGAAACCTAGAATAGCAAAGATAATTCTAGGCAACAAAGGCAAGACAAGAAGCATCCCAATTCCTGACTTGAAAATATACTACAAACCACAGTGATAAAATCAGCAACCTACTGGTAAAGAAATAGACCTGAGGATCAATGCAACAAATTAGAACAAGAAGAAGACATACCTACAAAGACACTTACCCACCTGATATTTGACAAAAGGGCTAATCATGTTCACTGGAAGAAGGATAGACTCTTTAGTAAATAGTGTTCAAAAAATTGGTTCTCCACCTGCCAAAGACTGAAATTCGATGAATGCCTATCACTATGTTCAAAACTAAAGTCTAAATGGGTCAAAGATCTAACAATTAAAACAGAAACACTAAATAGACTGGAAGACAAAGTAGACAGAAGTATTGGAGACATAGGGGTAGGCAGATAATTCATGAACAAAATGCAAACTGCACGAGAAACACTTCAAAGTATCAACAACTGGGATCTCATATTATTAAATTTTTTTGCACTTCAAAAGAAACCACCAACAGAGTGAAAAGAAAACTCACATAATGGGAAAAAAATTTAGCTAGAACCTCCTCAGACAAAGGAATTGTATCCAGGATGTATAAAGAATTGAAAAATATAAAGCCTGCCAAGACCCTCTCCAAAAATGGGCATTTGAGGTGAACACACAGTTCTCAGATGAACATATACAAATGTCAAATAAATACATGAAGAAAGGCTCATCCTCACTGGTCATTCGAGAAGTACAAATTAAAACTGCACTGAGATTTTATCTCACTCCAGAAACAATGGTTGTCATCAAGAAAAACTGATAACAAATGTTGGAGTGGCTGTCGGGGGAAAAGGAACACTTCTCCATTGTTGGTGTGAATGTAAACTGATGCAGCCACTATGGAAATCACTATGGAGATTTCTCAGAAGACTAGGATTGGAATTTCCATTCAATCCAACTATTCTACTCCTGGGTATTTTCCCAGAAAACCTGAAAAGGTCTTGCTACAGTGATTTATGTGCACCCATGTTTATAGCAGCACAAATTGTAATAGGTAAATCTTGTAAACAACCAAAATGCCAATCAACTGCAGAATGGATGAAAAAGATATGGTATGTTTATATAATGGAATATTACTCAGCTTTTGAAAAGGATGATCTTGAGGCTTTTACAGGTAAGTGGTGGCAACTATTTACCTGTATAATTCTCATAAGTGAAATAACTAAGAATTATATTTATAAATATGACATTTTCTGTCTGGTATATAAAGTAATCAAAACTGTAGGAATATTAAGATCCAAAATATGTAATAGATATTGTATGAAAGAAATGGAAAGTACAATAAAGTATAGGATTGCATGTTTGTGTAAGTGTATAACATAGATAAGCATATTACTAAGTTTTTGTTGGATCATTGAACATAATGGTTTGCACTCTCATTATTTGATTATCCACTTTCTATGCTTTAATTTTGTGACTGGAATGATTTCTAAGATGACAATGTGTAATTTATCAACTAGTGATTTCTTAGCATCAATTTTTTTGAAGTTCTGTATTATTTCTTCCCTTTTTCTGTTTCATTTTTTTCTTTAAATAAAAAATATGTGTAACAGTGTTTGGATCATAGCCATTTTGACAATGTTGTTTCTTTCTACCCAACAATAAGGGTTATCATTCCATTTTATGACATACTCTTCAGTCTCCTTTTAAAAAGTACTATAGATCTAGACTAAGACCTTCTCAGAGTATAGCTCTTTTCCATCCTTTGTTAGGTTGATTAGTAATTATTTCATTTTTTTTTGATGCTATAGTGGAAAGTGTTATTTCTGTAATTTCTCTCTCATGAGGTTCTTGTTTGTGTACTGGAGTGATATTGATTTTTGAGTGTTGTCTTGTCTATCCAGCTACATTGCTGAATTTGCTTGTTAACTCAAGTAGTATTTTGATAAGAGTTTTTAGGATATTCTATGTAAAGTATCATGTCATTTGTAATTAGTGATAAATTTTCATCCTTTACTATACTTATTCATTTTATTTCTCTCTCTTGTCTGATTGCTCTGGCTAATGTTTCTAGAAATATACTGAATAGGAGTGAAGATAGTGGATAAATTCTCTTCTTGCTGATTGTAGATTGAAAACTTTTGAGTTTTTGTCCATTTAGTTTCATGTTGGCTGTTGGTTTGTCATAGATGGTCTTTATCAGATTGAGGACGATACCATCTATTTTGAGTTTCTATATGGTTTTTATCATACACATAAAAGCTCTTTCTGCATCTATTTAGATGATCATGTGGTTTCTGTCTTTGGCTCTGTTGATGTGGTATATCACATAGGTAAAACCATTCTTGCATTCCTAGAATAAATCCCACTTGGTCATGATGCATAATCTACTTCATGATTTGTTACATTCTATTTACCAGTATTTTATTGAGAATTTTTGCATTTGTCTTTAATAGGGAGATGGGGCTACAATTCTTCTTTATGGATGTGTCTCTGTCTGTTTTTATTATCAGAGTAATACCTGCCTCCAGGAATGAGTTAGGGAGAAGTATTTCCTTTCAATTTAATTAAAGGATTTGAGGAGTATTGGCATTAAATGTTATCTAAAATTCTTACAGAATTCAAATATAAATCCACTAGGACCTAGGATTTTCTTTGTTGCTAGATTTTTAGTCATGTTTTCAATTTTAAAATCCGATATTGGATTATTCAAATTTGTTATATTTTACTGGTTCAGCTTTGGGAGTTCTAGAAATACATTTTCTCTGTGTTTTTCACCTCATGTAAGTAAAGATTTTCAAAGTACGTTTACATATTCTAATTTACATGAGATCTGTAGTAATTTCACCCTTTTAGTTCCTTATTGCACAAATTTGATATTTTCTCTTTTTTGATAAGATTTGCTAGGAGTTTCTCGATTGTATTTATTCTTTCAAAGAACCAACACTTTGATTCAGTAATTCTTTACATTGTTTTCTTAGTCTCAGTTGCACTAATTCCTTCTCTGATCTTTATGATTCCTCTCTACCAACTTTCATCTTGACTTGCTATTCTTTATCTAGAGGCTTGAGGTGTAGCATTAAATTATTTGTGCTCATTCTGTTTTTCTGATGTAGCAATTCATTGCTACTCATTTCCCTCTTAGTACGACTTTCATTGCATCTCACGAGTTTCAGTATATTGTATCTGCATTTTCATTGAACTTTAGGTATTGTTTAATTCATTCTTAAATTTCATTTTATGACCCATTTTTTGTTCAAGACGTTGTTATAATTTCCATGTGTTTATGTAGGCTTTGCAGTTTCTTTTGTTGTTAATTTCCAGTTTTAGTGCACTGTGGTCAAATAAGATGCACAGAATAATTTCAATCATTGTATTTATTTAAGTGTGTTTTATGAGCTAATATATGGTCTATTTTAGAGAACATCCCATGTGCAGCTGAAAAGAATGTGTGCTCTGATGTTCTTGGGTGGAACACTCTTTAAACATCTACTAAGTCCATTTGTTCACAGGTCTGATTCAGTTCTGTTGTTTCTTTACTGATTTTTTTCTATTGATCAATCTCTTAGTGACAATGGGGTATTAAGATCTTCTGTTACAATTGTGTTATTGTGTATTTCTTTTTTATGTCTATTTGTATTTCTCTTGTGTGGTTGAGTACCTCTGTGTTTGGCACATATATATTTATGATTCTTTGCTCATCCTCATGAATTATTCTGCCAAAAATTACATAGTGACCCTCTTTATCTATTTTGATCATTTTTGGTTTCAGGTTCAAATTGCCTACAAATAGAATAACTACTCCTACTTTTTTCGGCATTCCTGTTGCATGAAATATTGTTTTTTCATCTTTTGACTTTTAGATTTAGTTTCTTTTGAGTAGGATTTTTTTCCTATGTATAACATACCATTGGATCTCTGTTTTATGATACATTATATCAACCTATTTCTTTTAATTAGTGAATTAAGGTAATTTACATTGATAGATATAATTGATATGTACTGGCTTGACTTTGTCACGTTATTTTCCTGTTATTGGTTTCCTGCTTTTCCGCCATGGTAAATTACTTGCCCTGTCTGGTGGTTCTTTTCTGTTGTAGTTCTGGAATTTGTAGTCATTTATATCTCTATCTAGTGTGTCTTTCAGTACTCTTTCTGGGGCTGGCATGGTAGAAATGAAAGTCTTCTGTTCTTTGTCACTGAAGTATCTTATTTCGCCATAAATTTTGAAAGTTACATGAATCTGGGTTGAAATGCTTCAGTCCAAGCTCATCGTAACTTAATATGTTGTGCAGAAATGTCTGCTGTGTTTCTAATGGGCTTTTCTTGAGAAGTGAGTTGTGTCTTTTCTCTGAAAGCTTTTAGTATTCTGTTTAAATGCTGTATTTCTGGGATATTAAATATTATGTCTGGATGTATATTTCTTCGTTTGTGACAGTTTGGTGATCTGTGTGTCCCACTTCTCTGTATATCTGATTCTTTCCTCATGTTTTGAAAATTTTGCTCTGTTACTTCAAGGATAGTTATTTATGTCATTGGCACTGACTCCTTCATCTTCATTGATGCCTATCAGTTTAATATTCTTTCTCTTTGTTTCATCTTGAAGCTGTTGAATTGTCACTTCATGCTGTTTGGTTATTTTTAAAAGTTCTTTCCTTTCTTTCAAAAGCCTCTATTCTCATAGGTTTGACAACACAAAAGAAATGAACAGATACCTAGAAACATGTAATATGCCAAAGCTGCCAAAGAAGATGTAAATCTGCTAAATAACCCAATTTCTATTAACGAAATTGAAAATGTAATTAAGTTTTACCTACAAAGAAGAGCCCAGGCCCAGACTGCAGAATTCCACAAAAAAATACAAGAAGACTTAATGCTGACATTCCTCAAATTCTTCAATGAAATCAAAGGAGTATTTGATATGTACTGGCTTGACTTTGTCATGTTAGTTTCCTGTTACTGGTTTCCTGCTTTTCCGCCATGTTAAATTACTTGCCCTGTCTGGTGGTTCTTTTCTGTTGTAGTTCTGGAATTTGTAGTCATTTATATCTCTATCTAGTATGTATTTCTGTACTCTTTCTGGGGTTGGCATGGTAGAAATGAGTTGTGTCTTACTTTCTTCCTAAGTCATTCCTGGAAGCAAATATTATGCTAGTAACAAAACCTCAAAAAGTCACAACTAAAAAAGAGAACTACAGGCCGATCTCCTTAATGAACACAGATGAAAAAATCCTCAATAAAATATTGGCAAACAGGATGGAGCAAATCATCAAGAAGGTTATACACCATGAAAAATTGGGACTGATCCTAGACATGCAGGGATGGCTCAACATATGTAAATCAATAAATATAATCAATCATATCAATAGAGTAAAAACTAAGAATCACATGAACATTTCTATAAATGCAGAAAAAGATTTGGTAAAATCTAACACTCATTCATGACAAGAAACTTACAGAAAATTAGAATAGATGGCCTTTACCTCAACATGATAAAGGCCATCTATGACAAACCATCAGACATCATCATATTAAATGGACAAAAACTGAAAGTCTTTACCTTAAAATCAGGCAGAAGACAAGGATGTCCCTTATCACTGCTCCTATTCAACAGAGTACTGGAAATACTAGCCAGAACAATTAGACAAGTGGGAGAAATAAAAAGGGTAAAGATAGGAGAAGATGAAGTTATACTATCTTTATTTGCAGATGACATGATACTCTACATAGAAGACACCCAAAACTCCATTGAAAGACAGATTCCAAGATACAATAAATAAATTCAGTAAAGTAGCTGGATACAAAATCAATATTGAAAAATAAATAGCATTCCTATACACTAACAACAAAATCACAGAGACAGAAATAAGAGAAGCCACATCCTTCACATTAGCATCCCAAAAAATGAAATGCTTAAGAATTAATCTCACAAAAGAAGTAAAAGATCTATACAAGGCAAGTTATAATACTCTGAAAAAAGAAATCAAAGTGGATCTCATAAAATGGAAAGACATCTCTTGCTCATGGATAGAAAAAATAAATATTGTGAAAGTGGCCATTCTCCAAAACATGTTATACAGATTCAATGCAATCCCTATGAAAATACCATCAATATACCACATAGATCTGGAGAAATCGCTCCTAAAATTCATCTGGAACCAGAAGAGATCTAGAATAGCAAAGACAATTCTAAGTTCCAAATGTAAGGCAAGGGGCATCACAATCCCTGACTTGAAGTTACACTACAAAGCTACTGTAATAACATCAACATGGTACTGGTATAAACACAGATCTGAAGATCAATGGAATAGATTAGAAGATACAACCCAACTACAAACACACTCAGCAACCTCATCTTTGAGAAGGGGCCAACATGCTTACTGGAAGAATCTTTAATAAATGGTGCTGGAAAAACTAGCATTCCATATGCCAAAAACTAAAACTGGATCCATGCCTATCACCATGTATTAAACTAAAATCTAAATGAATCAAAGATCTGAATATAAAAAAGAAAAACACTAAATCTTTTGGAAGACAAATTAGGCAAACATCTTGAAGACATATAGGGGTAGTCACAGAATTCATGAACAAGAGTAAAACCACATGGGAAATACTTCCCAGAACCAATAACTGGAATCTCAACTTATTAAAAAGATTCTGCTTGTCAAACTAAATCTTCAGCATAGTGAAAAGAAAATCCACAACCTGGGAAAAAAATCTTAGTGAACTGTCCCTCAGGCAAAGGAGTTCTGTATAAAACATATACAGAATTTAAAAAAAAAATCAGACCCCTAAAATTCAATAACCCAATTCAAAAATGGGCATCGGAGATGAATGCACAGTTCTCAAATGAAGAAATACAAATGGTAAATAAATAGATGAAAAATTGTTCATCATCACTAGTCCTTAGAGAAATGCAAATTAAAACAACAGTGAGATTTCATCTCACTTCAGAAAGATTGACCAGGATGAGAAAAGCACCAACAACAAATGCTGGAGAGGATGTGGGGAAAAAGGACTATCCTGCACTGTTGGTGGGAGTGTAGGCTGTTTCAACCATTGTGGAGGTCAGTTTGGAGATTTCTAAAATAGCTGGGATTGAAAGTCCCATTGGAGCCAGGTATTCCACTTCTCGGCATATTCCCAGAAGAACTGAAAACATCATGGCACAATAATATATGTTCACCTGTGTTTATAGCATCACAATTTGCAATAGCCAGGTCTAGGAAAGAACCTAAGTGTCCAACAATGGAGGATTGGAAAAAAGTTGGGGTATTTTACACTGGAGTACCACTCAGCTATAAAGAATGATAACACTGAGATATTTATAAATAAGTGGGCACAACTTGAGACCATATTCATAAACAAAATAAATCGACTCACATGTATAAATACTGTATAGTCTCCCTAGTGTAAGAAATGGTAATAGTACATACGTTTTTATGGTAATCATGATTCCCCATTACATTGCTTTGAAACTTTATAGTGTTTGCATTCATTAGTTAAAATGATTTTATCCTGGTTTGCTTGCTTTTATCATCTGTGATGGTATGATCAGCTATTTTGAAGAAAACAAGACATTATAGTAGCCAGTGCTGATTTACTATCATCATGCTTTGAAGTTCTACCATATTTTGTTCTTCTGTTTCCATTGGTTTTATAATGTTGTATCTTGTTGGATTTTATTATGTGTAATAGTATAAACAAATTTTCTTTTTTTAAAAAAATTTTATTTAAAAGGAAAAAGAGAAAAACACAAAACAAAACAAAGTAGTGTAAGGGTACAAGTAATACAGAACTACAAAAATAGTAAGGAATCACCAGTTAATAGATTACATATTATCATCTTAGAGATAGTTTCTCAAATCACAGTATCAAATCGTACAAAGTGGACATTCAAACAGTGAACTGCAAACAGTTGTGTTCAATGATCCAACCAAAAACATTAATATGGTCAGCTATTTAACACCCCTAAACACACTTGCTGTTGTATCCTTTAGAGCTCTTTATTTCCTCTCTTTTTTACAACAAAATTTACACATTTTGGGTTTTATTACTCCTTAGTTCTTATTACTTTGCGGGGGGGAGAGAATAAAGTCAAATATGGCAAAACAAAGCTGTCAGTCAAAACCAAGGATGGACATAGCACATGATGTAAAACAGAGTACAAGGTTACCAACAATGGTTATCAACAATGTCTCTTGTTTTCTTAAAAAGAATTGTCTATCTCATTAGATATTATAAAGTTGAACAAAACAGTAGAGAACAAGACCAATAAAACTTTCTATGGAAAATGAGATAATATAGTAGCCGTTGTTCATTTTCTGTTATTTGGTTCTGAATGCCCTGTAATACTTTCATTCTCTTAAATGATTTTATACTATTTTGTTATGTTTGATATACTTGTATTTGAAGTTATGCTCAACTATTTCAAAGAAAGAGACATTATGGTAGTTACTGATAATTACGTGTTGTCTTGTGGTGAAATACTGTGTTGCTTACATTGTTCTGTTCTGATCTCCTTTGTTATGTCCTCTTTTGTCTTAATCTCTTTAAAATAAAATAGTGGTAAAGGATGTGCCTTCTCTTATTTCACTGTCAGTGATTTGGTTGTTACTGTATACAAATGCTATTGATTTTTAAGTATTGATTTTGTATCCAGCTACATTACTGAATTTATTTATTATATCTAAGAGTCTTTCAAAGGAGTTTTGGGTATCTTCTATGTAGAGTATCATGTCTTCTGCAAACAGTGATAATTTAACTTTTTCTTTTCCTATCTTTACCCGTTTTATTTCTCTCTCTTGTCTAATTGTTCCAGCTGGTATTTCCTGTACTATATTAAATAGAAACGGTGATAAGGGACATCTTTGTCTTGTACCCGATTTTAAAGTAAAGGCCTTCAATTTTGTGCCATTTAGTATGATAATGGCTCTTGGTTTGTCATACATGGCCTTTATTGTATTGAGGTAGAGACCATTTATTCCTATTTTCTGTAAAGTTCTTATCATAAATGAGTGTTGGATGAGTGTTGGATCTTATCAAAGGCTTTTTCTGCATCTATAGAAATGATCATGTGATTCTTACTTTTGGATTTATTGATATAATGGATTACATTTATAGATTTATGTATGTTGAATCATCCCTACATGCCTAGGATGAATCCCACTTGGTCATGTATATAATCTTCTTGATGATTTGCTGCATCGTATTTGCCAATGTTTTATTGAGGATTTTTGCATCTGTGTTAATTAGGGAGACTGGTCTGTAGTTCTCTTTCTTAGTTGGGTCTTTCTCAGGTTTTGGTACTAGAGTAATATTTGCTTACAGGAATGACTTAGAAAGGATTGCTTCCCTTTCAATTTCATTGAAGAGTTTGAGGACTGTTGGCATTAAGTCTTCTTTGTATTTCTGGTAGAATTCTGCAGTGAATCCATCTGGGTCTTGGCTCTCTTTTATATGTAAGAACTTAATTACATTTTGGATTTCATTAATAGATATTGGGTTACTCAGCAGTTTTACATCTTCTTGACCTAACTTTGGTACCTCGTATGTTTCTAGGAATCTGTCCATATCTTCTGTGTTATCAAACCTTTAGCAGTAGAGGGTTTTGAAATAGGTGTTGATGATCTTCTGTGTTTCTCTAGAGTCTGTTATGATTTCACCTTTTTCATTTCTTATTGCATGAATTTGAACTTTTTATTCCATTTTTAATAAGATTGGCTAGGGGATTATCAATTTTTTTAATCCTTCAAAGAAGCAATTCTTTGATTCATTGATTCCTTGGATTGTTTTCTTAGTCTATTGCATTGATTTCTGCTCTTATTTTTATAATTTCTTCTCGCCTTTTGGCTTTGGGCTTGAATTGTTCCTCTTTTTCTAGATGTTTGGAGTGTAACATCAGGTTATTTATTTGTATTCGTTCTGTTGTCCTGATGTGGGAACACAGTTCAATAAATTTTTCTCTGAGGACAGCTTTCATTGCATCCCACTGATTCTGGTAAGTTGTATTTGTATTTTTGTAGGTATTGTTTATTTTTTCTTTAATTTTCCTTGTCACCCACTGGTTACTCCGGACTCTGATATTCAATTTCCATATTTTTGGGATTTTTCCACTATCTTTTATCATTAATTTCTAATTTCATAGTGCTATGATCCGATAACATGCAAGGAATCATTTCAACTCTTTTGCATTTATTTAAATATGTTCTGTGAGCTAACATATGGTCTGTTTTAGAGAATGAACCATGTACTGCTTGAAAAGAATGTGTATTCTGATGTTGTTGGATGGAACAATCTGTATATGTCTATCAAGTCCATTTGTTCACAGCTGTGATACAGTTCTGTTATTTCTTTAGTGATTTTCTGCCTGGTTGATCTGTCCCTTGGTGTCAATGGTGAGTTAAGGTTTCCTGTTATAATTGTGTTACTGCTAATTTAGTTTTTAATTTCTGTTAATACTTGTTTTATATAACTGGGTGCTGTGGTATTTGGTGCATATGTATTTAAGATAGTTATCTCTTCCTCTTGAATTTTCCCCTAACCAGTATGTAGTGATGTTCTTTATCTTTTCTGATCATTACTTGTTTAATGTTCACATTGTCTGCAAATAGAATAACTACTCCCATTTTTTTTTTTTTTTTGGTTCTTGTTGCATGATGTATTGTTTTCAATCCTTTGACTTTCAGACAGTAAGTATCCTTTTGGGTAAGATGGGTTTCTTTTAGACCACATATGGTTGGATTTTGTTTCTTGATCCATTCTGCCTGTTTCTTTTAATTGGTGCATTAATTCCATTTACATTAATGGTTATAACTGTTATCTGTTGGCTTATTGTTGACATACTATCTTTATTTTGTTGCATCTTTATCTTTCTGTTCTGTTTAATTGTCTGTTTTGCTTAGTGGTTATTCCTAAGTATATCTAAACTGTCTTTCAATATTCTTTGAAGGGTTGGCTTGGTGATCATAAAGTTTTTCAGCTGTTCTTTATCATGGAAGTATCTTATTTCTCAATCAATTTTGAAGGGCAGTTTTTCAGGATACATCAGTCTAGGTTGGAAATCATTTTCCTATAGGATCTGAAATACTTCAACCCATGCTCTTCTTGACTTTGTTGTTTGTGCGGAGCAGTCTGCTGAGATTCTGATAGGTTTTCCTTTATAAGTGATCTGTCTTTTCTCTGTGACAGCATTTAATGTCCTATTCTTATGTTGGAATTCTGGGATGGTGATAATTATAAGTTTGGGTGTAGTTTTATTTTGGTTATAACTATTTGGAGTTCTGTATGCTTCACTGATCCTGATGTCGGTTTCCAATCTCACGTTTGAGAAATTTTCCACTATTATTTCGCTAAATATCCTCTTGATATCCTTTATGTTGTCCCTTTCTTTTTCATTAATCCCTATCAATCTCATGTTTTTCTTTTCTTCATCTTGCAGTTGTTGAATTGGTATTTTCTGATTCCTTGTTATTTTTAAAATATATTTTCTTTCCTGTTTCCAAGAATAGCTGCAATCTTGTCTAGGAGATCTTAAATTCTATCTTCGCTTTCATTTATACGTTTTTTACAGCTTTCAATGGAATTTTTGATTTTCTGTATATCTCTTTGCATCTGCCTTATGTATGGTGTTTGTTGCTTATATTTTTCATGCAGTGATTCTTTTTGTTTAGTTCCTCCAATTTTTTATCTGTATCTTCTTTAGATATGTTCAGCATCTTCATTTCTTTTATCATTTCTTCTTTTACCTGGGAGATTATTTCTAGTTTGAATTCCTTTAAAACTTCCATGCACAATCTTTTCAGAAATTTCAGGTGTATAACTTCTAATGTCCTGTGTTTCAATGTCTTGTGTACTTTTTCCTGATGTATTGGACATTTGAGATTGCATTTTGCTTTTTAATTTTGTCACATTCACATCTTGGATTAATATTTTGGTGTTTTCAATGCCATTAGTCTCAATTGATCATTGTTTGTGTCTTAGGATCCTACTGTATGGGTGATATTTGCCAATTTCTGCGTCCCACAATGAAGGGGAGGGCCAGTAACCTGAATTCTTCTTGCAGGGCCTATTGTGTGAGAGCATTCTCATTAGATTGACTAGCTTAGGAGTATTGATTTAAGCCAACTCTTGCTCCTATTTAGACGGTTCCAGACTGCCAGATTTACCTGGATATGTTTTACACCTCAGCTAGGACATAAGTCTCACCAGGGGTCTCCTAGCCCCTTTCAAGTTCCTGAAGATTGATCCAGGCCATGTCAGTACTCTCCTCAACCCACCCAGTGTACTCTGTATGGGAGAAGGACACACTCACACTCTTGTCAGGCTCACCAATGTCCTAAACTTAAGTAGAGTGTTCATAGCTGCTCCTGTTGACCCACTGAATTCCCATATTTCAGGGTAAAACTCACCACAGTGTCACAGGTCTGCTGAGGCCCTCTGTGAGTGAGGGGAAGCTGAAATTTCCACTAGTCAACCAGGGTTCTAAAGGTGACAGATTGGGTCATTGATGGTGTGTGCGCTGCAGAGGGTGTGGAGACCAATGCTCCCTTCAATCAGATGTCTCCAGAGTGGAGGAGGGGTGGCAACCAATGAATCCACTGCCCCCAAGATATCTGGGGTGGAGGAAGGGCTGTCTATGGTCTCACCAGATGGAAGTCTCTAGAGTGGAGAGAAAGGGACTGCCAATAATCTTGCTAGCTGCAAAGTTCTCTGGGGTGGTGAAGGAGAGGCTGTCAATCCTGGAGGCTGGAGGCTGCGATCTCCAGGGTCTCTGGAGTGGAGGAGGAAGTCAATGGATTTATTTATATTAGCAGATTGACCTAACAATTATTTCAGCATTGGGGAATTCACCATAAATGTAATTCCTTACAATCCTCAGAGTCAAGCAATTATTAAATATCTCATTTAACCTTAAAATTATACTTAATAAAACAAAAAGGGAGAATTTCAATGTCCCTGAAAATGCAGTTCAATTTTGTAACATTTTAAAAAAAGTTTGAAAAGCAACCAACCCGCCTCCCTGGTAAGCAGCTATTGCTTGGGCAAGTGGCGGCTGCTCCAGGGGGGAAACCACCCAGCATTTCCCAAGATCCATGCCATGTTGTAACCAGGCAACCAGCCTACCTCCCTGGTAAGCAGGTGTGAGTCTACCAGAATGTGGGCTGAGAATCAAACTTCTCATCCCCCCCACCAATTAGCAAATGGGAACCAGAGGTCTGAGCATCTCTTGGGAGGTAGACCTTGAAATATAGCGAATAGAAGGTATTTTTGTCTAACTCTTTGAAGACAAATATTGTTATCACAATAAACTTTTGCTTTGTTCTGATTAATTGTATTGCTCTATTCAATATTCTTTTTTGATAAGTTCTATAATATTCTGTATTTTGTTTGATTTTTCTATACCTGATTGAAAGAACAACTACTTTGAAGATAGTGAGATATACTATGGTATCTATTACTGTTATTCTGGTAACCTGTTGTGATGTTCTGTACCAATTTCACTGTATTGGCTCAATTGGATATTTTCTGTCTTGTTCTGTTGTATTTCACTACCTTCAAAATTTTTAAAAAAGTGTGAATTTATCTTGTAGATTCTCCTTTAATGGATGTTAAAACAGATTCTTTTGCGCTTAGTGTCCGCTCTGTGTAAGCCATACTTATTAAAATAATTATAAAAACGATGCCACTCCTTCTTGAGTTCTTTGAAATGGACAAAAGGGAAAAAATATCTTTGGGCCAATATAATTTTGTTGATTGGGGTCCTTGAGGATCTAAACAAGGAAAAGTTAGAAACGTTTCTGATTTTCATGAGTCATGTTGGAAATAGGTTAGCATGACAACCATAGATCTTTCCTTAAGAGAAACTTACCTGAAAGGCTGCAGAATTTATCACTCCAAATAATTGAGTTTTGATTAGTGGCAAACCTGGGCCTACAATAAGTATTGGTTGGAAACATTCCCTGTCTTCTCTTGAGGGGAAAATATGGATGGTTCTTAATATGCATACCACAAAGGACACTGTTGCTATAACATGGCCAAACACCGTAGTAGGTAAAGAACTTTAATATGCATTTAGAACCTTATGTTTTCCTCTATGGAGCTATACTCTGGAACAAAATGTCCTTTACGTGTACAAAATGTACCTTAAATTGCTGCACTCCACCAGGAAATCCTATTGATAAAAGTTTAAATTCCCCAGGATATATACTAGGAGTGTGGATAGCAATTATCATAACTGAGCTTTGGATTCACATGGCAATGCTACATCTTTTGCATTCCCTAATCATCCTGTACATACAAGTACAAGAATGGTTGGCCTGATTATTAATGGAATAATCTGTTTCATTATGCTAAGCTAAGTGTGGTGGTCTCTTGTGCTGTGCTTGCTTACTCTATTCAAATGGATCACGTTATGAATAACTAAACAAAAATAGCTTGTGAGGCTTGGAAAATATACCACATGATATATACCAAGCAACAGACACAAATAAGCCCAGTGACCTTCAGCAGCTAGCAGGGGCCTGAATTCATTTTTGGGAGCTGAACATGTGCAAATTGAATCCCAGCATACAGGGAAGATTTCTAATTTTGCTCTAAATTGGTAATTCCGTTCCCAGCATCCCAAGTCACTGGATGATGCACAGGACATCCAAAGGGACCAAAATGGGACAGACCAGGTGACCTCCAAGTGGCTAGCCATTACCTACACTCAGCCTTGGGAACCAAAAGTGGACCAGATGATTCCCATCTCACAAGGGAAGTTTTGGAATATCACTCAAAACCCAGAAATATACAGATATAACAAAGTTAACAGCAAAATTCAAAATTGAACTTCCAGCCAAATTGAAGCAAGCCTAGGACACATGATACAGAAGACAACATGAGTCATACACATAAAATTTCTGAAATCATAACAATTGAGGTGAAGAACACCTCTGAGAAGCTATAAAGTAACTCAGATCAGAAATAATCTCCTGGGTAAAAGAAGAAATGATATATGTAATGAAGAAAAATGCTGAAAACATCTAGAGAAGACATCATTTAAAAATTAGAGGAACAATGCAAAAAGATGAAAAACCTAAATGAACAAGACAAGAAACAAACAGAATGCATGAAGAAGATTCAAAGAGATATACAAGAAATCAAAATTTCCATCAAAAGTTGGCAAAATCGCCTAAAAAAATTGAGTTTCAGATCTTGAAGACAAAATTGCATCTAGTAAATAGGAAAGGAAGATCTTTTTTAAATAACAAGGAATCAGGAAATAACAGGTCAACCACTCCAAAATGATGCAAAGAAAAACAACAAAAGATTGATAGGTATGAACAAAAAAGAAAGGGAAAGCATAAAGATATCAAGATGCTACTTACAGAATAATAGCTGAAAACTTTCCAAATATGAGAATGGAAACCAACATACAAATCAGTGAAAAATATTCAATTCCAAATAAACATAAACAAAATAAAACAATGCCAAGACAATAATATCCCAGAAATTCAACATCAGAACAGAATACTAAAAGCTGTTACAGAAGAGACAAATCATCTATAAAGGAAAGCATATCAGAATCACAGCAGAGTTCTCAACACAAACAATGAAGGCAAGAAGAGCATTGAATGAAATATTTCAGATCCAAAAAAAAAAAAAAAAAAACATCTTCCAACTCAGACCAATGTACCCTAAAAACTGTCCTTCAGAATAGGTGGAGAAATAAGATACTTCCATAACAAAGAACAGCTGAAGAACTTCATGACCACCAAACCAACCCTCAAAGACATTCTAGATACACACAGGAAAAAAACCACTAAGCAAGGCAGACAATTAAACAGAGTGGAAAGGTAAATAGCAAAAAGATCACATATCTAAAGTAAACCAATATATAACAGTTATAACCATTAATGTAAATGGTCTCAATTAACCAATTAGAAGAAAAAGACTGGCAGAATGGGTCAATAAGTAACATCCAACCATATGCTGACTACAAGAAATCCATCTAATCCAAAAGGAAACTCATGGACTGAAAGTCAAAAGATGGAAATACTCCCTGCAAAAGGATCGCAAAAACAAGCAAGGATAGCTTTTTGTTTACAAATAATGTGAACTGCAAATCAAGAATGATCTGAAGGGATAAAGAAAGTCATTACATGCTAGTTAGAGGAAAACTTCAAGAGGAAAAGATAA
Organism: Cavia porcellus; assembly: GCF_034190915.1. Classification (NCBI taxonomy): domain Eukaryota; kingdom Metazoa; phylum Chordata; class Mammalia; order Rodentia; family Caviidae; genus Cavia; species Cavia porcellus. Next base: position 30,755,181 of record NW_026947510.1, on the reverse strand, counting down.
CAATCTTAAATATATACGCACCAAATTCAGGAGCACACAGCTATACAAAACAAATATTAACAGAGATGAAAAATTAAATAAACAATAACATAATTATAACAAGAGACCTTAACATGCCACTAACACAAGAGATACATCAACTAGGCAGAAAATCAGAAAAGAAATAACAGAACAAAATGCCTGTAAAAAAAGAAATAACAGAACAGAACACGTATGAACAAATGAACATGGTGTACATATACACAGTATTGTACCCAACAATATCAGAATGAACATTCTTCTCAGCAGTACATGGAATGTTCTCTAAAACAGACCATATACTATCCCACAGACAATGCTTATGTAAATGCAAAAGAATTGAAATTATCCCATGCATGTTATCACATCATAGAACCGTGAAACCAGAAATTAATGATAAAAGAAATCGCAAAAAACACCACAAAACACTGGAAATTGAATAATACACTCTAGAAATCAATGGGTCACAGATAAAATTAAAGATGAAATTAAACAATATCTACAAACAAACAAAAATATAAATACAACCAACCAGAATCTATGTGATGCAATGAAAGCACTCCTCAGAGGACAATTTATTGCAGTGAATTCCAACATCAGGAAAACACAACAAACACATATAACCAACCTGATGCTACACCTCAAACATCTAGAAAAAGAAGAGCAAGTAAAGCTCAAAGCCAAAAGAGGGGTGGAAATTATAAAGCCCAAAGCAGAAATCAATGCAGTAGAGACTAAGAAAACAATACAAGGAATCAATGAATCAAAGAGTTGGTCCTTGAAACAATAAATAAAATTGATAAGCCCATAGCTAAACTTATTTTAAAAAGGAAAGAAATATTCAATTTCATGCAATAAGAAATGAACAAAGTGAAATCACTACAGGCACTGCGGAAATACAGAAGATCATCAACACGTATTCCAAAACTTCTACTCTCATAGGTTTGATAACACAAAAAAAGTGCACAGATTCCTAGAACATAAGAAATACCAAATCTGGGTCAAGCACATGTAAAACTGCTGAATAACTCAATTTCTATTAATAAAATTTAAAATGTAATTTAGTCCTTATCAACAAACTAGTGCCCTGGCCCAGATGGATTCACTTCAGAATTCTACAAGAAATACAAAGGAGATTTAATGCTGACACTCCTCTAACTCTTCAATGAAATTGAAAAGGAAGCAATTTTCCCTAACTCATTTCTTGCAAGCAAAATTACTCTAGTACCAAAGTCTGAGTAATATCCAACTAAAAAAGAGAACTACAGGCCAATCTCCCTAATGAACATATATGCAAAAATTCTCAATTAAATATTGACCAACAGAATGCAGCAAATCATCAAGAAGATTATACACCACAACCCAGTAGGATTCATCTCAGGAATACAGGTATGGTTCAACATATGTAAATCAATAAATGTGATCCCTGTATAAATAAAGACAAAAATACGAAACACAGATCATTTCTATACATGCAGAAAAAGCTTTTGATAAGGTCCAACACTCATTCATGATAAAAACCTCACATAAAATTGGAACAGATGGTCTTTACCTCAGTATGATAAAAGCAATCTATGACAAACCAACAACCAGCATCATACTAAATAGACAAAGTCTGAAAACCTTTACCTTAAAAATCTGGAACCAGAAGAGACTTAGAATAGCAAAGGGAATTTTAAGAAACAAAGGCAATGCAGGAGGCATCACAATCCCTTACTTGAAGTTATGCTACAAATGTACTGTAATAAAATCAACATGGTATTGGAATAAAAACAGACATGAAGATCAATGCAATAGGTTAAAAGATACAACTACAACTACAAACACACTCAGCCATCTTATCTTTGATAAAGGGCCCAAACACATCCACTGGAAGAAAGATAGTATCTTTAATAAATGGTGCTGGAAAAATCGGCTATCCCTATGCTGAAAAATTAAACCCAGGCCTATTAGCATGTACTAAATTAAAGTCTAAATAGGTCAAAGATCTAAATATTAAACCAGAAACACTAAATTTGTTGGAAGACAAAGTTGATAAAAATATTGAAGACATAGGGGTACCTAGAGAATTCATGAACAAGAATCAAACCACATGGGAAATACTTCCCAGAATCAATAACTGGGATTGTGACTTATTAAAGAGTTTCTGCATGTCAAAAGAAATCTTCTGGATAATGAAAAGAAAACCCACAAACTGGGAAAAAAATTTAGTGAACTGTCCCTCAAACAAAGGACTTCTAGCTAAGACATATAAAGAATTTTTAAAAATCAGACCCCCAAAATTCAAATACTCAATCATAAAATGGGTGTCTGAGATGAATATACAGTTCTCAGATGAAGAAATAAAAATGGGAAATAAATCCATGAAAAAATGTTCACCATCGTGAGTCATTAGAGAAATGCAAATTAAAACCCTAAGCTTCCATCTCAATCCAGAAAGAATGGCCAGGATCAAGAAAACTACCAACAACAAAGCTGGACAGACTGCAGGGCAGAAGAAACACTTCTACACTGTTGGTGGGAATGTAGACTTGTGTAACCACTGTGGAAGTCAGTCTGGAGATTCCTCAATAATAAAAAAAAATATTTTAAATCTGTCACATTTGTTACTGTAGAAGTTTGAGTCATATCCCTGTTCAGTTCTACATGTAGGCATTTAATCATTTAAGGAGTATCTATCTAAAATTGAATCATACAAATTTTATTAGCCTAAAATTTACCTGGCCTATCTCATCCCCCTTTCAGACTAAGGACACCAAGAGTAACTAAAGGCATTTTCAGAATTTACAGAGATGCTCAATTGCCAACTTTTACAAGTCGTGTTCCAGATGCTGTACAGAAATGCTTAGGAGTTTCCAGTCAATGCCTTAAATATTGATTCCCAACTCATTATGAGGTCATCTTTCTCCAAGCACAATTACTCATCACAGGGAAACAGGATTGCCTCCTCTGGAGCAACCTGGAAGAGCTACTCCTGAGATAACAATCAACCAGGCTATATTTTGCCAGGTTTATCCTAAACATAAACACCCCAACCATGGGAATTCCCAATCTTTTACTTTAACTCCTCCTTTATTTTGTACAACTTTATGTTCTTGTAAGTACTGTGAAGAGAAATCTTAAACCTCTTTATTAGTAGTTTTCCTTTCATGTGTTTTACTACTGTTGACTCCTTGAGTGGCATTTTGGGATGGATGGCCAACCCTGTTCTGTTGGGCTCCCCAGAGCTAGGGCTTTAGTTCTAAACCTCCAGTAAAAGTCCTGGCTTTATACCATGTAGAAAAGCAAATCCCATAGATAAATGTGAAAAATAAAACTAGAGAAATCATAGAAGAAAATATAAGAATATAGTTATGTAATAATAAAATTGTAAGAGAAAAAAAGAACTATGAAAGAAAAGTTTTACAAATATACATTTATGAATTTATGGAAATTCAAATTCTACAAGATATAAAGAAAAACCAATACAAGGAAAAAGAAACACTACGGTACCCAGTGCTGATTCCATAATGTCGTGCTGTGAAATACAGCAATACAATTTTCTTTGTTCAGAGTGATTTTAGTCTGTTTTGTATTGTTTAATTTCAACATATATGAAGATATGGACAACTATTCAGAAGAAAACAAGAGACAATATGAGAGACAGTGATGATCTCCTGTTGTCTTGCTTTCGTGTCTCTTACATTGTTTCCTTCTGATATGCTTTGGTCTGCTTTGTTGTGCTTAATTTTACTTTCTTTAAAATAAAAATTTAAAATAAGCATGCTAGCAACCACAGTTCTTTGAATCTGAGATTTAATTGAAAGTCTACAACAAGACTACAAATATTGTTATAATGTCATACAATTTTGCATGCCTTCCCACCCTATAATTGGTCTACTCAAACCTGGGAACATATTTTAAAAACATATTTAGGATGCAAACCTGGGTGCAGTAGAGAGTGAGAGCAGGTAGTTTGGGATTGTGTGAGAAGGAGGCAGTGAATCACTTATAAATGGTGCCCAAACAGGAACTGAGCCCAAGTTTCAGGAGAGTTAATGAGTACTGTACTTTCATGGGCCTCTTCTTTATGAAGCAAAGTGTGTAAAGGTTGTCATAAAGGACAAACAAGTAAAGTACTTTAAATACTACAGTGGTTGGAATTTAAAAAGTACTATGAGGCCCAGGCACTCTGAAAACACTTTGAAGACACATGAGGATATTGTAGCCCTTTTTCCCGTTCCTGAAGGAGCTCCCTCAGTGCACCACCTGCTTCTGACTTCTAGTTGGGACAAGTGGGTTCCAGAAAGCAGAGTCTTCAAGTATGTGGACACCAACCTACAGAAACTGCGAGAACTCCAAAAGGCCAATGAGGAGCATGTGCAGAGGGAAAGATGAGAGGGACTGCTCCAGGAAAGAAGACAGCGATCTGCAAAAGAAAAATGTTGACATGAAAACTAAAATGAACAAACTAAAAACCCCTGGTAATGGAGATGGTGGCAGTACAAGTGAGACACCTCAGACTCCTCAGAAGAAGAGGGCCCGGGTAAATCCTACTATTGAAAATGAAGAAACATTTATGAACAGAACGCAAGTGAAAGCAGGTTTCTGAAGATCTAAAACCATGGCTTGTTAATGACTGGGACCTCATTACCAGACAGAAGCAGCTGTTTTATCTTCGTGCCAAGAATGTGTATTCGATTCTAGAGGATTGTGCAATTTATGAGAAATCTTGTGGAAACACGGATAATAATGAGTATGCAGTTAATGAGGTTGTAGCTGGGATTAAAGAATACTTCAAGGTGATGCTGGGCACTTAGCTCCTCTACAAATTTGAGAGACCACAGTATGCAGAGATCCTTGCTGATTACCCTGAAGTACCCAAGTCCCAGGTATATGGAGCACCACAATTACTGAGATTATTTGTATGAATTGGAGCGATGTTGGTATATACACCTCTAGATGAGAAAAGCCTTGCTTTATTACTGAATTATCTTCATGATTTCCTCAAGTATCTGGTGAAGAATTTGGCAACCTTGTTTAGCACAAGTTATTATGAAGTGCCCCCCCCCCAGTACTATCAGAACGTAGTGTGAGGCACTTACATCCACGACTGGATATCTATCTATGCAGTTCTGTTCCTACTCTTTCTCTTGTATAAATAATATACTTTGAAGACGTTAGTGTGTGACAGAGTTGATGTTCATTTTGTTTAATTGTTAAACAGAGAAAATAAAAGGAGTTTACAGCTCCTTTTCTCTCTTTTTTTTTTTCATTTCAAAGTTGCTACCAATGTACTCAGTGATGGACAACAGAGAGGTGGTGTAGAGTGTTTTATTGCTTAGTTAACAAAGTTGGTTTTGAATGTTGGTGGTTCTATTCCTTTGACACTATGCACTTTTATAATGTGTGTTAAATGGTATATGGCAAAATGCTCTGATTCCTAGTGCCAAAGGTCCAATTCAGTATATATAACTGAATACACTCATCCATCTGTGCTCTTGTTTTTAATGGTGCTTAAAGAGCCCATCCTTTGCAAGTGATCCATGTGATTCCTTGGGCATTTTCTTTGCTCAAATTGTTGAAGAATGGTGAATTGTTTCATAGTTTTTGTATTTGTGTGTAATACACATTTTAACCTGATAGATGCAATGCATTGGGTAGCTGCAGTTTTCTGGAAAAATCTGTCTTTTATGAATTGTTTTTCAGATCTTCAATAAATTTTTCTTAACATTTCAAAAAAATGAAAAATGGAAACATATTTAGGCAGTTATGCCTCAAAATATAACTCAGGATCACTGTCTATGTATCAATGAACTTAAAATTTTGGTGAACAAATACAGGTTTGGGATAAATTTTCTGATTTGGTTATTCAGTGTTCTCCTTTTATGGATGGGTCAATTTCTGATCAGGGTAATGTATAGTACACTATTGGTGTTTTGATCAGGATTGCATTAAATCTGTATAACAGATTTGAACACGTGACTGTTTTCACTATATTGATGTTGACTATCCAAGAATAAGGGATACTTTTCCATTTTCTAGTGTCCACATAAATCTCCTTTTTCAAAGTACTGTAGTCTTCAATGTAAAGGTATTTTACAATTTTCATTAGATTAATTCTTAAGTATTTCATTTTTTCTTTATGCAACTAGGAAAGATATTTTAGACTAAATTTCTCCTACAGTGAGTTTGTGTATAAGAATTCCATTGTTTTTTGAATATAGACTTTATGTATTTTGCTATACTACTCAATTTGGTTATTAAATCTAGGAAACTTCCGGTGAAATTTTTAGGGTGTTCTGTATAAAGTATCATATAATATGCAAATGATGATATCTTACCTTCTTCAATTCCTACCCCTTATGACTTTTTTCTGTCTCTTGTCTAATTCCTCTGCCAAGTGCTTCCAGAATCATATTAGATAGTAGTGGTGATGATGGATACTCTTGTTCTATTACTGATTTTAGATTAATTTTCTTTCATTTTTGACCTCTTACTATGATGTTAGCTTGAGGTTTGTCACAAGTAGCTTTTATTATATTGAGATAAAGGCGAACTGTTTCAATTTGTGCAGAAATCTTATCATGAATGGGTGTTGGGCTTGTCAAATGTTTTTCCCTGTCTACTGAGAGAGAATTGTGTGGTTTTTGTCTTCGATTCTGTTATTGTGATTTATTACACTTACTGACTTACTTATACTGACCAATCCCTGAATCTCTGGGATGAATCCTACTTGGTCATGGTATATAATTTTAGTGATGAATTGCTGCATTATTTTTGCCAGAATCATTAAGGAAGTTGCCCTGCAGTTCTCTTTTTGGTTGGATACTTCTCTGGTTTTGGTATCAGGTCCAAATTGCTTCCAGGAATTGTGTTAGAAATATTGTAACCCCTTGAATTTCATCAAAGATTCAGAGGACTAATGGCATTACATCTTCTCTGAATTCCTGTGTAACTGAGCAGTGAATCTGTCAGGACCTGGCCGTATTTTTTTTTTTTTTGGTAGAATTACACTTATTTCTTCAATTTAATTGACTGATACTGGGGTATTTATAACTTTTATATCTTCTTAACTCAGCTTTTGTAATTCATATGTATCAAGGAATCTGTCTATTCAGAATTTTTAATTTTACTGGAGTACAGGTTCTTGATACTGGATCTGCAGTTTCCTTTGTGATTTTGTTTTTCCAGTCCTAATTACATGATTTTGATTATTTTTTCTTTTTTGATAAGGTTGGTTAGGAATTTGTCTATTTTACCTAATCTTTCAAAGAACAACTTCTTTGATTAGTTGAGTCTTTGTATGGCTTTCTTAGTCTCAAGTGCATTACTTTTCTCTCTGACCTTTATATTTTCCTACCTGGTGTATAATTTCAATTTAATTGGCCCTTAATTTTCTAAAACTTTGAAGTTCAACATTGTGTTATGCACTTGAGTTTGCACTGTTTTTCTGATGTAAGAATGTCCTGAAACAAGTTTCCAGCTTAAAACTGCTTTCATTTCATTCTATAAATTCTGGTGTTTTATATTGACCTTACTGTTCACTTGTAAAATCTTTCTAGTCTATACTTTGATTTCATCTGTAATTTATTGGTTGTACAAAAGGATTTTATTTAATTTCCATGTGTTTATGAAGTTTTGTGATATCTTTTCCCCTTGATTTTCAATTTTATTGCACTATGATCTGAGAATATACATGGCATGAATTCAATTCATTTGCATTTACTTAATAACGTTCTATGAACTTTAATGTAGTGTATTTCAGAGAACATCCCATATGAGGATGAAAAGAATGTATTTTTATGTTGTATTGTGAAATATTATATATATATATATACAAAAAGTCTATTTGTTTAAAGTTTTTTTTCATCTCTGATATTTCCTTGTTGAACTTTTCATGTATTCTATCTGTCCCTTTGTGATACTGGGGTATTAAGAATGCATATTATGATTGTATTAATGTTTATTTGATTTTTCATCTTCTTTAATGTTTGTTTTATATAGTTGGATGTGCTGGTATTTGGTGCATATATGTTTATAATTATCTTTTCTTCCTCTTGAATTTTTTCCTTAAGAATTATGCAGTGACCTTCTTTACCTCTTCTGATCAGTCTGGGCTTGAAATCTATTTTGTCTGCAAACAGAATAGTTACCTTTGCTACTTTACAGGTTCCTAGAGCATAGAATATTGTTCTCCTCTCAGTCTGTGTACTGATTTCTGAGTTAAATATGTTTCTGGTATGTATCATATTGTTGGATCTTGTTTCCTGATTCGTTCTATTAGTCTTTTTCTTTTTGATTGGTGAACTGAAACCACTTGCATTAATGTTTATAACTGATATGTTTTTCACTTATTCTTGTAGCATTATTTCCTCCTGTTGGTTCCCATTCTTTCTCCTCTGCTTAATTGCTTGATCTCTATGTTGGATTCATTCTATAGAGTTTGTTGGAATTGTTGTGCACAATAACTTTTTCTGGAATATTCTTCAGAAATTTGCAGAGTGCTGATTTTATGGTCATGAATTTCTTCAAGTGTTCTTATCACAAAGTACTTTTATTTATCTGTTTAATTTGAAAAATAATTTTGAGTGGTGCATCAATCTGGGTTGGAGGTTGTTTACTTTTAGAGCTTGGAATACTTCACTTTTTAGCTCTTCTTCACTGAGGGAATTGTGTTGAGATATCAGGTGTAATTCTGATGTGATTTCTTCATAAGTGACCTGTTTCTTTTCTCTAACAGCTTTTAATATTTTGTTCTTGTGCGGAATTTCTGGAATCTTCACTACTGTAAGATAATATATTTTTTTCTGATAATGGCTAATTGAAGTTCTGTATGCCTCCCTAGGTTTTTTTTTTTAAATTCTTTTCCATGCCATTTGCTCTGGGCTATATTTCCATTTCATTTATTCCTATCAGTCTTATGTTATTCTTCTTTGCAACATCTACCAGCTGTTGGATTGACTGTTAATGATCCCTTGCCATTTTTAAGATTTTTTTTCTTTATGTATTCATTAATAGCACACCTGTCTTGTAGATCTGCTATACTGAAAGATTGTTTCATTTGGCTGTGTTTACTTTCAACATAAATTTTAATCCTTGTTTACTGTTTAAATCATTTCATGGATTCCATTTCTTTCCTTTGGTGGACATTCATGGTTTCCACCATTTTCCTAAGCTTCACTTTTTTTTTATTTTAAAGAGAATAAAACAAAAATAAACAGAATAAAGCAAATCAGAACAGATCAATGTGATTGACATAGGACTTCAATGCAATACAATAGGAAATCAACAATGGCTACCAAAATGTTTCTCATTTTCTTCAAAATAGTTGTCCATACACTCACACAATAAAATAAAAAAACAGAACCAATCAAAACAAAAGAATGAAAACATTACAGGACATCAAAACAAGATGATAGGAAATCAACAATGGCTACAAAATATCTCTTAATTTCTTCAAAATAGCTGTCCATACCTTCACACATAATAAAATTGAACAAAATAAAACAGAATAAAACTAATCAAAACAAAAGAATGGAAGCATAATGTGACTTAAAAACAAGATAATAGGAAATATACAATGGATACAACATTGTCTCTTGTTTTCTTCAAAATAGCTGTCCATACTATCACACATAGTAAAATAAAACAGAATAAAATTAATCTAAATAAAATAATGAAAGCATTAAAGGATATCAAAACAAGATAATAGGAAATCAACAGTGGTTACCATAATATATACTGGTATATTCAGAATAGCTGCCCATACTATCAAACATAGTACAATCTAGTGAAACAAGACAGAATTAAGCCAAACCTAACAAAATTATGAACATGATACAAAATTCAATGCAAGATAATAGGAAAGTAACAATGGTTATCATTTTCCCTTTTTAGATATTTCCTCCCCTACCACTTTCATAATATCTATTGTACTTTTTCTAACCCACTAACTCCAGTTTTTTTAATGCTATAGAGATAGCTTGATGCTCACTCTTATGAGTCGAAGCCATTTTACCCATGAACATGATATCCAGTTACATCCATTTACTTCAAGGATCTTAAGATTATTCTACTTTATAGCTGGGTAGCTTTCCATTGTATGAAAATTTCATGTCTTTGTTTTCTATTCTGCAGTTGAAAAGCAAGCTATCATTGGTTTTTTGGTCTCCCATCAGGTGAAATAATTTTTTTCTTTCCTTTAATTTTCAGTCTATTTGCTTTCAAGTTAAATGTTTCTTGTATACAGTATATTGATGGATCTTGTTTCTTGATTCACTTTCCCTGTGTTTCTTTTTATTGTTGAACTGACACATTCTGCATTAATGGTTACAACCAGCATGCATTGGCTCATCTTTGACATGTTATCTTCCTACTATTGGCCCTCCACTTTCCCCTGCATTTAATTGCCTACCCTGTTTAATTATCCTCCTCTGCTGCTTTTCCTAGAAAGATGGTCATTTTTAGCTTTCACTAGAATATCTTTCAGCAATCCCTGTAGGGTTGAATTTTTGGTCATGAATTCTTTCAGTGGTTCACTATCATGAAAATATCTTATTTTTGAATTTTATTTAAAGAAAAAATCAAAATGGAAAAAATTTAGAATTTCAAAAAAAATAAACACTAAGAAATCACTAGTTGATAAATTACATACTGCCATCGTAGAAATAGTTGCTCAGCTTACAAAATTAAAGTGTAAAATGTAGACATTCAAACAATAAGAATGCAAACAGTTCTGTTCAATGATCCTCCAAGAACTTGGTAATATAGTTATCTACCTTACACTTAAACATAAATGCAGTTATATCCTTTAGAGCACTTTCTTTCCATCTCTTTTTTTACAATAGTGATCACATGTTTTGGTATTTATTACTTGTACAGTTTTTATTACTTTTTACACTAGAGACTAAATGTGATATTTATAAAGATGATTCTTATTTATTTCACTTATAAGGATAGTCTCCTTTTAACTGTGAAGGCCTCAATATCATCCTTTTTATAGATGAGCAATATTTCATTGTATGAAGATACCACATCTTTTTCATCCACCCTGCAATTGATGGGCATTTTGGCTGTTTCCAATATTTAGCTATTACAAATTGTGCTGCTATGAACATGGGCACAAATATTTCACTGTGGCATGACTTTTTGAGATTTTCTGGGAAAATTTCCAGGAGAGGAATAACTTAATTGAATGGACGTTCCAATCCTACACTTCTGAGAAATTTCCAAACTGACTTCTATAGTGGCTACACCAGTTTATACTTCAACCAACAGAGCAGAAGTGTTCCTTTTTCCCCCAAAGCCTCACCGACATTTGTTATCAGTTGTTTTCTTGATGGGAGCTACTCCTCCCGGAGGGGGATAAAATCTGAATGCTGTTTTAATTTTCATTTCTTGAATGTTGACTGATGGTGAGCCTTTCTTCCTGTATTTATTTGCCATTTGTATAACTTCATTTAAGCATTGTGTGTTCATCTCAGATGCCCATTTTTGGAGAGGGTCTTTAAATTTGGGGGCTTGAAGTTTTTCAATTCTTTATGTGTTCTGTATGTAAGTCCTTTGCCTGATGGTATGCTGGGTAAATTTATTTCCCATTCTATGGGTTTTCTTTTCATTTTGTTGGTTATTTATTTTGAAGTGCAAAAAAATTTAATAATATGAGATCCCAGTTGTTGACCCTTTGAAGTGTTTCCCATATGGGTGCAATTAGTTCATGAATTCTCTGCCTACCTCTATGTCACCAAGTCTTCTACCTACATTGTCTTAGAGTAGATTTATTGTTTCTGTTTAAGTATTTAGATCTTTGATGCATTTTGACTTTATTTTAGTGCATGGTGATAGGCATCAGTCTAGATTCAGTCTTTGGCATGTGGAGAAACAATTTTTCATATATTATTTCCATCTTCAGTGAACACGCTTAGCCCCTTTGTCAAATATCAGGGTACTGAGTGTCTTTGTAGTTGTTTTTACATCTTCTAATCTGTTCCATTGATCCTGAGGTCGATTTCTTTGCCAGTACCATGCTGAAATTATCACTGTGGCTTTGTAGTATGGTTTCAAGTCAGGGATTGAAATGCCTCCTGTCTTGTTTTTGTTGCCCAGAATTACCTTTGCTATTCTAGGTTTCTGCTGTTTCCAAATGAATTTTAGAAGTATTTTCTCTGATATGTGAAGTATTTTAATGGTATTTTGATTGGGATTGCATTGAATCTGTATAACAGTTTTGGAAGTATGGCCATTTTCACAATGTTGGTTCTTCCTAGCCAACATCAAGAAATATCCTTCCATTTTCTAATATCCTCTTTAATTTCCTTTCTTAGCATAGTATAATTTTCAGCATATAGGCTTTTTCCATTCTTAGGTTGATTCCTAAGTATTTCATTTGTTTATAAGCTATTATGAAGGACAATATTTTCTTTTTTTAATTTTTTTACTTAAAAAAAGATTAATATAAAAGGGGACACAACAAAACAGATCAAAACAGTACAATTAAAGCAACATAGTGTTTCACCACAAGACAACCCATAATTTACAGTAGCTAAGATAGTGTCTGTTTCCTTGAAATATTTGAGTATACCTTCACACACTGTAGTATCAAACATAACAAGACAGTATAAAACCATTCAAGAGAATGAAAGTACTTAAGGGTATTCAGAGCCAACTAACAGAAAATTAACAATAGCTACTGTATTATCTCTGTCCATAAAAAGTTCTTATACTATCACATATAATAAAATCCAATAAGATGCAACATGATAAAACTCGTGAAGACAGAAAAACAAAATTCTGGTAGGACTTCAAAACAAGAAGATATTATATCAGCATAAGATATTATAATGTCTTCTTTTCTTCAATATACCTGTTCATACCATCTCAGACAATAAAATCAAACAACCCAGAATAAAAGCATTCCAACTAATGAAGGAAAACATTATAAGGCTTCAAAAAATGTAATGGGGATCATGATTACAACAGACTTTTATGTATTCTTACCATTTCTTACACTAGGGAGACTATTTTTTATTTATACATGTGACTTTGATTTATATCACTTGAGTATGGTCTCAAGCTGTGCCATTTTTTAATAAATATCTCAATGGGATAATTCTTTAGAGATGACTAGTACTCCATTATATAAAACACTACAACTTTTTATCCATTCCTCAGTTGATGGACACTTAGGTTGCTTCCAAGATCTGGCTATTACAAACTGTGCTGCTATAAACGTGGATTCACAAATATCACTGTGGTACAATGTTTCAGTTCTTCTGGGAATACACCAAGAAGTATAATAGCTGGGTTGAATAAGACTTTCAATCCCAGCTTTTTAGATATTTCCAGACTGACTCCACAGTGGTTGCAACAGTCTGCATTCCCACAAACAGTGCAGTAGAGTTCCTTTTCCCCCACCGTCTCTTCAGCATTTATACTTCATAGTTTTCTTCACCCTGGCCACTCTTTTTGGAGTGATATGGAACCTCAGTGTGGTTTTAATTTGCATTTCTCTAATGACTAACAATAATGAACATTTTTTCAGGTATTTCTTTGCCATTTGTATTTCTTCACCTGAAAACTGTGTATTCATCTCAGATGCCCATTTTTGGATTGGATCTTTGAATTTGGGGAATCTAATTTCTTTAAATTCTTTATATGTTTTAGTGAGAGGGCCTCTGTCTGAAGGAGAGTTCACTAAGATTTTTTCCCAGTTTGTGGGCTTTCTTTTCACTGTGCTGGAGATTTATTTTGATGTACAGAAACTTTTTGATAAGACAACATCCCAGTTTTTGATTCTGGCAAGTATTTTCCGTGCAGTTTGATTCTTGTTCATGAATTTCCTACCTAACCCTATGTCTTCAAGGTTTTTACCCAATTTATCTTCCATAGATTTAGTGTTTCTGTTTTAATATTCAGATCTTTGATCCATTTAGATTTTAATTTGGTACATGGTGACAGACGTGGGTCTAGATTTAGTTTTTGGCATATGGAGAGCCAGTTTTTCCAGCATCATTTATTAAAAATATGTAATTCTTCCAGTGAACATGTTTGGCTTCTTTATCAAAGATAAGGTGGTTGAGTATGTTTGCAGTTGTGGTTGTATCTTCTAACCTATTCCATTCATCTTCAACTCTGTTTGGATTCCAGTACTATGCTGATTTTACTACAGTATCTTTGTAGTATAATTTCAACTCAGGGATTGTATGACTCCTGCCTTGCCTTTGCTGCTTTGAATTGTCCTTGCTATTCTAGGTCTCTTCTGGTTCCAGATAAATTTTAGGAATTCAAGATCTATGAGGTATGCTGATGGTATTTTTATTATGATTACATTGAATCTGTGTAGCAGTTTTGAGAGAATAGCCATTTGCTTTTTTATTTAAAGAGAAAAAGAAAGGACATGAAAAACAAAGCAGTAAACGGGTACAATACAGAATTTCAAGAAAAATAAATACAGTAAGAAATCACTAGTTAATAGGTTACATATTGTCTTCTCAAAAAGAGTTGTCAAAATTACTAAATTAATGTATATAGTGAACATGCATAAAGTGAGATTGGAGAGTGTTACATTCAATGATGCAACAAAATCTCAGTAATATGTTTTTCCATCCTATACACTCAAACATACATGCGGTTATATCCCTTAGTCCACCTTCCTTTCCTCTATTTTTTACAATAACAATTACACTTTTAGGGCTTCATTACTCCCAAAGGGCTTATTAATTTTTTTTTGAAGAGAATAAAACCATACGTGACTAAGCAAAACAGAGTCAGTTAGAACAAAAGGATGGGCAGAGTACATGAGGCAAAAATAGAACACCAGATGATCAAAAATGGTTACCATTGTGCCTCTTTCTATTTTTAAATTGAGTTGCCTATATCGTCAGGTATAATAGAATTGATCAAAACAGTACAGAACAAGACCAATAGAACCTACACTGGAGACCTTACAGGACCTCAAACAAAGATAATAGTCAAACCATAACGGGCATCATAATATATCTTATTGCCTTCAAAGTGGTTGACAAACTTGATACTATCAAACAGTAGAATATAATATAATCAGACAGAACAAGATGGGGAGAGCAATACTGGGGTTCAAATCAGGTTAATAGGAAAACAAAAATGTTACTATAATATATCCCGCTATTTTTAATTTAGTTTTCCCTTAATTGAAAAAATAGTTTAATATAAAAAGGAGGCAGATTGAGATAAAAGACGACATTGTAACAGAACAACGCAGGTCAGAACCGAACAATTTAAGCATCATTGGGTTTCACCACCAGATAATCTAAAACAATAGTAGTCACCATAGTGTCTTTTTCCTTGAATTGTTTGAGTATAACTTCGTATGCAATAGCATCAAGCATATCAAGACAGTGTGAAGCCATTCAAGAGAATGAAAAAATTACCAGGCATTTAGAACCAGCTAATAGAAAATGAACAATGGTTTCTATATTATCTCTTTGCCTATAAAAAATTTGTTTATACTATCGCATATAGTAAAATATAGTAAGATACAACATGTTAAAACTAGTGGAAACAGATGTACACCAGCTTGATGGGACTTCAAAACAATATGATATTAAATCAGCACTAGCTTTTATGATGTGTTGTTTTCTTAAAATGTTTAGAGAATAGCCATTTTCACAATATTTGTTCTTCCTATCCATGAGCAAGTGATGTCTTTCCATTTTGTAAGATCTTCTTCAATTTCTTTTTTTCAGTGTATATAATTTTCCCTATACAGATCATTCACTTCTTTCATAAGAATAATTTCTAAATATTTCATTTTTTTGGTTGCTAGTGTGAAGGATGTGGCTTCCCTTATTTCTCTGTCTGTCATCTTGTTGTTAGTGTAAAGTAATGCTATTGATTTTGGAGTATTGATTTTGCATCCAGCTACATTGCTGAATTTATTTAGCAAGAGAGGATTTATTCTTTCTTATCTAATTGCTCTTGCTAGTATTTCCAGTACTATATTAAATAGGAGCGGTGATAAGGGACATCCTTGCCTTGTGACTGATTTAAAGATAAAGGCCTTCAGATTTTGGCCATTTAGTGTAGTACTGACTGTTGGTTTGTCATAGATGGCTTTATCATATTGAGGTAATGATATTATGTTCCAATTATCTGTAAGGTTCTTATCATGAATGAATGTTAGACCTTATCAAAAGCTTTTTCTATAGCAATGATCATGTGATTCTTACTTTTGCATTTATTGATATGTTGGATTACACTGATTGATTTACATATGTTGAAACATCCCTACATGCCTGGGATGAATCCCACTTGGTCCTGGTGTATAATCTTGATGATTTGCTGCATCCTGTTTGCCAATATTTTATTGAGGATTTTTGCATCTGTGTTCATTAGGGAGATTGGTCTGTAGTTCTCTTTTTTAGTTGGGTCTTTCTCTGGTGTGGGTAGTAGAGTAATATTTACTTCCAGGAATGAAATAAGAAGGATTGATTATCTTTTGATTTCATTGAAGAATTTGAGGACTGTAGGCATTAAGCCTTTTTTGTATTTCATGTAGAATTCTGCAGTGAATCTGTCTGTGCCTGGGCTCTTCTTCATAGATAAGGACTTAATTACATTTTCAGTAGCATTAATAGAGATTGAGTTATTCAGCAGTTTTGCATCTTCTTGAGCTAGCTTTGGTACTTCATATGTTTCTTGGAATCTATTTCTTTTGTGTTACCAAACCTATGAGAGTAGAGGTTTTTAGAATTAGGTGTTGTTAATCTTCTTTATTTTTACAGAATCTGTAGTGATTTTGCCTATTTCATTTCTTAATGCATGAATTTGAGCTTTTTCTTCCCTTCTTTTAATAAGGTTGGCTAGGGGCTTATCAATTTTACTTATTCTTTCAAAGAATGAGCTCTTTGATTCGTTGATTCCTTGGATTGTTTTCTTAGTCTATTGCATTGATTTCTGCTCTGATTTTTATAATGTCCTTCCTTCTTGTGTCTTTGGTCTTGACTTCCTCTTCTTCTTCTAGATGTTTGAGGTGTAACATCACATTATTTATTTGTATTAATTCTGTTTTCCTGATGTGAGAACTCAGTGCAATAAATTTTCCTCTGAGGAAGGCATTCATTGCATCCCACAGATTCCAATAAATTGTATTTGTATTTTTGTTTGTTTGTTGCATTGTTTAATTTCTTCTTTAATTTCCTCTGTCACCCACTGATTACTCAAGAGTGTGTTATTCAGTTTTCATGTGTTTGTGGGATTTTTCCAGTTTCTTTTATCATTAATTTCTAATTTAATGGTGCTATGATACGATAACATGCAAGGGAACATTTAAACACTTTTGCATTTATATAAATATGTTCTGTGAGCTAATATATGGTATATTTTAGAGAATGACCCATGTACTGCTTAGAAGAATGTGTATTCTGACGCTATTGGATGGAATACTCTGTATATGTCTATCAAGTGCATTTGTTCACAGGTGTGATTCAGTTCTGTAATTTCTTTGCTGGTTTTCTGTCTGGTTGATCTGTCCCTTGGTGTCAATGGTGTGTTAAGATATCCTGTTATAATTGTGTTCCTGCTAATTTGGTTTTTCATTTCTTTTAATACTTGTTTTACATAACTGGGTGCTCTGGAATTTGGTGCATATATATTTAAAATTGTTATCGCTTCCTCTTGAAGTTTTCCCCTAACCAATATGTAATGACCTTCTTTATCTCTTTTGATCATTATTGTTTTGAAGTTCACATTGTCTGCAAACCGAATAGCTACTCCCACTTTTTGGGGTCCCTGTTGCGTGACATGAAGTATTGTTTTCCATGCTTTGACTTTCAGTCTGTTAGTATCCTTTTGGGTTAGATGGGTTTCTTGTAGACAGCATGTGGTTAGATTTCTTTTTCTTTATCCATTCTGCCAGTCTGTATCTTTCAATTGGTTCATTGAGACCATTTATATTAATGGTTATCACTGTTATATACTGGTTTATTATTGACACATTATCCTTCTGCTGTTACATCTTTATCTCTCCATTCTGTTTAATTGTCTGCTTTGCTTAGTGGTTTTTTCTTAAGTGTATCTAAACTGTCTTTCATTTATTTTTTGCAAATTTTGCCTTCTGATTATGAAGTTCTTCAGTTGTTCTTTGTCATGGAAGTGTCTTATTTCTCCACCAATTTTGAAGGACAGTTTTGCAGGGTACATCAGTCTAGGTTGGAAATCCTTTCTTTTAGAATCTGAAATACTTCACTCCATGCTCTTCTTGACTTTATTAATTATGCTGAGAAGTCTGCTGTGACTCTGATAGCGTTTCCTTTACAAGAAATCTGTCTTTTCTCTCTGACAGCTTTTAATGTTATATTCTTATCTTAGATTTCTGGAATGGTGATAATGTTAGGTCTGGGCATAGTTTTATTTTCGTTATGACTATTTGGAGTTCTATATGCTTCACTAATCCTGATGTCAGTTTCAATTCTCATTTTGGGGAAATTTTCAGCTATTACTTCTCTAAAGATCCTCTTGACATCCTTTGTTTTGTCCCCTTCTTTTTCGTTTATCCCTATCAATCTTATCTTGTTTTTCTTTGCATCATCTTGCAGCTGTTGAATTGTTATTTCCTGATTATTTGTTATTTTTAAAAGATGTTTTCTTTCCTGGGCACTATCTGCAATCTTGTCTTCAAGGTCTGAAATTCTATCCTCACTTTCATTAAGGCGGTTTTGACAACTTTCAATGGAGTTTTTGATTTCCTGCATATATCTTTTAATCTGCTTTATGTATTCTGTTTGTTTCTTATATTGTTCACCCAGGGATTCTATCTTTTTGTTTTATGCCTCTAATTTTTTAACTGTGTCTTCTTTAGATGTGTTCAGTATCTCTTTAATTTCTTTTTATCATTTCTTCTTTTACTTAGATTATTTCTAGTTTTAATTCCTTTAAAGGTTCTCAGAGTTGCTTCTTTATTTCAATTGCTGTTATTTCAGGTATCTCAGGTGTATGGTATATATGTTCTACATACATAGCTCCTAAGGTTGTTTGAGATGATCTGGAGTTTTGAGATTGTATTTTGGTCTTAGATTTTGTCATTTTCCTGTATTTCCATGTTTCAAGTGTTATTCCAAGGCTTCCTCTTGGGCCTGTTGGAAATCATCTTCCATGCTTTCAGATCCTGGGACTCTGGCCACCCAGCTGTTTGAGTGTGACAGGAAGTTTGGGAGTTCCTTGGCCAGTGGAAGGGATATTCTTAAACTTCCAGGCTCAGGATGGTGCAGGGACACTCACTCCAGCTGCTGAGTTTCCAGGGCAGAGACATGAGCAAGTCCCCCATCCCTGAGCCAGCCAAGCATGGCAGGAAGCTGGGAAATTGGCACAGGCAGGCCCAATACCTGCAGAGCTGGTCGAGTGTGGAAGGAAGCTGGGAAATTCCTTGACCAGTGCAATGATCCCAACCTCCCAGGGCTGTGGATGGTGCGTGGACACACTTCTGGTCACCCAGTTCCCAGGATTGAGAGAGGGTCACTGGGGTTGGGGCAAGCAGGCCCAAGACCTCTGGTCACCCAGTTTCCAGAACTGAGGGCTCAGGCAGCTGCAAGTGCGCCCCCCTCAGAGCCACCTGAGCATGGCAGGAAGCTTGAAGAACAATATTTTCATAATTTTCTCAGGGAGTTTTTGTACAGGAATGCTATTGATTTTTGAACATTGACTTTATATCCAACTACACTGCTGAATTTGTTTACTACCTCTGGTAGTCTTTTAATGGAGTTTTTTGGGTCTTTTATATCACGTCATCTGTAAATGTCACCTGTATCACGTCATCTGTAAATAGTGATAATTTAACTTCTTCCTTTCCTATCTTTATTCCTTTTATTTCTCTCTCTTTATTCCTTTATTCCTTTTATTTCTCTCTCTTGTCTGACTGCCCTGCCTAGTATTTCCAAGGCTACATTGAGTAGGAATGGTGATAATGAACATCCCTGTCTTGTTTCTGGTTGTAGAGTGGAACCTTTCAGTTTTTGTTCACTTAGTATAATGTTGGTTTTTGGTTTGTCATAGATGGTCTTTACGAGATTGAGGTAGATATTGTGTATTCTGAGGTTCTAACGTGTTTTTATCATGAACATGTGTTGGACTTTATCAAAGATTTTCTGTGTCTATTGAGATGACCATGTGGTTTTTGTTTTTAGCTCTGTTGATGTGGTGCATTACATTTATTGATCTGCATATGCTAAACAATCCCTGAATTCCTGGAATGAATCCCACTTGGTCGTGATGCATAATGTTCTTGATGATTTGCTACATTCTATTTACAAGTATTTTATTGAGAATCTTTGCATTAATGTTAATTAGTGAGATTGGCCTATAGTTCTCCTTTTTGGTTGGGTCTTTCATTGGTTTTGGTATCAGAGTAATATTTACCTGCAGGAATGAGTTAGGGATCATTGCTTTCTTTTCAATTTCATTAAAGAGTTTAAGGAGTATTAGCATCAAATTTTCTCTAAATTACTTGTAACATTCAGCCATGAATCCATCAGGACCTGGGCTTCTCTTTCGTATTAAGTTTTTAATTACATTTTCAATTTCACTAGCTGATATTGGGTTATTGAAAATTGCTATATCTTCTTGGTTGAGCTTTGGTTGTTCTATTGTTCTAGAAATCTGCCCATTTCCTCTGTGTTTCCCAATCTATGTGAGTAGAGATTTTCAAAGTAGGTATTCATGATCTTTTGAATTTCTATGAGATCTGTAGTAATTTCCCCCTTTTCAGTCCTTATTGCATGAATTTGGGTTTTTTTTTTCTTTTTCTTGATAAGGTTAGTTAGAGGTTTATCAATTTTGTTTATTTTCTCCAAAAATACTTTCTTGATTCATTAATTCTTTGTATTTTTTTAGTTTCAATTGCATTAATTTCTGATCTGATTGTTACAATTTCCTCTCTTCTATGAGCTTTGGGTTTAATTTGCTCTTCTTTGTCTAGAAGCTTGACATGTAGCATTAGGTTGTTTATTAGTGCTCATTCTGGTTTCTTGATATGACAATTTATTGCTATATATTTCACTGCTTTTATTGCATCCCACAAATTACAGCATATTGTTTCTGAATTTTCATTGAATTGTAGGCATTGCTTTGTCTCTTCTTTAATTTCATCTGTAGCCCGCTGGATGTTCAGAAGGTTGTTATTAAAGTTCCATGTGTTTATGAATGTTTTACAATTTCCTTTGCCATTAATTTCCAGTTTTACTGTGCATGGTCAGATATTATGCATGGAATAATTTCAATATCTTTGCATTCACTTAAGAATGCTTTGTGAGATAATAAATGGTCTATTTTAGAGAATGCCCCATGCACAGCTGAGAAGAATGTATATTCTGAAGTGGTTGGGTGGGATACTCTGTAAATATCTACTAATCCAATTTGTTCTGGTATAATTCAGTTCTCTTATTTCTTTGCTGACTTTTTGTCTAGTTGATCTATGTCTATGTAACAATGAGGAATTAAGGTCCCATGTTTTAATTGTGTTCTTGTGTATTTGGTTTTTCATGACCTCCATTAGTATTTGTCTTATATAGTTGGGTGCTCCTGAATTTGGTGCATATATGTTTGAAATTTCTAGTTCTTCCTCTTGAATTTTTCCATTAATGAATGTGTAGTGGCCTTTTTTATCTCTCTGGATCATTCTTGATTTGTAGTTCACATTGTCTTCAAATAGAATAGTTACCCCTGATTTTTTCTGGGTTCCTATTGCATGGAACACAGTTTTCCACCCTTTGACTGTTAATCTTTGAGTTTCCTTTGTGGTCAGATGTGTTTCTTGTATGTAGAATATTGTGGTATCATGTTTCTTGAACCACTCTGTCAATCTACTTCATTTGATAGGTGAATTGAGGCCATTTACATTTATGAACATAACTGAAATATACTGGCTTAACTTTGCCATATTGTGTCCCAGTTGTTTGCTTTCTGCTTTTTCCCCTTGTTTAATTGCTTGTCCTGCCTGGTGGTTTCTTCTGTTGTTCTTCTTAATATTATGGTCATTTTTATCTCTAACAAGTATGTCTTTTGATCCTCTTTCTAGATTTGGTTTGATGGACATGAATTTCTTCAGTTGTTCTTTGTCATGAAAGTATCTTGTTTCTCCATGAAATTTGAATGAAAGCTTTCCTAGGTACATCAATCTTGGTTGAAAGTTTTCTTTAAGCGCTTGAAAACCTCACTCCAAGCTTTTCTTAACTTGAAGGTTTGTGATGAAAAGTCTGCCATGATTGTAATGGGCTTTGCTTGATAGGTGAGTTGTGTCTTTTATCTAACAGTTTTTGTATTCTGTTATCATGTTGCATGTGTGGGATCTTAATTACTATATATCTGTGTGTAGATTTATCTTGCCTGTAATGTTTGGCATTCTATATGTCTCACTTATTTTTATATAACATTTTTCTCCATGTTTGGGAAATTTTCTGCTGTTACTTCTGTGAACAGTTTACCTATGTCATTTGCGTTGTCTCCTGGATCTTCACTGATGCCTACTTGTCTTATATTATTTCTTTTAGTATCATCTTAAAGCTGCTGGATTGTCATTTCATGCTGCTTTGTCATTTTTAAAAGTTCTATCCTTTCATGATCATTATTGCAATCATGATCTCAATATCCAAAACTCTATCCTCAGCTTCATTTACATATTTTGCCAGCTTTCAGTAGAAATTTTGTTTCTTGGATGTCTCTTTGAGCTTGTTTTATGAATTCTGCTTGTTTCCTATATTGTTCATTTAATGTTTCAGTCTGTCTCCAATGCTCCTGTACTTCCTTGTCTATTTCTTCTCTAGCTGTGCTGAGCAATTCCTTTACTAAGCTTGTTATTTCTGCCTTTCCATAAGAGATAAATTCTAATTTGATTTCCTCTATAGCCTCATGGATTTGTCCTTTATTTCACTTGCTATCTTTTCAGAGATTTATGCTGCTTTACTTTTGAATTCCTCTATTTCAATGTCTCCTGTACTTGCTCCTGATGGAGTAGGAGTTTGAGACTGCAATTTGCTTTTCCATTTTGTCATTTTTCCCATTTTGTTTAATGTTTAGTCCTTCAACCCCACTAGTGTCAACTGTTGGTGGTGTGTATCAGGATCATACTGTAAGGTTGATGTTTGTCCAATTGCTGGGTCCTACAATGAAGAGATGGTTCAGTCACCTGAGTTCTTAGGAATGCGTATTTTTAATAGATGACTTCTAAGTGTAGCTGGTTTTTGGCTTTTGAGACAGTGTCAAGATCTTGTCTCTTCAATTTATTAAGAAGGAGAATTTGCTGCCTGTTTGGCCTGTCACCCAGTTCTTTGATGCTATGCTACAGTGTTGCTTATGAACCACAGACAATCTCAATATTTCTATACAAAAAAAAAACTGATCAAAACAACTGTGCCAAATTGGCTAAAGTAGTACAGTCAGTAATAACAATAGAATCACATACAGTCTACAAAATTACAAACTCTGGGCTGTTAATTTTCCACTGAAAACCACTGGTGTAAACTTACAGTTTTAAAACAAATCATAGCATCACCTAGGCACTGGTGAGAGACTTTCAAGCTCAGTGTGGCCCAGCATGATACGGCATCACCAAGGGTTCTAGTGGGAACCAGCATCAATTGGAGCACATGCAGGAGTCACCTCAACCCAGTACCATCCAGAGTGGTGCATCATACCCCAAGGCTCCAGTGGGAGCTTCTCTAGCTAAGCATGGCCCATAATGACCCAGCAACATCCATGGTCACCAGTGGGAGTGACCTGGAATTGAAAGCACACTGTTTACCAGTGGGACCCGTTGAACCAGCAAGTAAAAAAAGACCTACCAAGAGGAAACTCATTACATACAATGAGTTTCATTATAGTGATACAATTAAATCCTTGTATACATTAGATTTCATTATATATCCATACATATAATTCCTATAGTTGAAGACACAATATTAATAGTTAATACAGTTAGTCAATTGCTAGACTGTGATGTATGTTATTGTTATTGATACTATACTACTTTAGCAAATATGTCAAATATGTTGTCATTGATTTCTTTCCCACAAATGACAACACTATGATAGCCTGGGATAACAATCATCACTATAAGCCAATATGAAAGGACAATATGAAACGACCTCTCATCCTTAATAAGTTGAGAAGGTAGGTTCTCAGCATAGACATAAGAAGTTATCTCCGAGGATCAGACATTTCCTAGGGAAGCCACAACACAAGTAATAAAGCTATCTGCCATAAGAAATCTACAAGCACCAACAGAGAAAACAAAAATGAAATAAAAAGAGAAAAAAATTAAAAATGAAAAGACACAAGAGAAAAAATGCAGTCCCAGATCTCCAACCCACTCAGGACAAGCCCAGAGCACAATGAGATTGAAGTCAGAACTTTTTGAAATGATAGCACTGGAACTTTCTGAAATGATAGCAGCCATAGTTAAAAATAAATAAATAAATGGTGGAGGCTATAGAAAAAAATCTATCAGGTAAAAAAAATATAATGATCAAAATGATAAACATTTAACTAAATCAATAAACGTTTTTAAAGAAAGAAAAGTGAAACATGCCCAATGCATCTAGAATAGACAGAGATAAAAGCAATGATTGAGTTTAAGAAAATGATGGAAATCATGAATGCTCACCATAGGAATGAAATGGAAAGCATCAAACAAATTCAAAAAGATACCACGGAAATGAAAAATTCCATTGAACATATACAAAACAAATTGAGTGAAGGTAAGGTAAAATACCAGATTGAGAAGAAAGCATTGTGATTAATGATCACAAAAGGAAAGATATCTTAAAAATCATAAATAATCACGAAAAATTAATCCAATAGCTGCAAGATGCTGCAAAGCAGAACAACATAAGATTTTTCAGAGTGAATGAGAAAGGTGGAGATGTTGCAAATGTCATTTTAAAAACCTCTTTACAGAAGTAAAGGTGGTAAATTTCCCAAAAATGAATAGAGAATTTGACACACAAGCAAGTGAGGCAAATAGAATTCCAGTTAGCCATAATCAAAATAAATACATACCAAGGAATACAGTAATAAATATTCCAGAAATTCAGCACAAGAGAATATGTCAAAAGCTGATAAAAGAAACAAATTACCTATAAAGGAAAACCCATTAGAATCACAGCAGATATCTCAACACAATCTTAAATAAAGGAGAGCTTGGAATGAAGTATTTCAAGATCAAAAACCAAAACCCTCTAATCCTTGATGTCCCCTGCAAAGTTATCTTCAGAATTAATGGAGAAGTAAAATATTTTCATGACAAAGAACAACAGAAGAGATGACCAACACACCACGTCTCCAAAATGTTCTAAAGGATATAGAGTTAAGGAAGACCACAATTCCAAGAACACCAACAAAAAGATGTGTCTAGGAAGGGCAAGCAATTAAACAGAGGAGAAAGAAATGATAGTAACAACAGGAAAATAACATGGCAAGGATAAACCAATATATATATATATATATATATATATATATATATATATATATCAGTTATTATAACTATTGGCATATATTTTCTGAATTCACCAATCAAAAGAAACAGACTGGCAAAATGAATAAAAAAGCAAAATCCAACAACATGATGCATGCAAGAAGCACACAACTCAAAAAGAAATTCATAAACTAAAAATCAATGGATAGAAAACAGTACTCCATATGACAGGATTCCAGAAAAAAAAGCATGTACACCTATTCTCTGCAGACAAAATAGATTTCAAGACAAGGTTGATCAAGAGTGAAGAAGAGCACTACATGCTTCTTAAGGAAAAACTAAAAGAACAAGGAATAACAATCATAAATACATATGCACCAAATATCACTGCATATAACTACATAAAATAAATATTAAGAGAAATTAAAAATGTAATACGCACTAACACCATCTCAGTGAGGGAACCTAAATAGCCCTCTGGTACAAATATATCAACTAGACAAAAAAATCAACAAAGAAATATCAGAACTAAATGAAATCAGTGAACAAATGGATTTAGTAGATGTATGCAGAGTGTTTCACCCACAAACATTAGCCTACTCATTCTTCTCAGCAGCACAGGGGAAGATCTCCAAAGTAGACCATATACTAACACAAAGAATATACTTAAAACACATAAAGACTGAAATTATGTTATCAATCGATATTATCTGACCATACCACAAAGAAATTGGAAATCAATGAACAAAAAGCCAAAATTAAATAAATAAACATTTGGAAACTAAATAGCACCTTCCTGAACAACTAATGGGTCATGGATGAAATTGAACAGTATCTACAATTAAATGAAAATATCAGTACCATTTACTGGAACTTAGAGAACATAATAAAAGCAGTCTTAAGAGGAAAATGTATAGTGATTAATTCTCACATCAGGAAAACAGGATGAGCTCAAATAAATTACCTAATCCTGAACCTCAAAATTCTAGAAGAGAACAAATCAAATCTAAAATTCAAATGAGGGAGAAAATTATAAAGATAAGAGCAGAAATAAATACAATGAAGACCAAGAAAACAATACAAAGAATCAACAAATTGGTGAGTTGGTTCTTTGAAAGATCAAATAAAATATACAAACCCTTATTCAATCTTACTGAAAAGAGGACAGAGAAGACTCAAATTCATGCACTTAGAATTGAAAAATGTGAAATCACAACAGATCTTTTGGAAATAAATCCAGATCAAAAATACTTACTTTCAGAACCTGTACTCTAAGAAGATGGGAAACACAGAACAAATGGACAGGTTCCTAGATACATATAAAGTGCCAAAACTTAATCAAGAAGATATAAAATTTCTAAATAATAGAATGAAATTGAAAATGCAATTAAAAATTTACCAACAAAGAAAATCTCAGGCCCTGATAGATTCACTGTTCAACTCTATGAGAGGTTTAGGGAAGAACTAATGCTACTAATGCTGAAAATCTTTAAGGAACATGAAAGGGAAGCAATACTTCAAAATCCTTTCTGGAAGCAAGTATTACCCTGATTCCAAAACCAGAGAAGAACCCAGCCAAAAAAGAAACCTACAGGTCAATCTCCCAAATGAACATAGATGTAAAAATCCTCAGTAAGTTACTAGATATGATAATAATAAAAGATTTCTCTGGTATTTCAAGCCTGTGATTATATTCGGGGGTCTACAGTTTTGTGGTAGTTTCCAATTTAGTGCATGTCTTCACTGTCTCTGACAGCCAAAAGAGCCAAACAGAGTCCAGATCCGTGATGGAAGATTACAGCAACCCTGTAGTAGGAATAGGGTTCAGAATCTGGTGCTTTTAGCTTCACAAAAATTCAGACTGATCCTGGCCACTGGTTATAAGGTCGGGGACTAATTTTTCAACCTCCAACAGTCTGTGTCTATTGCCACCCTGACTACAGCTCCCTAGCTCTGGTTATCTCCTGGGCTTGTGCTTCACCCAGTCACAGAGAGTTCAGTTGAGAGGAAGCTAACCCTTGGCAGATGAGTCCTAAATTCATCTGGCCTTTCCCTAAAACGTCATCTTACCAAGCAACCTATACAGGAAATGCTTAGACTGGAGTCAGTTAACAACCATTTTAGTTCACAGCATTCACTGGTGAATTACTCCATGGAAATCTGGGATCCCATGCATTTACTGTGTCTGTAGTTTCTATCCTCCTTTCTTGTGTCATGAGCCACAACTTTCGAAGAAAGTGTGACTTTCCATCTCCTTTTTCTATGTCTGTCTTTTCACTTTCCCTGTGGGCTCCAATTCTCTCTTCATAACCTTTCTGCATCCTGGGAATGTACCTCTTTCCTTCTTTTTCCCCCGCAGTTGTACTCCAGTGTCTGAATTCTGAGTCTCAGAGAGGCTGTCAGAGTTATGAATTTAAAACTTTCTTTTTATTATTGACTATAATGCCTTCCTATTCTAATTATGTCTCTAAAAAGATATTATTTTTAGTCAGTCATATTTTGAAGGTATTAATATTCATGAATTGATGAGACATCATTGGTCCTGAAACAAACTTCATCCCTGAAACTGTTAAAATTTGTTTTATTTACAGAGTTTTAACCCACTGTTGTAATCAGGAGTCATGAGGAGAACAATTAGAATCAGGACATGGAGTCTATAATATTATTTTATAATGGTCACCCACAGTTAACACAAGAAGATCTAAAAAGCTTTCATCATCCTATAATTATTTCACTAGTTCTATAATGTTCAATATATATTCAATGTGTGTGAAGATGGGGACAACTATTTGGAATAAAACTAGAGAAAATAAGATAGACAGTAAAGATTTCCAGTGGACTTGCTTTGAAATCTGTTTCTTTAAATTGTTTCTTTATAAACTGTTTTGGTCTGTTTTGATATGTTTACTCTTACTCTCTTTAAGATAAAAAAAAGTGTGTAGGAGTGATAACCATATTATTAAGTTCTTGTTGGATTGTTGAGCAGAACTGTTTGCAGCGTCATTTGGGTATCACTTTGTATGCTTTAATTTTTTAACTTGAGCAACTATTTCTAAGATGATAGTATGTAACTTATCGACTGGTGATTTCTGAAATTCTGTATTTTTTCTACCCTTTTTTTCTGTTTTTTTTTCTTTAAATAAAAAAAATATGTCCTTGTTTTTCAGGTTCAGCAGTGATATTTTCCAAAGATTACTTTTTTTTTGCTCAGATTGACCTGAAAATCTTTCAGTCTATTCATTAAAACTTGAAAGCTTAGGGAAAGTTTATCACTTCCAAATTTTCTCATAACAGTTCAAGGTTGAGTGACTAAGCACCATGGTTCTCTAACCTAGTATTATACTCTTTAATATGGCTCCCCAAGAATGTGGTATTTCTGATGTTTTATCTGCTGAGCAATTTTGTTTGCTTGTTCACATAACAGAGAATGGAAGAGATAGAAAGATGGAGGAGCCAGAAAAGGAAGGAGAGGAGAGAAAGAGGGGAGAGAGGAAGAAATTGAAAAAGAAGGAATAATATGGAGTAAGAGAGAAAATTGGTTGAGGAGATTTTGAAGATATATGATGCTTAACTGTTTGAACAGAAAAAGCCTGCTTAGTGGAAGTCAATGTTTAGATAGGAGACAGTAGAAATCACTGTACACCAAACTGCTGGCTTGAAAGTACAGAAGTTAGTGGTGGTATAAATGTGCATACATATGATGAGTGCAGATAAGTAAACCTCACTGCTCAAAAAGAAAGCCCTCATAGCACCAACTGCATTATATGCCAGGTAACTCTGTACCTGAACCTAGTTTTAAGCTTATTTTTCCTCCCCACAAACACTGCCTAGGCATTTTCTGCATTGAGTAGTCTTTCCCCTGATTTGGGGCACTTGAAAAAAATGTTTCTTGTTTCCTGTGGTGTTTTAATTCCTAATTCTTGAGCTCATGACCCTCCAATTATCCTCCAATACCATCTCTGGGTTTTTTTTAAGACTTTTATTTTGAAGGTAATAAAATACAACAGAACAAAGCCGATTGGTACAATGCAGTGAAGTTGGTACAGAATTTCACAGCAGGATACCAACAGTAATAAGTACAATAGTATATCTCGTTATCTTCATAATAGTTGCTCATTCAATCAGATATAGCAAAATCAAACCAAAAACAGAATATCTTAAACCTATCAAAACATAATGGTGAATAGAGCAAAACAATTAATCAGAACCAAGAAAAACAATGAAAATACTATTTGCCTTCAAAGAGAAGATAGAAATCTCCCATCTTTGCTATACTGCATATGGTCAACCTCCCAAGAGATGCTCAGACCTCTGGCTCTCAGTTTCTAACAGAGTGGGGATAGGATGTTTAATTCTCAGCCCATTTGCTGGTAGGCTCATGTGAGATGTTGACTGGTTCTCCTCCTGGCTTGCCTGCCACTCACACCACAGTTGCTTATCTTGAAGGGGTGCATGTTGCTTTCTAGATCAGCACCTTAAGTTCACTGATTCTCACCTCACTGATTCTCTTCTGGGTATACCATGACCACTTACCAGTAAGTGGGGTATGTTGCTTTCTTGCTCAGCACCCTAAGTTCCAACATGGCTAGTCCTCAGGAGATGCTGACTAGTCTCTAAGCCCATCATATACAGCAAAGAAAGCTGAGGCCAGATATATGGCGCTCATAAATGAATTTATATTAGCCCTGAAGACAGATAGAGGGATCCAGGACAGGGACTCTCTTGGTAAAAAATATTTTCTTCTTCCTCAGTTACTTAATCTTGTTTAGTGACATCCTGAAAGATTTGATGCTTGGAAGAATGCTGAACTTTGAAACTTCTTCAGGTTGTTTTCTTCCTTTTTATTTTCTGCACATCCTACATAAAATCTGGTCTTCACTGTGTCAGTTTCTCAGCAGAGTTCTAGATACTTAAGGTCTGAGCTCCTGAACTGAGAATAATCTAATCAGGCAACCTTAGCGTCAATTTTAAATAGTATGGTCTTGGGTGCTTTAACCAGCCTTTGTATCTCTGCTGCTTCCCTCATTTTCCTCTATACCTTAAACCCTCCAACCAAAAGTCTCTGTCCCTCTTCTTTGGAAAATTCTACAAAAGAAAGAAGTTCTTGAAACAAGAGAAAGGCATTCTCCTCCCTCATTCATTGTATGGTTTGAAACATCCAGATCCTTGGACTTTGGCCTAAGCCAAGGATAGTTGCTGTTTTCAGCTCCCAGTCGTAGGAGAAGTCTGTCTTATGAAAATAAAATATAATACCAATGCCCTTTTTTATTTTACAAACAATGACAGGAGCGTATGATTTAACATTAAGCTAAAAAGAAATCATACTTGAGTGTCAGGTGTTTAGCTCAGCTGCATAAGTGCCTGCCTGGCAAGTGTGAGGTCATGAGTTTGAGCCCCAGGACCCAAATAAAAAAAAAAAAAAAAAAGAAATGACACTTGATTCTAATAAGCATAATTTTTTCATAGACTATAACTTTGTAGAATCATATCTCTATGTTAAATTAACTTGAGTTTTGTTACAACCTTCCAAACTTTTAATATTGATAAGAAGGTTGCAAAGAGATTTCAAAATTTCCTGAGTTTTCTGCTTGTTGCAAGGTTCCTTGAGATCAGCCTACTCCCTGTATGCTTCTTGTGAGCCTAGCTAGAATCATGCTTGACTGTGGGCATATCTCATTCCATACACACACACACACACACACACACACACACACACACACACACACACACAGAGAGAGAGAGAGAGAGAGAGAGAGACAGAGAGAGAGAGAGAGACAGAGACAGAGAGAGAGAGAGAGACAGAGACAGAGACAGAGACAGAGACAGAGACATGTCATAACGTTCTTGAGTATTTGCTTATATCTATTTTTAAATGAACTATATAATGAATTACTTTTCCTTCACTTAAAATATGTTCTATACAATTTGTATGATTATCAGTATTTAACTTTATTATTGATTCATAACTTACCTAACTTAATTAGATTTTCAATTTTAAAGCCGTGATAAAAAAAAAATAGTTGAGAGCATTCCACTACAGTGGACTATTAAAAATCCCTTTTTGGAAGCCAATATATTCATGCCAACATTAATTCCACTCCATCATGTTTAGGCAAAGCGCACCTTTAGCAATTCTTCTCCATTTCTCATATCAGTATCTCCCGTGGATCACCAAAGTTTCACTTTCTACTTCTTACCAGCATGTAAAAATGTTCTATCTCAAGTCTTAGAGAAAATGAATAAACTTCCCTTGAATGTCATTACCTCAACATCTACTCCCCCTTTTCTTTGCTCTCCTTTGCAGCAAACCTTATAAAAGTTTGTCCATTCAGTGTTCACACTTTTCTTTAATCTATTTATTCCTCACTCCAACTTGTGAATCAGTAGTATTTGTCACAATTAGTCCTTTCCTTTCCACTTTTACTAATTTCTAAGTAGCCAAACTCTTGATTTACCTTTCTAGAACACTAAATCCTATTGTTGTCTAGGTAAAAAATTTTCTATAACTCTTAATGTGGGGCATCCTATGTACTAAGTGCAGATACTTCTTTCTTTAATTTCATCACAACACCTTTATTATTCACATGGAATCTCATGGTTTTAAACCTCCTTAATGAGTCATTTGCAAAACATAAAATCTGTTTGAATTTTTTAAATTATTACAGTAAGACACATAGCCTTTTAAAGTACACCTCCTCACTTTGAACACACTCATCCTATTGCTCTTGCTACATTCAGGAAGCAGTTCTAAAAGTCCTCTTTTATGAGATTCCTTAGTTGTGCTGCCTTGATGTCCTCAGTTAATTGAAAATATTTTCCCTTGGTGGTCTCTTTGACCTTGGAGAAAAAGTCTGGAGTCTCTAGGTGCCAAATCTGCTTAATAAGATAGATCATGACACACCATAATGCTTTTACTAACCTGCTTTTCCTTTAGATGGCATTCACAGTATTTTTAATCACACATCTTTCAAACACTCTCAGATGCTTCAGAAAGTGGCAATATCAATGGGATAAATATATGTAAAGTCAGGGAAAACCTGAATTTTATTTTAATAAAAATATTTTAAGTGTAAATTGTCACTATATTTTTCTATCACCTCTTGGATAGGCTGTCACTTCACAAGTTTATATCTCTAGCCCATATCTCTCCCAAAATATCTGAATCTGTATAACCTCTGTCCAGTGTACTAGTCCACATGGATGCCTGAAACATATCACATATTAACACATTCAAAACTGAAATCATGTTTCTTTTTCCCCTATCATAAAATACTTGCTTGTAACAACATAAGATCAGATCAAAACCTTGGCATTACAAGACTCTTTCTCTCACTTTTATATACAAACTGTCAAAAAATCCTGCCATCTTTATGTGCAAAATATATGCAAGGCCTGACATTTTTTCTATTTTATTAATTTTTTCAAAGAATCATCCTTGGACTTTATTAATATTTTTAATATTAATCCTTGGACAATCTATTTTATCAGAGAACTGATTGTATATGCCATCTTCAAAATATTTGCCTTATAACTAAGGACAAAAGAAAATAAAATGATGAAAGAAATACATATTCATAAATACTAAACACAGGAAAACCATATAATCACATAAATACTACAAAATTATACTTTATGGAAAAAATGCCAATTAATTAAAGAATCATTTTCAGAATTATAATGAGATAAATCCTTAAAATATTGCAGATACCAAATTCCAGGATAAATGTCAAACCTTATTTTGAAATATAGAAAAGTACTTTATAATATTAAAACAAGAAATTAGCAAATTTGCCAAAATAATGGAGTTTAAACATTACTGTTTCAATAGAGGTAATCCAAATAGATATTGTATAATAGACATAAACCAATCAAGCCCACAAATTTGAATAAAAAACTGACTTAGAACACTCTACTCAGCAAAGATCGTAGAATATTTACCTATAGTATTTTGCTGCATAATGTCAGCTCAAAACTATTCAAATAATTAAATTAATGCAAAACATTGTCTCTTAGCAGAGTGACTTTAAATTACTAACTAATGAGCATGTATGTAACAATGCCACAATGTTTGGAGACTTGGGAACATGCATTCAAAAACTACAAAATTAGAAATCACCAGAAATAGTCACCTTAAAGAAGAGAAAATGAGTGTGCAGTTTGCTATCTGCATATGAACTAAATACTGTAAGAGATGCACAATAAACAATTATGAAGAGATTTGAGAAAAAGTCACACTTGGTCATTAACCATAATCATTATCCTTGCTATTCATGTAATGGTTTGTGGACTCTAGAGATAACAACAAAATTTATATTTTATGAAGTTGCTTAGACTAATAAACTGTGATAATCCAAAATTGAAATCTATTTTAGGGGGCTTCTTAAACTGTGATAACTAAAACCTCTTCACAAAAGATTCAATAACAACATATTAAATGTTCATTTATCTTAGGAAAGTTTTTGCTATTTTGAGCTTTTGCTGCATCATACATCAAGTAAAATTCTACAAGTTTTGCATTTCTCTCCTTTCCGCAGTACAAGTAGTGTTTCCTAAGCGACAGGAAACAAATGAGATTAAAAAGTGTTTTCACAGTTGACTGCCTTGAAACACAAGTGAATGGAAGAATCAGTCTGAACATGATGCTAATAACAAAAATCAGACTCTGGGAATATTATCCAAGTAGTAAAGATGGACAGATCTTAGGAGAAGGAATGTAACTAGGAGGGCCAAGGTGACAGAATGTGGGATCTAAGGTCCATACAGTGCTAGGGAATGGCGAAATCCATACGTGCAAGGACTGAGTTGGTAGGATTGTATGTCTGTGAGTAACACAAACTCAAGTTTTCATTGCCTCACAGGTCTGTGTCTCTCACTTCCTCAGAGACAACATTGTAGTCTTAATTCTTTTGATCCCAGTTCAGTCTGCCTTAGTCAGTGATTCATCCTGATCCTGTGTTCAGCTATGTGCTATGTGCCTGAAAGTAGCACACAGAACTCAAAGCATAATGACTTTTTGTTGTTTCACAGTATGATAGTCAATTTTAGTAATTATTACTGATTTTAATACTTTGTTTACAAGAATTTCTAAGAATATTGTAATCAACTGTGTAACTTTGGGGCAACCTTGGAATATGTTGCCTAACTTATCATCTCTTTATCAGATAAGACTTAAAACCTTGTCCAATATATAAATTTCTCTTTCACCTTATCTTTGCCTGTTTTTAGAACCTCCAGAACAGCATGTTGATGTCACAGGAAATGGTTATGATGATGTTGAAGAATTACTTGTTTCTGAAATTCTTTCTTTACCTGGGAGTAATGCAAAGTCCTTTGTTCCAGAAGAAAGATGATTTCAGGTATTTTAGACAGATGTCTGAACATCTCCTTCTTAAGGCTCCAATTATATTCATGGGAAAGATGTTTAGAACCATCAATCATATGTATTCCTTTGTTATAACAATTGAGATACACTTGTGTATCTAGGGGACATCAGTTCCTCTCTGTCCATTGTTATAGCTATTATATCCCAGAATGGAGTTTCACAATCAGTATTCTTTTCTCAGAGGACCATGATGGATAGCAAGACAGATTGTCCCAGAGAAATGTCCCTGGACAGGACAGAGAGACAGGCTATCTTGGAGAAAAAGTGTTGGTTGCGTATCCAAATCTGTTGCCAGATCATCCCTGAAAATACTAGGAGAGTTCCCAAACCTTTGTGCCAATTGAGTCCAAGTGGGCTGGAGTAGTCCAAGAAGATTGTATGGGTTGGAAACCACAGGGTCTAAGGTGATACAGCATTGCTGATGGCATGGTTTATTGTGATGAAAGGAGTATTATTTCCATGATATAGGAGGTTGCCTGACAGTAATAGGTGCTGCAGGCCCAAAGGCAAGTCTTTGACCCATACCTCTGGGAGAATAATTTCCAGAATTATTTGGTTATTTGTCTCTGGCTGATACAAGTGACATCATCCTCTTGGGAAACAGAGTTGAAAATGCAAGGTTAAATGAGAGGGAGACTGACTGGCTTGGTAAAAGGAGACAATTGCCTCTAATTTGAAGAGGAAATCTCTTCCTGGAAGTGGCATGGAGTGATGTCCTCTTGGAATGCAAGTTTTTGCCTGCAGAAAGGATGTAAAGCAAAGGTCTCAGTGGCCCCAACCTTTACTGACAAAATGGACTTTTGAAGGCAGTGAAGGCTGTTACATTGTCTACCAGGAAAATCACAAGTTTGCCTCAGACTTTTTCAATGAACACAGGCTCTTGGGTGTCCAGTTTGATAGAACTCAGTCTGTCCTATCCACCCAGGTCTGACAGCATGAGGAAAGATTCAGGTTGATGTGGGCCTGAATAGTCAGGTTTCTTTGTGTCTCCCAGACAGAGGGGGCATTTTTAAGTGTCCATTGTCCTTATATTATGTTTCTGAGTAAGAGTAATAACTTTTGACATAACAATATGCTTTCTATATCCCCTCTTTGATGTCTTTGAAAAGTTCTTGACTGCTTTTTAGATTTATAGGTGGGATAACCTTTGGGAAAAGCCATGGCAACTCATTCATCAGGGCTGACAGCCCAATTTTTCCTCAGTTAAAATGCAGAACTCAGAAGGAGTTGCTGACAGTCATCTTGGGTGGGCACTACATGATACCATCTGACCTACAGAGGGAGAACTTGTGTGGCTAAATACAGGCAATTTCTAGCTGTATGTTCCACCCACACATTCATTTAGCAAACACACAGAAGTTAAAACATTCCAATACCTTTCCCTTGAGGGTGTTCCTGAAGATCAAGAATTGGTCAGGCTCCCTTTCTGCTTTAGCTGAGCAGGACTGACAGAGAGACTAACTGGGGGTGTCCCCTGAGAGTCTTACTGGAGTCAAGAAGACAAGAAGACAGACGGCATCCTCCTCCCTTTGGGCTCCATTGTGAACCACTCCAGTAGAGAGCCAGGAATTTTCCTCCAGACCTCTGGGGAGACTCAGGAAATCTTGAAGGTACACCTTTTCATCAGGAACTAGAGAGGTCCTTGTTCCATCTGTGAGAGCCACAATTGGTGACCAATAAGGTAGGCACAGTCCATATTCCCAGATGAACCAGACGAAATGGCAAGCAGAAACACTGAAATAATACCCAGGATTTGGAGGCAGATTTATTTATGTGAACAGGAACTGATAAGGATCATCCCCAACATATTATCCCTGAAGGCTAAGAGAGGAAGGTTTTATGAGGTTTCAGGGAAGAAGCAGAGTACTTGGCTGGTTTTGATTGTTCTTACAATATAAATCACAGTGACAAGCCATTTCTAAGAGACAGAGGCAACTGGAACTGCAACAGGATCTTTTACCTGGGTAACTGAAGTATACTGGCTGGGGGCAATTTTCTGCGACAGTATGAGTTGCAAAAACTTTGTGTTTTTGCTCCCATTTTTTTCACATCTAAAACCAATATATCTGATATGACAGTACTGATAGTAGCTTTTTCAATTGTGACACAGTATGTGTAATTTTTAATGGTAAACTAAATTACATCTATGAGCTCTAAGTATTTCTTTCAAGAAATCATATTACAAAATTTTTGAAGTTGACAATACAGTGTGTGCAATGGCTTTCATTTGAGGATTGTAAAATTTCTTTACTTGGTGAAAGATACAAATTTCTTCATTATTTCTGTTGATGTTCTTAGGCACTCTGCTCATGTGTGAGCACGTAGTCTATGGGGAACAGGATACCAGGAGATTAGGTCAAACTGCTCATTTTGGCATTTGATGAGATCTAAAATTGTTCTCATGAATATCTTGAAGTCAAATGTGTTCTATTATTGAGGTACTAAGGAATGAGAAACCATCTCCTGTCTCCATTCCTTAAGGAATCATACCCACCTGTTGTGTAAAAAAGCACTGATGTCTCTTCATCATGCCTTGCCATTACTCTCATTTCTGCTTCCTAAGACTCATATGAAAACAAAGCTGTATATAAAAACAAAGCTGTATATGAAAAGAGTCAGTATGAAGTATGAACCTGGGTGTGGTATTCACATCTGTAATTCCAGTCTTCAGGAGGCAGAAACAGGAGGATTGCTGCAGGTTTGCGACCAGCCTGAGCTACACAGTGAGTTCTAGGCCTGTCTAAACTTAATAGCAAGAACCTGTCTCACCACTCCCCTCAAGCAATGATCAGTATGAGGCAGGTCCATCTTGCCTTCCAGACAAGCCCTGTTTCTATACAGATATCTTGCAGCCATTTTTACACTGATCTTTCTGCAAGAACACCACACATTATCTTTCTCTCATCAAAACAGCAATCTCCTTTACTATTTCAGATAATTCTCTTTCACTTTTCAAGATGCCTCTCTGTCTTTCATGTAAGAAAAAGAATCTTCACTGGCCCTGACACAAAAAGAAACTGAGTATGATGATACTGAACTGGATGCCATATAATGCCTTATTTGGAGCAACCGACTTTGTAAATATCTCCTCTTTGATTTGCCTCTCAAATAAATGAGAGTTCTATCTTCTTCGTAATTATAAAGTTTTCACATATATATGTTATGAAAGGATGTTATTCATGATTAATTTTCAAACCTTCTCTGATCAGTGTTGCTCTCTTAAGAATGAGGTACATTGATCCCCAATGACTTTGGAAAATGCAGTTATCATACACATTCCTTTCACTGAGTAAAGTCTCATTTGCAAGATTCATGTTATCTTCTCCCACAAACAACACTCTTACTTTCTTTTAGGTGCAGAAATATACTTTGTTTGAATATCATAAAACATGAAGTCATCCTGAATGCAGTTCTTACATTGAGAAGGATGTTCAAAAACTGATTTCCAAAACTGACTATTCCAAAAATATTCCACTCATCTTTTACTAAAGAAGACATTGGTATCTTTTAAGAAAAAGTAGAATATTTTAGAAGTCTAAGTCAAAGTGAATGGGGTTGGTTAACTAGAAGGCGAATGAATACTGCTCTTATAATTTTACCCATATTTTATAAAATCTAAAGTCTGCTTGTATCTAAGTATTTATTTTACGCAATGGCCTTCACTTTCTCTTTTTATTATTTTTTTTATTTTCATTAATCTATGTTCACATTACATAACGATTACTTTCATCATGAAGAGTAGTACATTACATAATATATCCTAATTAATTTTTATTTCCTCTCTCCCCTTTTCCTCCTTCTCCTTCCATCTCCTTGTCCTCTTGCTTTTTAAAAAACTTCTTGCTTCCTGTTCTCTATATGTCACTATACATATCCTCATTCTCCATACAATTACATTTCCTATTTTTCATCTAATTCTTTGTATTTTATTTTCCATTTGTATTAATTTCTGTACCCTTCCCCTATGGTACTTGTTTAGGTGTCCAATTACTCTAAATTCCCCAATTGTAAAAGCTCTCTAAGTGTCTATATTTACTGTAAATTTCCCCTGGGTCAAGTGAAACACTGTAATTCTTTTGGCTAAAATACTAATGACTAATTTTAATCATTTACATACCAGCACAATGAATGTTTCCACATTTCAATCCTAACTGTATAGTATTTTAAGCAATATTTTGTTATATTTACCACCTTTGAAATATTTTGTTCAAAATTAAAATATGTACTGCTATCAACAATATTCATTAATGAAAACTTTATAACATTCATTAACTTTTTGTAGTTATTTTTCAAAAAAATTCCTATTAAATACACCTATTTTAGTAATGAATTGTCACATCAGGAAAACAGAATAACCACAAATAAGTGGTCTAAAGCTACACCTTGGCAAATCGAGCACAAACCTCATAGAAGAGAAGAAGTTACAAAGATCAGAGCAGAAATTAACACAAATCACATTAATAAACAATACAAAGAACTAATGAATTAAAGAGCTGATTGAGAGAATAAACACAATTGATAAACCTCTAGCCAATCTTATCAACAAAAAGAAAAACCTCCAATTCATGCTAAAAGAAATAAAAAGGGAGAAGCTATGACAGATCCCATGCATATTCAGAAGATCATGAATACCCCATTTTAAAAATCTTTACTCTCATAGGATGGAAACACAGAAGAAATGGACAGATTTCTAGAAAGGTATTAATTTCCAAAGATGAATCAAGAAGATATAACAATTTTCAATAATCTGATATCAACTACTGAAATTGAAAATGTGAGTAAAAGCTTACCAGTAGGTCCTTATCAATTCATGGCTGAATTTGATAAGAAATCTAGAGAAAATTTACTACTAATACTCCTCAAACTTTTCATGAAATTGAAAGTGCAGCAATTCTTCCTAATTCATTTCTGGAGGCAAGTATTACTCTGATACCTAAACCAAAGAAAGATCAAACCAAAAAGGAGAACTATAGTCCGATGTCCCTAATGAACGACAATGCAAAAATTCTCAATAAAATACTGGCAAATAAAACACAACAAATCATCATAAAGATTATACATCATGACCAAGTAGGATTTACCCAGGAATGTGTGCATGTTTTAACATATGCAAATTGATAAATGTAATACATCATATCAACAGCCAAAGACAAAAATTACATGATCATCTCAATAGACACATAAAAAATATGTTGATAAAATCCAATACTTGTTGGACTTTACAATCTACAGAACAGATTTACAGTCTACAGAAACTTGGAATAGATGGTATCTACCTCAATCATAAAAGCCATCTATGACAAACATTCAATAATATATTACATGAACAATAACTGAAAGCTTTCTCTCTAAATTCAGAAACAAGACAAGGATGTCCAATATCCCCACTTGTATTCAATATATTTCAGGAAACATTAGCCAGAGCAATTGGACCAAAGAGAGAAATAAAAGAAATAAAGATAGGAAAGAAAGAAGTTAAATTATCACTATTTGCAGATGATATGAAACTCTATATGGAAAATCCCAAATACTCTATCAAAAGACTACTAGAGTTGATAATAAAAATGAGAAGTATAACTGGATATAAAATCAGTACTCAAAAACAATAGCATTCTTCTACTCAAACAACACACTGAGAGAGAAATCATGGCAATGATACCTTTCACAGTAGCATCCAAAACAATGAAATACTTAGGAATCAATATAACAAAGGATGTAAAAATCCTATATGTTGAAATCTATAGTACTCTTTTAAAAAGATATTGAAGAGATGTCAGAAAATGGAAGGATACCCCTTTCTCTTGGTTAAGAAAAAACCAACATTGTAAAAATGGGCATACTCCCAAAAATGTTCTACGGATTTAATGCAATTCTAATCAACATGCTATTAACATACCTTACAGATCTAAAGAAAATATTACTATCCAGGCCCTGAATGTGTGCCAGTTGAATCCCAGTGCAGAGGGAAGGCTGGGAACAAAGCTTCCAGGTGGAAAGATCATGCCCTGCATCTGAAATCACCCAAGAACACACAAGAAATCCTCTGAGGCCTCACTGGGCCATGCAAGGTGAACTCCAACCAATTAGCAGGGCCAGAATTTAGGCCCCAGCACTGGGAACTGAACTCATGTGGGTTGAATCTTAGCACGAAGGGAAGCCTTGGAACATCCAACTCCAGGTTGTAAGACCATGCTCCAAATCTGAAAATGCCTGAGGACACATGAGAGGTCCCCACAGTCCTGAGTCATGCCCAGGGAACACAAGCAGTTAGCAGGGGCTGGAATTCAGGCCCAGGCCCTGAACAGAACAGGGTTGAATCCCAGTGCAAAAGGAAGCCTTGGATCATCCAACTCCAGGTGGTAAGACCATTCCCTGGATCTGACGTCACCCAAGGATGAACGAGAGTGAGCCAAATGTCTAACTGGGCTAGGCCTAGTAAGCTCCAAGCATCTAGAAGGGGACAGAATTCAGTCCTGGGCCCTGAATATGCATGGGCTGAATCTCAGCACACAGGGAAGCCTTGAAACATTGCTCAC
The DNA here is from genome assembly GCF_034190915.1 of Cavia porcellus. Classification (NCBI taxonomy): domain Eukaryota; kingdom Metazoa; phylum Chordata; class Mammalia; order Rodentia; family Caviidae; genus Cavia; species Cavia porcellus. Next base: position 30,713,825 of record NW_026947510.1, on the reverse strand, counting down.
AGGCAGTAACAGTGCACTCCATATTTGAAATCACCTGAAGACACACAGAGAGGTCCCTGAGGGCCTAAGTAGGCCACACTCAGTGAACTCCAAGCCAGTAGCAGTTGCCTTCAGTCTGCCCTGAGAGCCAAAAATGGGCCAGATGATTACCAGCACACAGGGAAAGCATTAAAACATTATTAGAAACCCAGAAATATAAGAAAATACAAAACAAAAGAGCAAAATGCCATCTCAACTTCCAGGTCAACCCAAGCAAGCATAGCACACATGGACACAGAAGAAAATATAAGCCATACACCTGAAATTCCTGAAATGATAGCAACTGAAGTAAAGAAAAACTCTGGAAAGCTATAAAATAAAACTCAAATCAGAAATACTCTCCCAGATAAAAGAACAAATGATAAATGTAATGAAAGAAATGATGAACACGTCTGAAGACATATTTTAAAAATTAGAGGAACAATGCAAAATAATGGAAACTCTGCATGAAAAATATAAGAAACAAACACAATACATGGAGCAGAATCAGAGATATACAGGAAATCAAAACTTCCGTTCAAAGTTGGCAAAACCACATCAATGAAAGTGAAGATAGAATTTCATACCTCGAAGACAAGATGGCAACCAGTGAACAGAAAGAAAAGATCTTTTGAAAGTAACAAGGAAGCAAGAAGTAACAATTCAACACCAGCAAGATGATCCAAAGAAAAACAACATAACATGGATAGGTATAAATGAAAAGGAAGGTGACAACACAAATGATATTAAGCTGGCAAAAATTCCCCAATGAAAACGAACATAGAATTTCAGACCTTGAAGACAAGATTTCAGCTAGTGAACAGAAAGCAAAGATCTTTTAAAAATAACACAGAATCAGGAAATAACAATTCAACAGCTGCAAGATGATGCAAAGAAAAACAACATAAGATTGATAGGGATAAATGAAAAAGAAGGGAACACACAAATGACATACAAAGGCTATTCACAGAAGTAATAGCTGAAAATTTCCCAAACATAAGAAAGGAAATTAAGATTAGTGAAATATATAGAACTCCAAATAGCCATAACCAAAGTAAAGCTACACTCAGGCATATAATAATCACCATCCCAGAAATCTAACATGAGGATAGAATACTAAAAATATAAGAGAGGAAAGATCACCTATAATGGAAAGCCCATCAGAATCACAACAGAATTATGAGGCCAAACAGTGAAGTCAAGAAGAGCATGGAGTGAAATACTTCAGATACTAAAGGAAAATGATTTTCAACCTAGATTGATGTACCTTGCAAAATTGTCCTTCAAAATGGGAGGAGAAATAAGATACTTCCATGACAAAGAACAACTGAAGAACTTCATAATCACAAAGCCAACCCTGGAAATAATACTGAAAGACAGTTTAGATACACTTAGGAAAAAACCACTAAGCAAAGCAGAGAATTAAACAGAACAAGAGGATTAAGATGCAACAGCAGAAAGATAACATGTGAATAATAAACCAGTACATAACAGTGATAACCATTAATACAAATGGTATCAATGCACCAATTAAAAGAAACAGAGTGGCAGAATAGATCAAGAAAAAAAAAAATCCAACCACATGCTGTCTACAAGAAACCCATCTAACCGAATAGGATACTCAAAGACTAAAAGTCAAAGCATGGAAAACAATACTTCATGCAACAGGTACCCCAAAACAGTGGGGGTAGCTATTCTGTTTGCAGACAATATGAACTTCAAAATAATAATTATCAAAAGAGATAAAGAATGTCATTACATTCTGGTTATGGGAAAACTTCAAGAGGAAAAGACAACAATTATAAATATATATGCACCAAATTCCAGAGCATCCAGTTATATAAAACAAGTATTAACAGAAATGAAAAACCAAATTTGCAGGAACACAATTATAACAGGAGACCTTAACACCCCATTGACACCAAGAGACAGATCAATAAGACAGAATATCAGCAAAGAAATAACAGAACTGAATCTCACACATGTGCACAAATGGACTTGATAGACATTTACCGAGTGTTCCATCCAATATCATAAAACACATTATTCTCAGCAGTATGTGTGTCTTTCTCTAAAACAACTATATCTTAGCTCACAAAACATATTCAAATAAATGCAAAAGAACTGAAATTATCCCATGGGTGTGATTGGATCATAGAACCATGAAACTAGAAATTAATGACAAAAGATACTGGAAAAATCCCACAAACACGTGGACACTGAATAACACACTCTTGAGTATGCAGTGTGTCACAGAGAAAATTAAAGAAGAAACAAAACAATACCTACAAGCAAACAAAAAATACAAATACAACTTACCAAAACCTGTGAGATGAAATGAAAGGTGTCCTCAAAGGAAAATATATTGCATTGAGTTCCCACATCAGGAAAACAGAATTAATACAGATAAATAACCTGATGCTACATCTCAAACATCTAGAAAAAGAAGAGGAAGTCAAGCCCAAAGCCAAAAGAAGATAGGAAATTATAAAAATGGGAGCAGAAATTAATACAATAGATATTATGAAAACAATCCAAAGTATCAATGAATCAAAGAGTTGTTTAGTTGAAAGAATAAATAAAACTGATAAGCTCCTAGCCAACCTTATTTTAAAAAGGGAAGAAAAAGCTCAAATTCATTCAATAAGGAATGAAAAAGGTGAAATCACTACAAACAATATAGAAATACTGAAGATCATCAACAACTATTTCAAAAACCTCTACTCTCAGATTTGATAACACAGAAGAAATAGACAGATTCCTAGAAACATATGAAGTACCAAAGTAAAACTGCTGAATAACCCAATTTCTATTAATGAAATTGAAAATGTAATTAAGTCCTTACCTACAAAGAAGAGCCCAGGCCCAGATGGATTCACTGCAAAATTCTAAAAAAAGTACAAAGAAGACATATGCTGACACTCCTTAAACTCTTCAATGAAATCGAAAGGGAAGCAATCCTACCTAACTCATTCCTGGAAGCAAATATTACTTGTACCAAAACCTGAGAAAGATCCAACTAAAAAGAGAACTACATACCAATTTCCCTAATGAACATAGATGCAAAAATCCTCAATAAAATATTGTCAAATAGGATGCAGCAAATCATAAAGAAGATTATGCACCATGACCAAGTAGGATTGACACCAGGCATGCAGGGATGGTTCAACATATGTTAATCAATAAATGTAATCCACCTTATAAATAAAGCCAAAGTTAAGAATCATATGATCATTTCTATAGATGCACAAAACACTTTTGATAAGGTCCAACATTCATTTATGATAAGAACCTTACAGAAAATTGGAATAGATGGTCTTAACCTCAATATAATAAAGGCCATCTTTGACAAACGAATAGCCAGTATCACACTAAATGGCCAAAAATTGAAGGCCTTTACTTTAAAATCAGGCACAAGACAAGAATGTGCCTAATCACCACTCCTATTTAATATAGTACTGGAAGTACTAGCCTGATCAATTAGACAAGAGAGAGAAATAAAGGAGTAAAGGTAGGGAAACGAAGAAGTTAAATTATTATTATTTGTAGATGACAGCATACTCTACATAGAATACCTCTAAATTCCATTGAAAGACTCTTAGCTATCATAAATAAATTAAGCAATGAAGCTTGATAAAAATCAGTACTCAGAAATCAATAGCATTACTATATGCTAATAACAAAATCACTGACAGAGAAATAAGAGAAGCCACACCATACACACTAGCAACCAAAAAAATGAAATATTTAGGAATTACTCTTATGAAAGAAGTGAAAGACTTATACAGGGAAAGTTATAATACATTGAAAAAAGAAATTGTGGAGGTCCTCAGAAAATGGAAAGACATCACTTGCTCATGGATAGGAAGAATATATATTGTGAAAATGGCCATTCTTGCAAAACTGTTATATAGATTCAATGCAATCCCAATAAAAATACCATCAATGTAGCTCAGAGATCTTGAGAAATCACTCGTAAAATTCATCTGGAGTGAGAAGAGACCTAGAATAGCAAAGACAGTTATAAGCAGGAAAGGCAAGGCAGGAGGCATCACAATCCCTGACTTGAAGTTTTACTGCAAAGCAACTGTAGTAAAATCAACAAGGTACTGGAATCAAAACAGAGCCAAACATCAATGGAACAGATTAAAAGATACAACCTCAACTACAAACACACTCAACCACCTTATCTTTGATAAAGAGGCCAAACATGTACACTGGAAGAAACACAGTCTCTATAATAAATGGTGTTGGAAAAACTGGGTCTCCATACGTGAAAAACTAAAACTAAACCCATGCCTATCACCATGTGCTAAATTAAAATCCAAATGGATCAAAGATCTGAATATTAAAACAGAAAAACCAAATCTATTGGAAGACAAATTGGATAAAAACCCTGAAGACGTAGGGGTAGATAAAAATGTCATGAACAGTAATCAAACTGCATGGGAAATACTTCCCAGAAAAATAACTGGGATCATGTTTTATTGAAAAGTTTCTCCATGTCAAAAGAAATCCCCAGCATAGTTAAAAGAAAACCCACAAACTGGGAAAAAATTTTGGTGAACTGTTGCTCAGAAAAAGGACTTCTGTCTAAAACATATAAAGAATTTTTAAAAATCAAACCCCCAAAATTCAAGATCCAGTCAAAAATGGGCATATGAGATGAATACACACTTCTCAAAGGAAGAAATACAAATGGCAAATAAATACATGTAAAAATTTTTCTTCGTCATTACACATTAGAGAGATGAAAATTAAAACCACACTGAAATTCCATTTCACTCCTGAAAGAATGGCCAGGATCAAGAAAACTAACAACAACAAATGCTGGAGATGCTGTGGGGAAAAAGGAATTCTCCTGCACTGTTAGTGGGAGTGTAGACTGGTGCAACCATTGTGGAGGTCAATCTGGAGATTTCTCAAAAAGCTGGGATTGGAAGTCCCATTTGTTCCAGTTATTCCACTTCTAGGCATATTTCCAGAAGAGCTGAAAGTATTATACCACAGTAACATTCGTGGATCCATGTTTATAGCAGCACAATTTGTAATAGCCAGATCTTGGAAACAACATAAGTGTCCATCAACACTTATAAAAAGGAGAAATGGATAAAAAAAAGTTGTGTTATTTTTAAACAAAGGAGTACTACTCAGCTATAAATAATGATCACATTGAGATATTTATAAATAAATGGGCACAGCTTGAGATCATATTCATAAGTGAAATAAATCAAAGTCACATGTATAAATACCAAATAGCTCCCTAGTATAAGAAATGACAACAATACATAAAATTATGTGGTAATCATGATTCCCCATTATATTGCCTTGAAGCCTTACAATGTTTTCATTCATTAGTTAGAATGATATTATTCTGGATTGTTTGATTTTATTGCCTGAGATTGTATGAACAGCTATTTTGAAGAAAACAAGACATCATAGTAGCTATTGCTGGTTTAATATCATCTTGTTTTGAAGTCCTACCAAGCTTTTGTTCTTCTATATCCATCAGTTTTATCATATTGTATCTTATTGGATTTTTTTATACAGGATAGTATTAACAAAAATTTTATGGATAAAGAGATAATATTTTAACCATTGTTCATTTTCTCTTATTTGATTCTGAGTACCCTGTGATACTTTCACTCTGTTGAATGGTTTTATGCTGTCTTCTTATGTTTGATACTATAGTATATGAAGGTATACTCAAATATTTCAAGGAAAAAGACACTATGGAAGCTACTGCTATGTTGGATTGTCTTGTGGTGAAACACTATGTTGCTTAAATTGTTCTGTTCTCACCTTTTTAAAAAAAATTTATTTAAAAGGAAAAAGAGAAAAAACAAAACAAAACAAAGCATTGTAAGGATACAAGTAATACAGAATTACAAAAAAAAAAAAAAACAGTAAGAAATCACCAGTTAATAGATTACATATTGTCATCTTAGAGATAGTTGCTCAAATCACAGTATCAAAGCATACAAAGTGGACATTCAAACAGTGAGACTGAAAACAGTTGTGTTCAATGATCCAAACAAAAACATTAATATGGTCAGCTATTTAACACCCCTAAACACACTTGCTGTTGTATCCTTTAAAGCTCTTTTTTTCCCCTCCTTTTTACAACAAAATTTACACATTTCGGGTTTCATTACTCCTTAGTTCTTATTACTTTTTGGGGGGAGAGAATAAAGTCAAATATGGCAAAACAAAGCTGTCAGTCAAAACCAAGGATAGACATAGCACATGATGTAAAACAGAGTACAAGGTTATCAACAATGGTTATCCACAATGTCTCACCTGTTTTGTTATGTTCTCTTTTCTCTTAATCTTTTTGTAAATAAAAATGAAAGAAATAGCACAACTGAATCACACCTGTGAGCAAATGGACTTAGTAGATGCATATACAGAGTGTTCCCCAAAACAACATCATAATATACATTCTTCTCAGCAGCAGATGAGATATTCTCTAAAATAGACCATATACTAGCAACAAAACATGCTTAAGTAAATGTAAAAAAATTGAAATTATCCCGTATGTGTTATCAGATCATAGTGCCAAGAAATTATAAATTAATGACACAAGAAACTGCAAAAGAGAGGAGGAGCAAGGATGGCAGACAGATAACAACTGGCTACAAAGACTCCCTGAGATAGTCAATTTAGAATTCTACATAATACAGAGTGGGGAGCCGCAAACAGAGGGAGATGAATTCTCTCGTGCGGGGCTCTGGCGGAAGACATTCTGGGACTGGGCAGGACTGGCAAGTACAAGGGGATTCAGTGTGTTTTGAGGCAGAGAAGGCAGAGAAGATTTTATTCAAACACTTCAATCTGTTGTTCCCATCCTGAATGGATTGATAGAGTGAGTTAGGCCTGGGTCATATGTCATGGCTGAGACCCAAAAGGTTATCTGAAATCAAGTCCCTACAGTGGTGGTGCACATTAAACACACTAACCCAGTGAAGTCTCAGAAGTTTGACTGACCCAGAGGGGAGGCTGGGCAAAGTGTTACATTGCAGGCTACAGTGGCTTGACTGACCCAGAGAGGAGGTGGCACAAAGTAATACAGTGCAGGCTACAGCAGCTTTACTGATCCAGAGGGAAGGGGCCAGTATATGCTTTCCCTCTCTGCAAATCACTAGCACACTGCAGTGTGAAGAATCATCTAGCCAGCACACTTCAGAAGAATTGTAACCAACAAAGAAAGAAACTAGGGCCTCCTGGAAGAAGCAAAAAAGATGGGAAGAAGAAGCAACAACAAAAAGTCCCCAGGCCCCAACCCTGAGAACATTGACCCAGGACAGGTAAATACAAAGGAGAATAAGAACAGCAAATATGCAATATCAGACACAGCACCAGTGGACATAAAGATATGTATTTGAGACGTCATAGACAAGTTCAAAAGTAAAATGTTTAGCCAAATAAAGCAAGATATAAGAAGATTAATAAAAGAGATACTAAACACACCTCAAGCAGACACAGAAGGGAGGAACTCAAACAAAGGAGAGAACCATTTGTTGAAGAATATAAAAAAAATAGAATACATGAAGTAGATTCAAAGAGATTACCAGGAAATTAAAAACTCTATGGAAAGATGGAAAATCAGCTTGAAAAAAAACTAAGGATAGATTATCCAAACTGAAGGACAATTTTGCATTGTGGAAGTATGAAATGGAAAACTTTTTTAAAAAAAATAACAAGGAAACAAGCAGTAAATACAAAGGCTAGAAGATGACAAAAGGATCTATAACTTGAGAAAAAAAAAAGAATGTAAATGAAGAAGCTTGGATACAAACAAAGGAACTACAAAGGTTATTCACAGAAATAATTAAGGAAAATGTCCCAAACATAGGAAAAGAAAATAATATCCTGATATATGAGGCATACAAAACTCCAGCCACCTACAACCAAATCAGAGCTACATCCAGGCATATAATAATCAAGATCCCAGAAATTCAATATAAGAACAGAATATTAAAAGCTGTTAGAGACAAGAAACAGATAATCTACAGAGGAAGGCCCATCAGCCGTCTTCTCGACACAAACCGTCAAGTCAAGAAGAGCTTGGAGTGAAATATTCCCAGCCCTGAAAGAAAATAACCTCCATCCTAGATGGATATATCCTGATAAACTGTCTGTAGAAATTAATGGAGAAACAAGATGCTTCTGAGACAAAGAGGAACTTGGGAAATTGGCAACAACCAATCCAACTCTACAGAGAAATCTGCAGGGCATTCTAGAGAGAGAGAAAAGTACTAGGATTCCAGGAACAGTGGCAGAAAAGCCTCAATGAATGGAGCAGAAAACAGAATGAAGATAAGCAGACAACTGATGGCAAAAAATAGCATAACAGAAATGAGGCAGAGAAGATTTTATTCAAAACTGAGATGATTGATAGTATCAAGTCTGATAGTATAGGCAACTCCGCTGAAGATGACAAGACTCTACATTACACATTCTGGGTTGATAACTGCTGGTTTTTGAAGTTCTATACTATATACAAAGTTGTATTTTTATTGATACTGTTTTGTACTGACATATTCAATTATAATATGTGTGATGATATAGCCAATTCTATTGGAGATAACAAGAGACAACACAGGAACCATGGTAGAACTCTTTGTACAATGATCTTATATGTTTATTTCATTTCATGTGTTTATAAGAATATGTTTTGTTTTGTCTTCCTTTGTTTTGTTTATCCCTCTACTAAAGACAGGATAGAAATACATGTTAAGACTCATGCATGTGTAGAATCTATAAACAGTTTATGAGAACTGATCATATGACACATGATGAAATGAACAGATACTTTGAAGAAAAAGAGACACTAAAATACCCAGTGCTGATCCTGGAGTGTCATAATGTGAAACCCAGCAATAGTATTATACTTTGTTCAGAGGAATATTAGCTTGCTTGGGATTATTCAATCTCAACATAATTGAAGATATGGATAACTGCATATATGTTTAAGTGTATAGGATTGAAAACCATATTTCTAAGTTTTTGTGGGATAGTTTAACAGAACTTGTTGCAATCTTACTGTTTGAATCCCCACTTTATGAACTCCACTTAGTATCTTGAATATCTATTTGTAAGAAGACTATCTGTAATCATCAACTAGTGATTTCTTACTGTTTATTTTTTTATTTGAAAGTATTTATTATTTCTACCGGTTTTCTTTCTTTTTTTGTCTTTCTCTAAATTAAATTTCAAAAAAATAACTACAGTACCTAGTGCTGATCATGGAGTGTAATGATGTGGAATCCAGCAATATAATTATTCTTTGTACAGAATGATTTTAGCCTGCTTTAGTTTGTTTAAGCTAAACATAAATAAAGATAATGATAACTGCATGCATGTTTAAATGTATAGGATTTACAACCATGTTACTAATTTTTTGTTGGACAGTTGAACAGAACTGTTTGCAGTCTCACTGTTTGAATTCCCACTTTAGATGTTCCATTTTTGTATGTTGAACAACTATTTGTAAAACAACAATATGTAAACATCAACTAGTGATTTCTTACTGTTTATTTTTTCTCTGAACGTATGTATTATTTCTACCTATTTTCTGTTTTGTTAGTTTTTCTTTAAATAAAATTTTAAAAAATTAAAATTAATTTTTTTAAAAGATAGGAAAAGAGGAAGTTAAATTGCCATTATTTGCAGACAATATGATGCTCTACATAGAAGACCCCCAAAACTCCTTTGAAAGACTCCTGATATAATAAATAAATTCAGCAATATAGCTGGATACAAAGTCAATACTCAAAAATCAATAGCATTCCCATACACTAACAAAAAAATCACTGAGAGAGAAATAAGAGAAGCCAGACCCTTCACACTAAGATCCAAAAAAAAAAAAAAAAATGAAATACTTAGGAATTAATCTCACAAAAGAAGCAATAGATCTATACAAGGGAAAATATAACACCCTGAAAAAAGAATTCAAAGAATACCTCAGAATATGGAAAGGTATCCCTAATTCATGGATAGGAAGAATAAGTATTGTGAAAATGGCCATTCTCCCAAAATTATTATATAGATTCAATGCAATGCCAATCAAAATATCATCAACGTACCTCTTAGATCTAGAGAAATCACTCCTAAAATTCATCTGTAACCTGAAGAGACTAGAATAGTAAAGGCAATTTAAACAACAAAGGCATGGCAGGCGGCATCAGAATATCTGACTTGAAGTTATACTACAAAGCTACTCTAATAAAATAAGCATTGTATTGGAATAAAAACAGACCTGAATATCAATGAAATAGATTAGAAGATATGAACACAAATATAAACACACTGAATCACCTTATCTTTGATAAAGGAACCAAACATTTTCACTGTTAGAATGATAATTTCTTTAATAAATGGTGCTGGGAAAACTGGCTCTCCATATGCCAAAACTAAAACTAGACCCATACCTGTCACCACGTACTAAAATAAAATCTACATGGATCAAAGATCTAAATATTAAAACTGAAACACTAAATCTTTTGAAGACAAATTAGACAAAAAACTTGAAGACATAGGGGTAGGTAAAGAATTCATGAATAGGAATCAAACCACATGGGAAATATTTCCCAGAATCAATAACGGGATCGCATCTTATTGGTTTCCTCACATCATAAGAAATCTCCAGCATTGTGAAAAGAAAACCCACAAACTGGGAAAAAATTCTTAATTCACTGTCCCTCAAACAAAGGACTTCTGTCTAAAATATATAAAGAAGTAAAAATCACACCTCCAAAATTCAAAGACCCAACCCAAAAATGGGCATCTGAGATGAACACACAATTCTCAGATGAAAAAATACAAATGGCAAAATAAATATGTGATAAAATGTGCACCATCACAAGTCATGGCGAAATGCAGATTAAAACAATGCTGAGATTACATCTCACTCCAGAAAGAATGGCCAGGATAAAGAAAAATATCAACAACAAATGCTGGAGAGGCTGTGGGGGAAAAGGAACACTTCTGCACTGTTGGTGGGAGTGTACACTGGTGCAACCACTGTGGAGGTCAGTCTGGAGATTCCTCAAAAAGCTGGGATTAGAAGTCCCATTTGACCCAGCTATTCCACTTCTAGGCATATCCCCAGAAAGACTGAAAACATCATACCACTCTGATATATTGCACCTATGTTTATAGCAACACAATTGGTAATAGACAGATCTTGGAAACAACTTAAGCCCATCAACTGAGGAATGGATAAAAAAGCTGTGATATTTTCATACAATGGAGTGCTACTCAGCTATAAAGAATGATCACATTGAGATATTTATAAATAAATGAACACAACTTGAGACCATACTCATAAGCAAAATAAATAAAGGGAAAATAAAAAGACTCACATGTATAAATACTGCATATTCTCTCTAGTGTAAGAAATGGTAAGTGTACCTAAGATTTTATGGTAATCATGATTCCCCATTACATTGCTTTGAAGACTTATAATGTATTCATTCATTGGTTGGAATGGTTTTATTCTGTTTTGTTTGATTTTATTATTTGTGATGGTATGAATAGCTATTTTGAAGAAAACAAGACAACATCTTACTTTGAAATCTAACCATGCTTTTGTTCTTCTATTTCCACTGGTTCTATCATGTTGTGCCTTATTGGATTTTAATACATGTGATAGTAAAAACAAATTTTTATGGACAATGAGATAATATAATAGTCATTGTTTATTTTCTGTTATTTGGTTCTGAATGCTTGGTAATACTTTAATTCTCTTGAATGGTTTTGTACTATTTTGTTATGTTTGATACTATAGTATGTGAAAATATGCTCAACTATTTAAAAGTCAGAGATTTTGGTAGCTATTGTTAATATCCAGTTTTCTTGTGGTGAAGTGCTGTGTTGCTTGCAATGTTCTGTTCTGATTCGATTTGCTCTGTCCTCTTTTGTCTTAATCTCTTTAAAATAAAATTTTAAAAATTTAATATAAATAAATAAAAATAAAGGTGTCATTTTTATACAATGGAGTACTACTCAAATATAAAGAAAGATTGCATTGAGACTTTTTAAGTGAAAGGACAGGACTTGAAATTGGATCATACTCACAAATAAAATAAATCATACTCACATGTGTAAATACCATATTGTCTCTCTGTAATGTAAAAAATCTGAAAATGTATATATGATCTAAAATCTACAATAAATACTGTGTAAAAGTAAGCAGCTGCTCCAAGAGGAAAAGTAATTTGAATAGGGGAAAGGAGAAAAAAGGAAGGGAAAAATCAAAATAAATAAATTTGTATGTATGTACATATGATAGCTAAGATGACTATACTACTAATTTTATTAGTTGTTGGAAAAGAACGTTTATATTCATATGACTAGATCAATTTTACATGCCTATATCTGTTATTCTAGCAACCATTTTGAAGGTAATAATATGCATTATTACAACCATTGTCAAATTTCTATCATCTTGTTTTGTAAATCTATATTGTTATTGTATCGGATTTGTTGTTGTTTGTCTTTTTGGCTGTTTTGTTTTTCTGTATCTTTTTCTTTTAAATAAAAAAATAAATTTTTAAAAACAAAAGTTATTAGTAGGTTTGTCCTGTAGAACAGTCTGGGAAGAAATCATTCAACCTGACAGGGTTCTGTTTATAAATTCTATTTAATACTTATATGATTATTAATATGGTCTGCCCATAATAAATTTAAGCAGTTTTTAATGAGGAATATCTTTACATTTTATTTGTTAAATTTAAGAAAGTCGATTGATTCCTTGGTGGATTTTCTTTTAATATCTGTAGAATCTATATTGATAATTTGTGTTTCACTGCTGATATTTTAAATTGTGTCTTTTCCCTTTGTTCTTTGCTGACCTTGGTAGAGTTTTATTGATTACTTGAATGTTTTCTTAAAAGAACCAGCATTTTATTTTCTTGCCCTTCTCTGCTCTTTTTCTCTTGCCAGCTTTCCATTATGTTTTTCTATTTTCTGTTTTATCTAGGTTTATTTTTCTCTGCCGTTTCTAATTTCTTGAGAAGTCTAAGAATACTTATTAGAGACTTCTAATAAGTATTCCTAACAGTGATTTACTTTTTTCACTGCACTCTTAGCTGTATATCAAATTTCATGTTTCATCTTATTTTTACTTTTCAGAATAGTTTTTATTTCCTTTAGATTTTTTGACTGTAGATAATTTTAAAGTGATTTATGAAACTCTCAAGTACATGGAAATTTATGTTATTTTTCTGTAAATGAAAAACAATTTGACACCAATATGGTCAAAAAGCATATTCTATATCATTTCTGCCTTTTAAATTTGTTCAGATTTGTTTTATGACTCAATATACAGTGTATTTGTTGAGTATTTTTTGTATTCTTGAAAGGAGTGTGTACTCTGCTTTTTGACAAAGCATCTTGTAGAGGTCAGTTATGTTGGTGGATGGTATTTTTCAATTCCTCTCTATGATTTCCTATATGCTGATTCCTATATGGTGAAAAGACGATGTTGAAATCGCCTGTATCCAGCACTTATTTGTAATATTTTCAGCTCAGAGTTTTTCCTTTTTGTATTTTGTTTGGGACTTGTACATTTGTGGTCGGTATATCTTGTGTTCTTTTTTTTTTTTTTTGTATGTAATACATCTGGGGAGTTTTCTTCTTTTCTGCTTCATTTGATTAGTATTTCATTGTTAAATCTTTCTCCATAATTTCACTTTCTTCCAACTGTGATATATTTGAAATGTCCTTTTGTAAACAGAACATTGTTTTAGTCCATTGAAAAATATCCACTCCACCCATTTAGGTTTTAAATTGATCCATGTATATCATTTATAGTTGGTCCCATCATTGATACATTAAAACTTTTATCTGACATTTTATTGTTTCTGTTTATTTTTTATTCTTCTGTTTCTCATAGCTGCCCTATTACTTGAATATTTTCTAGAAATTTATCTGTTTTACCAATAGTGTTTTAAAAATCTCTTTCTGTACATGCATTTTAGTGGTTGATCTAGGTTTTACATTATAATATGTTGTAACCTTGTTCAATTACCAAAGAAATTGAAACCAAGCTATATAACAGTACAATGTATTGGTAGCAACAAAAGGTCCTGAGAACCTATGAAATCAGGAAGAACTGTGCTACCTCAATTTCAAAGTTGTCTTTGGGGAATTTTGTTTCCCCATCATCAATTTTTGTGAACTTAGAGGTTAAAGTTATATATATATAAAAAAAAAAGACTTTCACCAGAAGGCGCACTAAATGTCTTACTAAACACAGGTGGGGCTTAATCATTTCAGTATCCTTTTGATGAATTACCTGTAAGGAAGAAAAGATTATTGTTACATTGATATTCAGTCATAAATCCCAGGAGGAGATCTGGCATGTAAGGAGTGCAGGTGAAGACACATTTGACACCTCAGTAATCTATCCAGGAATCTTTTGACACCGTTTCCCCATTTTGATAACAAATACACAACACAATCCAATAACTTGAGAGGTACATTTTTAGCAAGGTTTTACACTCCTTAGTGTAAGAATCTGAGTTCCCCTACCAAGTAATTCATCAGCACCAGCAGAGGCCTTCAGAGAACATGGGGGAAATCTTAAATACAGTAGAGAGGGGAGATGGTAACTCCTAGTTTTGGACTTGAGAACAACTGCAGTGCTAGGATTTGTAGTTTGTCCTGTTAGACCAACTTCTGAAGTTTACCCAGAAAAAGAAGTATGCAAGTACTCAATAATAATAAGCTCCCAGAACTCAAGTTACATACTGCATGCTTAATGTATGAAGTAAGTGAAGCAGCAGTATATAAGTTGGCTCTTCTGGGAGCTGAAGTGTACCTTCTCATGATTAAAGCACTTCTCCTCATCTGCTATAGGTTTCAGTGTTTCTCTATTCCCTAGAGACAGTCCTTAGCAAATTGCTCTGTAGGATACCTGTATACAGGCCCTGTCTTTCCTCCATTTGGGATGACTATGAAAGACCATCCCAGGACAAATTTTACTGTGGGATCAACTGAACCCTTGTCATGGCTGTATTTAGTCTCATTCATTTTCTGACCAATGTGTCTCCTTCATTCCAGTAAAAGAGTATTCTTCCATCAACTTCCTATCCAACATCTCTATCAGGAACATGATTGCTGAGGAATGTGATTTGTACCAGTTGTTTCTGTTATGCTGAAAATCACTCAATGATTCTAACAGTGACTAATTTAAAATGTTAATCATTGGCCCTTGTTTTGGCTCACATGTGTAGCATCAGAGATTTGGTCAGGGCTTACCGTGCTATTCATTCTGGTAAGCCCTAAAGAGTGACATTTATCTAACTTGTGGTGTTTCCCACAATACGTTTACATAAAGTAATAGATATCCATATGTGTGGTGTGTCATTTTTGAACTTGCTATGATGGAGTACATATTCATCTGAGTATCTGGTGAGTTTGTATCTGACTAGGAATGAGAATCTCACTAGTTGATATATAGTATAGGGCAGGGAGACAATTCTGCAGATCTGAGTTTACATCACTATGAGACAGATAACAAGGTTAAAATTTTCAAGAGTATGGTGCTCTGGTGGGTGGAGAGACCTGGGCTAAACGTGGAAGCTCTGTAAATGAGTAGTTCTGACAGCTTTGGGGATGAAGTTTATATTAGATCCAATAGTGTTTCCTCAAATTCATGTCCCTACAGTATTTCACAGTGTAACATCATTGGAAAATAGTATCTTCATAGATGTACCAGAGCTAAGATTAGGTCATACTAGTTTAGAGCGGCCCTGACCCTATGGCTAGTATTCCCACAAGGAGAAGAAATTTAGGGACAAATTTACAGAGATGAACACAGAATAAAGACAGAAGACACCAATAATACCATGTGATTACGAAGCGATAAATAAGAGTGATGTGTTCACAAGCCAAGGATCACTGGCACAAACCAGAAGCTGAGAAAAGCAAAGCAATATCAATGCTAGAACTTCTACAGTGTGTGCACTTGTTGCTGTCTTAGCTTTAGACATTTTGCTTCTAGAACTGTGACAGAGTGCATTTCTGATATTTTAAACCATCTTTTATAAGGTTTCTATGGAATCCCCAGAAACTGATAGGAATATAAAAATGTTCTTCTAAAAATGCTTTCATGCAACACTTCCATTATTCTTATAGCAGATGAGGATGAGGTATACACTGCTCAATTTCTCGAGGCACTTTTGGAGTAAAGAATGTGGCCTTTCCCAGAAATACAGAACCAAGGATTTAAGATGGATACTCAGATGACAGTTAGATAACCTCACATGTTTTCCTCATTGTCCAGACTTGGGGAAATCAGCCACATTTTCAAGTGGATACAGTGTTCCCCACCTTCTGCTCCATGGGAGAAGACACACTCTGACATTCTCTCTGGGACCTATGTTTCAGACAGGTCTAAATATTTTGTGAGAGGCTTTTGGTCTTTTAAAAAGTGATCAACAGGAACAGACACTCTGAGCTTTCCATCTCCCTACTGTGACTGATTCTGTTCCTGGCTGCATTTTATACTCATGACTCTGTGAGTCTGTGGCAGTTGTGAAGTATCCTAGTATCTCAACCATTATCTTTTTTAATACCTGCAAGTATTACAGGATGGGGCTAAAGTCCTGCAAGGGCAGAGACTGAGTATTCTTGCCAAACAGTCTCAGTTTCCCCCTGCATGTGAAACTGCAACTTCGCCAACCTGAGCACTCAACAGGTAACAAGACACTCCATATTCTTTCAGTACCAAAGATATATTTTATTTTCAAGGATCTTGGAAATCCTCGCTGTAATCCTCTTTGTAGCAAGTATTCTCAGTTTTATCCTCAGGCATTACCTCTCACGTCTATGTTGATTCATCACTATAGAAAGAAAACAAAGTGTTTTCATTATGTATCTCAAATAACAATTCCTCATAACAAGATAAAAGAAAAAAATAGCTTTATTCTCTATGAGTCTTATTCCTACTTCCTGGGAGATTGATTTTGAGCTGACAATTGTTAATTCTTTCTATAAAAAGAAAATTTTGAGTACTCTCATAATTCTTAATTTTAACCAGGATTACTTTCCCAAATAATTTATGTTATTTATAGGCCTTCTGTTTTTTAATTTTCTTTTCTGCTGGTTACAGAGTCTAGGACCTTGAACATGCTGAACAAGTGTCATAGCAATGGGATTTATCCTCAGTTCTTTGTCTAGGCAGCACTGGGGACCCTGAGAAGATAATAGAGTTTGTAACAATCAGCCACTATAATTAATACACTTTTATAAATTGCAACCATTTTTTCCTGATACAAACATCACATAGATTATAAAAATGTATTTGAGGGCTAATTCATGATGTTAAAATAATTGAGAAATATAATCAAGAGAAAAACACACTATACCATACTAAGTTGCACTTTTATATTCTGTAGTTCTTAATATATTAAGATTACTCTGAGAAGTGTGTTTTCAAGGTGTATGTTTTGGGTACCAGAGCAAATTACTACACAGTTATGTAAGACGCAGTAGGACTTGCTACTTAACTTTCAGGATCCAGTGCAAAATTAAAACATGGAATTATTTGTTCAAAAGTGTTTAAAATTTTCAATTTGGGTCTCAGACATCATTTCTGTGCAACTTTACAGGCTGTCTGTCCGTGAAGCTACTGTGATCCCTAGATCATAGTCTCAGGACAGCAGAAGTCTCAACAAACCACCTGTCCCTTGGGAGGAGAAATACCCTAGCAACTACACCCATTTGCAGACTTCCAGAAAACTTCCTGTCCCTTGGAAGGAGAAATATCTAGCAACTACACCCATTTTCAGACTTCCAGAAAACTTCCAGAAAACCCTCTGGTCATTTGTAAAGTCCTGGAATAGAAAGAAACAGATCTGCATTATAATACTACTGACTTCCAGAGATTTAGCAGTGGGAAAGTGGGATGTTCATAATTCTTTTGTGTGATTCCATGTCCCTGATTGTACAGTGAGAAAAAGAACTTTATAGAGTTCTTCAATTTTCCAGTAATATCTGAGAGATACTTACTACAATAATCTCAGGTCAGTACTTTGTGTTTTCCATTTTTCTAATGCCGTACAGAAGTTATCTCACTCTGGTTCTCTCACTACATTGTTTTTACCTTGCCTAGGACTTAGGCCTCTAGGGGGCTCTCCATCATCTCTGGTCATAACCACACCAGGCCCCAAATTTGTTATTTCTGTTTATTTCTCACATTGCTCAAGCAAGATGATCTAGGAGAGGAGAAACACCAGAAGAGGAGGAGATCAGAAATAAAGATGCTGAGTGCAGAGACTCTAGAATAGCACTCAAAGAATTGCAGCATGAGATGTAAATTTTTGTTCCAGAGTAGAAGTTCATAAGCAATCACTGTCTGTGTCCACATAGGAAAGTGCTGGCTTCTGCTTATTTTTTTATAAGTTGCCCTTTAGTAAATAATTTGTCACTGTAGACTAGTTATATGTTTCTAAGAAATCTTTGG
Source organism: Cavia porcellus (assembly GCF_034190915.1). Classification (NCBI taxonomy): domain Eukaryota; kingdom Metazoa; phylum Chordata; class Mammalia; order Rodentia; family Caviidae; genus Cavia; species Cavia porcellus. Next base: position 30,695,332 of record NW_026947510.1, on the reverse strand, counting down.
GAATATCTCGAGGAATCAGCACGAACTGCATTTTAAACTTAATAATCTCATTTATTTCACTTAATATTATGATCTTGAGTATGAGAAACCCAAAGTGTAAATAAGGAGAAAAATGAAGAATAGGTGTTAGCAAGTAGTACTATTCAATGTTGTACCCCATTCCTGTACCCAAAGGAAATTCATTCTGTAACTCATTTTTACAATTGTAACCAATGCTGGTCTCTCGTCACTCACCTTTTCTAACCTTGCTTTCACAAGTTTTAAAATGTCTCTAATAAACCCAATTGAAATTGGCTCTTCTGCCTCACAGATAGAGAACAGGAGAATAAACCAAAAACATTCTTCCTCTAAGGCAAAGTAAAAATATGTTATCTATGTCAAATTACATGCTACACACACAGGCAAGAAATTAGAGAACAGTTTCATCCTTTTAACAATCACTGGTTGGCTAGTTTTTAATTCACTGACCTCTTATTTGAGGCTGTGAATAAGGTGGCCTAACCACACATAATTAATGCATTCTACTTGATGGAGGTCAGGACAGCATTGGGTTTAGGTCCAAGAAAGAGTGTCCAAATCTCCAGATAGAAATATAACAGAGATTTTAAAGTGATCGGTCTGATTTTCCATTGTTAATGAGAATTTTGTTTATATATCATACAGAAAGAATAACTCTCAATTATAGTTATTGGCAGCAACTGACTTCCTGTAATACAGGACACATAGATTGTTAACTGTTCCTACTGCTACCCTTATCCTCCATGCCCCCCTTTTCCTGAATGCAAAACCAACCATGGCCACTTCCTCTGAGATAGCAAAAGTTTCTTTCCTGTTACAAACCACTGTGGTGAAAAGTGCAGGTGGGTCTAATGATGCACAGAACATTCTGCCCTTTTAGTAGTATCTAATTAACTGTAAAGTCATAAGCCTTGCTGATCTCTATTTGGTGGGAAATTGTGATATGTTTGTATATCTGAAAGATCTATCATATTCCATAAACAAGCATACTCACCACTGATAAAGCATAAAGATCAAAGAACATTTAATTTTAGAAAGTTGAATGTTATGTATTAACTGATAATGTGTAATGCAGGCTAGCCCAAAAGTGTCAACTATTTGTATTATCCTCCAAACAAAATCTATTCTTAAGTAGAATGATTTGTTCTATATTCCAAAAGTACTGGTCTGGGTCTAGAATGTTTCCCCAAAGTCTCCTGTGGAATGTGATTGGGTGGTGGATGTGCTACAGCAGACATTCTGTGAAGAGGTGAGGCCTGGTTAGAGGTGATTCATTGCCAGTGTTACTTACAAGGATACATCTCTCCCCTGGCTCCAGCCTACTCTGTTTCCTAACCACCATGATGCAAGTGGTTTTCCTCTGCTTTGTTTCTCTGCCAGGTTGTTTTGGTCAGAAAGTCAACAGAACATGAACTGTAATTGTGAGCCAAATAATCCTTTCTTCCTTGAAATTGTGGGTCTCAGGTATTGTGTCTCTGTGATGAGAAAATGGCCAAGACACCAACGTCCCTTGTGCTTGCCCAAATGTTGTACTGACAATGGCCACAGATATTCAAAGTATAACTAAATTATTCAACTTTCTAGATAGACTGAATTCTAGATTGACATGGCAGTGTAGAAAAGAGTGTGGGGAAGATGTTGGCATGTGCCCTCACCCTGGGAAAGGGCTTCAGAGCAGGTAACAAGAGTAAAAACAACAAGGAAGTTCTGATCTTGCTTTTCTCCTATTCACTTTGTCACTTGCACTATAGCCAGAAATACCCATGGTAGCAATCAGGTATTCATGGCTTTGACTCATATTGGGGAAGTACGGATACCACTCAGTTGTAATTTTAAACAATTAAAAATAACAAGCAGAATGGATGTACTTGAAGAACAAATTTTCCAAGAAGACAAAGGAAAAGAATAGAAGCAGAAAACATTACTGAAATGCTGAAGGACATCAAGATAGCAACTAATTCTATGGTGTACCAGCAGCAAAGAAAAAGAAACCTGGAGAAATGAGGGAGGGGAATGAAGAACTAAAAGTGATTTCAAAGAAGTTTAAAAATGAGGTTCCATTTTAAAATAATTATAAGTTCCATAAAGTTAGAAGAAGTAAATAATCAACCAGGACAAATTATAAAGAAACTTAAGATACACAATAAAAGTTTCCAGAAAAAGGGCCAAGAAAAAATAAAAAGATTGAATCAAAAGTTGTAGCAATTTTACTTACAAGAACACAATAAAATAATAGCTTAAATGTTTAATTTTTTTAAACAATAACTTAAAGCTTGTAAATGTATGTACCCCAAAAATATTGTCAGAGAAAAAGACTATAAGTTCAATTTGCAACTTTTTAAATTCAATATATACACGATGTTGCTACTGACAAAATGAAAGAGTATAATCTAAGAATATATACAAGAGAATTGCAATGTTTTTCAAGGATCAGCTGCAACAAATTACAATCTGAATGGGTTTTTTGTTGTTTTGTCAAAGAAAAATTACCATTTTACAAAAAATAGATAAAGTCTCCATTTAGGTGTTGTGCACTTTAAGTTTCTGTGAATTTATCCATTTCATGTAGGTTACCCAAATTTTTTGTTCTACAGTTATTCATAGTATAGTCTTGTAAACTTTTACAATTTTGTAGTATTGGCAAAAATGCCCCTATTTTGCATTTATCTATGCACATGCATGCAAATAATTTTTATAACTTCTCTTTAAATGAGTATTACAATCATAGTAACTAAACATTTCTTTATATTATGCTTGTATAACTACAGGACTTCACGTTAGGGACACAAATATTTTAGTTTTAACTCATCTTTGACAAAATCATTGTTCTGTCTTCATCAGAGATGTTTCCAGGAGACATGTAGGAAGATGGCAGAGTGGTGAGCAGTAGCAAGTCAGCTTTTCCAAGAATGGGAGCCCAGATGCTGAAGTATAGTATAGCAACTTGAGGAAGAGAAGGAGGGATGCAGATCCCTTAGGCCTAGGAAAGTTCTGATTTAGAGTGAATTAAAACCAACATGGAGAGTGAGTTAATAGATCTCAGTGCAGAAAAAAGAGGCACAAAACTGTGCTTTCTCCCTCACTCCCACCTTATTGGCTAGCTTCACCTTCTCCCTCACATCCAGGTTGTAGTATGAGAGAGTAGGCTCAATCCTACAGAGGTTCAGTGGCGGTTGAGGACCCTGGAGTCCTCCAGGGAGATACACACCAAATGCTCTGGGTTCAGCAGCTGGTGAGTTACTCCAGTCCAAACACCCTAGGAGAAGATGATTAACTGGAAACCATTTGAGGATTGGGCACGCTTAATCTAGGGCTCAGAGAACCTGTAGGTTGGCTCCATCTTACAAGTGTCTTGGTGAGGCACAGTCCCTGATCCCCAGGATGAGGGAGCCAAGATCAAACTGAGAAGAAACACCAATAGTGTTGGAGGGTGAAAAACTGGTCACAGGTCCAAAACCAAGGACCAGGATGAGCCTGGACACCTGTGGAGTTGAACTAGCAGTGCACCCTACTCTTAGTGCAGACTTGTTGAAATTATATAATACTCCAGCCTAATATTTCTGTAGGCTCTGTAGGCTTGCTGGGATCATACAATGTGAATTTGGGGTCTGCCTGCCTCTTTCATCTACCAGTGACATCAGAGACACACTCTGAAGTGGACACTGGCACAAAATTTTAGAGCCCCAAAAGCAATCAAAGAAGACTTGAAATCACAGAGAAGTGTTCCTCTTTTTTGCTTGTTTGTTTTGTTTTTGTTTTTGTTTTGTGGGGTTTTGTTGCATATTCTTTTTTTTTTTTTTTTTTTTTTTGTGAGAGTTAACACTGTTTTTAGTTTTTTGGTGTTGTTTAGTTCTTGTTTTTGTTTCTTCCTTCTTTGCTCCCCTGCTATCTTTTTCACCATTCTCCAAAAACCTAGGTAATCTAACTTTGTTTTCAACCTTGCTTCTTTTGCATGCTTGCTTTCTCTTTCTTTCTTTTCATTTGATTTTTGTTTTGTTTTGTTTTGTTGAGATAGGATCTTGCCATGTAGTTAAGGATGACCATGATATGGCCCCAGGCTCTCCTCGAACTCACAGAAAACCTCTTGCCTTGGCCTTCCAAGTGCACATGCATCACCAATCCTGGCTTTCAATCTTACTTCTAATCTCTTTCTCTTCCTATACTTCTTTATTGTTTCACTTCTATCCCTTTTAAATTTTCTTACCAGAGGGTAAAATTACTCTATTAAGGGGATATTTTACATATATAAATTTCTTGTTTGTTTTACATTTTATTGTGTAACTAAAAACTTATTAATATAGTTAAAGGTGGCAAATTAATCATTATCACAGTTTGTCATTTTCTAGACTGTGCTACATCCTATTGTTATTCCTGACAGCATTGCAGTAGCTAAGATGACATCATTGTTCTAGTCAGTTTTTCTTCCTTGTATGCCAAGACTAAGATTTTCTGCAGCTCTGAAACAATGCTATAGACTAGTGCCAAAAAAACCAGGGGATAGGTAAAATAGGCAACAACTTCTCATATCCAACAAATTGAAGATAAGGGATCTTGTGAGATTCAAAAGCCAAATGTCAGCTCACGTAGAAGACATCCAGAAGTAGTCACTTTCTAAAGAATCCTCAACATTGTAAGCTACTTGCTATAAGCAATTTAAAATAGACATAGAAGTAAGATGCAGCTCTAGACCGCCAGCTTGCCCAAGGCAAACTCAGGAAGCAGTGAAATAGAACAAATCAAAGCTCCACAAACTGAACACTCTGAAAGGGCAACAGTGAAAGTAACAAAGCAGGTGAATTCAGCTCTAGAAAAAAGTCAAATGAGAAATAACGTCTCAGATAACTAAAGAGATAAAGGACATGGTTAGCGAATCTAGAGTAGATACAAATTTTAAAAATAAAAGAGCTTAGGAAAATGATGGAAACCATGAATTCCCAATGTAGGAAAGAAACAAAATCTAGAAGACAGATTCAAATAGATATCTAGGAGATTAAAAATTCTATTGAAAGTATATGCAGCCATATATGAGGTAGAGTATCAGATCTAGAAGACAAATTTGTAGTTAGTGATCATGAAAAGAAATACTTCTTAAAAATAGCAAGGAATCATGAAAAATCAATCCATAGGACACAAGATGATGCAAAGAAGAATAATATTTTCACCACTCTTGTCCAGTATAGCCCTCAAAATATTAGTCAGAGGAATTTGCCCAAAAAATGAAATAAAAGGAATATGTATGTGAAGAATGAAATATAAGTGTCATTATTTGCAGCTCTACATAGTAGAGTTCCAAAAAATCTAGTGAAAAATTTAAAATCAATAACTAAATTTATTAACGTACCAAGATACAAAATCAGCACACAAAAATAATATCATTCCTGTACACTAACAACAAACATTGAGAAAGAAATTAGGAAAACAATTCCATTCACAATAGCATCAAGAAAACTTAAATACTTATGAATTAACCAAATTAAGTAAGTCAAAGACTTCTATAATGAAAATTGCATCACATTTTTAAAAGTGTTAGGAAGGATATCAAAAAAAAAAAAATGGAAGAATATGCCCTGTTCCTGGATAGGAAGAGTCAACATAATCAAAATGGCCATGCTTGCAAAACTGATATACAAATTTAACACAATCCCAATCAAAGTATCAATAGAACTTCTCACAGATATACAGAAAATAATCCTAAAGTTCATATCTAAACAGAAGAGACTTGGAATAGCAAAAGCAATCCTGCAAAACTAAAGCAAAGCAGAAAGCATTATAATCCTTGATGGGAAGTTATTTTACAGAATGACTATGGTTAAAACAGCAAGTAGTGCCACAAAAACAAGTGTGAATCAATGGAATAGAACAGTGGAAGGAGAAGTTACCTGAGGTGACCAGGTGTGACAGTGCATGCCTGTAATACCAGCACTTGGGAGGCTGAGGCAAGAGGATTGCTGTGAGTTGAAGGCCATTCCCAAATACACAGAAAGATCCTGTGTCAGAAAAAAAAAGAAAGACAGAAAGAAAAAAAGTGAGATGGATGAATAGATAGATAGATAGATAGATAGATAGATAGATAGAATGAAACCCAAGTCACATTCAGCTATTTGATCATTGATAACGAGCCAAGAGACATGCACTAGAGGAAAACTAGACTCTTTATTAAATAGAGCTGGAAAAATTGGATACCCACATGCAGAAAATTTAGTCTAACCTCATATACTTGACCATGTACTGAAATAAAATCAAAATATCTCAAAAATATAAATGTTAAAACTGAAACAAAGTTTGCTGGAGGACAAAATAGGTATAAGTATAGGCAAGGACTTTGTGAACAGAATTCCAAGGGCACAAGAAATAATACTAAGAATAAAGAATTAACAAATGGGATCAAATTAAAAACATTCTCACAGCAAAGTAAACAATCAAAGACTTAAGAGACAACTTACAGAAGGGGAAAAGTTGTCACTAAATCCTCAGATTGAGGATTAACATCTATAATATATAAACACATCAAAAAATTAGATCCATCCAAAGTAAAAGACTGAATGAAAAAATATACAACAGAAATGAATAGACACATCTCAGAAAAAGAACAAATGGACAATAATGTTGGAGAAATGAAAAAGTCTCCAAGATCACTGTCCATTGGAGAAATACAAATTAAAGCTGCATTAAAATATCATCTTCCTCCAGAAAAAATAGTCATCATCAAAAAATCAAATAATATAAAATACTGTGGGACATTTTGGAGCCATTCTATACTTTTGGTGGAAATGTAAACAAATACAACTACAAAATGCAATCTCAAACGTCAGTATGGAGATTCCTCAATGCAATTAAAAATAGAAATACCTTTTGATATAGCTATCCTCTCTGGAGGTATCTTCCCAAAAGAGTTAGAGTTATCATATTACATGGATACATGCATCCCCATGTCTATAGCAGCATTATTTATAACAGTAAAATTGTGGAATATGTGTATGTGTCCACCAACATATGACTAAATAAAGAAGATGTAGCATCTATACAAAATGGAATAGCCCTCTGCCATAAAAATGATAAATTTGTCCCCATCCACTAGCCTGAAGAACAGCGGCCATGCTCCACCCAAGCTCTGGATGCTGAGCTGCTTCTGCTCCCCAGGCCCTCCCTCTACCTGCCAGCCCACAGGAGGGCCACTTTACTCCACCCCAGCATGGGCATCTGAGTGGTACATGTGCCCCTGCATGCCCCCCATGTACACAATCTTGGAGGATGACCACAGTGCACCACCCCAGCTCAGGCCACTAAGCTACCCCTGTCCCCTGCACACCCCAAGGTGCACAGACCTGGAGAATGACCACCGTGGCCCACCCCAGCTCTGATCACTGCTACACCTGCAACCCAACGTGTTGCTCCTGTGTGCTGACCCTGAGGACTGCCACAACTAGCCTGGCTTGGCCAGCTGCCTTCAGCTACCATCCCCCATCTCTTAGACCAAGCACTGTTGTGAATGTTTGGCTCCCTCTCTCCCTCCCAAAATCTTGAACTGCAGTGGATTGGCCTTGGTAGTTTGACAGGAGACCTAGTGGCCCCTCCCACTAACAGAGGACCCCAGCAGGTTCCAGGTCATTCTGCACCCAATAATCAGGCTGAAATCAACCACATAGTAGGACCCTAAGAGACACACTGATGAAAATTGTGACTATTGGGATTTAATAACCAGATACTGGCCTGGAAGTAAAAATGACGAAACAAAATACCAAAATGCAATCTCAAACATCTAATCGATCTGGAGCAAGAACAGGTGACAATGAAATAGAAGACTATAAAAGTCATACACCAGAAATCTCTGAAAAGATAGCAAATGAAGTAAAGAGAAAAGTCCATGAGGCTATAGAGGAATTCAAGTTTACATAAGACATTATTTCAATTTAAAGACATTGTAAAGTCTTATGTAAAATGTGTTACATAAAACATTATTTCATATGTAAAGACAGAAATAACAATCTTAGAAAACGATTTGCTCAACATAGCTAGAGAAAAAATAGAGTTTAAAAATATGCAGAAGCATGGGAAATTGATTGAAGCTTTGAATGAACAATGCAGAAAACAAGCAGAGAGCATAAAACAAATTCAAAGAGACATCCAAGAAAAAAAGTTCTATTGAAAGCTGGGAAAACCATTTAAATAAAGCTGAAGATAGTATTTCAGACCTTGAGGACAGGATCCCAGATAGCAATCATGAAAAGGTAGAACCTATAAAAACAACAAAGCAGCATGAAATGACAGTCCAGCAGCTTCAAGATAATGCAAAGCAAAACAATATAAGACTACTAGGCATTAGTGAAGATGCAGGAGACAATGCAAATGACATAATTAAATTCTTCACAGAAGTAATAGCAGAAAATTTCCCAAACATGAGGGGAAATATGATCTACAAAAAGGTGAAGCATATAGAATGCCAAATAGTCACAACCAACATAAATTTACACCCAGACACATAATAATTAAGATCCCAGACATACAGCATAAAAACACAATACTAAAAGCTGTAAAACAAAAGACACAACTTACCTATCAAGGAAAGCCTATTAGAATCATGGAAAATCTTTTTAGCACAAAGAAAACAACTTTCAACCCAGACTGATGTACCCAGAAAAACTGTCTTTCAAATTTAATGGAGAAACAAGATACTTCCATGACAAAGAACAACTGAAGAGATTCATGTCCACCAAACCAACCCTAAAAAGAGTTCTGAAAGACATGCTAGATAGAGATAAAAATGACCACAGTCTCCAGAACAATAACAAAAAGAAACCACCAGGCTGGACAAGAAATTAAACAAGGGAGAAAAGCAGGAAACAAACAACAGGAACACACTATGGCAAAGTCAAGACAGTACATATCAGTAGTATCCATAAATGTAAATGGGCTCAATTCACCTGTCAAAAGAAACAGGTTGGCAGCATTGATCAAGAAACCAGGCCCCACAATATGCTGTATACAAGAAATAAATCTGACCCAAAAAGAAACTCATAGGTTAAAAGTCAAAGGGTTATTTGAAGTCCTACCATGCTTTTGCTCTTCTGTTTCCATTGATTCTATCATGCTGTATCTTATTGGATTTTAATATGTGTGATAGTACAAACAAGTTTTATGGAAAGTAAGATGATATAGTAGTCAGTGTTCATTTGGTTCAGGATGCCCTGCAATACTTTCATTCTCTTGAATGGTTTTATATGATTTTGTTATGTTTGATACTATTGTAAGTGAAGGTATGTTCAAGTATTTCAAAGAAAGAAACATTATGGTAGCTACTGTTAATATCAGGTTGTCTGGTGGCGTAGTACTATATTATTTACATTGTTCTTCTCTTATCTGCTTTGTTCTGTCCTCTTTTGTCTTAATATCTTTAAAATGAAAAAAAAAATTTTAAGTTAAAAAAAAAAAATGTCAACGGGTAGAAAACAGTATTCCATGCAACAGAAACTCGAGAAACACTAGGGGTGGCTATTGTATTTGCAGAAAAATTGAACTTCAAACCTAAAAAGATTAAAAGAGATAAAGAAGGCCACTACATACTTGTAAGTAGAAAACTACAAGAGGAAGAACTAAGAATTATAAATATATGTACACCAAATAAAGAAGCACCAAACTATATAAGACAAATACTAATGGACATGAAAAACTAAATACACAAGAACACAAGTGTAATAGGAGACGTTAAATGGACTTAGTGGATGTTTACAGTGTTTCACCTAATCACATCAGAATATACATTCCTCTAAGCTGCACTTGGGACATTCTGCAAAATAGACTATATATTAACTTGTAAAACATTCCTTTTCATTCCTTTTTTTTATTATTATTGGTACCAGGGATCGACTCACGACTGCATGCTTGCAAGGCAGGAGCTTATGCTGCTGAGCTAAATCCCCAGGCCCCGCTGAGCTAAATCCCCAGCCCTAAAACATTCTTAAGTAAATGCAAAGGGAGCAAAATCATTCCCTGCATAATATCTGATCATACTACACTAAATTTGGAAATCAATAGCAAAAAAAACTGCAAAACCTGAATAAATACATGGAAATTAAATCACAATCTTCTAAGTAACCAGTGGGTTACAGATGACATTAAAGAAGAAATAAAACAATACCTGCAAAATAATGAAAATGCAGATACCATGCAATGCAATTAAAGCAGTCCTTAGAGGGAAATATACAGCAACACATCCTCACATCAAGAAATTGAATGAACACAAATAAATAATCTGCTGCTACATCTCAAGCTTCTAGGAAAAAAGAGCAAGTCAAACCCAAAGCTCATAGAAGAGAAAAAATTGAAAAGATTAGAACAGAAATCAATGCGATTGAAACAAAAAATACAAAGAATTAACAAATCACAGATCTGGTTCTTTGAGAGAATAAACAAAATTGATAAACCTATAGGCAACCTTATCAAGAAAAAGAAAATAAAAACTCAAATCCATGGAATAAGGACTGAAAATAGGGAAATTACTACAGACCCCATGAAAATTCAAAAGATCATGAACACCTACTTTGACAATCTCAACTCACATAGGAAGGAAAACACAGAGGAAATGAACAGATTTTTTAAAACATATGAACTACCAAAGCTCAATCAAGAAGATGTAGCAATTTGGAATAACCCAAGATCAGCTACTGAAATGGAAAACAGAATTAAAAACTTATCAACAAAGAAGACTCCAGGTCCTGATGGATTCACAGCTGAATTGTTCAAGAAATTTAGATATTTACTGCCAATACTCCTTAAACTCTTCAATGAAATTGAAAGAGAAGAAGTCCTCCCTAAATCATTCTTGGAGGCAAGTATCACTCTGATACCAAAACCAGAGAAAGACCCAACCAAAAAAGGAGAACTACAGACCAGTCTCACTAATGAACATTGATGCAAAGATTCTCAACAAAACATTAGCAAATAGAACGCAGCAAATCGTCAAGAAGATTATACACCACAACCAAGTGGGATTTATTCCAGGAATGCAGGAATGATTCAACATATGCAAATCAATCAAAGTAACACACCACAACAAAAAGAGTCAAAAATAAAAATCACATGATCATCTCAATAGATGCAAAAAAAAGCTTTTGATAAAGTCCAACACCTGTTCATGATAGAAACCTGACAGAAACTTGGAATAGACAGTTTGTACCTCAATCTCCTAAAGGCCATTTATGACAAATCAACAGCCAACATAATACTAAATAGACAGAGACTGAAAGCTTTCAATCTAAAATCAGGAACAAGACATTGGTGTCCACTATCACCACTCATTAAATATAGGTCTAGAAATATTAACAATCAGACAACAGGGATAAATAAAGTAACAAAAATTGGAAAAGAAGAAGCTAAATTATCATTGTTTGCAGATGACATGATACTCTATATTAAAGATCCCAAAAACTCCATTAAAAGACTACTACAGATAATAAACAAATTCAGCAGTGTAGCTGGATACAAAGTCAATACTCAAAAATTAATAGCATTCCTGTACACAAACAAAAAACTTACTGAGAGAGAAATTATGAAAATGTTGCCTTTTCCAATATCATCTAAAAAATGAGATACATAGGAATCAACCTAACCAAGAAAGTAAAAGATCTATATACTGAAAATTATACTACCCTAAGAAAGGAAATTGAAGAGGATATTAGAAAATGGAAGGATATTCTTTGCTCTTGGTTAGGAAGAACCAATATTGTGAAACTGGCCGTACTCCCAAAGCCGTTATACAGATTCAATGCAATCCAAATCAAAATACCATTAAGATATCTTATAGACTTGGAAAAAATGTTCCTGAAATTCATTTGGAAATTGAAGAAACCTAGAATAGCAAAGGCAATTCTGGGCAACAAAGACAAGACAGGAGGCACTGCAATTCCTGAAATGAAACTATACTACAAAGCCACAGTGATAAAAATCAGCATGTTACTGGCAAAGAAATAGACCTGAAGATCAATGGAACAGATTAGAAGATACAAACACTACTACAAAGACACTCAGCCACCTTACATTTGGCAAAGGGACTAAAAGTATTCAGTGGAAGAAGGATAGCCTCTTTAATAAATGTTGGAAAAACTGGCTTTCCACATGTTGAAGACTGAAAATAGACACATGCTTATCACCATGCACTAAAGTCAAAATGATTCAAAGACCTAAATACTAAAACAGAAACACTAAGCTTACTGGAGGACAAGGTAGATAGAAATTTTGGAGGCATAGGGGTAGACAGAGAATTCATCCATGAAATGCAAACCACACAGAAAATACTTCAAAGAATCAACAACTGGGATCTCATAATACTAAAATGTTTCTGCACTTCAAAAGAAATCACCAACAAAGTGAAAAGAAAACCCACAGAATGGGAAAGAATTTTAGCAGACAATCCCTCAGACAAGGGACTTATATCCAGAATATATAAAGAATTGAAAAACATCAAGGCCCCCAAATTCAAAGGCCCTCTCTAAAATTGGGAAATGGAGATGAACATGAAGTTCCCAGATAAAGATATACAAATGGCAAATAAATATAAGCAGAAATGTTCACCATCACTGATCATTTAAGAAATGTAAATTAAAACAACATTGAGATTTCATCTCACTCTGGAAAGAATGGCTGCCATCAAGAAAACAACTGGTAACAAATGTTGGTGAGGATGCAGAGAAAAAGGTAAACTTCTCCTGTGTTGGTGGGGGTGCATATTGGTGCAACCACTGTGGAAATAAGTATGAAGAGTCCTCAAAAAAGTAGAATTGGAAGTTCCATTCCATCCAATTATTCCACTCCTGGGTATTTTCCCAGAAAAATTGAAAAGGTCATGTCACATGTTATATCCCTTAGTGCACCTTCCTTTCCTCATTTTTACAATAACAATTACACTTTTTGGGTTTTATTCCTCCCACAGTTCTTATTACTTTTTTTGAAGAGAATAAAACCAAACGTGACTAAGTAAAACAGGATCAGTTACAACAAAAGGATGGGCATAGTACAGGATGCAAAAATAGAATACCAGATGATCAAAAGTGGTTACCACCGTGCCTCTTTCTATTTTTAAAATGAGTTGTCTATATCACCAGGTATAATAGAACTGATCAAAACAGTACAGAACAAGACCAATAAAACTTACACTGGAGAACTTACAGGACGTCAAAAGAAGATAAAAGTCAAACCATAATGGGCATCATAGTATATTTTATTGCCTTCAAAGTGGTTGCCTATACCCTCAAACTTGATACTATCAAATAAAATAGAATATAGTAAAATCAGACAGAACAAGAGGGGGAGAGCAATACTGGAGTTCAAATCAGGTAAATAGGAAAACAAAAAAGTTACTATAATATATCCTGATATTTTTTAATTTAGTTTCCCTTAATTGAAAAAAAATGAGAAAAAATAGGTTAATTTTTAAAAGGGGGGAGAATATTGAGATAAAAGAGGACATTGTAACAGAACAACACAGGTCAGAACCGAACAATTTAAGCATCATTGTGTTTTACCACTAGATAATCTAACATAATAGTAGTCATCATAGTGCCTCTTTCCTGGAATTATTTGAGTATAACTTCATATGCTATAGCATCAAGCATATGATGACAGTGTGAATCCATTCAAAAGAATGAGAGAATTACAGGGAATTTAGAACCAGCTAAAAGAAAACCAACAACAGTTTCCATATTATCTCTTTGCCTATAAGAAATTTTGTTTATACTATCACATAGAGTAAAATATAGTAAGATACAACATGTTAAAACCAGTAGAAACAGATGTCCAACAGCTTGATCAGACCTTAAAACAAGATGATATTAAATCAGCACTAGCTTTTATGTTGTGTTGTTTTCTTCAAAATAGCTATTCACAGACACTAAAATAGAACAGCCCAGGTTAAAACCATTGCAATTACTGAGTGAAAACATTATATGGCTTCAAACCAATATGATTGCATATCACGAGTATCACATAATTAAATGTATTCTTATCATTTCTTACACTTGGGAAACTATTTTCTCCAATTTTTTAACTGTATCTTCTTTAAATATGTTAAGCATCTCCTTCATTTATTTTATCATTTCTTCTTTTACTTGAGAGATTATTTATAGTTTGAATTCCTTTAAAGTTTCCTGGAGTTGCTTCTTTATTTTAGTTACTATTATTTCAGGTATTTCAGGCATATGGCATGTATTTTCTTGTATGTACATGGCTCCCTGGCTTTCTTTGCATGAGCTGGATGTTTGAGATTGCATTTTGTTGTTTTGTTTGTCATTTTCCTATATTTTCTTGTTTCATGTGTTGTTCCAAAGCTTCCTCCGGACATGTTGGAAATTGTTTCCTATGTCCTGGGCTCCTAGGACTCCACTGGTAGTGTAGCTCCCTCCTTGGGCAGCATGGGCCCCAGATTATAAGATGATTGCCAGGTTCCTCTCAAGTACACCTAAAGCCTCTTCAAGCTACACAGCTCCCCCTCTCGCAGCAAAGCTCCCCTGAGGGAAAGAAGGCCACATGGTGTGGTCCAGGCAATCCCAAATTCCACTAAGCCCAACCTAGTTTGGATGGAAGCCCAGAATGCCCCTAACCCCTTAGAGTAAGGATCTCATACTCTCCCAGGGATTGGACGTTGTGTAAGCATCCAGCTCCTTGGATGGCAAATCTCCCCAGGGTGATAAAGGTTCCCCTATGGCCTAGGTAGGCCTCAAATCTCCTCAGCAGGGCTGCTCCCTCCTCCAGGCAGTGGCATTATTGCTGGTGCTCTCCATGCCTAAAGAAGGTTTCAGGCAAGCCAAGAGCAGATTCCCGCAGCATGGTCCAGTTCCCTCCTTCAGGCGGGTCAGCTGCCGTGTGTCCTCCGGGTGAGACAGGGCAGTTAGCAAGGCTGGAGCAGGGTTTGGCAGCTAGACCCAGCTCCCTCTTCCTGGCAGACAGCTGCGGTGTGCCTTCCCAGTGAGAGAAGGCGATCAGCAAGGCCAGAACAGGGTCCTGTGGCTCAGCCCAACTCACTCATCCAGGTGGGCAGCTGCAGTGTGCACTCCAGGTGAGAGAGGCAGATCCTGGATTTATCTTTTTAAAAACTAATTCTATGTGTGATTCAACCATTTATGAACTTACTGGTGAACGGGAGTTTAATCCCTTTACATTTGTTTATCTTTTGGGGGATTGCACATGCTGGACAATTGCTCTACCACTGAGCTTTGCCGGACCAGCCCTCCATTACAGTGAAAGTAAACATATAATGTAATCATGGACAAGTATAGGGACTTTCTACTGCTACTTTATTAATTATTTGAAAGATTTGGCCCAGACAGGACACTGTAGCCAGGAAAGCCACAACCGGAAGCAGGAAGCCCCATCTTGCCCTGCCCCTAGGAAGTTACCTGTGACGCCATCTTCCCGCCCCTGGGAATTTACATATGGCGCCAAACCTAGGACCAATGGGCTACCTGTGTATCCCTAATGCCCGCCTTAGGTTCCACCCCAAACCGAGGCTATTTACAGGCCCCCACGCCGCGTGTCCGCAGGAGAGAGCGCCAGACGCCAGCGGTGGGGTTGCTGGTCATCTCTCTC
Organism: Cavia porcellus; assembly: GCF_034190915.1. Classification (NCBI taxonomy): domain Eukaryota; kingdom Metazoa; phylum Chordata; class Mammalia; order Rodentia; family Caviidae; genus Cavia; species Cavia porcellus. The sequence continues at coordinate 30,679,738 of NW_026947510.1, read as the reverse complement.
CGTGTTATCAGAATAAAGGCCGCTTTTTATTTTATATTTCTCATATTTTGTTAATATTTTTCATCTTTTGGAAATAACTCTATCATTATTTTAAACCACTTTTTAGGTTTTCCTCCCGCCCTACCTATTGTATTCTAATGGAGTGGCTTCCCTTAATATCATTGTCTTAGGTTTCCACCAAAATGGTTTTCTCTTCTGAGTCCCAGGAGGATTACATAGCATTTTATGGTGTGACTTCCTGTTGTAGGCTGATAGCACTTCCAACCAAACACACAATTTCTACAGCTTTGTTTCTCCTCTATATTAATGCTATTGATGGCAAAATATACAGCACAAGATTCCAGAAGCTGAGCTTTGAATAGTTTCACTCGGCTTTTTTTTTATCTCTGTTTTACATGTTGTTGATCTAGAATTAAGACTTGGGGAAGGAGCAACTGATGGTGTAGAAAGCCCCAAAGGGGCGGTCGCCAAGACAACTGGGGCAAGGTTGCTCTCTGAGCCCTCAGGTGATGGTGATTGGAACTGCACCTCATGTTCTGCCTGCTCTGCCCAATTTGGTACTATATGGCTTGATGATCTCTTTTCCTCTGATAAGGAATCTTTGCTTTTTGACTGCAGATATTTTGGATGGGTAAATTGTAACTGTGTTCATCAAAAAGTTTAGTAGCACTGGCCCATCATCCCCACACTCTGACACGCCGAAGCAGGAGGATTTCAAGATTGAGCCAGCACGTGAAACTTAGTGATTTAGCAAGACCCTCTATGGAAAATGAGAAAATAAAAGAGATTGAGAATGTGTTTTATTGCAAAGGCCCTGGGTTCAATATCCAGTACTGGAAAAAATGTGACTGTAATCTGCTCAGATAAGACCGATGTCTACATAGGTACATCAGATAAAATGTTTTTATTTTTTCAGAAGACAGAACTAAGACCTAAAGAAGTTACCAACTGAATGAAAGAATTGGCATATTTTATTTCTCCCCTGAGATTATATTTGCCTGTTTCTTAGCATATTATGTTGTAAACTTATCTTCTTGAGCTAGAGACTTTTGATCTCTGACACCATTTTAGTTAATTCTATTTTGTACAACAAAATATTCAATCTGGAAAAAAGTATTATCATTGAAAACAAGTGTATGATTAGGTTAATATTCAATGAAATTTTCATGTGCACTCTAATTACTTGGTATATTCATAGAGACAACAATATTCTTTATAATGTTGTATTAAACTTGTTTTAGCACTACTTTTGACAAAAATAAACTGCTTTTAACAGTATTTATCTCAAAATGTATGACTTTGCTAAGTGCTTCATGCTTTGCACTAGTGAAACTTTGGACTGGAAGCTTTCTGTTTTCTGGTTTTGGATTCTCAGCTATAAGCACCTTTCTTTCCTGGTGCTTATTTCTAGTTATTTTTTTGGTTTGAGAAGTTAAAGGTGGTAAGGGTGTTGGGGTGTAGATATGGGTTATATATGCACAAAGTTGAATTTTATGGTGAAAAGATAGGATGATAACTGAAAAGGAATACGATCTCTAGAGCTGCTACTCAGTGTTTTGTTTGACAGGTGATTCTAAGTAGCTCTGTGTGTGGAGAGGGCTCATCTATTTCTATGGGAGGTCACACTGGGCTGAACATTTCCAGTAACATGAAAGTCACCTTGCAATATGCCCCACAGCACCCCATCCAGAAGTTCACTTTAACAACAGAAGAGAAATTTCAGTTGACTGGTTTTGTGAGGTTTTTAAGTGACTTCATTGCTGGGGATAAAGGTGAGTTGTGGAGCTGGAGCTTCTCTGAAGCTTTATATCCTCCTGGGATACACAGGCCCTTGCAGGTGAATGGCAAAGCCCAGTGTGAGGAGCCTGTGGAGATGAAGGTGCTTAGACAACAGGGCTCCCTATCAGATGTCCACTGGGAACTGGAAGATGCTGGTGGGCTATGTAGACTGCTCAACTGTGTGATTCTTCTCTCAACCACAGGAAGACAATACACAGAGAACCAATGGCCACATCTGGGGCCATATCTTTCATAGCTTAGAGAACGAATCTTTCTGGATATCTATCAAATGGCAGTGTTTGGAGCATCTGTGTATGCATAGAAGCATTTTCTCTGTTACCAGCAAAGGCAGAGAACAGTGCTTATGGTTGCCTAATGACTATGGTACCCAGGTATGGGACAGAGCGTGTGGAAATGAGGGAAAGATAGGAAGATTGTGGAGGTGAGCTGGCATGACAAAGAATAAGAAATAATGATAATGGGATTACTCCTTGTGTGAAGGTAGCACTCACTTTAGTGTTTGAGATTTAAGAGTAAATATTATTATTATTAAAGATAATTTTATTTGATCACAAGGATATGAAGAATCCTTATGGCAATTGTTCATTCCATTTTATCACAGAAATTCTAAGACTTTTATATGTATTCTGAGCCCAATTTTATCCCATTTTTATATCATTTACCTGGAAACCAGGTGAAATCACTGTTTCTATGATCTACAAAATGTCTTCCCCCTGTTTGTCTGCAGGCCTGGAGGTCAGCACTTGCATTCGCTCAGGTCAGTGAGTCAGTGGTCCTAAATATGCTTTGCAACATTAAATCACGTGAACTATTAACTGGAATTTCTCTTTTTATGACACAAACACCTTCACTTGATGGATGGTGAAGATTCCTTAGCTAGGAGAGTACAGGTCTAGCCTGACAGCATCTGGGGCACCATCTGTGATGAAAGCTGTGGCCTGAGAAACACCCAGATGGTGTGCAGACAGCTGGGCATGGAGTGGCCTCAATGCCACGGTCTCTGATTATTTTAGTTAGGGATCAAGGCCCCCCTGGTTAGATGAGCTGAGCTGCACAGGAGAGGAGTCCCACACGTGGAAGTGTCTTTCCTGGAGCTGGGGCAGCACGACTGCTGGCACAAGGCAGTCGCAAGGGTCATCTGCTGAGGTCTGCGCTGCTCCCTCCTTTCCATGCCCACACACATGGCAGAGTGTCTGACCTACGAGGACAGAAAACTTGACCTTAACTCTGCAGTTACAGTCATTTCTCAACAGCCCTGCCTTAATGCTTCTTTCATTTGGGCATCAGTTTTCAATTTAGGAAAATAGAGAGTCGAACTTAGAATATGATGATATTCCTTGTGGGGATTTGGCACATGTGGATAACACATATTAATTCTTTTTCATCCTCTTCCCCTTCTCTCACTTCCCCCTCCACCTCTTGATCTTCACACTTGAGAAAAATCTAACTCCCCACTTCCTTTATCTATCTTTTTATTTTGATCTTATATTTTGTGTTTCTCATATAAAAGAAACCAAATTTAACGTTATTACACTTATCATTATTGTCCCAAGGTGCATCCATTTTCCTATAAATGACCTAAGTTTTTCCTTCTTTATGGCAAAATAGCACTCCATTGTTTGTAGGTAACACATTTTCCATATTCATATAGGTCTGGCCACTTCCTGGGACATATAGACTACTGCACAGATTTAGCTTTTATAAATTATGCTGTTATAAACTTGAGTATGTGTGCATCACTGGAATATGAATGATGCCTTTAACTTTTTTGGAAGATACCTTGAAAGAGCACAATTGAGTTAAATGAAATTTTTATTTTCAGTCTTTTGAGGAATCTGCAAACCAATTTCATAGTGGTTAGGTAGCAGGTTTTGGGATGCTGTGTGCTTCTTTTATAAACTCTTTCCAGATTGGAGTCTTGAACAAGTATTTGGACAGGAAATACAGTAGTGAGGTTTTACATTTCCAATTAAAATTGGAAAGGAAATAATCCTGCATTCAGAGCTGGCTACTTAGAAAGAAAATCTGATTATTACTTATTCTTTGATTATAATGCCAGCTCACCTGCCCAGTCTTCCTCTCTTTCCCTCATTTCCACACCCTCTGTCCCATACATGGTCAGTAGGTAACCATAAGCACTGTTCTCTACCTGTGCAGATCATGGGGAAAATGCTTCTATGTGGCCATGAGGACAAAGGCTGCTGCCTTTACACCCTGATTGTAACCTCAGATATCAAAAACCTGGTTCATTTTGTGCCAGAAGAATTGAAGACAGAATTCTCTGTTTGGCATCAGAGGCAGGACATTTTCTTTTTCAGGCTGAGTCTTGATACGTAGTTTAGCCTGCTCTTAAACTCATCATGTAGCCCAGGCTAATCTTAAACTTGCTGTGATCTTTTTGCTTCAGCCTCCTGAGTGCTGGGATTACAGGTGTGCACCACCACACCCGACATGATGCAGGGCTGAGAAGCTGTTCTGCAAAGGTCCTGAATCTCCATGATTAACAGGCCATGCTCATTTGTACAACTGGCCGGCCCTATCTGAATGTCCTCAGTTGTGTTAGTTTCTGCAGATTATCTCGGAGTCCTGTAATGCTTGGATAAAATGAACATTTCCAAGATTCTTTTATGTACTTGCTAAGTGTTGCCTCAGAAGGTGTGAATATTAATTTCATTCTGTGATAAATGTATGAGAGTAATAGTTTTAACTCAGTGTTTCTTTTTTCCACTTTTAATTTAATTTTATTCATTTTTCTGTTTCTTCTTTCTTTCTTTCTTTATTTCTTTGTTCCTTTCTTTGTTTCTTTCCCTCTTTCTTTCTTTCTTTGTTTCTTTCTTTCTTTCTTTCTTTCTCTCTTTGTACTAGGAATCAAATTAAGGACTTTGTACTGGCCAGGCAGCCTCTGTGTCTCTGAGCTATATCCCTGGCCCATTAACTCACTGTTTCTAAACAGGAAAAGGAAATATATATATATATATATCTATATATATATATATATATATATGCTAATTTTAAAAAACCTATTCCAACATCATTTGCATATGTTTAATTAGTAATGAATATGAACGTTTTGCATGAATATTGTCTATTCATGATTCATATTTTAAAATTTCTAGTATAATCTTCTGATATGATAAAATCATTGTATACCAAAAATCTGAAAATATGGATAGCTTGAAAAACTAACAAATATCAGGTATCATCTTTATTAACTTATGAGCTGACATTATATCCTAAGAATAATATAGGTGCATGTTTACACAATTTATATAATTTGTTGCAAAAGAGGTATGTAATTTTGTGTTGCTTGCTTTTTGTGATTCATCAGTGCATTTTTATGATAAAGAACTTTCTTTTGAGACAAGGTCTCATTGTGTAGTTTAGACTGGGCTTGAATGCACTAGGTTGCCCAGGCTGGCTTTGAACTCCCCGTAGTTTTCCTGCTTCACCTCCTGAGTTCTGGGATTGCAGGTGTGTGCTACCACGCCTGGCAAAGCACATTTCTTCACAGCATTATATACCATGATTTGATGCATCAGTAGCAGTTGTTAGGGATTTATTCTTCAAATTCAGAAGAATTCAAAAACATGAAATAATTCTAGCTATATTTCCAAGGAAAATCTATTTTCCTGTGGAATCAGCAGTTCTATTACTTGAAGCTTTGGATTTTAAGCTTCTTATGTTTAATATTGCTTAAAAATTTTTATCTATATATGTAAGTGATGTGTACCATTTTCCTCCTTCAGTATTCCTCTACCTTTTTATAGTCTTTGGATTTAAGACCATGTTTTTGTTGCAACTCAAAACTGATTATAATGAATTCTGCCAGCTTTGATGGTTTTAATAATCTGAAGATCAGCATTGTTTGTTATGGTTTGTGTCTCAATGCCCCTGAGAGCTTTATGGGTATGGAAGAGCAGGTACTGGAAGGTCCTTCAACTCTGGGAGTGAACAGTTGATTTGTTGTGAGGAGATGTGGTCTGGAGCAAGATCTGGAGAGCTTACTTCCCTCCCCTGAACCTCGCACCACTGCTTTGGCATCCTGGTCACTACCACATGGACAACCTTTCCTCTGCCCTTCCCTTTTACCATACAGCTTTCTGCCATGCCACTAGCTGACCATGGCTACGGCTGTGAGCTGAATGAGCCTCTCCTGTTTCTAGTTGTGCATTTGTCGGGAATTTGTCCCAATGACAGGAAACTAGCTAAGACAGCATTTTAATAAATGAGAGAAAATATCTACAGCACCAATTTTAGATGATAGTTCATTGATATTTAATAGAAATTCTAAGATCAATGAATGATTTTAGTTATCTTGAATCAATTTTGTGAAAGGATTAAAAAGATAAGATTAATAATCATGCTTTTAAAAAGTCTCTCAATAATGAATTACAGACGGCAACAACGGACCTATGACTCCGCTACAGAATTCCCTTTCCTAGAAAAATTCTATTTTGGGGTTGCCAAGGTTTGAACACAGGACTTTTGCACTGAATGCAGCTTTATTGTTATTTTTTGGGTGCATATTTGAAGTTTAGAATCATTTGGGATTCACGTACATAACCCAACTTGCTTCTTTTTTAAAAAATTCACTTCCCTTTCCCTCCTCCTACACCCTCTTTTTCTAAATTCACCTTTCACCATTTCCATTCTTATTGACATTGCTAATCCCTATACGTGTTTACTGTATATAGTATTTACATTAGTTGAAGTTATCCGATTTCTGTGTATGGCGTGTCTTTATCCTACTTACGTTCGCATCTATCCCCAATCTGCATTTGCAAGAGATCCATCTGATATTTGTCTCCTTTTACTCATCTTCTGTTATTTCCTTTGTACTTTTCCTCACTTGAATGAGGATGCCATGTTGTATTTCACAAATGTGTGTCTGTTTATTTCACTCAGTATAATATTTTCTAGGTACACCCATTTTAGACACATGTCTCAAGCTTGTTCTTCTTATAGATGAGTAGTATTTCATTATGTATAGATATCACATTTTCATTATCTAATCATGTCTTGATGGATAATGCAGGCTGCTTCCAAGGCTTAGCTGTTATGAGTTGTGGTGCGATAAACATTGGCATGCATGTACTGCTGCAGTGTGATGTCTTAAACTTTTTTGGGAAGACACCTAGTAAGAGCTATCTGGATTTTATGGAATTTCTAATTTTATTTCTTTCAGAAATCTCCATCCTGATTTCCATAATCTTTGTGGTAATTTACATTCTCATGAAAATTTAGGAAGGTTCCCTTTTTACCACAGTGTTCCCAGAATTTATTATTTTTTTATTTCTCTTGATTGCCGTTCTTCCTTGGGAAAGATGGAGTCTTAGTGTTGTTTTAATTCACATTTCTCTTGTAAACTCTTTTTTTTTTTTTCCTTTTTGGTACCAGGGATTGAACTCATGACCTCACGCTTGCCAGACAGGTGTTCTGCCACTGAGATAAATCCCTAGCCTAATTCATATTTCTCTAATGGGCAGAGATATTGAATATTTTTTCATGTATTTGTTGACTGTTTGTATTTCTTTCTCTGTGAAGTTTCTGTTCATTTATCTTGTCCATTTCTTTTATTTTCCAGATAATGGGAAACAAACTCAGTACCTCATGTTTCCAAGCAGCCACTGTGTTCTCTGAGCCACACCCCCAGCCTTTATCTTGCCCATTTCTACACAGGATCTTTAATTTAAGATGCTTAATTTTTTTTGATTCTTTGCATACTGTAGGTATTAATCCTCTGTCTGAGGAGTAGCTGGGAAAATTTTTGCTGTTCTGTAGGTTGTCTCTTCATTCTACTAACTGATTATTTTGCTGTAAAGAAAGCTTTTTCGTCCATTACAGTCCCATTTTTTTTGATTCCTGCTGCTATTTCTTGTGCAATTTAGGGTCTATTTATAAAATCTTTTCCTACATCTATATATTCAAGTGTTTTACCTATTCTGTATTCCAGTAGGCCTAATGTTCCGGGGTTAGCATTCATATCTTTGATCCATTTGGGTTTACTTTAGCATATGCTGAGATATAAGGCTCCAGTTTAGTTCTTCTGTTCGTGGATAACCAGTTTTTCCAGCACCACTTGTGAATAGGCTATCTCTCCTCTAACATACGCTTTTAGCACCTTTGTCAAAGATCAAACTGATGAATGTGTCTAGGGAAGTTTTTGGAATCTTTATTCTTTTCCGTTGATTCATTTATCTAATTTTGTTCTAGTACCACCCTGCTTTATAGTATGGCCAGAATTCAGGTATTTATAAAACTCTTACTTCACTCTTACTCCACAAAATTGCTTTTTCCACTCTGGGTCTCTCCTGATTACATATGAATTTTAGGATTGTTTTCTCTAGATCTGTAAAGTATGCCTTTGGTATTTTGATTGAGACTGCATTGAATGTGTATAATAGTTTTAGGAGTATGGACATTTTGACAGTATTCATAATGCCTATTCAGGAGCGAGGGATATATTTTCATTTTCTGATTTCCACTTCAATATGCTTTTGCAGAGTATTGTAATGTTCTTTATAGAGAACTTTTACTTCCTTATTAGTTTAATTCCTAAGTACTCCATTTTTCTTCACTGTATGGTGAATGGAATTATTGCCATAATTTTCTTTTCATTCATTTCATTATTGGTATACACAAAAACTAATGATTTTGTGTGTTGGCTTTTTTGTATATTGCTGAAGCTCATTATTAAGTTTAAGAGTTTTTTGGAGCTCTTTGGGTCTGATATGTAGGGTATCATATCTTTTGCAAATAATGGTAATTTGAGTTCTTCTTTTCCTATGTGTATTCCTTCTATTTCTTTCTCTTGTCTAATTGCTATGGTTAATATTTTGAGTACTATGTTGAATAGAATATGTGATAGTAGGGCATCCTTATCTTGTTCTTGATGTTAGGGTGAATGCCTTTAGTTTTTTTTCCCACTTAGTAGAATACTGGCTGTTGGTTTGTTAGACATAGACTTTATCACATTCAGGCATGGTCCTTGTATATGTATTTTCTTTAGGTTTTTCTTTTATCATGAAGAAGTATTCAAATTTGTCAAAGTATTTTCTGAATCTATTGATATGATCATATGGTCATTGACCTTCCTTTTGTTTATATGATATATTACATTTATTGACTTATGTATGTGGAATCATCCTTGTATGACCAAGTAGTTTTGCTCCACATTCTATTTGCTGATCTGTTGTTCAGGCTATTTGTACCCATGTTTATTAAGGAGATCAACCTATAGTTTTCTTTTTTGTTGAATATCTGATTTTGGGATCAGGGCAACGATGGCTTCCAAAAATTAATTTGAGAGCACTCCATCACTTTCAATTTCTTTGAAGAATTTGGGGAGTATTGGTGATGTAACATGCTTATAAGTTTTGTAGAATTCAACAATGAATTCATCAGATTCTGGGCTTTTACAGTTGGTTGATTCATTTTTAAATTTATTTTCATAAAAAATTAATTTTATTTATATGTTTTAGATATACATAATAACAACATTCATCATAAGAAATTTGTACTTGCACATGATATCTCTTGATTTTTGTTTTTTTTTCAAATCCTTTCTTTCAATCGCTCTTCCCTTCCTTATTTAAGAAAGATTTGTTTCCATTTTATTCTATTCTCTTCTTTGATTTCCCTCTCTCCTCTCCCTTCCTTCCTATTTGTATATTTTATTCCTATTTCACATTCCTATTTTACATTTTCCTTATCCATCCTTTTTGTTTCACACACCAGAGCAACAATATAATATTTGAACGTGTGTCCAATTTATTTGACTTAAGAGTATTGTCTCAGAGTACAAGGAGTTACCTAGAATTGTCTCAATTTTATCCTTTTTCATGGCTGAATAGTAATTCATTGCATTAGAAAATCATATCTTCCTTATCCATTCATCAGTTGATGGGCATTTGGACTGTTTACAAGATTTAGCTATTGCAATCTGGGCTGCTATAAACATTGGTGTGCTTACATGACTGTGCTATGATGCTTTTCATTCTTTCAGGAAGATATCAAGCAGGACAATAGCTGAGTCAAATGTAATCTCTAGTTTTATTTTTTTGAGGAATTTTCACATTAACTTCCACAGTGGTTGTACGATTCTATAGTCTCACCAACAGTGGAGAAAGGTTCCTATTTTCCCACAGTTCTTACTGCATTTCTTGATAATAGCCATTATTTTGGAGTTAGATGGACTCTCTATGTTGTTTTAATTTGCATTTCTTGAATGATTAGTAATGTTGAACTATTTTGTGTATTTATTTGATATTTATACTTCTTCATATGAGAAGTGTGTATTTCAGATGGTAATTTTTGGAGTGGGCTTAAAGTTTGGGAGGATTCTGATTTTTTTGAGTTCTTTATGTATTATAGATATTACTACTTTATTTAACTAACAGCTGAAAATTTCATCCCCACTTTTTCGGATGTTTCTTTATTCTGTTGGTGGTTTCTTTTTCTATGTGAAAGCTTTTTTTAAGATGAGATCCTAGTTCTTAATTTTTATTGTGATATTTCCTGTGTGATGGTAGTTGTCTTCACAAAATTTTATCTGTACTTATGTTTTCAAGAATTCTACTTATTCTACCTTCCAGCAGATTAGTGTTTCTGTTTTAATATTTAGATTTTTTATCTATTTAAATTTTAATGTGTGGTGAAGGATAGTTTTAATCTTTGGTATGCAGAAAGGCAATTTTTCTAACACTTTTTATTAAAGAGACTATCTTTCTTCCAGTAAAGGTATTTGACCCCTTTATCAATGACAAAGTGACTGTGTTTGGAGTTGTTTCTTCACATCCTGTGCTGTTACATTGATCCTTGAGTACTCTTATTTTTAAAATCAGCACCATGCCCTTTTTATCACAGTAGCTAATTTCAGGTCAAAGATAATGATGCACCCTGCCTTGCCTTTGTTGCCAAGAATTGCTTTTGCTATTCCAGGTCTCTTCTGGTTCCAAATAAATTTCAGGATTGTTTTCTATAATTTTGTGAGATATGCTATTGCTGTTTTGATCCACTGCATTAAATCTGTATAATATTTTTTCACTACACTGGTTCTTCCTATTCAAGAACAAAGGATATCTTTCCATTTTCCAATATTTTCTTTGATTTCCTTTCTTAAAGTTCTGTAGTTTTCTTTTCTTGCTTTTCTATGAGTTTCTATAGAGTTTTTCTTTGTACTTCTGACTGGCCTTGAACTTACTTTACAGCCCAGGATGGACTCAAACTCACAGCAATCCTTCTGTCTCTGCCTCTCTATTGCTGGAATTACAGGCTTGCACCACCATGCTGGGCAAAGTTCTGTAGTTTTCAACATAAAAGTTTTTGTACTTCCTTCATTATATTGGTCGCTAAATATTTCACTTTTGGGGCTGTTATTTTGAAAGGCCTTTCCTTAATTTTTCTGTCAGTGAGTTTGTTATTTTGTACAGGAATACTATTGATTTTCATTCAGTAGAGGAAATAAAACCCAGACATAAAAGTCACCTTGTGCTGAAATAATTGGGAAATTGTTTATGAGACATTAGGAAAAAGTGGCAAATAAACAAATAGAGCTAAATGGAAGTGCTTTCCTGAGAATCAAAGTGACTGGTTGGTTTTAGGGACTAGAAAGAGACAATGAGATGAGGTGACATACTGACCTTATTTTGTGGATATGCTCAGAAGCAAGAAATTTCTCAACCTAAATTTTAAGTTATACATTGAGAGAAAAATCATATTAATAATTAAAGCCAAACAATCATCGATACTATTCTAGCTATTGCTACTTATAATTTCTGGAAGAGCATCTAAGCTCTTTTGTCTTTCTTTGACTTCCTTTAAATTACTGCCACAGAAAGGCTTTGATTTTTGATGTCAGTTGATCAAGGCAAAAAGTTACTTAGGGGTTCCATCACATCTTTCTTCTCCAAATAGTTGCTTTCTTCTTTATTATTCATAACACTGTTCAATACTTTTATTCATTTTTTTATTTAAAGATGAAAGCAAAACAGAAAAAAGGGTAGAAATGATACAGAATTTCAAAAAATACATTAAGAAATCATCATTAGCTGATATATTGTATATTGCTATCTGAGAAATAGTTATTCAAGTTACAAAATCAAAGCACAAGAATGGACAGACAATTGAACACAAAGTATTCTGTTTAATGAACTATTAAAAACAGTAGTATGGTTATCTATCTTGCATTCTTAGACATATATTCAGTTATATGTGTATACCTACAGGTTTTTCAACATTTTTATTCTTTTGAATAGAATTGATTAATGACATCTTATACAGGCAAACAAAAAATCCCATCATTTTTTGTAATCATAGCAGAGATACTTTAAAAACTAGAAATACATGCCTTTAGAGTAGGAACAATGTTTGAAATTTTAAGATTAATTTAACATTTCCAAAAACTCATATAAATATTTAAAGGAGGAAAATGAATTTTTACAAATAATATATCAGGATCACATATAAAGACAATTATAGTTCAGTGGAATCACTTTTTATGTTTTTAGTATATAACCAAGACTGCATGAGTCTCTCAATTTTTTCCATGATGTCTTTAGCATTAAAGATAATTCCTTTTGAATTTAGAAATTAATAAAGATAAGCTGTGTGCTCATATAAATATATGCACCCATTGTCAAAGTAGGAAGTTTGACTCTTTAATTAGTTTACAGCAGGGACTGGGTTACATAGAGTTTCTTTTTATAAACACATCAGGTGTATCTGCATACAAGGAGGCTTGACAGAAGGTATTTATTTGTGGTATTAGACTTGGACTTCTGGGAGCACAGATTCCAGTAGACCTGAATGTCTCAAATAAGGAGACACTTTAAAGGGGCAGTTAAGGTGAAAAAGAGGAAGATCAATGGATTATTATGTTTGTAACCTTTCATCACTTAACAAACACAGAAGCAACCAAATCATAAAGAGAAAGTTTATTTTGGCTCCCAGTTTTAGGTGTTTTCACTGCATGTTTCCTGGGTCAGTCACTTGAGCCTATCGTAGGTATTATTGAGGGAGGATGGAGCAGACAAAAACTATTCAGTTGGTGGCCAGAGAGCAAAGGAGTGAGAAAGATAAAAGGTTCAGAGTCCCACAGTTACCCTCAAGTGCAATCCTACTTTCAGCCGGAGGTCTCTCACCAAGACCTCTTGCTTGGACGCTCTTCTGCTTCCCAGTGGCACCCTTTAAGGCAGTTTTTTGGGGAACATTCAAACTATAGCAATTACATCGTTTGTTAAGAATTGTGATTGGAGAATCAATTTATTCCTATAGTGCACCTGGACAGCACAAACTAGCTAAGACCATATTATTGCTTTAAGAAGTTTAGTTTATGCAATCTTCAAACTGTTCTTTCTCAGCAAACAACTTTTTTTCTTTCTGAGAGGTGTACTTTGCCGAGGTCTTTTGTACTTGTCTTGAAAAATTACCAGTATTTTAGGATGTGGGACTTTAGCAGTGGTTTCCTGGAGGTTTATTAACTTCCTGGAAAGGATTTCAAGCATGTTAATTTCTTGTAATAAATTTCCTTCTAATAAATTTCCTTGTAATAAATTTCCTGTAGTTAATTTCTTGTAATAATTTCCTGTAATAAACCATTTCCTGTTTAAATGCCTAGAGAGTTTTCTTTTTGATGTCTGATTTTAGAAACCCTGGTCTTCTTGTGATTTAACCCCAGAAAGAATTTCATTTTGGAGATCAGGGTAATAGTGAATTAGATTCCATCTCTCTTTAACAGTGCTGAAACATAAAGAATAAAATAACACCAAACATATTTTAGAAAGTTGCGAACTTATTCAACTAACAAAATTTCACTTCTTGCCCAATATATGTATTTAAAAAATCTTATAAGTGATATGCTATTGAGAAGTTTAAGATAAACTGATTCTTGGTTCTTTGCATGGGATGTGCCCTTTTCAAATTGAAGCTGTATATTAAAACTTCCATGCAATTTCTGGCTATTAGTTTTTCAGTTCTTTCCTTTTCTCCAAGGTTGTTCCATTTTTCCTGGGACCTCTGATAATTATATATAGTGTTTCAGCAATATTTTCTGTCTATACCATTAGCCTTATTGGTACATTTATATTCCTTCATATTTTTTTTTTACTTTTCATTATTAAATTCATAAATTAGTAACATTTGTACATGATATGAATCAGGGATACAGGGAGTAGTTTAGATTATTGTCATAGTTTCTATAGCTACAATACAAGTGATGAAATGAACTGGAAAAATGCAAGATAAGAACATTCCTGTGGTCTATACTGCTGTCTTCTTCTCCACAGTCTCCTTCTCAGGTTGAAGCCATTCCAACCCTTGCCCCATCCACTGCCCTGGATTTACAGGGCCAATCTGGGTTCAGTCTACCGAGAATAGACTCACTTTGATGTAATCAATTCTTTAGATATTTATTCCCATTATCCATAATGTTTCTGTAGAGATGATTTAGGAAATGGACCCTTTTAATTTCATTTTCTTGACAGGAGTAAGGAGTTATGGCATGTAAAATAAATGATTCCATTCAATAAGCCACGTTTTGAGAACATAATATTAGTAGCTGTCATTTTTGAGCCAAATTATATGAAATTTTATCAACTACTATACTAAAAGATATATTAAATATGTTTTTATGTCTTTGGTGAGTGGTGAGGATGCTAGCTTCAAGACTTCTGTAGATGCGATAGCTCTTTCAGAGCAATGCAAGGTATACAAGGCAGATCTCAATTTTCTTCCAGCTAAAGATCAGCAAAGATTCTGGCATTACTGTTAATGAGATACTATCAAAGTTGCAGGATGTTTTTCTGTTAATCATTTGACTCATTTGATTTTGTAACCACAGTGGTTAGAAGCAGGAAAAAACCTTTTTCTTTTTAATCGGTACTGTGATTAAACTCACAACCACCTGCTTGCAAGGCAGGTGCTTATGCCACTGAGCTAAGTCCCAGCCCTAAAACCTTTTTCTATATCAAAAGAAATAACAGCAGTTACTTTTTCATTCAGGAAAAATTGGTGGGTTGTTGTTAACAGTTGTAAAATTTAACATTTTATATTTACTATATTACAAGTTGTCTGGTGGTCTAATTATTACAACTGGATTAATATTGCTTATAATACTGCTTCTATGCGGACACAGTTTTACTTAGTATCTATAAACTACACTATCATGTTCTTATGTAAAAATTTGGGTAGGACCTATTGCACCAAAACCCAAATGCTGGCTTGTATTCTTATTTGGCAGAATATATTAAACCCGTGTAGTGAAGTTAACCTGTGCCTAAGAGTCTCAAATATGAGAATTAGGAGTCAAAGACTGACCAAGCAGCAACTGGCTGGGCAAATAAAACATTTTTTTTCTGATTTCCTCTCTATAAGTGAAGCATACAATCTGGTATAGACAAAGTTATTTTATTCCACCTCTTTTGGAGTAGGTACTTTTTTTGGAGGGGGTTTATTCCTTTGTTAATTCTATACCTATCTTAGGAAAGAGGGTAAAATTTGAGAAGTCTTGTAGAATTATTTTAAAAATTTGTAAAAGAAAGAAATTAGGAAAGGCCAGTAGAGAGACGTTGACTTTCTAAAAGTGGAAAGGGATACAATAATAAAGTCGCATGTGGGAGGGATGAGAGAGGATGAGTGATATATTAAGTTTAGATAAATTTGTTAATATTTACATCTTGCTCCAGGTTATAGTGCTCTATTCCTCCCATCTTAGAATCAAAGCAACAGTAAATGTTGATAAATAAAATAAGCTTTAACACCAAAATTTTGGACAGAGAACAAGCAGTAAAATGTCTACATGAAGTGAACCAGGGCAGAGGAGATAGGATCATGTGGGAGAGAGGAGATGCAGAAACAGATTAAAAAACCAACATAAACACTTTTCTAAGAAGAAGTAAAATGGAGGCCCACTGTAGTATGGATTTTAAATGTCCCCAGAGTTCATGTCTTTAAGGCAGAATTCCCAATACAGCACAATTGTGAGATGCTATTGCCAGGAGATGATTAGAGCACGAAGTAGCTTACCTTCTCAATTTATGGATTCAGAGATTGATGACATTTGAAAAGATTGTAAGAGTGAGTGTTCTCTCTTTTTTTTCTTGGCCACCATGAGAAGCATCTTGTTCAGTAACCATTAGAAATCTCAAAACACTGACAAGAGAGCAACAAACCAAACCAGAAGGCATTGTGCAGTCACTTGGTCTGCATTTCCATGAGTGTGGTCCTGGGGTTGTCTGTATCAGACACTCCAGATGCAGAAAGCTCAGGGAGAACTGCAGGTCAAGAAAAACCTTTGTTTCTGTGATTGTACTCTAGGTTATCAATCCTTGGCTCTCTAAAATCAGGGAAAGATCCTTGATGGAAGCATGGAGATGGGTGGACTTGTCCCTAGGAATCAGGGTAGGGTTTATACTACTTAATATTTCTTTTACATAAAGCTTTATACTTTCCTCTTCTATATTGACAGGGCAGATTTACCAGAAGTACCCAAGACATTTCCAAGCTCACAGTATTCAGTGTACAGTGACAACTTGTTCACTGAGTCATCTGATGGTAAGAAGCATTCTAAAGACAGATATGACAGAGAAGCTAACTTGTGGGAACTAGATAAAGGTTTAGAACAGAAATTCAGCCTTGATTCTCATAAGACCATGGAAGAGAAAGAGTGGAAGTCAGGTGAGTTTCTCTTGCCCATCCTCTCTTATTCTGCCCATAGAAATAATATCAAACCTATTTATTATTTTATTCCCCAGCTTATTCATCATTCAGCTCATTCATTATTAGTGCTTAATTTTACTGGAATATTGAAAAGTTTAAGAACTTTTAAAACAAGTTTTAATAGGTATGATTAGTTCATCAATCTTCATAATTACTTTTGGCTGTTATTTTGTCACAATGCAGTGCTGCAGATGGATCCTAGTACTTTGAATAGGGTGAGCGGGTACCTGCACAAAAATAACAACCAAAGCCAATGACATAGCACAAGGGGAAATCATTGTTCTGAAGTTATCTCTAATACAGTAGCAAATCTTTCTATCCCAATTCATCTACAATCTTCAACACAAAAACACAACAATCTTGAGAAAACAAAGGAACCCGATGCCTCAAAATACTGTGTTACCTCAAATCTGCTCTTATAGATGCTGAAGTAGATGAAATTGCAGGCAAAGGACTGAAAGGCTAAGACTTAAAATGACTGAAGAGGTAAAGAAGAGACAAATAAGCTTCTGAATGAACAATAATCTTGATCAAATAATTTAAAGATGCAAATAAGTAGATGCAATCAGATGATTAATGAGGTTAAAGAAAGTACAAATAAGCAACTGAATGAATTAAGCAAGACAATGAGTGATTGAAAAATCACTTTAGTGGAGTCTGAAGTTATGAAAAGGAATCAAGAAGATATCCTGGAAATGTGTAACTCAAGTGAAAGTTTTAGCCATATCCATCAGAAGATAGACTCTAAGTACAAGGATAAAGCTGACATAAAACATTTCTTCAGTAACAACAACAACAACGCAAGAGAGATGATCTGATGAATTCAAAAGAACAAGCTTAAGGATGACCGACCTTATGGAAGGGGTAGAACTAGAGTTTAATGTTATGAAATATTTGTTCACTGAAATAATTGCAGAAACTATGAAAATCTAGAGAATGAGGTAAATATCCAGGTAAAGCCCTAAGACAAAGTAATTGTCAACACAGATTACTACACCCTGCTAAATTATTCTTCAAAAAATTTGAAGGAAAAAAAAAACCTTCCACAATAAAGATAATGAAATTCATGACTGCCAAATCAGCACTACCTAAAATACTTAAGGCAATCTTGAGTAGAAATAAAAATGATGACAATATTCAAGATCCCCAGATAATAAATAAATCTCATTGAAATAGAGCATTTAAACAAAAGAATGGGAATTAAGTATAGGGAGGTGGCCTTTGTACAATATAAGAGAAGAGAAGAGGCTTATTCTCCTCTTTTTGCTCTGGCTGTCTTGAATTTTTCCCCCATGTGCCATGTTGCCCGGCCTAGGAGCCAGCTGATTATGGACTGAAACATCCAAAAAACTTTAATACAAATAAACGTTTCCTTCCTTCATTCTGGGTGTCAGGTATTTTGCCCCAGCAATTAGAGAAAAGTAAAATAACCAACACACCAAGTTATCTTTATCTCAGAAATACAATGATGGCTCAATATATTTAAGTAAAATAAATGCAATAAACCACACCTATAGCCCTGTGACCAGCCTTGAAAGCCATCTTGGGTCACCATGGAGAAATGATTGGGAGGTTAGCACTCACTATGCTGGAAGAAGATAGAAGTGGAAAGGAGCAGCCATGGGTTGTCTCTGGGAAGACAATGAGTCAGCCCACACAGTACCATGTGAACCCTACCCTGCAATGAGCCACAGGAGAAGACAGAAATTTGCCAGTGGAAGTGAAAAACAGGAAGCCATGCAAAGTCCAGAAGGATCCAACTGTACATCACACTGGGAGAAGTTCAGGTTATCTTTGCCCAAGGGTGCCACAGCAGTGAGGACAGAGATGCAGAGACAAAGAGACAGATTGTTGCTGCCTGAAGACTAGCCCTCCATCTGGAAGCCAAGAATAGTTCTTCACCCCACATTAACTCTATTGCAGACTTGATGGGGTTACCCAGCAATGATCTGGGCTCTGATTTGGCTAATACCACAAAACTGTGGCCACAGGATGAATTTTATTTAGTTTTCTTTTTCTCTTTATCCCATTTGCCTTTTTCTGTCTGATATTTTATGTTGTTGTTTGGATTTTTACTTTTATTGTTTGTTTTGCTGCCTCCATACACTTTCCTCTAAACTTCTTTTCTTAATTTTATGTTAATTTCAGGTGACTGGAAATTGTCTCTATTCTTTATGGCTCATTTTGATATTCCTTTGATTTGTCTTTCATTCTTTTCCAGTTTTCCAAAGCTGAGGTCAGCCTTGCTCACTCAGCCTTGCATCTAATATATTTATGTTTACATTCTCTATCCCTAAATTTCTGCCCTGCAGGTAAAAACTCAAACTAAGGGGAAACTCATTGCTTGAAAGATCCTGTTGGATTTTGTTATATGGGAGTAGATCTTGCTCCTATGGCTAGAGGTATCAAATTAATAGTTTGCCAGTTTCTAGGTTGTCCTGGATGCAATTGTTATCGCAAACTGTACTAATTTTAATTTTTTAAAATTTATTTTATTAAAGAACAAAATAGGAAAAAGGGTAGAATTGATACAGAATTTCAAGAAAAAAAAACAGTAAGAAGTCATCACTAGGTAATATATTACATTTACTATTTGTCAAACTCTTTAATAAAATCAAAGACAAGCAGTACTCCCAAATTAATTCCTGGGGGCAAGAATCACTCAATGCCAAATCCAGATAAGGATCCAACTAGAAAAGACAACTATAGGCCAAATATCTCAATAAAACACTGGTAAATAGTGCAGCAAACCATCAAGAACATTATATGCCATGACCAAACAGAATTCATCCCAGGGAGGCAGGGATGGTTTAACATATGCAAATCAATAAATATAGTATACAACCTCAATACAGCCAAAGACAAAAATCACAATAGATACACAAAAAGGACTTGACAAAGTCCAACACTCATTCAAAGAGTGTGTGATTGATTCATAGTGCAATGTTGGGGTTAAATGTAGGTGACTGCTGCATCAGTTCACTGATTGGATTCACACTACCCTACTCCCAGTGGACTAGATACAATATAGTAGATGGAAAGAGGCTTATTTTTCAATCCCTGTGCCACAATCTACCCACTACAAACTGTTATCCTGTACGATGGCCATGTGCCAAGCCACCCTAATGTGGAGTCAGCCAATTACAGACTGGTAATGCTACAAATATGAGCTAAACAAACGTTTCCTCTTTTAAATTAGGGTGTCAGGTATTTTATCTCAGCAATGAGAAAAGTAACTAGAACAGTTGATCTTTATCTCAATCTGACAGAAATCAATTTTGACAAACCAAAGCCAACATCACCATAAATGGTCACAAAACTAAAGCTTTCACTCTGAAATCAGGTACCAGACCAAGATCTACACTATCACCACTTCTATTGAATATAATTCTGGAAACTTTATCCAGAGTAATTAGGCAAGAGAAAGACATAAAAATAATAGGAAAGAAAGAAATTAAATTATGAGCCGGGTGTGGTAGCTCACGCCTGTTATCCCAGCAACTTGGGAGCCTCAGGTGGGAGGATCATTGCGAGATCAAGACCAGCCTGGGCTACAAAGTGAGCTCAAGGCCAGCCTGAACTGCATATCGAAACCCTGTCTCAAAAAATACAAAATAAAGAAATTAAATTATGATTATTTCACATGATATACAAAAAGTCCCCCGTTTCCCCCAAAAGACTTCTAGATTTAATAACCACATTCAGTTGTAAAGCTGCATACAGACTCAACACTCCAAAATAAATAGTGTTCCTGTACACAACAAAATCAATGAGAGATAAATCATATCTTTCCTAATAACATAAAAATTGAATACTTTGGAATCAATATAACAAAAGAAGTAAAATGTTTTACATTGAAAACTACAATACTTTGAAAAGGAGACTAGGGAGAATATCAGAAAGTAGAAAATATCCCTTGTTCTTGTATTGGGAAAACCAATATAGTTAAAATGGTCATACTCCCAAAATTATTATACAGATGTAATGCAATACTAATCAAAACACCAATAGAGTACTTCACATAACAGGAGAAAACCATCCTAAATTTTATTTAAAACCAGAAGACACATAAAATAGCAAAAACAATTCTGAGCAAACAAGGAGACATCACAATCCCTGATTTCAAATCATATTGCAAATCTCTGGTGAGAAAAACAGCATGGTGAAGACAAAAAAATACTCAAGAATCAGTGGAACAGATTACAAGATGCAGGGAGAATTCCAGTAACACTCAGCCATTTTATCTTCAACAAAACATCCAAACATCCAACTAAAAGAAAGACAGCCTCTTTAATACATGGTAATGGAAAAACTTGTTTTCCTTATGCCAAAGACTAAAACTAGACACATGTCTCTCATCGTGCGGTAAACTAAAATCAAAATGGATCAAAGATGTAATACTAAAATAGAAACATTAAATCTTCTGGAACACAGAAGTCTGACATATGTCTTGATTACTTTTCTCTCATTGCTGAGATAAAATATCCAACAACCAAAAGTAATGAAGGGAAGGCTTATTTAGCTCACAGTTTGTGGAGGTTTCAGTCTGTAATCAGCTGGTCCAAGGTAAGGTGGCATGGCACAGGGGCAACACTTCAGGGTGGCAGAACATGGTGAAAGCAAGAAGAACAAAAGGTGGGGAGAGCAAGCCCATTTCCTCCCTTATATTGTAAGCTGGCTACCACTCCTTAGGCAAGTGTAGCTCTCATACTATCTCCCTGACCTGCCCTTACACAATATGAAGATGCTTTTCAAAGTGAAGACCTGGCCTTTTGCTAAGTCACCTACTTAAGCTTCTAAATTTCTGGTGTCTCAAGCTGATACAGGGCATCAACCATCACAATGCAGGGAAAGAACCTGTGAATCCTGTGAACAAAATCCCCTCAACAAGGGAAATATTACAAAGAATCCACATCTGGAATCTCATTCAAAAGCATTTACACAGCAAAATAAATGAATAAAAAAGGGAAAATGTACAAAGTGAGAAAACGGTTTGCTAGATGTTCCTCAAAGGAATAATATCCAGAACATGAAGAGAACTCAAAAAATATCAGAATCCCAACTTTAATAAAACCAAATTAAAAAATGGGCATCTGATATTAAAAAGCATTAAAAAATCAGATTAGGGTTAGGGCTACATGAAAAAATGTTCAATATCACTGGTCATTTGAAAGATCAAATTAAAACTATGCTGAGATTCTATCTCATTCCAGAAAAAATGAGTGTAATCACGAAATCAACTAATAAAAAATTCTGCCAGGGTTGTGGGCAAAAGGAACATTCCTTTACCATTGGTGGGAGTGTAGACTGCTGTAGTCACTGTGGAAATCAGTGTGAATATTCCTTCCAACACTAAAACTAGAGGCCTATATATTCCCATGCTTCCCCTTCTTAGTATTTCCCAAAAGAATTAAAAGCACCATATCACAGCAATATATATGCACACCCATGTTTATAGCAGTGTAGTTGTATTAGCTAAACCTGGAAACATCTCAAATGTCAATCAACTGATGACAGAAAAAAATATGTATTCTTAAATACGATGAGATTATATACTACTCATCTATAAGGAAAGATGAATTTGAGACATATATAGGTAAAGAGATGCACCTTAAGATAAATAAATCAGGTAAATAGAACAAACATGTTTAAATGTCACAGTTTATCTGATGTGAATTACCAAAAGTTCACATAAGGACCAGAATGTATGGAATGTGAAGAAAATAATCTATTGGGAAGGGAAACTAATTAGCGGTAGGAGAAGGAAGGAAGGAAAAAGGAAGAAAAATGAGAAGAAAGTGTAAAAATGGAAACAAAGTTTTCATAAATAAGTAGGGGAACAGGAATTAAAGGGAAGGTAAGGGAATGGAGGGAAAGAAAGGAATTGAGATAAGTTATTTATAGGTACAGTATCTCCATGATGAAAGTGATTGTATTGTATATTTAAAATATTTCAGTAAATTTTATAAACTATCCCCCAAACTGAAAATCAAAGATAGCAACAATAACAACAAAAATTAAAATTTTCAGCAACATTCTTGTACACACATAATGAACATAATTAGAAAAAAAAAATCAACTCCACTTGTGGTAGCTTCAATACCTAAGAATCAACATAAATGGTTGAAAGACATTTATAATGAAAACTACAAATCTGTACTTAAAGGAATTGAGGAGAATGTTAGAATTTGGAAAGACATCTGTCCTAGGCAGAATGAATGTCATTAAGGTGGTCATATTACCATAAGCAATATATAGATTTAATATAATCTCTAATAATAGCTAGTGCTGATTTAATATCATCTTGGTTTTTTTTTTTGTCTTTTTCTTTTTTTATCGGTACCAGGGATTGAACTCATGACTGCCTGCTTGTTTTGAAGCCCCACCAAAATATTGCTCTTCTGTCTCCATTGGTTTTATCATGCTGTATCTTGCTGGATTTAATTATATGTGATAATATAAACAAAAATTGTTACAGGCAAAGAGATAATATAGAAACCATTGTTTGTTTTCTGTTAGCTGGTTCTAAATACCCTGTAATACTTTCATCCACTTTAATTTTTTCACCGTCTTGATACGTTTGATGCTATAGTATACGAAGTTACATTCAAATATTTCAAGGTAAAAGACACTATGGTAACTATGATTAAGTCAGCTTATTTGGTGGTGAAGCACTAGGTTGCTGAAATTGTCATGTATTGTTATTTTTGACCTGTATTGTTATTTTGTTATGTCCTCTTTTATCTCAGGCTCCCCCTTATTCATTAAAAATTATTTATTTTTAAAAATTTTAAAATTATTTTAATGGAAAAACTCAAAAAAATTAGCAGGATATATTATAGTAACTTTTTTTGATTTCCTATTAGCTTGATTTGAAGTCCTGTAGTACTCCCACTATCTTGTTTTGACTGGTTAGACTCTGTTCCACTCTGTATGATAGTATCAAGTTTGAGGGTATAGGCAACTAGTTTGAAGGCAATAAGGTTCACTATGATGCCCATTCTGGTTTGACTATTATATTCTTTTGAAGTCCTGTAATGTTAACAATGTTTAGGTTTTATTGGTCTTGTTCTGTACTGTTTTGTTCAACTTTATTATACCTATTGATATAGGCCATTCTTTTTTAAGGACGCAAGAGGCATTATGATAACCATTATTGATAACCTTGTACTCTGTTTTTACATCATGTGCTATGTCTATCCTTGGTTTTGACTGACAGCTTTGTTTTGTCATATTTTTTTATTCTCTTCCAAATAAAGGAATAAGAACTATGGGAGTAATAAAACCCAAAAATTGTAAATTTTGTTGTAAAAAAAGAGAGGAACAAAGGTGCTCTAAACTTCAAGTGTGTTTAGGTGTGTTAGGATAGATGACCATATTACTGAATTTTTGTTGGATCATTGAACACAACTGTTTGCTGTCTCACTCTTTCAATGTCCACTTTGTATGCTTTGATCCTGTGACTTGAGCAACTATTTCTAAGATGATAATGTGTAATATATTAACTGGTGATTTCTTACTTTTTTTTTTTTTTTTGTAGTTCTGTATCACTTGTACCCTTACACTGGTTTTTTTTTTCTTTTTTTTTTCCTTTTAAATAAAATTTAAAAAAAAGAAAAGGGCTGCACTTCAAAAATCATTATACAGATTTAATGCAATGGATCAAAACAGCAAGAGTGTATTTCACAGAATTCTAGAAAACAATCCTGAAATTTATTTGGAACCAGAAGAGACATGGAATAGCAAAAGCAATTCTTGGCAACAAAGGCAAGGCAGGAGTGCATCATCATTTCTAACCTGAAATTAGCTACTGTGATAAAAAGAGCATGGGACGGATTTTAAAAAATAAAAACACTTAAGGATCAATTGAACAGGAGGGGAGGTGCAGAAACAACTCCAAACACACTAACCCACTTTATCTTTGATAAAGGTGTCAAATACCTTTACTGGAAGAAAGATAATCTCTTTAATAAAAGGTGTCAGAAAATTGGTGTTCCACATACCAAAGATTAAAACTACCCTTCACCGCACATTAAAGTTTAAATGAATCAAAAATAAAAATATCAAAACAGAAACACTAATGTGCAGGAAGATAGAATAAGTACAACTTTTGAAAACATGAGTACAGGCAAAACTTTGTGAACACAACCACCATCACACAGGAAATATCACAAAAAAAAATTAAGAACTAGAATGTCATCTTAAAAAAGCTTTCACATAGAAAAAGAAACCACCAACAGAATAAAGAAACATCCGAAAAAGTGGGGAGGAATTTTATCAGCTGTTCCTTAAATAAAGTAGTCATATCTATAGTACATAAAGAGCTCAAAAAAATCAGAATCCCCCCAAACTTAAAGCCCACGCCAAAATTGCCATCTGAAACTCATACACCCTTCTCATATGAAGAAATATAAATATCAAATAAATACACAAAAAACTTCAACAACACTGAGCATTCAAGAAATGTAAATTAAAACAACACTGAGAGTACATCTAACTCCAAAAGAATGGCTACTATCAGGAAACTGACCAACAATAAAGGAATAAGAACTGTGGGAAAATAGGAACCTTTCTCCACTGTTGGTGGGACTATAGACTGGTACAACCACTGTGGAAATTAACGTGAAAATTCCTCAAAAAGCTAAAACTAGAGATTACATTTGACTCAGCTATTTCCCTGCTTGATATCTTCCTGAAAGAATGAAAAGCATCATAGCACAGTTATATAAGCACACCAATGTTTATAGCAGCACAGATTGCAATAGTTAAACCTTATAAACAGTAAAAAAATCCCATCAACAGATGAATGGATAAGGAAGATATGATTTTTAATGCAATGAATTACTACTCGGTCATGAAAAAGGATAAACTTGAGACATTTCTGGGTAAGTTCACGAACTTTGAGACAATATTCTTAAGTGAAATAAATTGGATACACATGCACAAATATTATATTGTTGTTCTGGGGTGTGAAACACGAAGGATGAATAAGGAACAAAATGTATAATAGGTATTGTGAAACAGGAATAAATTGTTCAAATGGGAAGGGAAAGGAGGGAAAGGAGAGATTGAAAGGAAAGAAGAGAATAAAAGAAAATGGAAACAAATCTTTCTTAAATAAGGAAGCGAAGAGGGATTGAAGGGAAAGGAGGGATTTGAAAAAAAGAGATATGTACAATTACAAATTTCTTATGATGAATGTTGTTAATATGTATATCTAAAATGTATAAGTAAAATTAATTTTTTAAATGAAAATAAATTTTAAAATGAATTGACCAATTGTAAAAGCTCAGAATCTGATGAATTCACTGTTGAATTCTACAAAATTTTTAAGCATGTTACATCCCCAATACTCTCCAAATTCATCAAAGAAATTGAAAGTGACAGAGTGCTCTCAAATTAATTTTTGGAAGCCATTGTTGCCCTGATCCCAAAATCAGATATTCAACTAAAAAGAAAACTATAGGTTGATCTCCTTAAATAAACATAGGTTCACATATCCTGAACAACAGATCAGCAAATAGAATGTGGAGCAAATCTACTAGGTCATACAAGGATGGTTCCACATACGTAAGTCAATAAATGTAACACAGCATGTAAAAATAAGGAAGGTCAAAGACCATATGATCATATCAATAGACTCAGAAAATGCTTTGACAAAATTAAATATTTCTTCACGATAAAAGAAAATCCTGAAGAAAACACATATACAAGGACCATACCTAAATGTGATAAAGTATGTATAACAAACCAACAGCCAGTTTTCTACCAAGTGGAAAAAAAACTAAAGGCATTCACCCTAAAATCAAGAACAAAATAAGGATGTCCTACTATAACATCTTCTATTCAACATAGTACTCAAAATATTAACCATAGCAATTAGACAACAGAAAGAAATAGAAGGAATACACATAGGAAAAGAAGAACTCAAATTACCATTATTTGCAAAAGATATGATACCCTACATAGCAGACCCAATAAGCTCCAGAAAAATCTCTTAAACTTAATAATGAGCTTCAGCAATATACAGAAAAAAGGCCAACACACAAAATCATTAGTGTTTGTGTACACCAATAATGAATTGAATGAAAATAAAATTATGACAATAATAACATTCACCATATTGTCAATAAAAATGGAGTACTAAGGAATTAAACTAATAAGGAAGTAAAAGCCCTCTACAAAGAACATTACAATACTCTGGAAAAGGATACTGAAGAGGAAATCAGAAAATGGAAAGATATCCCTTGCTCCTAAATAGGCATTATGAATACTGTCAAAATGTCCATACTCCCAAAACTACTATACAGATTCAATGCAGTCTCAATCAAAGTATCAATGGAATACTTTATAGATCTAGAGAAAACGATCCTAAAATTCATATGTAATCAGTAGAGACCCAGAGTGGGAAAAGCAATTTGGGTACAAGAGCAAAGCAAGAGGTATAGCAATACCTGACCTCTAGCCATACTATAAAGCAGCCTTGTACTGGAGCAAAATTAGATATACAAATCAATGGAACAGAATAAAGACTCCAAAAACTTCCCCAGACACATTCAGCTGTCTGATCTTTGAGAAAGTGGCTAAAAGCATATGTTAGGGGAGAGATAGCCTATTCACAATTGGTGCTGGGAAAACTGGTTATCCATGAACAGAAGAACTAAACTGGAGTTAGTTTGGTGGAGTATGGTGGAGTTATCTCTCATCATATGCTAAACTAAAACCAAAATGGATCAAAGATATGAATGCTAACACAGGAAGACCTAGACCTACTGGAAGATATAATAGGTAAAACACTTGAATATATAGATGTAGGAAAAGGTTTTCTAAATAGAGCCTCAATTGCACAAGAAATAGCAGCAGGAATCAACAAATGGGCCTGTATTAGACTAAAAAGCTTCTGTACAGCAAAATAATCAGATAGTACAATGAAGAGACAACCTACAGAACAGCAAAATTTTCCTAGCTACTCCTCAGACAGAGGACTAATAGCTAGAGTGTGCAAAGAATCAAAAAAAAAAAAAAATAAGCCACCTAAAATTAAAGATCCAGTGAAAAAATGGACAAGATAAAGGTCAGGGGTATGCCTTACAGAACACAGTGCCTGCTTTGGAAGCATGAAGTCCTGAATTTGTTCCCCAGTATCTGGAAAATAAAAGAAATGGGCAAGAGAAATGAACAGAAGCTTCACAGACAAAGAAATACAAATGGTCAACAAATACATGAAAAAAAGTTCAACATATCTGCGCATTAGAGAAATGTGAATTAGGCCAGGGATTTAGCTCAGTGGCAAAACTACTTGCCTGGCAAGCATGAGGTCATGAGTTCAACCCTGGTACCAAAAAGGAAAAACAATAGAGTTTACAAGAGATAATGTGAATTAAAAAGACATTAAGACTCCATCTTTCGGGGCTGGGGATTTAGCTCAGCGGCATAAGCACCTGCCTTGCAAGCAGGCGGTCGTGAGTTCAATCCCCGGTACCGATAAAAAGGAAAAAGACAAAAAAAAAAAAAAAAAGACTCCATCTTTCCCCAGGAAGAATGGCAATCGAGAGAAATCAAAAAATAATAAATTCTGGGAACATTGTGGTAAAAAGGGAACCTTCCTACATTTTAATGGGAATATAAACTAGCACAAAGATTATGTAAATCTGGATGGAAATTTCTGAAAGAACTAAAATTAGAAATTCCATAAAATCCAGATAGCTCTTACTAGGTGTCTTCCCAAAAATTTTAAGACATCACACTGCAGCAATACATGCGTACCAATGTTTATAACACCAGAACTCATAACAGCTAAATCCTGGAAGCAGCCTGTGTATTGATCAAGAAATGACTAGAAAATGAAAATGTGATTTCTATGCATGATGAAAGACTACTCATCTATAAACAAGGAAAAACTTGAGACATTTGTCTAAAATGAGTGTACATAGGAAATATTATACTGAGTGAAAGAAACAGATACACATTTGTTAAATACAACATAGAATCCCTCATTCAAGTGAGGAAAAGTACAAAGAAAATAATAAAAGATGAGCAAAAGGAGACAAACATCAGATGGATCTCTTGCCAATGCAGATTGGGGACAGATGGGGACATAAGTAGGATAAAGACATGACATATCCAGAAGTTTAATAACTTCAACTAGTTTAAATACCATATATAGTAAACACACATAGATATTAACAAATATCAATAAGAATGGAGAAGAATGGAGTTGAAAGGTGAATTTAAAAAGAAGAGGGTGTAGGAGAGAAAGTGAAGTGAACTTTAAAAACAGAAGCAAGTTGTGTTACGTCATGTACCCACTCCCAAATGATTGTAAACCTCAAATGTGTACTCAAAAAATAACAACAAAGGGTGTACTCAGTGCAAAAGTCCTGTGTTCAAACCTTGGCAACCCCAAAATAGAGTTTTTATACCAAAGGGAATTCTGTAGCGGAGTCATAGGTCCATTGGTGCCATCTGTAGTTTCATTATTGAGAGACGTTTTTAAAGGATGATTATTAATCATTTCTTTTTAATCCTTTCACAGAATTGATTCAAGATAACTAAAATCACTGATTGATCTTAGAAATTTTATTAAATATTAATTAACTATCATCTAAAATTGCTGCTGTATATATTTTCTCTCATTTATTAAAACCCTGTCTTAGCTACTTTCCTGTCATTGGGACAAATTCCCGACAAATGCACACCTGGAAAGAGGAGAGGCTCATTCAGCTCACAGCCGTAGCCATGGTCAGCTAGTGGCACGGCAGAAAGCAGTATGGTAAGGGGAAAGGCAGAGGAAAGATTGCCCATGTGGTAGAGAGCAGGATGTCAAAGCAGCGGTGCCAAGTTCGGGGGGAGGGGGAGGGAAGTAAGCTCTCCAGATCTTGCTCCAGAGCCCATCTACTCACAACAAATCAACTATTTACTCCCCACAGTTAAATAACCTTCCAGTCCCAGCTCTTCCATACCAGTAAAGCTCTTAGGGTCATTGAGACCCAAACCATAACAAACAATGCTGATCTTCAGATTATTAAAACCATCAAAGCTGGCAGAATTCATTATAATCAGTTTTGAGTTACAACAAAAAGATAGTCTTAAAACCAAAAACTATAAAAAGGTAGAAGGATACTGAAGAAGAAAAATGGTACACATCTCTTACATATATAGATATAAATTTTAAGCAATATTAAACTTAAGAAGCTTAAAATCCAAAGCTTCAAGTAATAGAACTGCTGATTCCACAGGAAAATAGATTTTCCTTGGAAATATAGCTAGAATTATTTCATGTTTTTGAATTTTGAATTTGAAGAATAAATCCCTAACAACTGCTACTGATGCATCAAATCATGGTATATAATGCTGTGAAGAAATGTGCTTTGCCAGGCGTGGTAGCACACACCTGCAATCCCATCTGCAATCCCACCTGCTTCAGGAGGTGAAGCAGGAAAACTACGGGGAGTTCAAAGCCAGCCTGGGCAACCTAGTGCATTCAAGCCCAGTCTAAACTACACAATGAGACCTTGTCTCAAAAAAAAGTTTTTTATCATAAAAAAGCACTGATGAATCAAAAAAGCAAGCAATACAAAATTACATCTCTTTTGCAACAAATTATATAAATTGTGTAAACATTCACCTATATTATCCTTAGAATATAACATCAGCTCTTAAGTTGATAGAGATGATAGCTGATATTTGTGGGTTTTTCAACCTATCCATATTTTCAGATTTTTGGGTTGGACATTTATTTTATCATATCAGAAGATTATACTAGAAATTTTAAAATATGAATCATGAGTAGACAATTTTCATGAAAATGTCCATACTCATTACTAATGAAACATATGCAAATGATCTTGGAATAGGATATATATATATATTTCCTTTTCCTGTGTAGAAACAGTGAGTAAATGGGCAAGTGTATAGCTTGCCTGGCCAGTACAAAGTCCTGAATTAGATTTCCAGTACTAAGAAGGAAAGAGAGAAAGAAAGAAAGAAAGAAAGAAAGAAAGAAAGAAAGAAAGAAAGAAAGAAAGAGAGAGAGAGAGAGAGAGAGAAAGAAAGAAAGAAAGAAAAAAGAAAGAAAGAAAGAAAAAGAAAGAAAGGGAAAATGAATAAAATTAAATTTAAAAAGAAAAAAGAAACACTGAGTTAAAGCTATTACTCTCATACATTTATCACAGAATGAAATTAATATTCAAACCTTCTGTGGTAGCACTTGGTAAGTACATACAAAGATTCTTGGAAATGTTCGTTTTATCCACACATTACAGGACTCCGAGATAGTCTGCAGAAACTAATACAACTGAGGAGATTCAGGTGGGGCTGACCAGTTGGACAAATGAGCATGGCCTGTTAATCATGGAGAGTCAGGACCTTTGCAGAACAGCTTCTCAGCCCTGCATCATGCCAGCTGTCGTTGTGCACACCTGTAATTCCAGTACTCAAGAGGCTGAAGCAGAATCATTACAGCAAGTTTAAGACTAGCCTGGGCTACATAGTGAGTTTACGATCAGCCTAAACTACATATCAAGACTCTGCATGAAAAAAAAGAAAAAGTCCTGCACCTGATGCCAATTAGAAAATGCCGTCTTCAATTCTTCTGGCACAAAATCAACCAGGTTTTTGATATCTGACATTAGAATCGGGCTATAAAGGCAGCAGCATTTGTCCTCATGGCCACTGCCTGGTTTTCTTTCTCAGTAGCCAGCTCTGAATTCAGGCCTAATTCCTTTCCAAGTTTAAT
This sequence comes from Cavia porcellus, assembly GCF_034190915.1. Lineage (NCBI taxonomy): Eukaryota > Metazoa > Chordata > Mammalia > Rodentia > Caviidae > Cavia > Cavia porcellus. The sequence continues at coordinate 30,648,486 of NW_026947510.1, read as the reverse complement.
TGGAAATGTAAAACCTCACTAATCTATTTCCTGTCCAATTCTTTATTTAGGACTCCAATCTGGAAAGAGTTTCTAAAAGAAGCACACAGCATCCCAACAACCTGCTACCTAACCACTATGAAATTGGTTTGCAGATTCCTCAAAAGACTGAAAACAAAAATGTCATTCAACTCAGTTGTTCTCTTTCTAGGTATTTTCCAAAAAAAAGTTAAAGGCATCATTCATATTCCAGTGATGCACACGTACTCAATTTTATAACAGCATAATTCATAAAATCTAAATCTGCGCAGTAGTCTATATGTCCCAGGAAGTGGCCAGACCTATATTGATATGGAAAATGTGTGACCTACAAACAATGGAGTACTACTCTTCCATAAAGAAGTAAAAACTTACATCATTTATAGGAAAATGGATGCACCTTGGGACAATAATGTTAAGTGAAATAATGTTAAATGTGGTTTCTTTTATATGAGAAACTCAAAATATAAGTAAAGATCACAATAAAAGATAAAGTGGGGAGTTAGATTTTTCTCAAGTGTGAAGATCAAGAGGTGGAGGGGGAAGTGAGAGGCGAGGAAGAGGATGAAAAAAGAATTAATATGTGTTATCCACGTGTGCCAACTCCCCACAAGGAATATCATCATATTCTAAGTTCGACTCTCTATTTTCCTAAATTGCAACATGATGCCCAGATGAAAAAAGCATTAAGGCAGGGCTGTTGAGAAACGACCGTAACTTCAGAGTTAAGGTCAAGTTTTCTGTCCTCGTAGGTCAGACACTCTGCCATGTGTGTGGGCATGGAAAGGAGGGAGTAGCGCAGACCTCAGCAGATGACCCTTGCGACTGCCTTGTGCCAGCAGTCGTGCTGCCCCAGCTCTAGGAAAGACACTTCCACGTGTGGGACTCCTCCTCTGTGCAGCTCAGCTCATCTAACCAGGGGGGCCTTGATCCCTGACTAAAATAATCAGAGACCGTGGCATTGAGGCCACTCCATGCCCAGCTGTCTGCATATCATCTGGGTGTTGCTCAAGCCACAGCTTTCATCACAGATGGTGCCCCAGATGCTCTCAGGCTAGACCTGTACTCTCCTAGCTAAGGAATCTTCACCATCCATCAAGTGAAGGTGTTTGTGTCATAAAAAGAGAAATCCCAGTTAATAGTTCACATGATTAAAAGTTGCAAAGCATATTTAGGACCACTGACTCACTGAACTGAGCGCATGCAAGGGCTGACCTCTAGGCCTACAGACAAACAGGGAAGACAGCTTTGCAGACCGTAGAAACAGTGACTGCACCTGGTTTCCAGGTAAATAGTATAAAAAATGGGATAAAATTGGGCTTAGAATACTTATAAAAGTCTTAGAGTTTCTGTGATAAAATGGAATGAACAGTTGCCATAAGGATTCTTCATATCCTTCTTTTCAAATAAAATTATCCTTAATAATAGTAATATTCACTCTTAAATCCCAAACACTAAAGTGAGTGCTACCTTCACACAAGGAGTAATTGCATTATCATTATTTCTTATTCTTTGGTTGTCATGCCAGCTCACCTCCCCAATCTTCCTACTTTTCTCTCATTTCCACACCTTCTGTCCCATACCCGGGCATCATTGTCAGTAGGTAACCATAAGCACTGTTCTCTACCTGTGCAGGTCATGGAGAAAACGCTTCTGTGGTCACACAGGTGCTCCAAAGAATGCATTCAATAGATATCCAGAAAGATTCATTCTCTAAGCTATGAAAGATATGTCCCCAAATGTGGCCACTTGGTTCTCGGTGTATTGTCCTCCTGTGGTTGGGAGAAAATCACATAGGAAACTACATAGGTCACACATCTTCCAGGTCCCAGTGGACATCTGAGAGGGAGCCCTGTTGTCTAAGGACCTTCATCTCCTCAGGCTCCTCACACTGAGCTTTGCTATTCACCTGCAAGGCCCTGTGTATCCCAGGAGGACATAAAGCTTCAGAGAAGCTCCAGCTCCACAACCCACCTATAGCCCCAGCAATAAAGTCACTTAAACATCTCACAAAACCAATTAACTCAAATTTCTCTTCTGTTGTTACAGTGAACATAATGGGCCATAATGCAAGGTGACTTTCATGTTATTGGAAATGTTCAGCCCAGTGTAATGCCCATAGAAAAAGATGAGCCCTCTCCACAGACAGAGCTAATTAGAACTGCCTGTCAAACAAAACGCTGAGTAGCAGCTCTGGAGATCATATTCCTTTCCAGTTATCATCCTATCTTTGCACCTAAAAATTCAACTTTGTACAAATATAACCCATATCTACTACCCCAATGCCCTTACCTCCCTTTATCTTTTCAAACTAAAAATAAATAAATAAATAAATAAAATAAAATAAAAATAAATAAAATAACTAGAAACAAGCAGCAGGAAAGAAAGGTGCTTATAGCTGAGAATCCAAAACTAGAAAACAGAAGGCTTCCAGTCCAAAGTTTTGCTAGTGCAAAGCATGAAGCAATTAGCAAAGTCATACATTTTGAGATAAATACTGTTGAAAGCAGTTTATTTTTGTCAAAACAAGTGCTAAAGCAAATTTAATATAACATTATAAAGAATAGTGTTGTGTCTATGAATGTACCAAATAATTAGAGTGCACATGAAAATTATATTGAATATTAATCTAATCATACATTTATTTTTACTGATAGTACTTTTGGCCAGGTTGAGTATTTTGTTGCACCAAATACAATTTACTAAAATGGTGTCAGAGATCAAAAATCTCAAGCTCAAGAAGATACATTTAAAACATAATATGCTAGGAAACAGGCAAATATAATATCTGGGGGAGAAATAAAGAATGCCAATTCCTTCATTTCAGATTGTAACATCTTTAGGTCTTGGTTCTGTTTTCTGAAAAAAAAAAAATTATTTTATCTGATGTACCTATGTAGACATAGGTCTTATCTGAGCAGATCACAGTTACATTTTTCCAGTACTGGATATTGAATCCAGTGCCTTGGCAATAAACTATATTGTCAATGTCTTTTATTTTCTCATTTTCGAGAGAGGGTCTTGCTAAAACCACTAAGGTACACATGCTGGCTCAATCTTGAAATCTCATGCCTCGGCGTCTCAGAGTGCGGGGATGACAGGTGAGTGCCACTGAACTTTTTGATGAATACAGTTACGATTAGCCCATCCAAAATATCTGCAGTCAGAAAGCAAAAATTCCTTATCAGAAGAAAAAATAGCTACAAGCCATATAATACCAAATTAGGCAGAGCAGGCCGGACATGAGGTGCAGTTCCAATCACCACCACCTGAGGGCTCAGAGAGCAGCCTTGTCCTGGTTGTCTTGGCGACCGACTGCCTGTTTGGGACTTTCTACACCATCAGTTGCTCCTGCCCCAAGTCTTAATTCTAGATCAACAACATGTAAAACAGAGATAAAAATAAAAAAAAAAAGCCTAGTGAAACTCTATTCAAAGCTCAGCTTCTGGAATCTTGTGCCCTGCTGTATATTTTGCCATCAATAGCATTAATATAGAGGAGAAACAAAGCTGTAGAAATTGTGTGTTTGGTTGGAAGTGCTATCAGCCTACAACAGGAAGTCACACCATAAAATGCTATCTAATCCTCATGGGACTCAGAAGAGAAAAACATTGTGGTGGAAACCTAAGAGACAAAGATATTAAGGGAAGCCACTCCATTAGAATACAATAGGTAGGGCGGGAGGAAAACCTAAAAAGTAGTTAAAAATAATTAATAAAATAGCAGTAGAAAGTCCCTGTACGTGTCCATGATTACATTATATTTTTACTTTCGCTGTAAGTGGAGGGCTGGTCTGGCATAGCTCAGTGGTAGAGCAATTGTCCAGCACATGCAATCCCCCGAAAGATAAATAAATGTAAAGGGATTAAACTCTAATTCACCAGTAAGTTCATAAATGGTTGTGTCATACATAGAACTAGTTTTTTAAAAAGATAAATCCAAAGCCATGCTAGTGGCCTTGGTGGCAGAAAACAAAACTACAGACAGCACACCCAGTAAAAGAGTGCAGACTTTGACACCCTTTGAAGTGACGAAGCTTTAGGTCTAGTTTGTGATGTGTTCTCTTCCACTGGCAATATACAGCCTTACAGGGTTACTAACAAGCTGTGACCTTAAAACAGAATTCGGCCGACGTGGAGAATGTTTGTTATACCCTGAAAGTTCAGAGATTCCTGGGAGCTGTGTCTTCAGTTAAAACAGTGACTGATCAGGAAGAAGGCGTTCCTGAGAATAGTAGCACTCTGGCATTTTCTTATGAACTCCTGAGACTACCTTGTAAGCCTGTTAGTATTTCACTTGACTTTAATGTGGCTTTTGCATAGAAATGTTCTATAGAGAGGGCTAGGGATTCAGCTCAGTCATATAAATGCCTACCTGGAAAGCGCAAGGTTGTGAGTTTGTTCCCTATATCAAAACAAAACAAAAAAAAAGAAAAGAGGAGGAGGAGGAGGAAGAGGAGGAGGAGGAGGAAGACGAAGAAGACGAGGAAGACGAGGAAGAAGAAGAAGAAGAAGAAGAAGAAGAAGAAGAAGAAGAAGAAGAAGAAGAAGAAGAAGAAGATATACGCACCATTTTGGGCCAGTAAAGCACATGCTTGGCAAACACAAAGTCGTGAGTTCGATCCTCAGTACAAAAAAAAAAAAAAAAAAAAAAAAAAAAAAAATCAAAGAAAAAGAAATGTTCTGTTGTACTTGCTTTAAATTATACACAAGCCATATGTAAAATGATCCAAATGAATAATTTATTATTATTCATGAAAATTTGCATTCAAGTGTTTGTAATATGTCTGTTTTAATTTTTTACTGGTTAGTTAGCTTTTATCACTTATATTATGTTACGTAAACACACTTCAGATTGCAATTTCTGCCATGCCTACTTTAACTTACTTTGCGCGAATTTATGAGTGATGTTTTCTGTAAGTCATTTAAACTGGTGACTTTGATATATACAGAAAAGGGTGCTTAGTTCAGTTCCTGGTGTTTCCGCACTGCTAGTCCTGCAGAGGTCTCCCGGGACCCATGCTGTGCCACCTCCGCCTCTAAGCAGCAGAGGACAGAGCAGCGCCCGCCTCGGAGCCCTCGGACCTGGAGCCACTACAGTCAGGCAAGAGGCGGCGGCGCTGCTGCGGGGCTGGGCAGCCTCCTGCCTGGAGGCTGCAGACCTCGGCATCCTCCACCTGCTCTTCCCGGGCCTCCTGCGCGGCCCAGTGCGCGCCACTAGGGGGCGCATGCAACGCCTGGGGAGTCAGTAATGGGGGGTTCGCGGGGCTGCTGACAGCACAGATTCATCCACGGAGGATGCTCACGAAAGGGGAGGTATTTGACGTGCGTGAAAACAATCATTCTTAACAACTGCAACAGAAATGACATCTAGAAATGTAACACTGAAAAATAAAACCAGAGCTCAAATAGTAAACGCAGTGTAAAAGCTTACATTGCTTGAAAATAAGCAAAACCAAATGGCAATATTTACGTATTCGTATCTATTATTATGGAAGACAAGATCCATAGAAATATGTCATGCAGGATAGAGGGTGGCAAATAGTTGGAAGATAAGACGAAATATAACTAGAAAAGAGTACTTATAAAATTCGTTTTCTGGTGAGTGATAAGTTTAAGGATGCCCAGTAAGTGAAACTTTTTATATATATATATATATATATATATATATATATATATATATATATATTCCAGACACTCCTGTCTAATCAAGTGTTATATTTAAAAAATTTCATGCATTTAAAAAAGTAAACAAGTTAATCAAAACTATCAGTAACATATAAAAAGAAGGCAATACTATTTGGGGACATACAGGTGTCATACTAATCTTTTATAAAGTTGAAACATTAGTAATGCATTAAAAATAAACATTAATTTAAAGAAATAGGAATTTGAATTCAATCTAAACAGAATACAATTCTAAGTTATCACCAAAAATACCACCTACACTAATTTTCACAGTAATTTAATAATGTAGAAAATAGTGAAAATTTTAGAAAAATGAACATTTCTGTGGACGTTCTGTAATTATTTGAAAGATTATTAATAAAAATATACAACCTAAATAAGTTCAGTAATCACACATACATCTTACTAAAATCTGTTTGTTCTATCAAGATAATATACCCTGCACACCTAAAAAACCCTGCATCATATGTGAATATATGATGAAACAAAATATTAAAGCATCATGTATTTAACAGCCCATATGTGTAGTTAATAAGAATTTTCCTTAAAACTCTATAAAACAAAATGTAAATATACTACAAATTGCTGTTTTAAACTCTTAATATTTTCCTAAAATTTTGTATATGTTTACATATTTTAATGATTTACACCTATACATTGAATAACATTAATGTAATATTAAATAACTAATTTAATAACTTATCTAATAACTATTAAATAACTAATTTGAATAACTAATTGTACAAATTGTCATTTATTAATTTCAAGCTACATCAAATTATAAACAAAGACAACATGAACCAAGGTCTCTGCTTTATGTACCTTGCAAATTTTATTAACGTATTTTTCTAGCTTGAAAAATACAAAGAGTATTCAAAACTATAATGTGTATAAGTTGTTTAAAATGATTTGCCGTAAAATCTACATGCCATTAATCTCCTGCAAAATTGTTCCGTCCCTTTAAGATTCATTCCCTAGTTTTTGCCACTTTGTGGAGCAGCTCTGGAAGCACTCTTCCTTGTCTTTCCCAAGACTCAAAATCACCATGAAAGATAAATGTTTTGAAGTGATTCAGGACGGTTAGGGAGGCAGGACAGCCCCAGAGCTGCTTCAGACAGTGGTAGAAACATGGAAGAAGTGCGCTGGAGGACAGCAAAGCCATTTGGAAGGAGACACATGGCAATGGGCTTCACTGTAGCAAATATTTAAGTATTTGCCATTTTATGACACATCATACCAAATCATTTTTTTAGATATATTTCACATTTGAAAATGATTTTTATCTGAAGGAACAAACCTTGTAGAAAACCAAAAAGGCACCTTTATTTACAGGATAGAATTACTAGATTCCAAAATTATTGTGACATGTTGTAGGTATACTGGGTACCAAATAGGGCAAAGGTGGGATGGAGATTGTTACCCCAAAAGGAATCCTTCCTCAGAATTCACTAGATCGGCCAGGGGAAAACAGGATTTCAGAGGCAGGATTGAAGTTAACACAGTGCAGAAAGGATTCTGGTGATAGCAGTGTCTTCCAAAATCTGTGGAAATCAAAATCAAATCGCAGGAAAAAATACTGTGTCCTTCAAACAAATGCTACATGGTATTTGTGATTTAAACACATAATAGAATTGAAGCTGTAGAAAGGATCATCTCTTACTTGTCAAAGAACACACACAATTTCATCCCAAGAGAGCAGCACAAGATGAGAACATACCAGGGAAAATTACCAAGCAGCACTGTGGATGCTATTTTAACAAATGACACTGAACCTTGTCCTTTCGTGTTCAAGTGTATTTTGAGGTTGTTTAGGGCGGTCTGGTTAACATTTTAGAAGTAGTTACTGTTGCTCCCCAATTTTTTGGTCACCTTCTCACTCGATTTATTAGTGTTTTCCCCTCAACCAAAGTCCAAAGTCAAAAGCTGTTCAGAGAAAAAAAGGGAGAACTATGTGTCAAAAGTTTGAGTGAAGCCAATTCCTGAGATGTTCAAAACTCAGTATCTCTAAAAACATGTTCCTGCTGACGGAATCAATAGAAAACTTGCAGGCAAATGCTTGTACTTTGATCCATCAAAGTGAAAACTAAAGATAATAAAAATAATAGCCTAGTTACTTCTATTTTTTATCATGTGAAAGATTTTATTTATTTTTTTACTTTATTTTTATTAGTACATATGTCATACATATTGATCACATTCATAAGAAATTTGTACCTGTATGTATTCTAATTCTTTTTCTCCCATTCCCCTCTCATGCTACAACTCCTCCCCCTTCCCTAGTTTGTTTCGTGTTTTTCCTTTCATTCTCTTTTTATTCCTTTTCTCCTCCTTTCCCTTCTCATTTGAGCACTTTCTCTCTACTTCCCAGTATCTGTTATCCATTTTGGTCCTTATCTATGTTTTGATTTCTCACACAAAAGAAACAGTGCAATACAGAAACATACCTGATATGTTTCACTTAAAAATATGGTCTCAAGGTGCATCTATTTACATAAAAAGGTCTCTAGTTTGTCTTTCTTTCTGGCAGAGTAGTACTACATAAATCAGTTTGGAGTTTATTTAAAAAACTAAAACTACAAGTTCTATTTGACCCAGTTATTACCCTCCTTGATATCTTCCTGAAAGAGTTAAAAAGCATCATATCACAATGATATATGCATGCTCATGTTTATGGCAGCACAATTTGTAATAGCGAAGTCTGAGAAATACCCAGATGCCCATCAATAAATGAATGGATAAAGAAAATGTGGATTTTTGTATTCAATGGATTTATTTCTATTCTTTAACAGAAAACATACATCCACAAAACAATTTGCTTCTATTTCAAGCTTCTCCCATTTCCAGGGCCTAAACTTATCTCTCCCTCAGATATTTGGTAGCAGACTCTAAAGTTGAATCCCTTTCTTACTTTTGTATAACATGTACAATGATGATAGTTCATTTTCAAGGTTTTTCATGGGCTATAATCAGGTTGAAAAGAAGGCTGTGTTTTCATCTGAAATCTTGACTGAATAGTAATCTGCTTCCATGGCCACATGATCCCACAAAATGGTCCCAGCCCCATCAAATTACATATACTGAACCTCTAACCACCTATTGGACTCTGGTCATAAGACTGTTATGAAGGTAAAAGAATAAGTGACATCATAAGCGTGAAACTTACGTTGAAAAAAGATGGTGGATAGAGAACAGCAGCTACAAAGGCTCTCTGAGATAGCCAACTTAGATTCCAAAAATAATACAGCATGGGGAGTCCCAAACAGAGTGGGATACACCCTTCCAACCCAGGAAAGAACTAAGTAAATTAGCATGCATTATCTCACATAGTTCTGTTTTTCATGATGCAAACACTTAGAATTACTTTTTTTTTAAGAGACCTTATTTATAACCCACTCCCCAGTTTCAAAGGCCTGACTCAGACATGTCAAAAGTTTCCAATCTGGAAAGGATTTTACAGAATTAATAACTTCTGTTAGTAATTTTTAAGGATATGGTAGATTGTTATAACATAGAGTAACCATGTTGTATAACAGATCTCTCTAACACATACCTCTTATCTGACTGTGATTTTGTATATCTTAGCAGTCTCCCTGGTATCCCCTCCAACCCTTACCAAATACCATTCTACTCTTCCGTATGTATCTACTACATTTATGTTCCCCACATAAGTGAGATCATGTGTCACCTGACTTTCTGTGCAAGGCTTCTTTCTTTTAATACTAATCTTACTCAGGATCACCCACATTGTTGAAGACAGTATACCCTTTGCTTTAAAGCCCGAATAATATGTATTTCCTCACATACTAGTGACTAAATATATGGAAGGAATACTCAGATTAAATGGATAAAGGACCCGTGAAGTTACTATTATTATTATTACAAAAATTGTGTTAGAAAATGTCAGATTGCTTTCTCCAGTGAATACTAAACTTTTTGAGTGAAGAAATCAAACCACCTTTCCCACAGGCCAGCAGCAGCCATGGGGGCCAGGAGGAGAACCAAGAAGCCAATCTGCACCTTCTATAAGCCAGCCAGTGCACAGGCTGGGAGACTGGGACAAAAGAAGACCTCCTTTCTCCCCTGCCCCATCAGCATCCAGCTGATTCCAAAGAACAGAGACTGACATGGTGACTACTGAAGTGAAAAAACAACCTAAGGCTTGTATTGTTTGATTGACTTCGCAAGCCGCCTAAAACCAGTAGTTTGAGCATCTATTTAAACGATAACAATATGCAATATAGCAACTATGGGGTATTTCCTTATGCCTTCTTCATGAAATCTATTATTATTCTCATTATTTTGTTTCATTTTATTGTTTTTGTACCCTTCAAAATAAAAATAAACTCTTCAAGGGTTTGAAATTTACATTTATCTGTATTCCTATCAACAAGAAATAGTGGTATTATTTTCTTTTTTGTTAGTCTGATCATTATGAAGTAATGTATCATTGTTAAACCCCATTTGTGTTCTCCTGACATAGTGATGAATTTTAGCATTTTAAATGAATGTATTGATATAAAAAATTTACAAAAATCATACCCCCAAAATTCAAAGTTCGGATCCAAAATTGGGCATCTGAGATGAATACAAACTTCTCAGATGAAGAAATACAAATGGCAAATAAAAACATGAAAAAATGTTCATCACCATTGGTCATTAGAGAAATGCAAATTAAAACAACACTGAGACTATATCTCACTCTTGAAAGAATGGCCAGGATCAAGAAAACTTCCAACCACAATTGCTGGAGAGGCTGTGGGGAAAAGGAACTCTACTGCACTGTTGGCGAGAGTGTAGACTGGTGCAGCCATTGTGGATGTCAGTCTGAAGATTTCTCAGAAAGCTGGGATTGGAAGTCCCATTTGGTCCAGCTATTCCACTTCTATGCATATTCCCAGAATTACTGAAAACATCATACCACAGTGATATATGTGCATCCATGTTTATAGCAGCACAACTTGCAATAGCTCATGGAAACAGCCTAAGTGTCCATCAGCTGAGGAATGGATAAAAAAAGCTGTGGTATTTTTATACAATGGAGTACTACTCAGCTATAAAGAATAATCACATTGAGATATTTATAAATAAATGGACAAACTGGAGACCACATTCATTAGTGAAATAAATCAAACTCACGTATATAAATACCAAATAGTCTCCCTCATGTAAGAAATGGTAAGAGTACATTACAGTTTATAGTAATTATGATTACCCATTACATTTCTCTGAAGCTTTATAATGTCTGCATTCATTAGTTGGAATGGTTTTATCATTGTTTATTTGATTTTATTATCTTTGATAGTATAAACAGCTATTTTAAAGAAAAGAAGACATTAGAATAGTCAGAGCTGATTTAGAATCATCTTACTTTGAAGTGCTAGTATGCTTTTGTTTTCCTGATGACTTTGGTTCCATCCTGTTATATCTTGTGGATATTATTATGTTTAATAATATATACAAATTTTCTATGGAAAAAGAGATAATATAGTAGCTATTGTTCATTCTCTGCTATTTGGTTCTGAAAGCCCTGTAATGCTTTCATTTGCTTGAATGGTTTTATTCTGTTTCGTTCAGCTTGATACTATTGTATATGAAGCTATGCTCAGCTATTTCAAAGAAACAAACCCTATGGTAGTTACTATTAATTATGGGTTGTCTTTGGTGAAATGTTGTGTTAATTGCATTGTTTTGATCTGATCTCCTTTTTTATGTCGTCTTTTGTCTTAATCTCTTTAAACTAAAAAATTTTTGAAAAAATAAATGAACGTTTTGTCATTTGGCTTTATTTTGTACAAATTGTCTTTTAACAATTTGTTCAATTATGCTTTAGATATTGTACTTGCATAGGAAAATTTATATAAATTGATCCTTTTCATGATACATTCAAGTATAAGAATCCCATATATATCTGTGTGTGTATATATGATGAACGCTTTACCAGATAGATACAGGTATAGACATTTTATTTTAGGTTTCTTGGTAATCATATTGGTTTTCCTTTTCGTTTTACTGCTACATATCAAAGCTGGGCCTTGAGCATGCTATGCCAGAGCTCTACCACTTGGGGACACCTCAAACCAAAAAGTCATACATTTTCCTTAACTGTTCCAATTCTACCCTTTGTCTCAATCTATATTTACTTCTCTTATGAAAGAAATACTTTACCAAAAAAGGAAACCCAATTTTTCTAAAGATCACTTCTAAATATATACTTTTTCCCAAAGTAAGACTTTCTTGAAAAGAAAATGTATTCACTAACTTACCAACTTTTGTTTTTGTTTGTAGCTTAAATTTTCCCACCGTTCCCACTGTCTAAAATTTTTAATGCTTTCCTCCTGAAAGAAAATTATAAAGTGCAAGTCAGCTTATGTGTTGCCTCAACTTAATCTTCGACATATTTATTGATTTGTCTTAAATAAGAAACACATATATTTCCAATGTAATCTCCACAAGGTTTTATAAAGAAGAACATGGATACCTAATACCAGCAGTACATTCCTGCTGGTAGCCAACAGAGCCTCAGGCCTATCAGCCCCACTGCAGGCTAAGGAAGAGGGAGAGGAGATGCTCTACCTGCCTGCTCTATCCTAAGATCTAAGAAGACTTCCCAATCTTCCGTGGCTGAGAGGAACACTTCTCAGTTCTCAAACCAACAAGATACTGGATGGCTAGTTATCTGGAGATGCCACCGCACACCCACCACTTCCTAACTTTCCACAGCTCCCTGACCTGCTCCCTGACCTGGTCACCCTGGGAGGAGCTAGGCTTGAGTCTGGGCCCACCAGCCTAACACAGGAGATGACAGGCCTGGAGTTGCCCCTGTGATGAGATGAGCAGCATCTGAACCCAACCCCAGCAGCACCTCCTGGATTTGGACACGAGAGGCCTGCACAGAGCCCCAGACAGCACGGAGTCCTGCAAGGACAATGACCCCACACCTGCAGCTGAGGGGGGTACCAGTGCCTGCTCCTGCGAGGTTCCACAGTTCTAAGAGCTCCTGGCCAGTGGCACAGGCCGAAAGGGGCGGAGTTTAGGGTCACACAGTCTCCTGGGCAGCGACTGGAGACATTTTCTCTGCAAGGCTGAAAAGGCAAGAAGTGTGGGTGCAACCTGTTAACTTTCCAGTAGACTGTGGGCTGGTCCCCATCGTGAAGGTGAGTGAGGGACTGCTTCTGCGCACCTTCCCCACTGAGGCTCTCCGGGGCTCTTAAACTGGATGCATCTTGGCGTGCCTCGCTCCAGCCTATGCTTGAGTGGAAGCCTTGACCTGGTAAGGCACGCCTGGTTCAGCAGACCTTGGCCTGCACAGGTCGCCTTCACTCACCCTGGTAGGCTCAGACCCTGAGAGAATTGACCCACCTGGAAACTCCCCTGAAGTGGATGTCTGGCGCCCCCTTTGTGCCCACAAGTGCGACGCGCTGTCCAGGCAGAGGCCACTTGGAGAGGTGGCAGGGGTCAGTGGAGAGGAATCTCCTAAAGCCCAGTCCAAGCACTCTGCACAGGGGCAGACCTGCGCAGCCTTTCTAGGAAAGCACTTAGAGTTCTCTGACTGCGTTTCCCTGGGGATTCGCAATTGCAGCTGTGTGAGTTTGGGGGAGGAGGTTTCAATGAAGGTCTCACATTAAGAGAACTGGGTGTGGCCTGGTCCACGTTTGTAGACCATACCTCCTTCTCCATAGCACTTGCTAAAAACAGTCTCCTCTCACACCTAACATAGAGCAGACTAAAACAGGTCTTTTACTAGAAACACAAAAAGGAACTCTCCCCAACCCATGCAACTAGGCTGGGCAATCTAGGAACTCAGGGAGGCCCTGATTCAAAAATATAAAATAAAACAGGCTAGGGTTATAATCAGTGCAAAGGCCCTAGGCTCAGTACCAGCAGTGAAAGGGAGAAGGAGAAACAAAAAGTAATACAAACATCTTGCAAATCATGTTAAAAAATTATTTTATCTTATTTGTAGCGCTAATCTGGAGAGAAATTTCCATTGGATCATGTTAGTATATTGTCACTGGATAATGTATAAAGCGGCAGACTGAGAGAGTGTAATGTTGATACGAATTCCCAGTATTTCAGCAGAAACACTTGCGAAAAAATATATTTGTAATTTAACAGGAAATTGTAATTTAACAGTTCCAGTTCTCTACCAGTTTACCATCCAAGTCTGGCTCTAAGCTGTCCCCAATGCTACATATGCACTGCAAAGGCACCCACCTCTGCTGCTATTGGATGACATTTATATAAGTTGCCACTCTGTCCAGGAATTAAACATATTGTGGAACTAGTCACCTATAAATGCCTCCGGTTAGCAGCATAGTACTCTGTTGTATATAAATACATTTTTCTTATCCATTCATTCATCAATAAACATTGAGACTTTCTAACATTTAGCTATTATAAATTGGGCTGTTATAAATATGGGTGCATGTATCTTAGTTTTTGGTAAACAAAGATTTATATTATCTGGGTTTTGTAAGAATCTTTTGGTTTGCATTTTGTATTCTGCGTAACTACTTTGATAATGATAGTGTAATATCTATTATCATTCTGCTGTTAAATTGCAAATAAATTTTTTCATTAAAGAAAAACTTATTGTGAAGATTCATTACCCCTGCAGGAGGACTGTTTGCTGAATTGTTCCATTGCTAAATCAGAGATGTTAAAACACAACATCCAAATCTGGTTTTCTCTATATTTCTCCCTTTAACTCTTAGTTTCATGAATTTTCATGTTTTACCAAATTTTAAATGAGAATGGTTGTTTTGCTTTCCTGAAAACTTTATTCTCTTCTTTGTAAGCAATATCTTTCATAATATACTGTGATATCCTTTACTTTGGAGGCTGCCTTTTCTGATATTAATATACTTTGACCAGTGTTCTTATTGTATATTGTTGATTTCTTACACTCTCACTTTCTACCTATATTTCAAATGTGTACCTTCTAGAAATCAGATAATGTTATTGCTTTTTGAAACTCATTTTGTTGAGCTAGGGGTCCGGAGGAAAACCAAGAAGCCAACGTTCTCCCATGAGCCAACCAGTACATGGGCTGGGAGAGAAGAAGAACCACACCTGCCCCCATAAGCAACCAACTGATCCAGGGGAACACCGTTTAATCTGGTATCTACTTAAGTGCACAAAATCTTAATGCTTGTATTGTTTGGTTGACTTTTCAGGGCAAAAGCCAGTGATCTGAGCATCTATTTAGAGGATAACCATATGCAACATAGCATCTATGTGGGATTTCCTTCTGTCTTGTTTTTGAAATCCAAAACTGTTTCTCTGTGTCATTTGATTCTATTTTTTTTGTTTTATTCCCTTTAAATGAAAAAAAAAAGAAAATCATTTTGTTTTGAAATGAGTATAAACTCACAGGTAGTAGAAGAATAAGATGTTCTAAGACTTTTTTACCCATTTTCAATCAGTGGTTAAGAGTTTGTAGAAATAATAGGGTGGTATCAAAACTAGGCAATGTACTTCTTCACCAGAAATGTGTCACAGATCTGATTTATCACACCTGCATGTATTAGGTACCTAGTGGTTTCATGTGAGCAACTCAAGTAGGTTTGGGCCATATAGCATCATGGTTTTTAATGGTATTATTTAATGGGTTTTAGTTGTATTTCTTTAATGGATAATTATGATAAATTTCATGTTTTCTTAACCATTTTTCTAGGGCACTAAATTTGCCAAACCTGGAAGCCAACCGAGCCCCCACCCCTGCATGCATGCAGGCCGCCATCAAGACTGCCATGGTTAATGAACACAAGCAGGAAAAAGACTGGCCCACCATACAAGCCCACTAGTCTCCTTTGCCTTCCAGGACCTGCAGCCAAGCACTGATCAGGAGAACCACTCAAACACACCTTGGAGTAGCTGTGAGTGCCTGAAGAAGCCTGCCCTGCACCCCACCACCTCCCCAGGAACATGGGTTAAGAGAAACCCAGGTGCCTAACTCATTCCCCTATACTGTCGATGGGTAGCCAATGTGGTAAGTGCCTAGGATTCCACAACACCTTGGCCCTAAAGATCCTAGTGAAATAACAAGTCTGAGGAGCAAAAGGCAATCTCTGGCCTCCAGCTCAAACAGAAAAAGTCCAGGAGAAGTAGACATGGAATAAGTGGAAGTCCTACACCTGAAACTGCTGGGATGATGGCAACTGAAGTGAAGAAACTATTTCATGAGCCTGTAAAAGGAATCAGATAAAAATATCACAAATAGAAGAAGAAATGACAAACATAATAAAAGAGTTGCTTAGTATACCTAAAGAAGAAATAGGTTTAAAAGAAAAAGTGGAGCATAGGAAAATGAAGAAAATCTTGAATAATATAAAGAAGAACTGGAGACATAAAATAGACTCAAAGAAATATCCAGGAGATTAAAAACTCCTTTGAAAGTTGGCAGAACTGATTGAAAGAAACTGAAGATAGACTTTCAAACCTTGGAGTCAGGATGACATCCAATGATCATGAGAGCATTTTACACAATGGAAAGTTACTCAGGTAAAAGAAAGATAATCATGAGGCTCTTGGTAAATGGGTGCAACTTGTGACTGTGCACTTGGGTGAAATGGTTCAGACACACTTAGCTGAAAATCATGGTGTCTCCTTAGAATAAACAAAACTAAAGGAATTAGTGGGATCTAAAATGCATAATAGTGAAAGGGAAAGAGAAGGTGGTAGCCAATGTTAATTCCCTATCATCTAGTTTTAAAGTCTTGTGTCATTTTGATTTGGTTTTGTTTTGATTGGTGTCATTCTTTCCTGTTTTGTGTCATTAGGCCTGATGGTATGACAGCTATTTTGAAGATAACAGGAGGCACTGTGTTACTCACTCTTGATTTGCTATTATCTTCTTTTTGAAGTCCTGTATCACTGTTACTGTTTTGTTTTAATTGGCTTTATTCTGTTTTATTTTGTTTAGTTTTATTCTCTTAAAAAGAAAACAATTGTCAAACTTTTCTGGACTTAAGATTTCACAGTGTCATCAGTGTAATCCGGTTCCAGGTCTACCCCCCACACCCAGCGTCAGCATTTTTGCCTTTTTGGAAAATTCTCCTTAATTTCTGTGGCCTTTTTCTAATAAAGTTTTTTATTTTAATTATTGGGGAACTTTATAAAATACATCCTAGACACTTCTACCTTCACAGACAATTATAACACATATTTTGTTCAGTTTATGGCACTGGTGCGCCCAGAGCTCCAATGGAGAGGAGCCGCTGCCTACAGTAGTTTTCCCAGGTCTCCATCAGGAACTGGATGGCACGGATGCGCAGCCCAGAGGAGGAAGCAAGGTTCCTCAGGATTTGGCGCTCCTAGGAAAGAAGGACTCTGTGAGAAACATTGAAGCTCTAAACTCCACATGAGGTCCCTGTCCTGATCACACAGACCTTCCTGGAGCGCCAGTTGGGACACTCGGGAAGCAAGGTATAAGAGAGCCCAGGACCACATCTCCTGCCTAGGAAAGAGTGGCAGGATGAAGGACTGGGACATAGGAGTTCAGACCAGAGCAATCCTAGGAATGAGAGACCTGAGGTCTATGCAGGGTCTCAGAGCTTAGAGCCCATAAAAATGGAGTCCCAAGCCCCTCCTGAAGCTGATCCAGGATCCCTGGAGATTCAGTGTTCCACAACCTGAGTACGCTCCGAGGCTTCCATGAGGCGATGCCTGAGGACACTGCTGATGACACACTGGGCCACACTTGAGAGCTGAAGGAAAGTGGTGCAGATGGCAGCAGCATGGTGCTCCTTGGCTTTTTTGTCCTGCTGCATCTGGGTAGAATCCTGGAAAGGGAAGAGTACAATGTTCTTAAACAGCTCCTGAAGAGAGATGGTATTACTGGGCCCTGCCACAGGCCACAAGATCCCAAGCAAAGATGGAGACTGCTGATCAGGTCTGCAGCTCAGGAAGTCAGGACTGTGGCTCCCACTTCATGGTGAATTCCGGGTTCTGTTTCCCTGCCACCAACAACCTCTCACATAAGAGTGACCCTGTTGTGTGCAAGAATGGAGCTGGGATTTGGGCTCTGGACTAGGGGACAACAGGCCTTTATAACAGATGCCTCAAAGGAGTCCATGCTTGCTTTCCTTCTGAGCCCAGCCACACCCCATGTCTCTCAGCATCACCCCATGACCAGGTCAAGAAGGAACACCATCACGTGAGGCTTTCCATACTCACTCTGCTCTTAATGATCATAGGTGAGGGCCAGCATGGCACCATGGGTAGAAGAGGCCCTGCCCTGATTGGCTCTAGCTCCTGAGTCACAGATACAGTCTGCTTCTTCTTTGCAATAAAAGCTCGAGGTGGCTTTAGAGGCACATGTCGCAGTGGAGCTGGTACTGCAGTTGACTCTGGCTCCAGAATGGCTGATGGATCTGCTTCTGGTTTACAGGCTGCTGCTGCAGCTGATTCTCCCTCTCCAGTAGGACCTGGCACTGGGGCTGGTGCCATAGCTGCAGGAAAAATGTGCTCAACATCACTGCCTTGTTCTGAACCATTACCTGCTGCCAGAAATATCTTCCATCCCTGATTCCAAAACATGATCTTCTCAGACTGTGGTCTACCAACTCAGGGTCCTGAGGCTCATGTATGGGCATGGCCTGACCCAGCCAGAAGCCTCATCCTCATGTGATTTGATGGACCCATCCCAGCCCTCCTCACCCTCAGTCTTGGCTCTCATGGTCTCCATGTCTTCCATCTCTGCCAGTAGAAGGAATGCACAGTGCTCCAGGTCTGAGCCATGCATGTGCAGCTGTATGTACTCCACCAGCTTCTTAAGGCACACAAACTCCGGAGGCTGATTGAACTGGTCTAAGTACTTTTCAAGCCATGTACCCAAGAGGGTAGAGATGGCACTGAGGGCAGATGGGTGTGCAGTGTCAGACAACCCAGCAAAGATTACAGAGAACCTCCCCTGGAGGGACTCCAGATTGGCTACTCCCCTTCTTCAGAGAAGACCATAAACTGCTGTGTGGAACTGGAGGGGACCCTGTTCATGGTAAAGTAAACTGGTCAACAGTTTTTGCTCCAACCTATGACTCTGATGACATCTCGACCTGCAGTCCATGTTACTAGGTTGTGTCTATCTCTGAGACACCTATGAAGTGGTCTTGTCTTCCCATCCACACATCTATTGAGAATTGCGGCTACCCCTTACGGTCACCCAGTGCCCTAAAAACTACTAGCAAAGTAGCAAGGCTGTGACAAGCATGCTGCTTCCCAAACAGCCAGTGTGTCCCAGTGAGGGATGGGGTGGACACACACAGCTGGAATGGGCTCTGGAGGGCAAGGAGCTTCACAGGGCGTGGCTCAAATCTCTGGGCTCCACTATGTTCCCTGGTACACGACCCCACTCACAGCTCTCATTTCGTGCTTCTGCAAGGGAAGCCTCTGAGCTCCACCCACCAGAAGGAAACAAGTAAGGGAGGTGGTGTTTATCCCCCTTCCTATCACATCTCCCGAATTCCCTACTCTGGACACACGCCCCTTCCCTCTTGAGTCAAATCCCACTCACTTTTTCAGTTGATCCGGAGTCCTGCCATTCTTACTGGAGCAATGGAGGCTTTGGCTGTATGTAGAGGCCATGAGACTATCACATCTGTAACCAGTATGATAAAATGGTACTTTAAATGTGAGAGTTACTCCTTAGGGACAAATAGCTTCTCCAAATTTCTACAAGCTGAAGACTTAACCTCAACTCCCTCTTTTCTTTAGTCCAGGCAAAAAGAGAGACTATGCAGATGCAAGAAGTCAAGAAGCTCAAGTCTTATTCATTTCCAGAAGGCAGGGAGTGATTGGAAAGTGTCCGGAAGCCATGGAGCAAGCCTAAAGGGGTGTCTTCTTTCTTTTTCATGCCTTCTCCCTTCTCTACATTGCTATGAAAGACTCTGTGCACTTGGACACTGTGAGTTGGTGATCTCAGGTCAAGATAGCACCTCTGTCTCCTTGGAGGAAGGTTAAGGTAAATCTTTCTCTTTACCCAGAATAAATGGCTTCCTTTGATTTTTTCAGGAATGAGTCAATGAACCTGAGCAGATGGACCTGGGATGCTGCTAATTCACCTGCCACAACTTCTTATGGCTTCTTGGGTTACTGGCTACTCTGACATAGAAATAAAGCCTAGGAGACAAGGTATTTTTCTTAGGTTTGAATTGGGCTAAATACCCAGAAACATGCCTATGTACAATTACTGCTTCATATCTATGTGTGCCATGAATGAACCCAACCATCTCCTTCCCAAATAGCTCCATTGGGTCCAAGACCCAGTCTCCCCATAGCACCACCTCCCCCAGATTTTTCTCTGTCTGCATCAAACAAAAGAATCTCCAAGATATAGTCCAGAGTTTCCCATACAGTTGGGAAAATTGCTCTGCTCTTTCAAGTAAGTGAGGACCAAGATTGAGAGCTTCTCCATGTGGATGAAAGGAGAATGTCACAAACAGGTAGACTGTGGCACGTGATAACATGTGTGTACAACCAAGCCTCAGACAGACATTTGTAGGCTCCTTTGGTCCTGATCACACCTATTAGCTTCCCAATTTCCACTTAGCAAACTGAGTGGCTTAATAATGCAAGGTATTCCCAAGACCCACCCAAATGGTGCTGAGCTCCCCTGGCCTGTAAGATGATGCACAAACCTTTTCAATAGCTGATCTAACACCTGATCCATGGTGCCAAATGCTTGGTAGTTTTGCAAAAACTTTTGTAGGAACAAGGGGTTCCCTTGAAGCAGGGATGACAAAAGATGCTTGACCATCGTCTCCCTTATATCTGTCTTCAGAAATTCCAGGCAAGCTGGGATATCCACACTCTGACCTAACTTCTTTTCACCCTGTAGTGCGGTTAACATGGAAACAATAGTTGTATTAATCACTTGTCTATCTCTAGGACTAATACGCAACACAATTTAAGAGGCAAAGAGGCTTTTTTGGGCTCATGGTTTCAGATAATTTAATTCATGGTTGACTCCAAGGCAGAAACACTATGATCCAAACAAATGGCAGAGGAAAGCTGCTCAACTCTTACAGCCAAAAGAGAGAGGCAGAGAGAAAGGAAGAGACTGGGACAAAAATATGTCCTCCAGAGTCACACCCACAGTGACCCACCTCCTCAAATCAGGCCCCAACTCCTAGCAACATATTCAGCTATGGAGTCATCAGTTCATTAGTCCACTGATGAGTATGTCACCCACACGGTCAAATCACATCTGAAAGCCCCACTGCTAGATACATGAGACATCTGGGAATATTATACACCTAAGCCACAACCTTAGAAAACTGCCAAATGACAAGAGACATTATGGTAGACACTGGTATCTCCCTATTGTCTGGCTTTGAAGACCTAAAATGCCTTCATCATTTTGTTCTGATGAGTTTAGTTCAGTATGTATTAAATGTGTGAGAAGATGTGGGCAACTATTTGGAAGAAAACAAGAGACAATATGACAAGACAGTGAAGATCTCCAGGGGTCTTGCTTTGAATTCTGTGTTTCTTAAAATAATTTCCTTAAGATCTGGGTTTTTTTTTCTGTTTAATTTTACCCTCTTTAAAATAAAAAAAGGAAAAAGGAAAACTGTCAAATGACTCTGCCATAAAATAATGTGAGAAAACCCCAGACTACGGATA
This sequence comes from Cavia porcellus, assembly GCF_034190915.1. Taxonomy (NCBI): domain Eukaryota; kingdom Metazoa; phylum Chordata; class Mammalia; order Rodentia; family Caviidae; genus Cavia; species Cavia porcellus. The sequence goes on along the minus strand of NW_026947510.1, from coordinate 30,627,157 downwards.
TACACACACATACAAGTACATGTACACATACACTTACACACACAGAGGGAGGGCCTGGATACACACAAAAGAGATTAGAGCAGTGTGCTGGCCTTTGCTGACCTGTCCTTGGCTACTGTGTGCCCCACTTTGTCCCTTCTGAGAAAATGGCCACAGGCGTCGAATGAGAAGGGGAACCCAGTTTCTCCAGACATGGCTGAGTCGTCCCCTGTGAGATTTCCTGGGGCCGAATTCTTGGGAAGTCAGAAAGCAGCAAGAAAACATCCTCACGTGTCCTATGTCTCCAAACAAGTAAGCAAGCTTCAGTTAGTTAAGTTACGTGGCGCTTCGCAACAGGGTTCCGAGTTTGATCATCAAGGAAGTGAGGTCATCTCCTGGGGTCTCCTTCACTGAACTTTTCATTTTACTGGACTTCAAACAGTCCCTGGGCTGCTGACAGCTCCAAACCTACACCAGATACACAACCAGACACATGCAGTGACACAACATCATCTGACCCACCCTCCCCAGGCAGACTAAGGGGTTACCTGTCAACCCACAAAACAGGTGGATCCTGCCACTCTTAACTCATGGTTAGGTTAAGTAAGACATGGTTTAGGGCTAGAAGTTAGGGTTACGTTTTGTTGTGAGGGTCAGAGTTTGTTTCAGGGTTAGGATTTAGAATTAGGATTTAGAGTTAGGGCTCAGGGGTAAATAAAAGGCTATGATTTAAGGGATAGGGATTGGTTCCTTCTTTAGAGCTAATTTTTAAGCTTTAAGGTTAGGTTTGGAGTTAGAGTTAGATTTCTGTTTCCTTGTTTGAGAAATTGAAAAGCTTACATAATGATTTAGTGCTAAGGCTTTGTTTAGGATATAGTTGCATTTAGAAGTTAAATGTTACGCTGACAGTTTTGTTTGGATATTTGTAGATGTCAGAGTTAGGGGTTAGGATTAGAATTATAACTAGCTATACTGATAACAAAATTAGAAGTCTAACTAAATTTGAAAACATTTAAGATATTTGGCTTTCAACAGTTCTTTGTGGTTTCTAATATTTAAGTATCCCACGTACACCTTGAATCACAAAAATGTCTAAAAGCACTCATATGCACACCACCACTTTTCTGTTTTCACAGTTTCTGCCTAACATCCTCTTAGAAACTCATTTTGAAGATTCATTTAACCTTTTCCATTTTAGATAGCATCTTTATTAAATATTGAATTGTTATAGCTATAAATTATGTTAACAGTTACTATTCTTTGAATGCATTTTTGTGCTTAAACTTTGACAGTGCTTATTACAGCTGAAGAGTATGTAGAGGAAGTAAGTATGCAAGAAACAGAAACTTAAGGTGGTCAGTTTTCAAGACAAAGTAGTTAACTTTGAATGGAAAATTACAAGTACTTCAAATTGCCTGATCTAGGGGCCTAAGAAAAGTCAGCACCTCCTGAGAATTGGCCATGCTGGGACTGGGAGTAGCTGACCAACACACCAACTAGCCAGCCTTTCTGGTAAGCTGCACAAGCCATGTAAGACCCAGGAAGAGAAAAGTCAGAAAGCACCTCCCATGAGCCTAGCAGCACATAAATGAGGCTCACCAACTCCTTCTTTCCCGCTCTAGCAATTGGCTGCTTCAGAGGACAAGCTGAGTTGATAGCAGCTGACATAAAAAAAAGCAACTGAATGCTTGTATTGTTTGACTTTCAGGCCAGGGGCCAGCAGAATATGCCACTAGAGCGAGGACAGGAGTATGCAGTAGAGCAAATATGATGGATTTTGTACTATCTTATTTTTGAAGTCAAATATTGTTCTCACTGTTTTGTTTTGTGCCCATTCATTGTTTTGCTTTGTTCAATATACTGTTTTGATTGGTTATAGTCTGTTTGGGTTTGGTTTGAGTTTTCTATATCTGATAGAATGGACAACTATTATAAAGATAAGCTATACTGTAGTAACCATTGTTATTTTCCTATTATCCTGATTTGAATTTCTGTATCATTTCACTGATTTGTTTGCATAGGATTTAACCTATTTTGTTTTGTTGGGTTTTATTATCTTTAAAATAAAAATTTTAAAAATTGTCTAATCTGAAAAGTCTCTATGCAAATTGGACCTTAAGGGAGAGATAAACTAGTGAGAAAGCCTTTATTAAGAAACATAGATGTGAGTGGAAAAGGGAAAAGAAAGGCAGAGAACGAGCCATTTTCACCACAAGATATCTAGGACTAAGTGGAAACATAATAACCACAAGATCACATGAAAAGCCCTAAACAGGATCACCTACTCCTGGGAAACACCCATAGTAAAGAACAGATGGTATTATGAAGAAATCCAATTTGGAGGGGGACCAGGAAACTGCCTTATCAGGAGATAATGAAACATAAGTGATGTCCAGAAAAGGCTGCACCCCTGGAAAGCAGTCATGAACGGGAATGAGGGGAAGGGACCTGAGGCTGGGGACAGACTGCTTGCTATAACTTGCATAGCTGAGACCCAGCCTTGCAAGGCTGAATTAAAGCCTCGCTCTCACTGCTCTTCATGCTTCTGAGTCCTTCCTTAAGGCTGAGCAAGCAAATACATTTCTCACAAGTAGAGACCAGGTTTTCTGGGTCAGCATCAAGGAGTGAAATCAGTCAACGAAACCTAATTACACAAAGTAATTCTTTAGAAGTTGTTCAGTTGCAAGCTGAAATAGGGTCTGTGTAACATGAATTTTTATTTTCTGTATAGTGAGCAGTTTTGCAGAGAATAAACCCGGGACATGGCTTCCGCATAAGAACAAACTATACAGTCACATTTACATGTACATGTTATTACTTCAATAGAAATATGTTAAAGTAGCTCTTATCTTGACTTATATATTAGTTTGAACCATTTAGTTTTGCCCAAATGCTGTTACTTAATATCAGTGTTATGGGCTGGAGATTTAGCTGAGTACATTCACCACTTACTTGGTAAACACAAGATTGTGAGTTCAATCCCAGGTACCAAAAAAGAAAAATCAGGATAAATTAAGAGGATCAAATACAACCACCTAACTGTATGAGTAAATAAATAAGCACATATTTGAAATTCTGTAAAATAAAAGCTTTATTTTAGAGTATTCCTACAATAAAACTTTATTTTAGAGTAGTTTTTTTTTTAAGTCCTTAAAAACTAAACAAAGTACAGAGGTTTCTCCTGTAGCCTCAAGCAAGTTTCCTGTTTTGTTAACATCTAGCCCTAAACCTAATGCTAAGCCAAGGTGCTTTAGTAGCAAGAAAGAGAAAACTAGCTTAACTGGATGTGATACTTATTTATGTATTTTGAACAATAACATAGAACAGCGTGAGCTGTAGTGCAAAACGCCCAAACACTCGTGTGCAAGTCAAGCAATGAAGCACAGTAAATTGCGAGCTCCAGAAACAAATGCAATTGCATTCCCGCAGCCGTGCTGAGACAGCTGCTTATCAGGATGTAGGGATGGTGCAGGCTTCTTTGCACACCCCGACACAGAAGAGAAGCCACAGCACACTGAGAAGCAGAGCCCTCAAGCCTCCTGAACCAATCTAACTAGGACCTACTCAATGGGCAAGATGTTTGCATGTTTATCACATTTGGCACATATACTGTTAAACTGATTTTCTAAGAAAATCTATTTCCTCTTAAAACCACACATGACTTACAAGGCAAAGAAATGCTTGTTATAAAAAATTTAATTCAGCAACTTCTGTATTAAGAAGTGCAGAAAAATGGTGATCTGTGTAAATAAGTGCTTCACTGGCCTTTGGTTATAACTAAATGCTACAGCAATATTGTAACATGGTATTGTTATTCCCAGTTTAACAGAAAAACTGAGGTTTACACGGGCAAAGTAATCTCATTTCTGAAGTAATTAATAAACATCTCTACCTCAGAGACAGTGCACTGGACTACAAGAGGCAGTGACTATGATACAGAATATTTCTTATGAATTCAAAAGATAGATAAATCATGAAGGAAGATACACTGGGTTGTCTCATTGAAGCATTGAAACATCAACCTTGTCCATCTGTATTCTTTCTGTGTTGTTTCAAAATTAGTAAAGCCTCCTTTCGCAAGGCTACTGGGTGGGGGGCAGGTGTCAGCCCCTCTGGTACATGGGCTGAGAAACAAGAAGAACCGAGGTTCTCCCAACGCCTCGTAAGCAACTGACTGATCCAGAGAAACAAGGCTGCAATGATGGCTATTGAGATAAAATACAACTTAATGCTTATAGTGTTTACTGTTTCACTGACTTTGCAGGCCTAAATCCAGTAGTCTGATCATATATTCAGAGGATAACAATACATAGTGTAGCATCTATAGGGAATTGCCTTCTTAAGGTGGTAGCCATTGTTAATTCCCTGTTAGACAGTTTTGAAGTCCTGTATCATTTTTATTGTTTTGTTTGGTTGAGTTTTATGGTGTTTTGTCTTGTAATAAAAATTATCTAAAAAATTGTCTCAGTTGCAATGCATTCCTATTTTACTGATACAAGAAAGACCATTAAGCATTCAACACAAGAGGTGGACAGAGTCTTAGCAGCCATAGTGGTAGATCACTACACTAATGTCCTCAATGAGTCATACTCCCTGTATCCACATCCCATTGTCCCATTTCGTCTCTTTCTGTCAAGAGATGGTATCTGGTTCTTTACACACTTGACTTTAGATTGGGCTGGATGTTTGTAAAATAAATAACTTGATTTTAAGGATAAGGAACAGTAAAAATGAGACAACATGAGATCAGGTATTTGGTTCCATTAGGCCTGTGGTTCCTACTCTTCCCTATTCAGCCACCAGAGACCATGATGCTGTGAAGAAACCCTGTTGAGTCTACTAAATAAGAAGGTGATGCTACCAGGCCAGGGTTAAGGACCCACAGCCACAGACAGCCCTGTGTGAAGCCCATCCTGGGACAGCCCCCTATTTAACCCTTCATATAACTGCAAGATGCCCTCTGAGCATTTCCAGCAGGCAACAGCATAGACACCCACACTGCCAACCCCGGAGTCACCGAGAATAGTCACTGTTGTTATTTACTATTATCTTTTTGGAAGCAAGAAATAACGAATATACCGCAAGAGATTCCAAGCCAAATTCTGAGGGTCTTCACTATTCAGAAAACTACTCTTGTTGGAAAAAATCAAAGTACTTAGCATCACTCTAATTTGCCAAATATATTAAATATTTTAAAGTGAACTAGTAATTCATAGACTAAATCTTAAAATGATTGTTTTCTACTTGGCAAAGAACTTTTCAAGTGAAATGATGGTTACCTTGAAATATAAATTATTTCGTTTAATGTAAATACAACAGTAAAAAGAAAAAAAACAAATACATATGAATAGATAATCTTGTAGTCACAGATTGCAAGGAAAACAAGACAATACAGGAAACATAATTTATAGCATTATTTATAATGGTCACCCAATGAGTCAAATAAAAAGTGTAGGAAGACCCGAAGAATCCAGCTGAGGCCCCAAATTCCATGGCAATATCCTGTATGAGTTCAGCTAAAAACCTAAAGCCCATGACAATGCCTCCCACAAGTCCAACAGAAGGGCTAGAGCCCAGGACAATATCTCATTTCACTGATCTGGCCTGGGAAGGCCCAAAGGTCAGTGGTAGAAGCTAGAAAGTCTTTCCTAGCAGAATAAAGGATCTTTGTCAGTATGCTGAGGGTTCTGCACTGGATCCAAGAAGAAACACTCAAAAGTAAGAACCAGAGCTCCCCCAAAAAGTACCGTAGCCATCCTCAGTGTCAATGAGATCTTGAGCTCCTCGAAAGATGTAAACAGCTGAGTTCATATCAGGAAATCAGCATGCCAAGCTTCTCCAGAAGATTAAACAGTACACTATCTTCTCTTCTAGAGCCAAGAAGCAATGCTTAAAATAAGAACCAGAGCTCCATCAAAGAGAACCACAGCCATTGTTAGCAACAACAAGGTTTCAAGCTCCTCTGATAAGTCCGTATCAGGAAAGAAGTTTGACAAGCTCTTCCAGGAGAATCCACAGCAACAGGAGAACCAACAGCATCAAACAACACCAACACTAAGCTCTTCCTCTTCACTTCTCATTTTATCTTGGCAACAACCCTCAGGTGGACCACCCATGCTTAACATTACACTGCTTCAGTTCAGCTAGTATTACAATATAACCACCAGTTATCAGTCCATCACAGGTATAAAGCAATGTCATTAGTAAAAACTAAAGACTCATATTCTAATAAAAGCACTGTCTCTTTTATAAGGATTTTTTGCTTGAGAATAAAGGAAATCTTGGTTTAATGTCCTCTAGGTGCCTGCTCTATTACAAGAAAAAGTACAAAAGAAATACATATGTACAATAGGCCAATAATTAATAATCATGACAAGTCAAATAAATAAGAAAAAACAGAGTCTAGATCTAAGTCCCTTTCACCATATATTTTACAAGTCAGAGGGCAAGTGTGGGGTTTTATGCTTGTAATCCCAGCACTGAGGAGGCTGAGGCAGGAGGGTGGGGAGTTGAAGGGAATCTGGACTACAACAGTGGGAACCTAACTCAAAAACCCCAACAAACACAACCTGTGTGTCGGGGAATGTAGGGGAAAAAACAGGAAGGTAAAATCAATGTGGTTATTAAATTTTAATTAAGTTCACTTGTATCAAATTAAGTTGATTGATGAATTTCATATACAGATCTATCTATTCTCTGATTCTTGCTATAGTATAAAATAAAAACGTAAACACTGCATCAGGGAAAGCATAAACAAGATTTTGAATATGGATTTCTAAAAGACAAGACTAAATAAAATCATCTAGAAAGAGAGATTCCGTGTGGCTTATAGAGAAGAAGTCTAGCTGGAGTTCATCAGAGAAAATCAGTTAAAAATACAGGTAATAGGAGTAAAGCTAGAGACATATAATTTTGATGCCAAAATCAGTCTGAACTAAGACACTTGTAGATCAAGCAAAACATAGACACGGACATCACAGAACAGCAACCCAGCTCATGGGGCTGCCTTTGGCACTGCTGCCTGCATGCTGAACAAGATTCACTGTACTGTGACATCTCCAAGAAACAGAAGGATTGCAAAAGCATGGCTAACAAGCCAAACCGACAGATTTGGGACATAGGCCCTTTGCCTCTTATGGCTTCCTCCACAGAGAGGACACAGCAGCCTAGGAGGAAATCTTGACCACACTGCTCCCTCCCCAAAGAGTCACCAGCATCTTTTTTGTTCATGCACCCTAGCTAATGAAATCCCTAGTGACATGTCTAAAGACCATAGCAGAGATGACCCTTCCTGCCCTGTATTAATGATAGGGATGCAGACATGAAGGATTTAAACAGCTATGACACTCCCCATGTGGTAGAGGAGACTGAAGCAGACTGAGAGGTTTGGGCTGCCTCTGAAGCACTGGCAGAAGCAGTGAGTCACTAAGGGACCAAGCATCAGCTTGGTGATGGCATGATGGCAGCAGTGGTGGCAAAGATACTGAGCACAACAGAAATCCCTCGAAAACTGCAACCAGTAGCTTGAGAGATTTAGAGCACCTTGCACCCTGTCATGGAAACAAGTGAGAGGCTGACACTCCCCCAGCAGCAGAGGAGATCAAAATGGGGCCAGCTGTCTCTCCAGTGATGGCAGTGGCAGAGGGCACAGGGCACCCAACCCACCCCACCCTTCCCTGCAACAAGCAGCACCTAAAACAGAAATGCACCTGAGGAAGTGGAGCTGCAAAGGCTGGTCCAGCCCGGAGGAATCAACTATGCACACTGGTAGCAGCTTTAAGCCTCTGTCTGAGGGCACCACAGCACCTAGTCTTTTCTTTTCTTTCTTTTTTTTTTTCTTTTTTGTCTTTTTTGAGACGGGGTCTTGCTATGCAATTCAGGCTGGTTTGGAGCTCACTTTGTAGCCCAGGCTGGTCTCAAACTTGCCATGATACTCCCACCTCAGCCTCCCGAGTGCTGGGATTACAGCGGTGAGACCCACACCAGGCTAGAAACTAGTCTTTCTAATCTGCTTTGATAACACTTTGCTTTGTCCTTCATTCCCTGTCTCCTGCCCCTTTCTCCTGTTTCCCAAACAATGAATGATCATCTTTTGTCCTCAGCATTCTGCCATGTTACTCTTCATTTCTCTCTGTTTTATCCCCTATCCTCTTAAGTTGGTCTACCATAGTGTAAAATCACTCTGCTAAGGGAAATTCATTGTATAAAAGTTCTTTGTTTATGTTGAATTTTGTTATATAAGTGTAGATCTTGTGCCATAGGCTGTCCTTGATGCTATTGTTATTCCTAGTTGTACTATATTAGCCAGGATGTCATACCTGTTGTGCTCAGTTATTGTCCATTGAATGACAACACTGTGCCTGTCGGGAGCCATAAGCATCACCAGAGTCCAATACCAACGGCCTTGGTGCTAAACCAAACAGACAGCAACAACTCATCCTTAATAAACTGGGAAGGTAGGTCTTGGCACAGACACAAAGACCAAGAACCACCTACACATAGAACACATCTCTGAGGAATAGATATTCCCCTTAGGAAAGACTCGACATGCATGATAAAGCTGTCTGTCTAAGAAACTTACAAGCAACAACACAGAAAACAAAATGAAATCATAGAAAATGACAAGACACAGAAGCAAAATGCAACTTCAGACCTCCAGGCCACCAAGGTAAAATTCAGGGCAAAGAGAGGAAGTCAGAAGCCACCACCTGAATTCTCTGGAATGACAGCAGCAGAGGTTAAAAAAAATGCATGATGCTATAGAGGAAATCAGAGAAGAAATAATTTGCCGGGTTAAAAAAAAAATAACAACCATAAAGATGTACCTGCTCAGCAAACATAGAACATAGATTTTTTAAACAATAGAGAAACAAAATAAAATGATGGAAACTATGAACACCTTTTGTAGGAAAGAAATAGACTCCATGAAACAGATTCAAACTGATAGCTGTGAGGTTAAATTTTTCATCAAAAGTTTACAAAACTGACTGAATGAAAATGAAGACAGACTATCAGACTTAGAGGACAAAATCTGAGTTAGTGATCACAAAACAAAAGATCTCTTACAAATATCAAGAAACTATGAAAAAACAAGTCAACAGTTGCAAGATGGTGCAAAGAAGAACAACATAAGAATGATCAAAGTCAATCAAAAAGCAGAAGTCAGCACAAATGAAAAAAAAAAAATAACCTGGTCACAGAAGTTATGGCAAAAAACTTTCCAATATTAAAAAAATAGACATACAGATAAATGGGACCTATAGAACTCCATAAATCATGATAAAAATTAATATAAAATAATAATTAAGATTCTAATATATATTATATAACTAATAGATAACTATAACCAATATAATAATCAAGATTCAGAAATTCTGAACAAGAACAGAATATTAAAAGGTGTTAGAAAAAAAGAAACCAATCAACTACAAAGGAAAACCTATTAGAATCACAGCACATGGGGCTGGGGATTTCGCTCAGTGGCATAAGCACCTGACTGGCAAGAACGAGGTCATGATTTTGATCCCTTGTACAAAAAAAAAAAAAAAAAAAAAAAAAAAAAAAAAAAAAAAAAGGATCACAGCAGACTTCTCCACACAAAGCCTAAAGTGAAGGAGAACTTGAACTATTTCAAGTCCCATGTCCCATAGGAAAGCAACTTGCAACTCAGATGCATGTACCCTGCAAAAATATCTTTCAAAATCAATGGAGAAATAAGATACTTTTGTGTCAAAGAACAACTGAAGACATTTATGACACAACCCCAGCCCTCCAAAATATTCTGAAGGATATTTTAGAAACAGATTAAGAAAAAAAACCACAACTCTGAAAACACCAACAGAAAAAAGTGCAAGCAAGCATTAAATAGAGGTGAAAGCCAGAGAGACAACAGGAAAATAAACTGAAAAGGATGTCAATATAAATGAGTTAAAACATCAATGTAAATGGTCCCAATTCACTAAAAAAAAAAAAAAAAAAAAAAAAAAAAAAAAAAACAGACTACCAGAATTGGTCAAGAAGCAAGATCCAACAATATTTGGCATGCAAGAAACACACTTAACTCAAAAAGAAATTCATAGACTGAAACTAAAAAGCTAGAAAACAATACTTCATGTGATGGAAACCTGAGGAAAAAAGCAGTGGTAGCTATTCTATTTGAAGACAATGTAAAATTTAAGCCAAGACTAATCAACAGACACAGAATACGTCACTAAGGGAAAAGGTCCTTAAGGGAAAACTCCAAGATGAGGAGTCAGCACCACTCGCCGACCAGGGGTGGAGAAAACAAAGAACACACCAGCAAGCAAACCCAGTTTGGGAAGCAGGAGCTTCCCAGTTTCCATGCATGGAGCTCTGCCTGACTGGGACACCCAGATCCCAGCTCCTTCCAGTGCACAGGCTGGAAAACAAAAATTACCATCCCGTAAGCCTCCCCTCCCCTGCTGTAAGCAACCAGCTTATCCAGAAAAACACAGGCTGTGATGATAGCTATGGAGGTAAAATGCAATTACATGCCTGTGGTGCTTTAGTGTTTCACTAACATTGCAGGTCTATGGCCAGTGGTCTGATCAATGGTTCAGAGGACAGCAGTACAGTGTGGCATCTAAGGGAAATCTTCTGAGGGTTGTAACCATTCTTGACTCCCTATGGTCTTGTTTGAACTTCTGTATCATTTCCATTGTTTTGTTGGACTGGGTTTTGTTCTTTTTTGTTTTGTTTAATTATGTCAAATCCAATAGCAGGCACAACTATTTCACAGACAGGACATGCATTATGGTAGCAATTTTGGATTTACTATTGTCTTGTTTTGAAGTCCTTTATTGCATTCATTTCCTTGTTTTTATTGTTTCTATTCTATTCTGTTATGTTACACTTTTACATTGTCTGAAGTTATCTGCAGCTATTTTGAAGACATCAAAAGGCATTAGATAATTATCATTGATTTCATAGTGTTTTAGGCCTGTATCTCTTACACTGGTAGGTTTTGATTGGTTTTATTCTGCTTTATCTTCTTTAAAATAAAAATAAACTCAAAAATGAAGACACGACACTAATAAATATAAATACACATGCACTCAACTGTGTAAAACAAATATTAACAGACATGAAGAATCAAATAAATACTACCACTATCACAAACACACAATCAACCAAACAAAAAATCAACAAAGAAATACCAGAAGTGACCAAGCTTGTGAACAAATGATCACACTAGATACCTACAAGGTTCTACCTCTCGATATCAGAATATGCAATCTTCTCAGCTGCACGTAGGATGTAATCCAAAATAGACCACATACTACCCTACAGAACATGCTTGAGTAAATGAAAAGAAACTGAAATGACTCCGTGCATATTATCAGACTATAGTGTGATGAAATTGGAAAGCAATAGCAAAAGAAAACGCGAAAGCTCCATAAACATGTAGAAAGTAAATAACACTCTTGTGAACAACCAATGAGCCACAGAAGAAAATGAAGAAATTAAACATTATCTACAAGTAAATGCTAGTGCCAGTACAACACACTGAAACATACAGGACATAATGAAAACACTCCTAAGCGGAAAATGCAGTAGTTAATGCTCATATCAGGAAAACAAAATCAGTTCAAATAAAAAACCTAATATTGAACTTCAAACCTCTGAAAAAAGAAGTGAAAACCAAAGCTCTTACACTGGAGGAAATTATAAACGTCAGAGCAGAAATTAATGCAAATGTGACTAAGAAAATGATACAAATAATGAATTTAAGTGTTGGTTCTTTGAAAGTTTAAATAAAAACTGAGAAACCTTTGGCCAACCGTATCACAAAAAAACAAAGAGAAGACTCAAATTCATGCATCACTAAGAATGAAAATGGTGAAATCACAGCAGATCCTGTAGAAATCCAGAAGATCATCGATATGCACTTTGAGGACCTTTATTCTAATAAGATGGAAAAATAGACGAAATGGACAGATTCTTAGGTGCATATGAATTACCAAAGCTGAATCTAGAAGATGTAAAAATTATAAATAATGCAACGAAAATTGAAGAATTATAAAACTAACAACAAAGAAAAGCCCAGGTCCTGTGGACTTACTGCTGAATTCTACAAGAAATTTAGAAATTTAATGCCACTGATTCTCAAACTCTTTAATGCATTTGAAACAGCAGTAGTACCCCCAAATTAATTCATGGAGGCAAATATCACCCAATACCAAAAGCAGATAAGGACCCACCCAGAAAGTACAACTACAGGAAAAATTCCCTACTGAATAAAGGGCAAAAATCCTCAACAAAATACTGGCCAACAGAATTCATCGAATCATCAAGAAGATCATACAGCATCACCAAGTAGGATTCATCCAGGAGATGCAGAGATGATTGAACATATGCAAACCATTAAATGTAATACACCATATGAACAACGTCAAAGATAAAAATCAAATTATCATTTCAATAGTTGCATAAAAAGCATTTGATGAAGTCCAACACCCAGTTGTGATTTTAAAAAAAAACTACAGGAAATTGGAATAGATGGTCTTTATCTCAATCTATAAAATCCATCTGTGACAAACCAATAGCCAACATCATACTAATTGGGAAAAATAAGAAAGCTTTCACACTTAAATCAGGAACAACACAAGGACTTCCATTATCATCACTCCTATTCAGTGTAGTTCTACAAATGTTGGCCAGAACAATTAGACAAGAGAAATTATAAAAGGAATAAAGATAGGAAAAAAATTGAATTATTGTCATTTGCAGATGACATGACATTCTTTTTTTATTTTATTTAAGAGGAAAAAGAGAAAAACACAAAACAAAACAAAGCAATGTAAGGGTACACGTAATACAGAACTACAAAAAAAATCATAACAATAAGAAATCACCTGTTAATAGATTACATATTATCATATTAGAAATAGTTGCTCAAATCACAGTATCAAAGAATACAAAGTGGACATTCCAACAGAGAGACTGCAAACAGCTGTGTTCAATGATCCAAAAACATTAATATAGTCAGCTATGTAACACCCTTAACACACTTGCTGTTATATCCGTTAGAGCTCTTTTTTTTCCCCTCTCTTTTTTACAACAAAATTTACACATTTTGGATTTTATTATTCCTTAGTTCTTATTACATTTTTTTGGGGGAGAGACATGACATTCTACATAGATGACCCCCAAAACTCCACCAAAAGGTTTCTAGATTTAAAAATCAAATTCAGTAGTATATCTGGATACAAAGTCAACACTGAAAAATCAACAGCATTCCCGTACACAAATGACAAACTCACTGAGGGAGAAATTAGGAAAATAGCATCTTTCACAATAACTTACCAAAAAAAAAAAAAAAAAAAAGAGAGAGAGAAATACTTAGGAGTCAATCTAACAAAGTAAGTAAGAGAGCTTTATGTTACAAACAATAGCATTCTGAAAAATGAGCTCAAAGACCATATCAGAAAATGTAAAGACATTCTTTGCTCCTGGGTATGAATAAGCAACATAGTGAAAACGGCAATGCTTCCAAAATTGTTATACAGATTTAATGCAGTCCCAATCAAATACTACTGGAATACCCCCCCAGAGACCTAGAGAAATCATTCCTAAAATTCATTTGGAACCAGAAGAGACCATACATAAGCAAAAACAATTCTTGGAAATAAAGGCAAGACAGGGGCATCACAATCCCTGACTTGAAACTATACTACAAAACTACTATAATAAAATAGAATGTTACTGGCAAAAAAACAGACCTGAGAATCAATGCAACAGAGTAGAAGATACGAGAACAACTCCAAACAAAATCAGCCACCTTATCTTTGACTAAAAGGCCAAATACATTCACTGGAGGAAAGCATCTTTAATAAATGATTCTGAAAAATTGGCTTTCTACATGCCAAAGACTAAAGTTTGACTTATATCTATCATATGCATTAAAATTAAATCAACATTGATCAAAGCTCAAAATGTTGAGCCAGAAACACAAAATCTGTTGGAAGATACAATAGGTAGAACTCTTTAAGATACAGGTGTAAGCAAAAGTGATATATGCACACCCTTGTTTATAGCAGCACATTTTATAATAGCTAAATTTTGGAAACAACCTAAATGCAATCAGCTGATGAAAAGGACAAGGGAGATGTGGGCTTTTATATAATGGAATACTACTCAGCCACAAACATTTATAACTAAATGAATAGATTTAGAGACCATGCTCTTAAATGAAATAAATCAGCCAAATGTGCAAATATTACAGTCTCTCTGGTATAAGAAAATCAAAGTATAAATAAGTTTCTATATGTATAATATATATTTAAAATAGGAAATAATTTTCCCTTTTTTGAAGCAATTTTAATGAGAACATGCAGGAACTGAAAGCAACACCTCACCACTTGCAATCAGGTAGATTTCAATTATGAAGTAATAACCCTGTAAGTCTAAAAGTCTCACAGATAATTTTAAAATCATCTTTCAATGGAAGGGAAGGAAGCTAAGTTCCCCTTCTCCCCCCTCCCCCTGTGCTGTGATCAGCCAGCTGATTTAGAGGATCTGTATTGTTGAATTGACTTTGAAAGTCTAAAGTCAAACAACTATTTAGAGGACAACAATATGCAATACAGTAACTATTGTAGATTTCTTACCATCTTACGACTTTTTCCTTTTGTTTCACTGCTGTTTTATTCCCTTTAAAATCAAATTTTAAAAAATCATCTTCATCAATTTGGATTACATAAAAAATAACAAATTTGACCGCCTTAGATGTTATGCTGACATTTACACATATTACTACCTATTTGCATGCAGCGAGGACGTTTTTTAAGCTACATCAAGTATTTTTCAAACAAAGCAAAACCAAAAAAAATGCTTATATATATATATATATATATATATATATATATATATATATATATGATTAGTATTTGTTTTTCCTAAGTATCTTCTTTGATCTCCAAAGTTTAACATAAAAATGAATAAGCACCACTTACTGTAGTTTTTTGGTTGTTGGTTTTGTTGTTGTTGTCATTTCATTTTTTATACTGGAAATCAAACTCACAATCTTGTGCTTACCAAGTAGGTGTTATGCCACTGAGCTTTATCTCTAGCCCTACTGCAGTTTTTCATGTGAATTAATTGTAAGAAGGTAAATTCATATATTTTATATTTAAGTAGAAGTTGGTAAGATACTATATTATTGCCATAATCAATTTTACAAACAGTTTGTGGAAACAACAAGAAAAGTTCATTCACTTACAGAAGTTCTTACAAGCTTGCTGTACTTTTAATTTTATTATTTCTTGTGAAAATACAAGCTTTATAAACCCTTCTAGTCCTTGAGCAAAAATTATTTTTAATAAATTTTGTTAAAAATAAAATTTGATAATTTTCCTATTACATTCAAATTAATGCCTAATGCTTTTATATTTTTTTTAATTTTGAAAGTAGTAAAATACAACAGAACAAGACAGAATAAAGTCAGCTGAGACCATGTAGTGAAATTGGTACAGAACTTCACAGCAGGTTGCCAGGGTGACAGTAATAGGTATCACGTATATTTTGTTATCTTAACAATGGTTGTTCTTTCAATCATGTATATCAAAATAAAATGAAATACAGAACATTATAGAACTTATCAAAATGGGATATTGAATAAAGCTGTACCATTAAGCAGAATAAAGCAAAAAAGCAATAAAATTATTTGCCTTCAAAGAGATGGTAGAAGGAAATCCCCCTTATTTACTATGGTCAACGTCCCAAGAGATGCTCAGATTTCTGGTTCCCATTGGCTAACGGGGACAGTGGGAATGGGGTTAGGGAAAGTGGGATGTCTGACTCTAGGCCATGCACCAGTAGGTGCACTATTGCTTAGCAGGGAGACAAGCTGCTTGATTGTTTTCCCAGCGTCCTAAGTTCCAGCATGGTGCAGATCTCAGGAGACACTAGGGGTTCTCCCCCTGGAAGGGCCACAGTCTCAGAAGAAATTTTCAAAAGGAAAAGTACCTAAGGGGGTAAAGGGGAAAGGAAATAAGGGAAAAATGAGGAAAGTGAAATAAAATGGAAACAGCTTTCTAATAAGAAGGATGAGAGTGGATGCAGGGAAGGGAGTAGAATGGGAAAAAAGACGAATGAATGAATAACATGTACAGGACCAAATTGCTAATGATGAATAGTGTCATTATGTATATCTAAATCATACCAATAAACTTAATTTTTAAAAATCAATAAGCATCAATACAATTGTAATGGAGTACCTCAATACTCCACTATCACAAATAGAACACTAGACAAAAAAATCAGTAAAGTAATATCAATATTGAACCAAACCCTTGAACAAATGGCCTTAAGAGATAGTCACTGTGCATTTCACCTAACAACAAAATACACATTCTTCTCAGCAGCACATGGGACTTTCTCCAAAATATACCATGTGCCAGCCAATAAAGAATACTTAAATATATGCAAAAAACTCAAAATTAAACCAAGCATAATATAAGGTAATAGTGTGATGAAACTAGAAATCAATGACAAAAAAACCACTATCATTGTACACACAGATGGAAATTAAACAACTCCTGAATAAAGAATTAGTCATAGATAAAATTAAGGGAAAAGATCACACAATTTCTTTTTCTTTTTTCCCTTTTTTCTTTTTCTTTTCTGTTTTCTTTTTCTTATTTTAAAGACAAACAAGAAATAATACAAAAATCAAAAACCAAACAAAACAGAAAAAAGCACCAAAACAAAATGACGACAACAAAGAATAGCTATACAGGTTTGAAAAACAGGATGATAGAAATTTACCAGCGTTATATTGTTATATTGCATATTGTTATATTCAAAATAGTTGCTCAGTTACCAGATACAGGAATAAAACAAAACGGTAAAACTGAAGAAAACATTGAATAGTTCACTAATAGTGATCAGAAAACAACACTATTTTTTCAGATCCATTTTATTGCAGAGAGAAAAATAAAACCAAATAAAAAAATAAAATTTCAAAACACAACAATCAAGAACAACAATGGAACACACACTGAGCATTGCCATACCCAAATCATCACTCGTAACACAAGACATCTGCATTCAATCGTCCCAACAGCACCAGCACAAATGTTTCTCTTCAATAAACAATGAACTCAGAGCAATCATCAATATAACTACCCTAATCATGTTTACATACACACACACATATATTGTTTCTTTCACTCTAGTGAAGCAATGCAATGTTTGCACATGTCTGAATTCTTTTTTTTTTTTTTTTTTTTGGAACCGGGAATCCAACTTAAGTCCTTGCCAAGCAGGCACTTATGGCACTGAGCTATATCCCCGGCCCATAAAGTACAATATTTTTCACAAAACATTACTTCAAGTTTCTCTAATCCTAATTTTTAAAACATCTGAAAGTACCAATAATGTTAAATGGCCTCATGAATCAAAAAATCTAATTACAGTTTTAAGATTTAATTAAAAAATGTATTCTGTCCAGCACATCATAAATATATGAGTAATACATGCCAACAGGAAATGCTCATATGAAGTGAATACTATATCTACATTCTACATTTATCAAAAGCATGGAAAATTTTATCTAACATGTGTAATTTGCTACTCATGAGATTAATGGGGTTTATGCAAACAAACCGTTAACACAAAATAATGAAAGTGTTGTCTGTATATATCTTTCCATTATTTCTTATCTGAATTCTATAGGAAAAACTTGAATCATAGCAAAACACAGAACAAGATCCCAAGAAAGTACTTCTCCTTTACAGTTCTCAGGAATACCCAGGAGAGCAGACTGGAATAATGAACAAAAGGATGTATTTTCCTAGTACTCAGTTTTCACTGGTTCTCAAAACCTAATCTCTCTCTCCTTCCCTCTCTCTCTTCTTACTTTCTGTTGACAAAGAGTCTTGCTAAGTTACCACATTACCTGAGCTGGGCTCAAACTTGTGATCTTCCTGCCTCAGCTTCTCAGAGAGCTAGGATTACAGGCATGCACCACCACTCCCTAACCTTTTTGGAGGCATCCTGAACTGAATTATGCCCAGGCTTTGCACAGCTCCTGCACTGTGTCAAGATTCCTATACCCTGGTGTACCTTTCAGGCTCTGATTCTAGCCTCAAAATCCTTCCCCAATCACATCTGGGCTAATAAAAGGCATCATTCACATCCTGTTTTGCCTTTTGTAAAAACAAGCAATTCTTCCCCTTTCTCCTCATGCTTCACATCAGGAGCTTATTAGCCACACCCTCAAATACTCTCATAATCCCCAAGTTAGACCCTGATGTAACTTATACTTCTAAGTCAACAGCACATGCTATATGCAAAATTCAATCATCTATTACCACTATCAGCTGGGAAATTTTTCTAATACTGAAATTATTCTAATTCTTTAAAACCCTATATTGGACACGTGGCTGGTACCTCCAAAAGAGATTAGCCTGCAATCTCAGAGCTCTGGAGGTTGAGGCTGGAGGATCGCCACATGTTCAAAGCCAGACATAGTGAATTCAAGGCCTGCCTGGACTACGTAGTAAGACTCTGTCTCAAAGAAAGGAAAAAGAAGGAAAGAAAGAAAGAAAGGAAGGAAGGAAGGAAGGAAGGAAGGAAGGAAGGAAGAAAGAAAGAAAGAAAGAAAGAAAGAAAGAAATAAAGAAAGGAAGAATGGAAGAAAGGAAGAAAGGAAGGAAGAAAGATTAGAATGTAAACTGAAATTCTGAACTAAAAAGAATTTAGCTATACATTACGGTTTGGAGGCAGGGAGATAGTCCCCACCAAAGGATTCAGGTATCATTTCAATGTGTCTTCGTCATACCTCCAAAACTGTGTTCTTAATGCACCATGCACAAGCATCCTGCATAGTACCACACCCTGGGCTTTCATAATTAACAAGAGTTTACTATTAGTGTGTAAAGCATATGTTCAATTACTGAAGGACAACAAGGGCAAAGGTATGATTCGATTGTCTTTTCATAGAAAGTAGCTTAAGAAAATACTGAAATGACCTTTGTGTGAATATTCTACAAATTCTTATTATAGAAAAGTCACTAAGAAAATCCTAGAACCTGGGTTCCTACCTTATCATAAGAAGCAGAGGTGAGGTCATCATAGTCCCAGAGCCAGGGTGAGCCTCAGCATCTCACTTTGCCATCTCCTCCAACTCTGCCTGCAACTTGTCCCAGAAATCAACATCAGACTGTGAAGGAAGGAAGGCAGTAGAGAGAGGAGCCTTCAGGACCATCTTACACTGCCTTCTGGCCTCTGGGATGCATTCCCTGGGCACTTAAATTTCAGGGTGACAAGGAACCTTCTGAAGAACTTTTTCCAATACAGATTCTTAGATCCCACCCTAAATTCTCAAACAGTAGTCAGGAGTGATGCCCAGGAGTCTGCATATTGAAAAGCACCAGCAGAATCCTTCCCAACTCTGACCCAGATGGCCAGGGACATTAAGAAACAATGTTCCCTGCCTTGCATGTTATGCACCACCCTCCCCAGAGGAGCACTTGCTCACCGGGAGCCCACTCCTCCTCTATCTCCTATCACCTCTATGGCTGACTTGGCTCGCTCAAACTCCATATCAAGGGCAGATGTGTTTACTGGCCTTGTGAACTGGTCAGCCCAGGCATCTGAAGTACCCAGTGACAAAGAAAGAAAGTCAGCACCACTTCCATCCACCTTCTTCCCACTAACCCAGACTAAAGGCCCACTAAACACCACCAGCCTGGACTCTGAGAACATGCTCAGATTCTCTATCCCACCCACTCAGGCCCTGGGTGCTACCAAGACAAGCTAACAATAAAATCCCTTTCCCATGTGGAGCCACACAACACTGAGGCCCAGGTCCAGGGCACCAGCTGCCTGAAACAGCCTGGGAAGTGACAATGTCCTACCTGCTGCTGTATAAACTCTGCTGCTCACTGTTCTGCCTGAGCTCAGCTCGACCCTGCAACAGACTCCAGGGACACCTGGCCCTCGCCAATCTGCCACACGAATTTCAGAAACTGGGCACAGAGACACACATAGGCACCTTGAGAGAGGATTTCCAGGTGTGCACTCAACCATGCCCAAGAGGACCCTGCACTCGTCCCTCCCCTGGCCACCTCTAGCTGAAAACAACATAGGCCAAAAATATCAGAGAGCAAAAAAAGACAAGAGTTTCTGCCTCTAAAGATTTCAGAGGCATGAGAAAAGACAAAAGGTTAGCTGGCAAGGAATTAGGGAAAGAATATTGGAATGAAAAATCCAGAATCCTAAGTCTCTTTATCTAGGAAGAAAGGAACAGACCTACAATCTGTCTCCTCTTTAAAGCAGAGTGAGAGAAGTAACCTTGGCTTCCAAAACCAGCTCTCCTGAGCACAGTAAGATGGGAGGTCGCTCACCTCAGAGTTGGCCGATTTGGGATCATCACCCTTGGCCTAAAACCCTGAAATACTTTCATTCACTTGAATGGTTTCACACTGTCTTGATATGATTGATGCTATAATATACGAAGTTATACTCAATTATTTCAAGGAAAGAGACACTATGGTAACTACTATTATGTCAGGTTATCTGGTGATGAAACACTATGATGCTTAAGTTGTTCTGTTAAAACAGTGACTGATCAGGAAGAAGATGTTCCTGAGAATAGTAACACTGTGTCATTTTGTTATTTCTTATGAACTCCTGAGAGAGACCAGCTTGTAAGCCTGATAGTATTTCACTTGACTTTAATGTGGCTTTTACATAGAAATGTTCTGTAGAGAGGGCTGGGAATTCAGCTCAGTGGTATAATTGCCTGCTTGGCAAACACAAAGTCCTGAGGTTGATCACCACTACCAAAAAAAAAAGAAAAAAAAGAAAAAAAGAAAAGGTTCTGTGGTACTTGTTGTAATTTATATACAAGCCATATCTAAAATGATCCAAATGAATAATTTATTCTTTTGAACAATTTATTCTTATTCATGAAAATTTGCAATCAAGTGTTTCTATATGTGCCTGTTTTAATTTTTTACTGGTTGGTTATCTTTTATCACTTATCAGTCACGAAAGCACACGTCAGATTACACTTTCTGCCATGTCTATTTTAACTTACTATGTGCGAATTTAGGAGTGACAATGTTTTCTGTAAGTCATTTAAACTGGTGACTTTGTTATATCCTCAGTTCAGTTCGAGAGTTGCCAAACTGCTAGTCCTATACTCGTCTGCCCCGCGGCAGCTGTGAGAGTCCTCCCGGACTAGAGCTGTGCCACCTCCTCCTCAAAGCAGCAGAGGACAGAGCAACGCCCGCCAGGGCCCTCGGACCCCGGAGCCGCTACAGCCAGGTGGGAGGCGGAGGCGCTGCTGTGGGGCTGGACGGCCTCCTGCCCGGAGGCTGCACACCTGGGCGTCCTCCACCTGCTCTTCCCGGGCCTCCTGCGCGGCCCGGTGCGCGCCACTAGGGGGCGCATGCAGCGCCTGGGGAATCAGTAATGGGGGGTTCGCGGGGCTGCTGACAGCACAGATTCATCCACGGAGGATGCTCACGAAAGGGGAGGTATTTGACATGAGTGAAAACAATCAGTCTTAACAATTGCAACAGAAATGACATCTAGAAATGTAACACTGAAAAACAAAACCAGAGCTCAAATAGTAAACATAGTGTAATAGCTTACATTGCTTGAAAACAAGCAAAACCAAAGGACACAATATTTACGTATTCGTATCTATTATTTTGGAAGACAAGATCCATAGAAATATGTCATGCAGGATGGAGGGTGGCAAATAGGTGGAAGAGAAGACGAAATATAACTAGAAAAGAATAGTTATAAAATTCATTCTCTGGTGAGGGATAAGTTTAAGGATGCCCAGTATGTGAAACTTAATATGATGCATACATGTCCCAGACACTTTTGTCTAACCAAGTGTTATATTAAAAAGAAAGTTTAATGCATTTTAAAAAGTAAACAAGTTAATCAAAACTATCGGTAATACACAAAAAGAAGGCAATATTATTTGGGGACATATAGCTGTCGTACTATTCTCTTAGTAAGTTGAAATATTAGTAATGCATTAAAAATAAGCATTCATTTAAGAAATAGGAAGTTGAATACTTTGATTCAATCTCAATAGAATAAAAGTCTTCAGGTATCAACAAAAATACCACCTGCACTATAATTTTGATAGAAATTTAATAATGTAGAAAAGTGAAATTTTTAGTGTAATTTTAATGTACTGAAATTTTTAGAACAATGAATATTACTGTGTAAGAAATTATTCTGTAATTATTTGAAAGGTTATTAATTAAAATATACAACCTAACTAAATAAGTTCAGTAATCACTCATACATCTTACTAAAATCTGTTTCTTTTATCAACATAATAGTACCCTGCACACAAAAAACCCATATGATAAGTGAATATATGATGAAATAAAAATATTAAAGAATTATGTAGTTAACAGCCAATATGTGCAGTGTAAGGATTTTCCTTAAAACACTATAAAACTGAATTTAAATATACTACACATTGTTGTTTTAAAGTCTTAATGTTTTCCTGAGTTTAATATATATTTACATATTTTAATACTTTATGATTATATATTTCAATAACAATTTAATATTAAATAATTTATATTGTACATACTGTCATTTAATAATTTCAAGCTATACCAAATTATAAACAAAGACAACATGAACCAAGGTCTCTGCTTTATGTATCTTGCAAATTTTATCAACATACTTTTCTAGCTTCAAAATTACAAAGAGTATTCAAAACTATAGTGTGTATATGTTGTTTAAAATTATTTGCTGTAAAATCTACATGCCATTAATCTCCTGCAAAATCGTTCCCGTCCCTTCAAGATTCATTCCATTTTTTTTTTGCCACTTTGTGGAGCAGCTCTGGAAGCACCCTTCCATGTCTTTCCCAAGACTCAAAATCACCATGAAAGATAAATGTTTTGAAGTGACTTAGGACGTTTAGGGAGGCAGAACAGCTCCAGAGCTGCTTCAGAAAGTGGTAGAAACATGGAAGAAGTGCGCTGGAGGACAGCAAAGCCATTTGGAAGGAGACACATGACAACGGGCCTTGCTGTAGTAAATATTTAAGTATTTGCCATTTTATGACACATCATACCAAATCATTTTTTTAGATACATTTCACATTTGAAAATGATTTTTATCTGAAGGAACAAACCTTGTAGAAAACCAAAAATGCACCTTTATTTACAGGATAGACTTGCTAGATTCCAAAATTACTAGGTATACTAGGTACCAAATAGGGCAAAGGTGAGATGGAGATTGTTAGCCCAAAAGGAAGCCTTCCTCAGAATTCGCTAAATCGGCCAGGGGAAAACAGAATTCAGAGGCAGGATGGAAGTTAACACAGTGCAGAAAGGATTCTGGTGATAGCAGCATCTTCCAAAATCTGTGGAAATCAAAATCAAATCACAGGAAAAAATACTGTTTCCTTCAAACAAATGCTACATGGTATTTGTGATTTAAACACATAATAGAATAGAAGCAGTAGAAAGGATCATCTCTTACTTGTCAAAGAAAACACACACAATGTCATCCCAAGAGATGCTATTTTAACAAATGACACTGAACCTCCTCCTTTCCTGTTCAAGGGTATTTTGAGGTTGTTTGGGGAGGTCTGGTTAACATTTTAGAAGTAGTTACTGTTACTCCTCAATTTTTTGGTCACCTTCCCACTCGTTTTATTAGTGTTTTGCCCTCAACCTATTATCCCACACTGATTATTCATTCACTTCAGGACATGAGCTGTGTGTGAGCTGTGGACCAGACCTGGCCCCTTGCTGCGGGAACAGAGGGCTAAATGCTCTTCCCTGCACCCTACTGAGGCTTGTGGCTGAAATCCACCAGCAAATGAGTACTTCCCTTTGCTGTAACACTAGATGCTGACTGAGCTCCTGATTCTTTACCACAGCTACCATTTTCTGTGATCTCGGTATTTTATCTGCACAATCTTGCCAGTGTCCCCACGTTCCCCTCCCTTGCCAGTGATCTCCTCTGCAGCCAGGAAACCTCTTGCTGCATGTGTGAGGAAACAATGAGCTGAGATAGGCAAAAGCAACACGCCCACCAGGGGAGAGAATTCATTCACAGAGTAATCTGGAGACATTGCTGAATGTAATCAGAACATGATGGCAAAATCCACATTTTAGAAACATAAATTTAAGAATCTCAACTGATAGGAATTTCTGTGGACAATTCCCTGGCAAAGATTTTATAAAGAGCTACAGGGTTAGATATGTGAGAGAGTGTTTGAAAATAATATTTATTATCATGTTTACTCAAAAATCTGTGAATTTCTAGAGATCAATTATGAGTAATATTTTTATTGATATCTCATAGGAAACATGAAGTAAGATTTAAACTGAGTAGACCTAACATCAGACAATGAAAGCAAAAGTCTGCTTTGTCAGTGCCGGAGGAGGAGTGCGGTACCCTGAGCAGGCCGGCCCTCAGCAGGATGGGGTTACCTAGGTGAGCAGCTTATTTTTTTTTTTCAGGTTATGCTTTGAAACTAAAACTGATTCCAGAATCTTCTTAAAGAACAAGTAAAAATTATCAGACATAGTGGCACACACCTGTAATGCCATCATTCAGAAGGTCGAGGCAGAAGGATCACTAAGAGTTCAAGGCCAGCCTGGGCTACAAGTGAGTTGAAGGCCAGCCTGAACTGCATAGTGAGACCCTATCTCAAGAAGACAGAAAAAAGTTAACCCAGTATTTTCTTTATGACTATTGTTATTTATATCATTATTATAATATGTAATTAGTAGGTTTTATAGCATATTAATATTATAATAAAACAGACATTATTGTGGTCACTATCATGCATCATAACCATTGTTCTGAGAAAAATCACCTAAACCATAAGAAATAATGTGGAATAGACAATAAGTCCCCCAAGTTCTGTTTTTTTTCCATCACCATGCAAAATAGCTACACAGTTGGGCTTTTCTCTCTTGTGATCTCATTTCTAATGATAGCAGTACTTAGTCCCACTTCCTGGGTGTGATTATCCTAAGAGGAGCCCTTTGACCTGCCCCGCTTCCCCAGAAAACCCCTGCTGCCTTCTGGCTAGAACATGAAGCATGAGCTGTAAGGAGACTCGTTAGAAAGTTCTGACACCAACATATGAAAGAAGTAGTGAACCTCAGCAAGAAGAGCAGGGAAAGAGACCAGTAGAGGGAAACCATCAAAGCATGACGGCCAGAACCAGGGACTCTTTACGTAGCTCATGTAATCTTGCTAGTTCAAGGCTGTGTCTTTGCTTGTTCCCTTTCTTATTAATTACTGGCCAGGAGTACATTAGGGTTAAACACAACTCTCCTTCATGGAACACCCAAGAATTATGAAGGACTGTAACTGCCTTCCCAGATGCCCAAAGTCAGAAGCTGTTCAGAGAAAAAAAGGGAGAACTATGTGTCAAAAGTTGGAGATGAAGCTACTTCCTGAGATGTTCAAAACTCAGTATCTCTAAAAACATGTTCCTGCTGACGGAATCAATAGAAAACTTGCAGGCAAATGCTTGTACCTTGATCCTTCAAAGTGAAAACTAAAGATAATAAAAAATAATAGCCTAGTTATTTCTATTTTTATCATGTGAAAGATTTTATTTATTTTTTGACTTTATTTTTATTAGTACATATGTCATACATATTGATCACATTCATAAGAAACTTGTACCTGTATGTATCCTAATTCTTTTTCTCCCATCCCCCTCTCATGCTACAGCTCCTCCTCCTTCCCTAGTTTGTTTCATGTTTGTCCTTCCATTCTCTTTTTATTCCTTTTCTCCTCCTTTCCTTTCTCATTTGAGCACTTTCTCTCTGTTTCCCAGTATCTGTTATCCATTTTGGTCCTTATCTATGCTTTGATTTCTCAAACAAGAGAAACAATGCAATACAGAAATCTATCTGATGTATTTCACTTAAAATATGGTCTCAAGGTGCATCTATTTACCTAAAAAGGTCTCTAGTTTGTCTTTCTTTCTGGCAGAGTAGTACTACATAAATCAGTATGGAGTTTCTTCAAAAAACTAAAACTACAAGTTCTATTTCACCCAGTTATTACTCTTCTTGATATCTTTCTGAAAGAGTTAAAAAGCATCATATCACAATGATATATGCATGCTCGTGTTTATAGTAGCACAATTTGTAGTAGCGAAGTCTTAGAAACACCCAGATGCCCATCAATAAATGAATGGATAAAGAAAATGTGGCCTTTATATACAATGCAGTTATTTCTATTCTTTAACAGAACACATCCACCCACAAGACAATTTGCTTCTATTTCAAGACTTCTCCCATTTCCAGGACCTAAACTTATCTCTCCCTCAGATATTGCGTAGCAGATTCTAAAGCTGAATCCCTTTCTTACTTTTGTATAACATGTACAATGATGATAGTTCTTCTCTCTGGTCTTTCATGGGCTATAATTAGGTTGAAAAGAAGGCTGTGTTTTCATCTGAAATCTTAACTGAGGAAGAATCTGCTTCCATGGCTACAACATCCCACAAATGGTACCAGCCCCATCAAATTTCACATACTGAACCTCTAACCACCTATTCAACTCTGGTCATAAGACTGTTATGAAGGTGAAAGAATAAGTGACATCGTAAGTGTGAAACCTGTGTTTAGAAAAGATGGTGGATAGAGAACAGCAGCTACAGAGGCTCTCTGTAATAGCCAACTTAGATTCCAAAAATAATACAGCGTGGGGAGTCCCAAACAGAGGGAGATACACATCCCAACCCAGGAAAAAACTAAGCAGAGAGAGACCAATTAAAAATACAATCCTGGTGCTACGACTGGAAGAGCTAAAGTCTCAGTGCCACCGTTTGAACTTGAGGCTTAAATTACCCTGCCACTGCTACACGTGAATGGGCACAGCCAGGATATCCCACTAGTTTCAACTCACTGGAGACAGGAATGCTCTGAGAGTAGGAATCAGCAACCTGAATTGAGAGCAGAGCTGGGGGGGAACCCTGCATCGAGCTACGGTGAGTGAGGGGAACAAAGATCCTTCCATAGGCAAAGAGACTCCAACAGGCAGCTTTCTGGGACTGGGCAGAGTGGCCAGAACAAGGTACTGCAGTGACTTCAGTTACATATTCCCTTTTCAAGTGGGATTGGTGAGCAGCACTTGACCTGGGTGATGCCAGGGACTGAGGCCCCAATAGGCTAGACCTTACCAAGTCCCTACACCAGAGAGTGCACCCTACCATGTGAAGCCTTCAGTTAGTTGACCTGGAGGGATGGGCCCACAATAGGCTGCCCAGGACTGTACCTCCTAGAACACTGCAGTGGGCGGGACCACTTAGTGAGCTACCTTCACACAAACTGAAACTGACAAAAAAAGAAACTGGGCCTCCTATATATGCCTGTATGGAAAGAACAAAAATATGAGAAGAGGAAGAAAAAAAAAAGGGTCCTCAGCAGCCAATCATGAGAACACTGATCCAGGAAAGGTAAATGCAAAGTAGAATCACGACAGAAAACACGTAATATCAGGCATGGCACCAAGAGACATAAAGTGATATTTTTGGGACCTCAGAGACGAGTTCAAAAGTGAAGTATTTAACCAAGTAAAGCAAGATATAAATAGAATAACTAAAGAAATGCTAAGCACTTCCCAAGAAAAAACAAATAGTAGAATGGAAGATCAAAAAAAGGAGGAGAATTGTTAGATGGAGAAAATAAAGAAAACATAGAATACATGAAGCAGGTTCAAAGAGATCAACAAGAAACTAAAAACTCTATTGAAAGCTGGCATAACAGCTTGAAAGAAACTAAGGATAGATTATCCAAACTGGAGGACAGGTTTGTAATGTGGGAACATGAAAGGGAAAAATTTTAAAAATAACAAGGAAACAAGCATTAGCAATAAAAGGCTAGAAGATGATAAGAAGATCTATAACTCAAGAATAAAGAATGTGAATGAAGAAGCAAGGGTACAAAAAAAGGAACTGCAAAGGCTATTCACAGAAATAATTAAGCAAAACTTCTCAAACCTAGGAAAAGGAAAAGATGCTCAGATGTATGAGGCATACGGAACTCCAGCCACCTACAATCAAAACACAACTACACCCAGGCATATATAATCAAGATTCCAGAAATCCAATATAGGAACAGAATATTAAAAGCTGTCAGAGATAAGAAACCGATCACTTAGAAGGGAAAACCCAGCAGAATTACAACAGATTTCTTGGCACAAACCATCAAATCTAGAAGAGTGTGGGGCGAAATAATCCATGCCTTGAAAGACAATAACCTCCAGCCAACATTGATATATCCTGCACAACTGTCCCTAGAAATTAATGGAGAAACAAGGTGCTTCCAAGATAAAGCGGAACTGGGGGAATTCACAACCACCAAATCCAACTCTCCAGAGAGTACTGCAGGACATTCCACAGAGAAAGCAAAGCACAGGGATTTCAGGAACAGTGGCAGAGAGGCTCCAACAAATGGGACAAAAAGCAAAATGAAGAAGACAAACAGACAACTAATGAGGGAAAAAGAGGAAAACAGAAAGGAGGCAGAGAAGCCTGGATATAATTTCTGTATAGAAGGCCTAGATACACTAACTTAAGGGATAAAAGAGAGAATCACAGGCAGAGTGGATCAGGAGGAAGGGTCCACTGAGAGGCTCTTTATAGGAAATATAATTAGCCTGAGAAAGGTTATATGGACCAAAATCAAATATGAGAAAACAGAACTTCATGTGATAGGGAACCAGAGAGTAATAGGGGTAAATGGACCAGTATTTATGGGAAGGCTGAACAGACAGGCTTTAATAAATGAAGGAATATAACTAGAAATGCATTCCAGGAGTGAGAAAGTTTAGAAACACTTAGGTAAATAGCAGCTCCCCCCCCAATATAAAACTGTAAGTGTTGCAGAGACCCAAAAATACACAGTTCATCCTGGTGGAGTAAAAGGGCAGGAATAGTGTTTAAAACAATAGCAGAATATATAGCTATTAGTGTATCAGGAATTAAAATCCTTAGGAAGGGTTTTCAGAATAGTACTCGCACTACTCTGTTTGGATGGAACTTGTTCTGTCCTAGTTTGCATACAAGGCCTAGATCAGAGGGCACAGATAGCTGCCCCAAAGATATCACATCATAGCACAGTGGTCATCTTTAATTTCCTATTAACTCAATCAGGATCTCTTTATAACTTATTGTGTTGTATCATGACTGATCTTAGTTAAATCAGACTTTTTTGATTGCTGTTTATCATTGACAGATTTTATTCAAAACTGTTAGGTTGCTGGTATCAAGTTGAAGAGTATAGACAACTATACTGAAAATGACAGTGATTCACTGCGATATCCGTTATGATTGATTACTACCTGTTTTTGTAGCTCTACACTATCTACAAAGTTGTATTTCTATTAATTCTGCTAGGTACTGATCTGTTCAATTATACTTTATCTGATGATACAGCCAATTCTGTTGATGATAACTAGAAACAGCACAGTGACCATGGTAGATCTCCTTTTACAGCCGTTTTATATGTCTTTATAGTTTTATGTGTCTATAGGAAATTTTTTAGTTCTGTCCTGCTTTGCTCTGTTTCTCCCTCTAATATAGAAAGCTTAGAAATAGACGTTAAGACTCATGCTTGCATAAAACCTATAAAAAGTTTATGAGAACTGATCTTATGACACGTGATGAAATGAACAAATACTTTGAAGGAAAGAAAGGGGCACTGCAGTACCCAGTGCTGACTCTGGAGTATCATGATGTGAAATCTAGCAATATTATTAATCTTTGTTCAGAAGAATTCTAATCTAATAAGTTTAGTTAGGTCTCAACATAAATGAAAATATGGATAAATGCGTACAGGTCTAAGTGTATAGGATTGATAGCCATATTACTTGGTATTGTTGGATAGTTGAACAGAACTGTTTGTAGTATCCCTTGTTGAATTCCCATTTATTTGTTTCACTTTTGTATCTTGAATAACTATTTGTGGGGGACAATATGTATACATCAACTAGTGATTTATTACTGTTTATTTTTCATTGAAAGTATGAATTATTTCTGTATTCTATTTTGCCTTTCTTTAAATAAAAAAGTAGTGAAACCTAACATAGGACTGATGTTGAATAGCTCAGTCCTCTACGGAATTAATTCTTAAATGGCAAGTATATATTCATATTAATTATGTAGAATATGATATTCTGAAATATGTGTGTATTGTGCAATGGCTCGATCGAATTAATTAAATTAGCATGCATTACCTCACGTAGTTCTGTTTTTCATGATGCAAACACTTAGAATTACTTTTTTTTTTAAGAGACCTTATTTATAACCCACTCCCAAGTTTAAAAGGCCGGACACAGACATGTCAAAAGATTCCAATCTGGACAGGAGTTTACAGAATTACTAACTTCGATTAGTAATTTTTAATAATACAATAGATTGTTATAACATACAGTAAACATGTTGTATAACAGATCTCTCTAACACGTACCTCTTAACTGACTGTAATTTTGTATATCTTACCAGTCTCCCTGGTATCCCCTCCAACCTTTACCAAATACCATTCTACTCTTGCATATGAGTCTACTACATTTATATTCCCCAGGTCAGTGAGATCATGTGTCACCTGAATTTGAGTGCAAGGCTTCTTTCTTTTAATACTAATCTTACTCAGTATCACCCACATTGTTGAAGATAATACATCCTTCATTTAAAGCCTGAATAATATGTATGTCCTTATGTGCTAGTAACTGTATCTATGGAAGGAATACTCAGGTTAAAATGGATAAAAGGACCTGTGCAGTTACTATTATTATTATTATTATTATTATTACAAAATTGTTTTAGAAAATACCAGATTGCTTTGTCCAGTGAATACTAAACTCTTTGAAGACATCAAGCCACCTTTGCCAAAAGACAGCAGCAGCCATGGGGGTCAGGAGGAGAACCAAGAAGCCAATCTGCACCTTCCATAAGGAACCCAGTACACAGGCAGGGAGACTGGGACACAAGTAGACATCCTTTCTCCCCTGCCCCATCAGCATCCAGCTGATTCCAAAGAGACTGAGATGGTAACTACTGGAGTGCAAAAGCAACCTAATGGTTGTATTGTTTGACTGAAATGCAGGCCACATAAAGCCAGTAAGTATGAGCATATTTTAAAGGATAACAATGTGCAATATGGCAACAATGGGGGATTTCCTTATGCCTTGTTCTTTAAATCCAGTATTATTCTCATTATTTTGTTCCATTTTATTGTTTTTACTCCCTTCAAAATAAAAATAAACTCTTCAAGTAACAAGGGTTTAAAATTTAAATTTCTCTGTATTGCTATCAGCAAGAAATTGTGGTATTATTTTCTTTTTTGTTAGTCTGATCATTATAAAGCAAAACCACATTGTTAGATCCCATTTGCATTCTACTGACAGAGTGGTGAATTTGCATTTTAAATGAACGTTTTGATATAAAACATTAAAAAAATCAGACCCCTGAAATTCAAAGACCTCTTCCAAAATCGGGCAACTGAGATAAATACACAGTTCTCAAAGGAAGAAATACAAATGGCAAATAAATACATGAAAAAATATTAATCGTCATTACACATTACAGAGATGCAAATAAAAACCCTGCTAAGATTCGATTTCACTCCTGAAAGAATGGCCAGGATCAAGAAAACTATCAACAACAAATGCTGGAGAGGCCTCAGGGAAAAAGGAACTCTCCTGCACTGTTGGTGAGAGTGTAGACTGGTGTAGCCATTGTGGAGGTCAGTCTGGAGATTTCTCAGAAATCTGGGATTGGAAGTCACATTTGTCCCAGGTAGTCCACTTCTAGGCATATTCCCAGAAGAACTGAAAATGTCATACCTCAGTGATATATGTGCAGCCATGTTTAAAGCAGGACAATTTGTAATAGCTGTTGGAAACAACCTAAGTGTCCATCAGCTGAAGAATGAATAAAAAACCTGTGGTATTTTTATACAATGGAGTTCTACTCAGCTATAAAGAATGATCACATTGAGATATTTATAAATAAATGAATGCAGCTTGTGACCATACTCATTAGCGAAATAAATCAAACTCACATGTATAAATACAAAATAGTCTTTTTAGTGTAAGAAATGATAAGAGTACATAAGAGTTTATAGAAATCATGATCCCCATTACATTGACCAGAAGCCTTATAATGTCTGCATTCATTAGTTGGAATGGTTTTATAGTAGCATGTTTGATTTTCTTATCTGTGATAGTATAAGCAGCTATTTTGAAGAAAAAAAGACATTAGAATAGTCAGAGCTGATTTACGATCATCTTACTCTGAAGTCATAGTATGCTTTTGTTTTTCTGATGCCTTCATTCTATCCTGTTATGTTTTCTTGGGTATTATTATGTGTGACAGTATAAACAAATTTTCTATGGAAAATGAAATAATATAGTAACAATTGTTCATTCCCTGCTATTTGGATCTAAAAGAACTCAAAAGCTTTCATTTTCTTGAATGGTTTTATTCTGTTTTCTTATGCTCGATACAATTGTATATGAAGTTAAGCTCAACTATTTCAAAGAAAGGGGCCCTATGGTAGTTACTGTTAATTAAGGGTTGTCTTGCAGTGAAATGCTGTGTTGATTGCATTGTTCTGATCTGATCTGCTTTGTTATGTCTTTTGTCTTAACCTCTTTAGAATAAAAAAAAATTTATATTAAGAAAAACAAATGAATGTTTTGTCATTTGGCTTTATTTTGTGCAAATTGTCTTTTAATGATTTGTTCAATTATGCTTTAGATATTGTACTTGCATATGAAAATTTATATAAAATTATCCTTTTCATGATACATTCAAGTATAGGAATCCCATACATATATATGTGTGTATTTATGGTGAACCCTTTACCAGATAGATACCGGTATAGACATTTCATTTTGGGTTTCTTGGTAATCATAGTGGTTTTCCTTTTTGTTTTACTGTTAAATATCAAATCCGGGCCTTGAGCATGCTATGCCAGAGGTCTACCACTAGGGACACCCCACGCCAACACCTCATACATTTTCCATAACTGGTCCAATTGTACCCTTTGCCTCAATCTATATTTATTTCTCTTACGAAATATTTTACCAAAAAAGAAAACCCACTTTTTCTAAATGTGACTTCTATTTATATACTTCTTCCCTAAGTAATACTTTCTTGAAAAGAAAATGTATTCACTAACTCACCAACTTTTGTTTTTGGTGTGTAGCTTAAATTTTCCCACCATTCCCACTTTTTAACTTTTTTCATGCTTTCCTCCTGAAAGAACATTCTTCAGTGAAAGTCAGCTGATGTCTTGCCTTATTGCTTTGTCGTAAATAAGAAACACCTGTGTTTCCACGATGAAATCTCCTCAAGGTTTTATCAACGAGTACAAGGATACCCAAAGGTATTTTCCTGCTGGGAGCCAGCTGAGCCTCAGCCCTGTCAAGCCCCACTGCAGGCTCAGGAGGAGGGACAGGAGATCCTCTACCTGCCTGCTCTGTCCTAAGATCTAAGAATCCATCCCAGTCTTCCGCGGCTGAGAGGAACACTTCTCAGTTCTCAAACCATCAAGATAACTTGGTGCCTAGTTATCTGGAGATCCCGCCCCACACCCACCACTTCCTACCTTTCCACAGCTCCCTGACCTGCTCCCTGACCTGGTCACACTGTGAGAAGCCAGCCTTGAGCCTGGGGCCCAACAGCCTAACACAGGAGATGACAGGGCTGGAGTGCCCCTGTGCTGAGATCACAGCATCTGAACCCAGCCCCAGCAACACTTCCTGGTCAGGAAGCCAGAGCCCTGCACAGAGCCCCAGACAGCACGGAGTCCTGCAAGGACAATGACCCCACACCTGCAGTTGAGGGGGGTACCAGTGCCTGCTCCTGAGGGACCACACTTCTAAGAGCTCCTGGCGGCAGACCTGCGTCGCCTTTCTAGGAAAAGAACTTAGGCTTCTCTGACTGCCTTTCCTAGGGATTCGCATTTGCAGTTGTTTGAGTTTGGGGGAGGAGGGTTCAATGAGGGTCTCACATTAAGAGAACTAGGTGTGACCTGGTCCACATTTATAGACCATATCACCTTCTCCATGGCACTTGTCAGAAACAGCCTCGTCTCACACCTATCATACAGCAGACTAAAACAGGTCTTTAACTAGGAACACAGAAAGGAACTCTCGCCAACCCATGCAACTAGGCTGGGCAATCCAGGAACTCAGGGAGGCCCTGATTCAAAAACAAAATAAAACAGGCTAAGGTTATAATCAGTGCAAGGGCCCTACCCTCAATACAAGCAGTGAAAGGGAGAAGGAGAAACAAAAAGTAATACAAATACATTGCAAACCATGTTAAAATTTATTTTACCTTAATTGTAGTGCTAATCTGGAGAGAAATTTCCATTTGATCCTGTTGTTACATTCTCCCTGGACACTGTATGAAGCGGCAGACAGAGAGAGTGTAACGGTGATATGAATTCCCAGTATATCAGGACAAACACTTTAGAGCTCCAGTTCTCTAACACTTTCCCATCCAAGTCTGGCTCTGAGCTGTCCCCAAGTCTACATATGCACTGGACAGGCACCCTCCTCTGCTGCTATTGGATGGCATTCATATAAGTGGCCACTCTGTCCAAGAATTAAAAGTATTATGGAACTATTCACCTATGAATGCCTCAGTTTATCTTTCTTTATAGCAGCATAGTACTCTGTTATATGTAAATACATTTTTATTATCCATTCATCCGTCAATAAACTTTGAGACTGTTTCAAACATCTAGCTACTATAAATTCAGCTGTTATAAATATGGGTACATGTATCTTAGGTTTTAGTAAAGAAAGATCTATATTATCTGGGTTTTGTAAGAATCTTTTGGTTTGCATTTTGTATTCTGTATAACTATTTTGATGATGATAGTGTAGTAACTATTAACATTCTCCTGTTAAATTGCAAATAAATTTTTTCATAAAACAAACATATAAACAAAACATTATTGCAAAGATTCATTATCAATGCGGGAGGACTGTTTGTTGAATTTGTCCATTACTAAATCAGACATGTTAAAACACAACATCCAAATCTGGTTTTCTCTATATTTCTCCCTTTAACTCTTAGCTTAATGAATTTTCATGTTCTACTAAATTTTACATGAGGATGGTTGTTTTGCTTTCCTGAAAACTTTCTTCTTTTCTTATTATGCTATGTCTTTCATAGTATACTGTGATATCCTTTACTTTGGAGGCTGCCTTTTCTGATATTAATACACTTTGACCAGTGTTCTTATGATTAATGTTTGTATATTGTTCACTTCTTACACTCACAATTTCCACCTATATTTCAAATGTGTACCTTCTAGAAATCAGATAACGTTATTGCTTTTGGAAACTCATTTTGTTGAGCTGTGGGTCAGGAGGAAAACCAAAAGGCCAACGCCCTGCCATGAGCCAACCAGTACACAGGCTGGAAGAGAAGAAGAACCACACCTGCCCCCATAAGCAACCAACTGATCCAGGGGAACACTGGCTAAGCTGGTAGCTACTTAAGTGCACAACATCTTAATGCTTCTATTGTTTGATTGACTTTTCAGGGCAAAAGCCAGTGATCTGAGTATCTATTTAGAGGATAATCATATGCAATATAGAAACTATGAGGGATTTCCTGCAGTCTTGTATTTGAAATCCAAAATTGTTTCACTGTGTTATTGGATTCTATTTTGTGTTTTATTCCCTTTAAATAAAAAAAGAAAATCATTTTGTTTTGAAATGAGTATAAATTCACAGGTAGTTGAAGAATAAGATGTTCTAAAATTTCTTTACCCATTTTCAATTAATGGTTAACAGGTTGTAGAGATAATAGGGTGGGATCAAAACTAGGCAATGTTCTTCTTTACCAGAAATGTATCACAGATCTGATTTATCACCCACGCTTACATTAGGTAACTAGTGGTTTCATGAGAGCAACTCAAGTAGGTATGGGCGATATAGCATCATGGTTTTTAATGGTATTTCTTTAATGGGTTTTAGTTGTATTTCTTTAATGGATAATTAAGCTAAATTTCATGTTTTTTTAAGACTTTTGCTAGGTCACTAATGTGCCAAATAGGGAGCCAACCCAGTCTCTACCCCTGCATGCATGCAGGCCGCCATCAAGCCTGTCATCATTAAACAGCACAAGCAGGAAAAAGACTGGCAGGTTTCTATGGATGGGGCCCACTATACAAGCCCACCAGTCTCCATTTCCTTTCAGAACCTGCAGCCAAGCACTGATCAACAGAGCCACTCAACCACACCTTGGAGTAGCTGTGAGTGCCTGAAGAAGCCTGCCCTGCACCCCACCACCTCCCCAGGAACATGGGTTAAGAGAAACCCAGGTGCCTAACTCATTTCCCTATACTATGGATGGGTAGCCAATGTGGGAAGTGCCTAGGACTCCACAACACGTTGACCTTAAAGATCCTAGTGAAATATCAAGATGGAGGAGCAAAAGGCAATCTCTGGCCTCCAGCTCACACAGAAAAAGTCCAGGAGAACTAGACATGGAATAAAGTGGAAGTCCTACACCTGAAACTGCTGGGATGATGGCAACTGAAGTGAAGAAACTACTTCATGAGCCTGTAAAAGGAATGAAATAAAACATATCACAGATAGAAGAAGAAATGATAAACATAATAAAAGAATTGCTGAGTATACCTAAAGAAGACACAGGTTTAAAAGAAAAAGTGTAGCATATGAAAATGAAGACAATCTTGAATAGCATAAAGGAGAACTGGAGACATAAAATAGACTCAAACAAATATCCAGGAGATTAAAAACTCCTTTGAAAGTTGGCAGAATTGCTTGAAAGAAACTGAAGATAGACTTTCAAACCTTGAAGTCAGGATGACATCCAATGATCATGAGGAAAAGATCTCTAAAAACAACCAAGAAATAGCAATGCAGTGGTGGCAAGACAACACAAAGAAAAATAATTGAAGAGTAATAAGTGTCAGCAAAAGTAGTCAACACAGGTGACATAAAGAGACTATTTATAGAAGTAATAGCAGAGAACATCCGATGCATGGGAAAAGGAGCTGACATACCAATAAATGAGGCATATACACCTCCAACTAGCCATAACAAACATTAACCTACTCCCACACAAATAATAATCAAGGTTCCAGAAATTCAGCATAAGAACAGAATGTTAAAGGCTATTAGAGAAAAGAACAGATCACCAGTAAAGGAAAACTCATCATACTCATGATCGGTTTCTCAATCAAAACTATCAACTCAAGCAGAGCTTTGAGTAAAGTATTTCAAGTCGTGAAACCAAACAGCTTTCAACTCAGACTGATCTACCCTGCAGAAATATATTTCAAAATCAATGGAGAAATTGCATACTTCCACGATAAACAACTGAAAGAATTCATGACAACCAAGACAAGCCTACAAGGAGTATTGAAGGACATTCTAGAGAAACATAAAAATGACCACAGATCCAGGAACAGTAGCAGAGTGGGGTCACTGAGAGGAGCAGACAATTGAATGGAGGGAAAAATAGGGAGCTTAAGGCTAGCAAAGAGCACGGCAGAGATGAACCAGTGCATGCTGGCCACAACCATTCATGTAGATGGCCTCAACTCATCAATAAAAAGAAACACAGACACAGCAGATCAAAAACAAAGTGCACCAATATGCAGTGTACAAGAAACACACTAACTTGGAAGGAAATTCATGGACTGAAAGTCAGAGGAGAAAAAAACAGTGCTCCATGTGACAGGGAACAGAAAAAAGCAGAAGGAGCTTGCCCATCTATCACATAATAGGTAAGAATGATTTGGCATTTTGTACAATGGAAAGTTACTCAGGTATAAAGAAAGATAATCATGAGGCTCTTGGGAAATGGGTGCAACTTGTGATTGTGCACTTGGGTGAAATGGTTCAGACACACTTAGCTGAACATCATGTGGTCTCCCTGGAATAAAAAAAACTAAAGGAATTAGTGGGATCTAAAATGCATAATAGTGAAAGGGAAAGAGAAGGTGTAGCCATTGTTAATTCCCTATCATCTTATTTTAAAGTCTTGTATCACTTTCATTTGGTTTTGTTTTGATTGGTGTCATTCTATCCTGTTTTGTGTCATTAGGCCTGATGGTATGACAGCTCTTTTGAAGATAACAAGAGGCACTGTGGTAGTCATTGTTGATTTGCTATTATCGTCTTTTTGAAGTCCTGTATCCCTGTTACAGTCTTCTTTTAATTGACTTTATTCTGTTTTATTTTGTTTAGTTTTATTCTCTTAAAAACAAAACAATTATCAAACTGGTCTGTAGCTTAAGATTTCACAGTGTCGTCAGTGTAATCTGGTCGCAGGTCTGCCCCCCCAAACCCAGTGTCAGCATTTTTGCCCTTTTGGAAAATTGTCCTTAATTTCTTTTGAGTTTTTCTAATAAACTTTTTTTTTATTTGGAGTATTGGGGAAATTTATAAAATACATCCTAGACATTTCTACTTCACAGACAAATTTTGAACATACTTTGTTCAGTTTATGGCACTGGTGCGCCCGGAGCTCCAATGGAGAGGAACCGCTGCCTACAGTAGTTTTCCCAGGTCTCCATCAGGAACTGGATGGCACTGATTCGCAGCCCAGAGGAGGAAGCAAGGTTCCTTAGGATTTGGCGCTCCTAGGAAAGAAGGACTCTGTGAGAAACACTGAAGCTCTAAACTCCACATGAGATCCCTGTTCTGATCACACAGACCTTCCTGGAGCCCCCAGTGGGGACACTCGGGAAGCAAGGTATAAGAGAGCCCAGGACCACATCTCCTGCCTAGGAAAGAGTGGCAGGATGAAGGATTGGGACATAGGAGTGCAGCCCAGAGCAATCCTAGGAATGAGAGACCTGAGGTCTATGCAGGGTCTCAGAGCTTAGAGCACATAAAAATGGAGTCCCAAGCCCCTCCTGAAGCTGATCCAGGATCCCTGGAGATTCAGTGTTCCACAACCTGAGTACGCTCCGAGGCTTCCATGAGGCGATGCCTGAGGACACTGCTGATGACACACTGGGCCACACTTGAGAGCTGAAGGAAAGTGGTGCAGATGGCAGCAGCACGGTGCTCCTTGGCTTTTTTGTCCTGCTGCATCTGGGTAGAATCCTGGAAAGGGAAGAGTACAATGTTCTTAAACAGCTCCTGAAGAGAGATGGTATTACTGGGCCCTGCCACAGGCCACAAGATCCCAAGCAAAGATGGAGACTACTGATCAGGTCTGCAGCTCAGGAAGTCAGGACTGTGCCTCCCACTTCATGGTGAATTCCGGGTTCTGTTTGCCTGCAACCAACAACCTCTCACATAAGAGTGACCCTGTTGTGTGCAAGAATGGAGCTGGGATTTGGGCTCTGGACTAGGGGACAACAGGCCTTTATAACAGATGCCTGAAAGGAGTACAGGCTTGCCTTTCCTTCTGAGCCCAGCCACGCCCCATGACTCTCAGCATCACCCATGACGAGGTCAAGAGGGAACACCATCATGTGAGGCTTTTCCATACTCACTCGGCTCTTCATGATCATAGGTGAGGGCCAGCATGGCACCATGGGTAGAAGTGGCCCTGCCCTGATTGGCTCCAGCTCCTGAGTCACAGATACAGTCTGCTTCTTCTTTGCAATAAAAGCTCGAGGTGGCTTTAGAGGCACATGTCGCAGTGGAGCTGGTACTGCACTTGACTCTGGCTCCAGAATGGCTGATGGATCTGCTTCTGGTTTACAGGCTGCTGCTGCAGCTGATTCTCCCTCTCCAGTAGGACCTGGCACTGGGGCTGGTGCCATAGCTGCAGGAAAAAGGTGCTCAACATCACTGCCTTGTTCTGAACCATTACCTGCTGCCAGAAATATCTTCCATCCCTGATTCCAAAACATGATCTTCTCAGACTGTGGTCTACCAACTCAGGGTCCTGAGGCTCATGTATGGGCCTGGCCTGACCCAGCCAGAAGCCTCATCCTCATGTGCTTAGATGGACCCATCCCAGCCCTCCTCACCCTCAGTCTTGGCTCTCATGGTCTCCATGTCTTCCAGCTCTGCCAGTAGGAGGAAAGCATGGTGCTCCAGGTCTGAGCCAGGCATGTGCAGCTGTATATACTCCACCAGCTTCTTAAGGCACACAAACTCCGGAGGAAGATTGAACTGTTCTGAGTACTTTTCAAGCCATGTACCCAAGATGGTAGAGATGGCACTGAGGGCAGATGGGTTTGCAGTGTCACAAAACCCAGCAAAAATGACAGAGAACCTCCCCTAGTGGGACAACAGATTGGCTATTCCCCTTCTTCAGAGAAGCCCATAAACTGCTGTGTGGAACTGGAGGGGACCCTGTTCATGGTAAAGTAAACTGGTCAACAGGTTTTGCTCCAACCCATGACTCTGGTGACATCTCAACCTGCAGTCCATGTTACTAGGTTGTGTCTATCTCTGAGACACCTATGAAGTGGTCTTGTCTTCCCATCCACACTTCTATTGAGAGGTGCAGCTACCCCTTACAGTCACCAAGTCCCCTAAAAACTACTAGCAAAGTAGCAAGGCTGTAACAAGCATGCTGCTTCCCAAACAGCCAGTGTGTCCCAGTGAGGGATGGGGTGGACACATACAGCAGGAATGCGCTGTGGTGGGCAAGGAGCTTCACAGGGCGTGACTCAAATCTCTGGGCTCCACTATGTTCCCTGGTCTAGGACCCCACCCACAGCTCTCATTTCCTGCTCCTGCAAGGGAAGCCTCTGACCTCCACCCACCATCAGGAAACACATGTAAGAGAGGTGGTGTTTATCCCCCATCCTATCACATCTCCCGAATTCCCTACTCTGGACACACGCGCCTTCCCTCTTGAGTCAAAGCCCACTCACTTTTTCAGTTGATCCAGAGTCCTGCCATTCTTACTGGAGCAATGGAGGCTTTGGCTGTATGTGGAGGCCATGAGACTATCACATCTGTAACCAGTATGACAAAATGGTACTTTAAATGTGAGAGTTACTCCTTAGGGACAAATGGCTTCTCCAAATTTCTACAAGCTAAAGACTTAACCTCAACTAACTCTTTCCTTAGTCCAGACAAAAAGAGAGACTATGCAGATGCAAGAAGTCAAGCAGGTCAAGTCCCATTCCTGTCCAGAAGGGAGGGAGGGATTGGAAGGTGTCTGGAAGACATGGAGCAAGCCTAAAAGGGTGTCTTCTTTCTTTTTCATGCCTTCTCCCTTCTCTACCTTGCTATGAAAGACTCTGCGCACTTGGACACTGTCAGTTGGTGATCTCAGGTCAAGATAGCACCTCTGTCTCCTGGGAGGAAGGTTAAGGTAAATCTTTCTCTTTACCCAGAATAAATAGCTTCCTTTGATTTTTTTCTGGAATGAGTCAATGAACCTGAGAAGATGGACCTGGGAGCCTGGTAATGCACCTGCCACAACTTCTTATGGCTTCTTGGGTTACTGGCTACTCTGACATAGAAATAAAGCCTAGGAGACAAGGTATTTCCTTAGGCTTGAATTGGGCTAAATACCCAGAAACATGCCTATGTACAAATACTGCTTCATATCTATGTGAGACATGAATGAACCCAAACATCTCCTTCCCAAATAGCGCCATGGGGTCCAAGACCCAGTCTCCCCACAGCACCACCTCCCCCAGATTTTTCTCTGTCTGCATCAAACAGAAGAAGCTCCCAGATGGAGTCCAGGGTCTCCCATACAGATGGGAAACTTGCTCTACTCTTTCAAGTAAGTGAGGACCAAGATTGAGAGCTTCTCCATGTGGATGAAAGGAGAATGTCACACACAGGTCGACTGTGGCACTGGATAACCTGTGTGTACAACCAAGCCTCCGACAGACATTTGCAGGCTCCTTTGGTCCTGATCACACCTATTAGCATCCCAATTTCCACATAGC
This sequence comes from Cavia porcellus, assembly GCF_034190915.1. Lineage (NCBI taxonomy): Eukaryota > Metazoa > Chordata > Mammalia > Rodentia > Caviidae > Cavia > Cavia porcellus. The sequence continues at coordinate 30,585,302 of NW_026947510.1, read as the reverse complement.
AAACTGAGTCGCTTAATAATGCAAGGTATTCCCAAGACCAACCCAAATGGTGCTGAGCTCCCCTGGCCTGTAAGATGATGCACAAACCTTTTCAATAGCTGATCTAACACCTGATCCATGGTGCCAAATGCTTGGTAGTTTTGCAAAAACTTTTGTAGGAACAATGGGTTCCCTTGAAGCAGGGAGGACACAAGATGGTTGACCATCGTCTCGCTTATATCAGCCTTCAGAAATTCCAAGCAAGCTGGGATATCCACACTCTGACTGGATTTCTTTTCACCCTGTATTGCAGTTAAGATGGAAACAATAGTTGTATTAATCACTTGTCTATCTCTAGGACTAATATGCAACACAATTTAAGAGGCACAGAGGCTTATTTGGGCTCATGGTTTCAGATAATTTAGTTCATGGTTGACTCCGAGGCAGAAACACTATGATCCAAACAAATGGCAGAGGAAAGCTGCTCAACTCTTACAGCCAAAAGAGAGAGGCAGAGAGAAAGGAAGAGACTGGGACAAAAATACGTCCTCCAGAGTCACACCCACAGTGACCCACCTCCTCAAATCAGGCCCCAACTCCTAGCAACATATTCAGCTATGGAGTCATCAGTTCATTAGTCCACTGATGAGTATGTCACCCACACGGTCAAATCACATCTGAAAGCCCCACTGCTAGATACATGAGACATCTGGGAATATTATACACCTAAGCCACAACCTTAGAAAACTGCCAAATGACAAGAGACATTATGGTAGACATTGGTATCTCCCTATTGTCTGGCTTTGCAGACCTAAAATGCCTTCATCATTCTGTTCTGATGAGTTTAGTTCAGTATGTATTCACTGTGTGAGAAGATGTGGGCAACTATTTGGAAGAAAACAAGAGACAATATGACAAGACAGTGAAGATCTCCAGGGGTCTTGCTTTGAATTCTGTGTTTCTTAAAATAATTTCCTTAAGATCTGGGGTTTTTTTCTGTTTAATTTTACCCTCTTTAAAATAAAAATTGAAAAAGGAAAACTGTCAAATGACTCTGCCATAAAATAATGTGAGAAAACCACAGACTACGGATATACACACACACGTACATGTACACATACACTTACACACACAGAGGGAGGGCCTGGATACACACAAAAGAGATTAGAGCAGTGCGCTGGCCTTTGCTGACCTGTCCTTGGCTACTGTGTGCCCCACTTTGTCCCTTCTGAGAAAATGGCCACAGGCGTCGAATGAGACGAGGAACCCAGTTTCTCCAGACATGGCTGAGTCGTCCCCTGTGAGATCTCCTGGGGCCGAAGCCTTGGGAAGTAGGGAAGCAGCAAGAAAACATCCTCAAGTGTCCTATGTCTCCAGACAAGTGAGCAAGCTTCAGTTAGTTAAGTTACCTGGCGCTTGGCAACAGGGTTCCGAGTTTGATCATCAAGGAAGTGAGGTCATCTCCTGGGGTCTCCTTAACTGAACTTTTCATTTTACTGGACTTCAAACAGTCCCTGGGCTGCTGACTGCCCCAAACCTACACTAGATACAAACCAGACACATGCAGGGACACAACATCATCTGACCCACCCTCCCCAGGCAGACCAAGGGTTACCTGTCAACCCAAGAAACAGGTGGACCCTGCCACTCTTAACTCATGGTTAGGTTAAGTACGACATGGTTTAGGGCTAGAAGTTAGGGTTAAGTTTTGTTGTGAAGGTCAGAGTTTGTTTCAGGGTTAGGATTTAGAATTAGGGTTCAGGGGTAAATAAAGAGCTATGATTTAAGGGGTAGGGTTGGTTCCTGCTTTAGAGCTAATTTTTAAGCTTTATGGTTAGGTTTGGAGTTAGAGATGGATTTCTGTTTTATTGTTTGAGTAATTGAAAAGATTACATAATGATTTACTGCTAAGGATTTGGTTAGGATATAGTTGCATTTAGAAGTTAAATGTTACGCTGACAGTTTTGTTTGGATATTTATAGATGTGAGAGTTAGGGGTTAGGATTAGAATTACCTTTATAGCTAGCTATATTGATAACAAAATTAGAAGTCTAACTAAATTTGAAAACATTTAAGATATTTGGCTTTCAACAGTTCTTTGTGGTTTCTAATATTTAAGTATCCCACGTACACCTTGAACCATAAAAATGTCTTAAAGCACTCATATGCACACCACCATTTTTCTGTTTTCACAGTTTCTGCCAAACATCCTCTTAGAAACTCATTTTGAAGATTCATTTAACCTTTTCCATTTTAGATAGCATCTTTATTAAATATTGAATTGTTATAGCTATAAATTATGTTAACAGTTACTATTCTTTGAATGCATTTTTGTGCTTAAACTTTGACAGTGCTTATTACAGCTGAAGAGTATGTAGAGGAAGTAAGTATGCAAGAAACAGAAACTTAAGGTGGTCAGTTTTCAAGACAAAGTAGTTAACTTTGAATGGAAAATTTCTAGTCGTTCAAATTGCCTGATCTAGGGGCCTAAGAAAAGTCAGCACCTCCTGAGAATGGGCCATGCTGGGACTGGGAGTAGCTGACCAACACACCAACTAGCCAGCCTTTCTGGTAAGCTGCACAAGCCATGTAAGACCCAGGAAGAGAAAAGTCAGATAGCACCTCCCATGAGCCTAGCAGCACATAAATGAGGCTCACCAACTCCTTCTTTCCCGCTCAAGCAATTGGCTGGTTCGTGGGTAGGCTGAGTTGATAGCAGCTGAGATACAAAAAGCAACTGAATGCTTGTATTGTTTGACTTTTCAGGCGAGGGGCCAGCGGACTGAGCAACTATAGGGAGGACAGCAGCATGCAGTAGAGCAAATATGGGGGATTTTATACTATATTATTTTTGAAGTCAGATATTGTTCTCACTGTTTTGTTTTGTTCTCATTCATTGTTTTGCTTTGTTCTATATACTGTTTTGATTGGTTTTACTCTGTTTTGTTTTGGTTTGATTTTTCTATATCTGATAGAATGGACAACTATTGTAAAGATAAGCTATACTGTAGTAACAATTGTTATTGTCCTAATATCTTGATTTGAATTTCTTTATCATTTCCCTGATTTCTTTGGATAGGATTTAACCTATTTTGTTTTCTTGGGTTATATTATCTTTAAAATAAAAATTTTAAAATTTGCCTAATCTGAAAAGTCTCTATGCAAATGGGACCTGAAGGGAGAGATAAACTAGTGAGAAAGCCTTCATTAAGAAACATAGATGTGAGTGGAAAAGGGAAAAGAAAGGCATAGAATGATCCATTTTCACAACAAGATATCTAGGACTAAGTGGAAACATAATAACCACAAGATCACATTAAAAGCTCTAAACAGGATCACCTACTCCTGGGAAACACCCATAGTAAAGAACAGATGGTATTATGAAGAAATCCAATTTGGAGGGGGACCAGGAAACTGCCTTATCAGGAGATAATGAAACATAAGTGAGGTCCAGAAAAGGCTGCACCCCTCATGGTACTCAGGCATGAACGGGAATGAGGGGAAGGGATCTGATGCTGGGGACAGACTGCTTGCTGTGACTTGCATAGCAGAGACCCAACCTTGCAAGGCTGAATTAAAGCCTCACATTCACTGCTCTTTATGCTTTTGAGTCCTTCCTTAAGGCTGAGCAAGCAAATGCATTTCTCACAAGTAGAGACCAGGTTTTCTGGGTAAGCATCAAGGAGTTAAATCAGGCAACGCAACCTAATTACACAAACTAATTCTTTAGAAGTTGTTCAGTTACAAGCTGAAATAGGGTCTGTGTAACATGAATTTTTATTTTCTGTATAGTGAGCAGTTTTTCAGAGAATAAACCCAGGACATGGCTACCGCATAAGAACAAAATATATAGTGACGTTTACATGTACATGTTATTACTTCAATGGAAATATGCTAAAGTAGCTCTTATCTTGACTTATATATTAGAGAATCATTTAAGTTTGAATCATTTAATTTTGCCCAAATGCTCTTACTTAAAATCAGGGTTCAGGACTGGGGATTTAGCTCAGTAGCTTCAGCACGTACTTGGTAAACACAAGATTGTGAGTTCAATCCCCGGTACCAAAAAATAAAAAGCAGGGTGAATGAAGAAGATCAAATACAACCACTTAACTGTTTGAGTAAATTAATAAGCACGTGTTTGAAATTCTGTGACCCTGTCCTAAAATAAAGCTTTATTTTAGAGTAGTTTTGTAAGTCTTTAAAATCTGAACAAAGTACAGAGGTTTCTCCTGTAGCCGCAAGCTAGTTTCCTGTTTTGCTAACATCTAGCCCTAAACCTAATGCTAAGCCAAGGTGCTTTAGTAGCAAGAAAGAGAAAACTAGCTTAACTGGATGTGATACTTATTTATGTATTTTGAACAATAACATAGAACAGCGGGAGCTGTAGTGCAAAATGCCCAAACACTCGTGTGCAAGTCGAGGAATGAAGCACAGTAAATTGAGTGCTCCAGAAACAAATGCAATTGCATTCCCGCAGCCGTGCTGAGACAGCTGCTTATCAGGATTTAGGCATGGTGCAGGCTTCTTTGCACACCCCGATACAGAAGAGAAGCCACAGCACACTGAGAAGCAGAGCCCCTCAAGCCTCCTGCTCCAATCTAGCTAGGACCTACTCAGTGGGCAGGATGTTTGCATCTTTATCACATTTGGCACATATACTGTTAAACCTATTTTCTAGAAACACCTATTTCCTCTTCAAAGCACACATGACTTACAAGGGAAAGAAATGTTTGTTATAAACATTTAATTCAGCAACTTCTCTATTAAGAAATGCAGAAAAATTTGTGATATTCTGGATAAATAAGTGTTTCATTGGCCTTTGGTTATAACAAAATGCTACAGCAATATTGTAACATGGTATTGTTATTCCCAGTTTAACAGAGAAACTGAGGTTTACAGAGGCAAAGTAATCTCATTTGAAGTATTTAATACACATCTTACTTGAGAGATAGTGCACTGGACCTAAAGAATGCCAGTGATTATGATACAGAATATCACTTATGAATTCAAAAGATACATAAATCATGCAGGAAGATACACTAGGTTATCTCATTGAAGCACTGGAACACTCACCTTATCCATCTGTATTTTTTCACTGTTGGTTCAAGGTTAGTAAAGTCCCGTTTCTCAAGGCCCACTCCCATCAGGGCAAGAAAACAAAAGGGCATAAGTTGCCTCAGGACAAAGGACTCCTGTTCCACCATGTGCAGGCTCCAACCAGCAACATCTCCTGGAGATCTAGCAACTTTCTAGGTCTCATTCATTAATCTACAAGCCCAGTGCACAGGTCCAGACACAGGACCAGATCAAGTCTACATACACAAGACAAGCAATACTAGAGAGAATGCGTGTCAACCTTTAAAATGAACTGTAGCAGGAAGAATGTCAAAAACTCTAAAGTCATTTGGCTTATCAAGGTACATGCCATATAAGAAAATATGGCACCTTATAAAGAGTGACGAAAGACAAGAATAAGTCATGGCAAGATGCAAAAGCAACAGTATAAAAATTAAAATCATGAGACAGTCATATTTTCAAGGAAATGAAGTGGAAAAGTGAGTCACATATGGTGGTGCACACCAGTAATCCCAGGACTCTAGGATGAGGCAGGAGGATCAGTGGTTGATGCTAAGCTTGGGCAACTTAGCAAGATCTGATCTCAAAATGAAACATTAAATTAAATTTAAAATAAAATAAAAGGTTGTAACTTGGTAAAAAGGCTCTAGGCCCAATATCCAGCAGAGAAGAAAGAAAAAGAAAAGAAAGAGAGAGAGAGAGAGAGAGAGAGAGAGAGAGAGAGAGAGAGAGAAGAAAAAGGAAAGAGGGAAGCAAGGAAAGAGAAAAGGGAAATTTTCAGTTCCATTTGTACTCTGATTCCTACATTTTCTCATCTCTGGTGATGAGCATGTCCTTTATTTCAAAAAAGAACCAAATGCAGCCTACGAAATGTACTCAGTGGCACCCAGACAGCCATGTGTCTGTCTTAAAGGTAATTCACTCTGAAAACGTATGGAGAATGAGTGTGAATGATTTTCCCATGACCTTTCCCTCTAGCGGGAAGAATAGATCTTGTTAATCCAAACACAAAGGCAAGTAACAGTATGAAACCTCAGCTATGAGAAAGCGAAAAACCAGGAGAATATATAGAAGACCCAGAAAGGAAAGCTAGGCTCCCATCTAAGTAGGTTCCTGTAGATGCCAAGACAACCTTGTAGCAATCATCACTGGCATCCTCCATCTTCTGGATTTCACAGGTGCCATGATCAGGCATAAGTAGCCTGTATTTTTTCTGACAATCAAGTGCTTGTATGGCTTACCAAATGCCATGAGGCACAATGGCCGATGAGGCTTTGCCATACAGCTTTTCCAAACTGGTAAACTATAATACAGTAACAAGGTAGCAGGTGTGGTTATCAGGTGTGGTATTTACCAAAAGTGTATCCAGAGCAGGCTTGACCAGGAAAAGTCCAATGTTGAGCCCATTTTAAATCTGTCTCCTGACATTATGGCCCTCTGTGCCTGTGTCCTATGAGAGCACTGCGGTAGCTCAGGAACTCAGGAGACTGGCATTCATAGAAACAGTTCTCTTGTCTTGGTGGTTTTGAGCATAATGCTATTATGATGACACATGGACAGTATGCACATAGGACAAATATGTCTCCATGCATTGTACGTATGACAGATTTATCTAAATTCCTATTTTCCAAGTGATTATTGCTTATCTTTCCTTTTTTTCTAAGTCTGTGAACATCCAGACATAGCCACTATCCATGAAACATCGGTAATTTCTGAACTATTCCTATTCCAGGAAAATAAACAACTATATATACTACTTAAAGTTGTGCCTATTGGGAAGACATACCACCTCATGGCCCTTCAGGATCACCTAGCGGGACTGATTCTACAACCCTGTGGTCATTCTCTCTCAGGTGATACCAATATGCCATCTGAACTATCTGTAAATCAGACCTGGTCTTTCCTCCAGTCAGTTCATCACAGAAATCTTCCCATGGAACCTACACAGCAAGGAAAGCAGTTGTGTCCCTTTAACAGGATTACACACTATTGAAGATACTAAAATTGGAGTTAGGAGGGGGTAGAGTAAGGAAGTAATGGCCAACACTTAGGAAACTTGTCAGGAATGAGGTAGGGTTTTTCTTAATGTTCCTGTTCTATAAGAGAGAATCCAAGTAAGTCAATTCATACAGGTTATCCAACTAGCTAATGTGGGATCTTGAAGTTGAGCAATCTTACTCCTGAGTACTCTAAACCTCTACTCATAACACTTTAAGCCCTGAGCAACCAGAAACTGAAAAGAAAACAAAGTGGTGTTGTGTGCTTGAAACCCTAGATCTCAGGAATCAGAGGTGGGAGGATCACTGGATCCTGGGAATTCAAGACCAGCTAGCGCAATAAAGAAACCAATCTCGAAAAAAGAAGAAAAAAAAAAGGAAAAAGCAGATCATTGATAGAATGGCAACAATCTATTGGAGGCTACTAAAGTCCTTTAGCACCATCTGCTGTTGGTCCAAGGCTGGCTGTAGTAAATACTTACCCTCATAACTCATGGGATTTTCACCAGTTTACTGAAACATGCAAATTTTGTTTTTAAATTTACAGAGAAAAAACACAGAAAAGAAAAACAAAAAACAAGCATGCAGACAACTATGCTATGTTCTTCTCTGCCTCTGGGTCATTTTTCAAACAAAAATTTAGGTTATTATCCTCATTTTAACAAAAATGGTGCTTCTAAGTAGATGAACAACTAGAAAAGGAGTGAAAATTAGATAGTGAAGCCAACATGGGCTGCTCTGGCTTTGGGATCAGAAGACACTGTGCTAGCATTCATCTTCTGCACTTGAATATCGGTAACAGATTCTGTGCTTCCTTCTAACACAGTTTGCCGCCTCATAGGAGCTGCTATAACTGAAAAGGTAAAAAAGATCCTTAAAAGATAAGGCTGGACTACAATGTAGGCCTCACTAGGACTGAGGCCTGACTAAGCCCCAGGAAGACTTTGTGACACTGGAACCAAGCCATTCAAAAGCAGGCAGGAGATCAGTTTCCAGGTTGCAAGAAAAATGTCCAGAGAAGAAGACACTGATTCAACTATTCTTTTCTTTAAAATACAACCTGAATTTTAATGCCTAGCATGCTCCAATTTTAGCCATTCATACCTATTGTTTGAACAAACACATGCTCTCCCATGTGAGCACACAAGATAGTGATAGAGAAGTCACACATCAGGTTCCCAAGGGAATTCTATCCAGCCTCTTGATGCAGAAGCAGTGTCTTCAGAAGCTGAATATTTGTGGGGGGAAAAAGAATCCAGGCATGGTTGTATAAGCCTGTAATCTCAGCAATCTGGCAAGCTGGGGCAGGAGGATCAACCCCAGGACCGGGAGGATCAGCCCCATCTGGACAACCAAAGGACTTAGTAAGGCCCTATCTGAAAAAATTTTTTTTTAAATTTTAATGGCAGGGGATATAGCTCAAGTCCCTGGCTTCAATTCCCAGTTTCTCAAAAACAAATATTCAAATAGAAGCCAGTCCTAAAGGTTCCAATAAAAAAAATTTGACCCTGTAATAGTTTGTCTATCTGCATACTATTCTTAAACTAACCTCTTTCAAATGAAAATAAACTCAAAAATGAAGAGACAACACTAATAAATGTAAATACACATGCACCCAACTGTGTAAAACAAATATTAATAGACATGAAGAATCAAATAAACACTACCACTATCACAAACACACAAGTCAACCAAACAAAAACATCAACAAATAAATACCAGAAGTGACCAAGCTTGTGAACAAACCATCATAGTACATATCTACAGTGTTCTAACTCTGGAAATCAGAATATGCATTCTTCTCAGCTGCACGTAGGATGTAATCCAAAATAGACCACATACTACCTTACTGAATATGCTTGAGTAAATGAAAAGAAAATGAAGTCACCCCGTGTATATTATCAGACTATACTGTGATGAACTGGAAATCAATAGCAAAAGAAAACACAAAAACTCCATAAACATGGAGAAATTAAATAACATACTTGTGAACAGCCAGTGAGCCACAGATGAAAATGAAGAAATTAAACGTTATCTACAATTAAATGCTAGTGCCAGTACAACACACTGAAACATACAGGACATAATGAAAGCACTCCTAAGGGGAAAATGCAGTAGTTAATTCTCATATCAAGAAAACAAAACCAGTTCAAATAAAAAACCTAAAATTGAACTTCAAACCTCTGAAAAAAGAAATGAAAACCAAATCTCTTACAGGGGAGGAAATTATAAACGTCAGAGCAGAAATTAATGCAAATGAGACTAAGAAAATAATACAAAAAATGAATTTAAGAGTTGGTTCTTTGAAAGATTAAATAAAATTGAGAAACCTTTGGCCAACTTTATCATAAAAAATAAAGAAAAGACTCAAATTCATGCTTCACTAAGAATGAAAATGGTGAAATCACAGCAGATCCTGTAGAAATCCAGAAGATCATCGATATGTATTTTGAGGACCTTTATTCTAATAAGATGGAAAAATAGAAGAAATGGACAGATACTTAGGTGCATATGAATTACCAAAGCTAAATCTAGAAGATGTAAAAATTCTAAATTATGCAATGAAAATTGGAGAATTATAAAACTAACAACAAAAAAGCCCAGGTCCTGTGGACTTACTGCTGAATTCTACAAGAAATTTAGAGATTTAATGCCACTATTTCTCAAAATCTTTAATGAAGTTGAAACACAAGTAGTACCCCCAAATTATTTCATGGAGGCAAATATCACCCAATACAAAAGCAAAATAAAGACCCAAACACAAAGTACAACTATAGGAAAAATTCCCTACTGAATAAAGGGCAAAAATCCTCTACAAAATACTGGAAAACAGAATTCATCAAACCATCAAGAAGATCATACAGCATCACCAAGTAGGATTCATCCAGGGGATGCACAGATGGTTGAACATATGCAAACCAATAAATGTAATACACCATATAAACTGAGTCAAATATGAAAATCAAATGATCATCTCAATAGATGCATGAAAAGCATTTAATGAAGTCCAACACTCATTTGTGATTTTTTAAAAAAGCCCTACAGAAAATTAGAATAGATGGTCTTCATCTCAATCTATAAACTCCATCTATGACAAACCAATAGCCAACATCATACTAAATGGGAAAAATAAGAAAGTTTTCACTCTAAAATCAGGACCACAAGGACTTCCATTATCATCACTCCTATTCAGTGTAGTTCTACAAATGGTGGCCAGAACAACTAGACAAGAGAAATTATAAAAGGAATGAAGATAGGAAAGGAATAAATTATCGTCATTTGCAGATGACATGTCGTTCTACAGAGATAACCCTCAAAACTCCACCGAAGACTTCTAGATATAAGAATCAAATTCAGCAGTATATCTGGATACAAAGTCAACACTGAAAAATCAACTGCATTCCCATACACAAATGACATACTCACTGAGGGAGAAATTAGGAACATAACATCGTTCACAATAACTTACCAAAAAAAATAAATACTTGGAGTCAATATAATAAAGTAAGTAAGAGATCTTTACGTTGGAAACAATAGTACTCTGAAAAATGAGCACAAAGAGGATATCAGAAAATGTAAAGACATTCCTTGCTCCTGGGTAAGAATAAGGAACATAGTGAAAACAGTAATGCTTCCAAAATTGTTACACAGATTTAATGCAATCCCAATCAAATACTATTGGAATGCCCCATCCCAGAGACCTAGAGAAATCATTCCTAAAATTCATGTGGAACCAGAAGAGATATATGCAAGCAAAAACAATTCTTGGAAATAAAGGCAAGACAGGGGCATCACAATCCCTGACTTGAAACTATAATACAGAACTACTAGAATAAAAATAGCATGGTATTGGCAAAAAAACAGACCTGAGAATCAATGCAACAGAGCAGAAGATACGAGAACAACTCCAAACACAATCAGCCACATTATCTTTGACAAAAAGGCCAAATACATTCACTGGAAGAAAGCATCTTTAATAAATAGTTCTGAAAACATGGCTTTCTACATGCCAAAGACTGAAGTTTGACTTATGTCTATCAGCATGAATTAAAATAAAATCAACATTGATCATAGTTCAAAATATTGAACCAGAAACACAAAATCTGTGGGAAGATACAATAGGTAGAACTCTTTAGACACAGGTGTAGGCAAAAGTGATATATGCACACCCCTGTTTAGAGCAGCACAATATAATAGCTGAATTTTGGAAACAACCTAAATGCAGTCAGCTGATGAAAAGGACAAAGAAGTTGTGGGCTTTTATATAATGGAGTACTACTCAGCCACAAACATTTATAACTAAATGAATAGATCTTGGCACCATGCTATTAAGTGAAATAAATCAGCCAAATCTGCAAATATTGCAGTCTCTCTGGTATGAGAAAGTCAAAGTATAAATAAGGTTCTAAATGTATAATAGATACTTTAAAATAGGAAGAAATTTTTTCTTCTTTTTTGAAGAAATTTTAATGAGAACATGCAGGAATTGAAAGCAAAACCTTACCAATTAAATTCAGGTAAATTTCAATTATGAAGTAATAACCCTGTAAGTCTAACAGTCTCACAGATAATTTTAAAATCATCTTCCAATGGGGGAGAACAAGGAAGGAAGCTAAGCTCCCCTTCTCCCCCCTCCCCCTGCCCTGTGATCAACCAGCTGATTTGGGGAACTGTATTGTTGGATTGACTTTGCTAGTCTAAAGCCAAGCAACTATTTAGACAAATACAATATGCAATACAGTAACTATTGTAGATTTCTTTCTGTCTTAGGACTTTTTAATTTTGTTTCACTGCTGTTTTATTCCCTTTAAAATCAAATTTTAAAAAATCATCTTTATCAATTTGGATTATATAAAAAATAACAAATTTGACCTCAGATGTTTTGTTGACAGTTACACATATTACTACCTATTTGTAGTGAGGACATTTTTTAATTTTCAAACAAAGCAAGACCAAAAAATGCCTATATATATGATTAGCATTTATTTTTCCAGCACATTTAAGTATCTTCTTTGATCTCCAGAGTTTAACATAAAAATAAATAAGTACCACTTACTGTAGTTTTTTGGTTGTTGCTTTTGTTGTTGTTGTCATTTCATTTTTTATACTGGAATCAAAATCACCATCTTGTGCTTACCAAGTAGGTGTCATGCCCCTGAGCTATATCTCTAGCCCTGCTGTAGTTTTTCAAGTGAATGAATTGTAAGAAGGTAAATTCATATATTTTATATTTAAGTAAAGGGTGGTAAGATACTAAATTATTGGTATAATTAATTTTACAAACAGTTTGTGGAAACAACCAGAAAATGTCATTCACTTATAGAAGTTCTTACAAGCTTGCTGTCCTTTTTATTTTATTTCTTGTGAAAATATAAGCTTTATAAACACTTCTAGTGCTTGAGCCAAAAATTCTTTTTAAGTAATTTTGTGAAAATTAAAAGATGATAATTTTCCTATTCCACTCAACTTAACTGCCTAATGCATTTATATATTTTTTTTTAATTTTGAAAGTAGTAAAGTACAACAGAACAAGACAGAATAAAGCCAACTGAGACCGTAGAGTGAAATTGGTACAGAACTTCACAGCAGGTTACCAGGAAGACAATAATAGGTATCAGAGTATATTTCGTTATCTTAACAATAGTTGTTCTTTCAATCATGTATATCAAACTAAAATGGAATACAGAACATTACAAAACTTATCAAAACAGAATATTGAATAAAGCTATACTATTAATCAGAATAAAGCAAAACAGCAATAAAATTATTTGCCTTCAAAGACAAGGTAGAAGGAAATCCCCCTTATTTGCTATGGTCAACGTCCCAAGAGATGCTCAGATTTCTGGTTCCCATTGGATAACGGGGAGACAGGGGATGGGGTTAGGGGAAGCGGGATGTCTGACTCTAGGCCATGCACCAGTAAGTTCACTATTGCTTAGCAGGGAGACAAGCTGGTTGCTGGGTTTCCTGGCATCCTAAGTTCCAGCATGGTGTGGATCTCAGGAGACACTAGGGGTTCTCCCCCTGGAAAGGCCACAGTCTCAGAAGAAGTTTTTCAAAAGGAAAAGGAACTAAGGGGCAAGGGAGAAAGGAAATAAGGGGAAAATGAGAAAAGAGACATAAAATGGAAACACCTATTTAATAAGAAGGATAAGAGGGGATGCAGGGAGGGAAGTAGAATGGGAAAAAGGAGGAATGAATGTATATCATGTACAGGACCAAATTGCTAATGATGAATATTATCATTATGTATATCTAAATTATACCAATAAACATAAGTTTTAAAAATCAATAAGTATCACTACAATTGTAATGGAGCACCTCAATACTCCACTATCACAAATAGAACACTACACAAAAAAAATCAATAAAGTAATATCAATGTTGAACCAAATCCTTGAACAAATGGCCTTAAGAGATAGTCACTGCATTACACCTAACAACAAAATACACATTCTTCTCAGCAGTACATGGGACTTTCTCCAAAATACACCATATGCTAGCCAATAAAGAATACTTAAATATATGCAAAAACTCAAAATTAAACCAAGCATAATGTAAGGTGATAGTGTGATGAAACTAGAAATCAATGACAAAAAAGCCACTATAAGTGTACACACAGATGGAAATTAAACAACTCCTGAATAAAGAATGAGTCATAGATAAAGTTAAGGGAAAAATCACACCATTCCTTTTTCTTTTTTTCTTTTTTCTTTTTCTTTTCCTTTTTCTTTTTCTTATTTTAAAGATAAAAAAGAAATAACAGAAAAATCAAAAAACACACAAAACAGAAAAAAGCAACAAAAGCAAAATGACAAAAACATAGAATAGCTATACAGGTTTGGAAAAGAGGATGATAGAAATTTAACAGCGATTGTTATATTGCATATTGTTATATTCAAAATAGTTGCTCAGTTACCAGATAGATGAATGAAACAAAACAGTAAAACTGAAGAAAACATTGGATTTCAAAAACGAGACAGAAGGAAATCCCCCACAGTTGCTATAATGCATATTATTATCCTCCAAATAGATGCTCATACTACCTGCAAAGTCAGTCAAACAATACAAATATTAAACTACTTTTTCTTACCTCAGTTATAATGATTGCAGCCTGACTTCCTCCAAATCAGCCCATTGCTTGTGCATGTTGTGGGTTGCTTTTCTTGTCTCGCAGCCCAAACACTGGGTGACCCACAGGAAGGCATGGTTTGGCTTCTTGATTCTCTTTGCATTCCCCATGATGGCTGCTCTTGGCTCATGGGAAGATACAGTTTGGCTTCTTGGTTCTCTTTTCATTCCGCTATGGCCGCTGCTCCTGGCTCATGGAAAGAGATGGTTTTTGACAACTTCTATAATCAAACTATAAAGCCAGTATGACATACTGGAGCCCATAGAACACAGTGAAGGCAGTCCTAAGAGGAAAGTTTATAGCAGTGGATGCCCACATCATAAAAATAGGAGCCCAAGTAAATGACCTAATAATGCATCTCACTGCCCTAAAGAAAAGGATAATCCAAATCTAAAGTTAGTACAAGGAAGTAATTTATAAAGACCAGAACAGAAATTGATGAAATAGGGACTTTAAAAAGTACAAAGAGATTGATGTAGAAGATTGTGGGTTGATAGATATCAGGGCAGAGAGCCTCTCTGAGAAAAACAATTTAGATGTTAGAATTTAACACATTGGAATAGACCAGACAAAAGGAGGGGGATTCTCATGACCAAAGAAGAAACTGAGGAAAAAGAAAAAGAAAGAAAGAAAGAAAGAAAGAAAGAAAGAAAGAAAGAAAGAAAGAAAGAAAGAAAAAATGTGGACAAAAAGCTAAAACCAGATACACTCTCACTGGAGTCAGTCCCGTGCAGTGCTGGGTACACCTTGGAGTCAGACAACTCACTGTAGCGCTGAAGTCATAGCAGTGGTGATATAGGGGGTTGCTGAGCCCAAGGCCCTTGGTGGGAGGATGCAGTACAAGAAAGAGTGGAACCAACGTGGAGAGCTGTGATAACTCATGATGAGTGCTAGGAATTTGGTCCTGCGAAGGGAGGGACCAGCTGGGTGACATATTGGAGTTGGGCAGGACGGGCCTGAACCTGGAACCACAGTGGCATCAGTCAGTGACTCCTGACCCAAAGAGGAATAGTGGGCTCTCCTTGGGCTGGGTCATGTCCCTGGTCAGGACACAATAGCCAGGGACCAATGTGTCCCAAACCTGTGACATCCCCACAGCACAGACTAACATGCTGAGGCACTCACTGGTTGACTGGCTCAGAGGAGAAGGGCCAGCCCACATCGTCCCTGCATGCACCTTGCAGATCCACAGTAAACTGGAGAGGGCAGCAATCCCCTAGCTAGTACGCTTCAGAAAAACCATAAGAAATACAGAAAGGGTCGGATACCTCCACCATACACATGTCTGAATGAAACCAGAAACATGACAAGAGAAAGAAACAAGAAAAAGCCTCCAGCCACTGACTCAAGGAAAATAAGCCCAGGAGAGGTAAATACAGTAGAGCTTGAGGGCAGCAAACATGCAATATCAGACACATCAGTGGACATAAAGAAATACCTTCGTAACCCATAGACGAACTTAAAACAGAAAATCTAATTCAAGGGAAGCAAGATATAAACTGATTAATAAAACAAATGCTAAGCACCTCTCTAGAATACACAGATGGAAGAATGGAGCAATCCAGAAAAAGGAGAGAAAGCTTTGATGAAGAATATAAACAAAATCTAGAATACATCAAACAGATTTAAAGAGATTATCATGAAATTAAAAACTCCATTGATGGTAAAATTGCTTGACAGAAACTAAAGATACGCTTTCAAAACTTGAAGATAGGTTTTCAATGGGAAAGGAAAGATCTTTTAAAAATAACAAGAAACCAGGAAGTAACAATACAAAGGCTAGAAGACAACAAGAGGATCTATAACTTAAGAATAAAAAATGTGAGCAAAGAAGCAGGAGTAACTACAAATCAAATACCAAGTCTATTCACAGAAATAATTAAGGAAAACCTCCCAAGCAGAGGAAAAGGAAATGATATTCAGATATATAAGGCATACAGAACTCCAGGTAGCTACAAACAAAACAGATTTTCACCCCAAAATATAATAATCAAGATCCTAGAAATTCATCACAAGAGCACAATACTAAAAGCAGTCAGAGAAAAGAAACCGATCACCTATAAAGGAAAATCCATCAAAATCATGACAGACACAAACTATCAAATCAAGAAGAGCTTGGAATGAAGAATTCCAAGCCCTGAAAGAAAGTAACCTCCAACCCAGACTGCTGTATCCTGAAAAACTCTCTCTCAAAGTTAATGGAGAAACAAGATGTTTCTATGACAGAGAAGAATGTTTGGAGTTCGTGACCACCAATCCAACCCTACAAAAACATTGAAGGACATTCTAGAGAGAGAGAACAATCACCAGGATTCCAACAACAGTGGCAGAGAGGCCTCGATGAATGGGGCAGACAGTGGAATGAAGGAGAAATGTGGAAAGCCAACAGCAGAAAGATAGCACAGCAGAGAGGAGGCAGAGAAGACTGGCTATAATCTCTAACACAGACAGCCTTGATACACTAACAAAAAGAAACACAGGCAGAGTAGATCAAGAGATAGGGTCCATAAGATGCTCTGAATAGGAAATACAATCTAGCTGAAAGAGGGTAATTGAACCAAAAGTCAAAGATGAGAAAACAATGCTCTATGTGACAGGGACCCAGAGAGAAATAGGGACAGCTCGTCCAGCAGCTGCAGATAGGTTGGAAAGTCATGACACTTTTGTGCAGTGGAGAACTACTCAGCTATAAGGAAGGAAAACCTAGAGACTTTGGTATGCAAAGGAATACAGCTCAAATCAAGCTCTGGGTTAAAAAGGTTTAGAACCACTTAGGTAGAGAGCAGGTTGCCCCCTAATTTAAAAACTAAAGGAGTTAGTGGGACCCAAAATGTACAAAGCACCCTGAGAAAGAGAAATGGGAAGAGTTGTCTAAAAAATGAAGGCAGAGGACATTGTTATAGTGTATCAAGATTTAAAAGCCACAGTATTCTTATCACTCTGTTTAGTTTGGTTTTATTCTGGTCCAGTCTGTCTACTCATACTAGATTTGAGGGCACGTTCAGCTATCCCAAAAATAGCAGGATATACTACGGCAAATATCCTATGTCTTTTTTTTTTTTCTCTTTCCTTTTCATTGGTACCAGGGATTGAACTCACATCCACGTGCTTGCAAGGCAAGTGCTTATGCCGCTGAGCTAAATCTCCAGGCCCTCTGGCAAATATCCTGAGTTTCCTATTAACTTAACCTGAAGCCCTGTATTACTTACACAGTCTTACTATGACTGATCTTATTTGAATCTGGCTTGTTAGATTGCTGTTTTTTCTTGACTGATTTTATTTGTACTTGTCATGCATGATAGTATCAGTCTAAGAGCAGAGGCAATGACTGTGAAGAAAAAACAAGAGACATCATAGTACCTCCTGTAGATCACCTAGTATTGTGGTTTTATGTCTTTTTCATTTCTTCTTTTTCTAGGAATTTGTTTTCTTGTCTTGTTTTGATTTGTTTTTCCCTCTAATATAGAAAAGATAGATATACATGTAGAGACTCATACATGTGTAGAACTTCTAAACAGTTTACCAGAATAGATTATATAATGCACGATGCAATGAACAGATACTCTGAAGAAAAAGAGACACTAAGATACCCAGTGCTAATTCTGTAGCTAATTCTGTAGCAATACTATTATTCTCTATCCAGAGTGATATTAATCTGTTTTCTTTTGTTTAAGGTCAACATACATAAAGATATGGACAACTATTTGGAAGAAAACAAGACACAATACAAAAGACAGTGAAAATCTCCAGTGGTCTTGCTTTGAAATCTGTGTTTCTGAAATTGTTTTCTTATGATCTGTTTTGTTCTGTTTTGTTATGTTTGATTTTACCCTTTAAATTTAAAAAATAAAAAAGTACAAAGAATCAATAAGTCAACGTTTTGGCTCCTTAAAAGAATTTTAAAATATGCAAATCCCTAAACAGTCTTTGCAAAATAAGAAAAGACCCAAAGCTATGCCTTTAGAAGTGAAAAAGAATCACAAGGGGTTCTACCAAAATCCAGAAGATCACAGGTAACTACTTTAATGACCGGTATTCTAATAAAATAGAAAATTCATAAGATTGGGCAGATTCTTAGATAAACATGTATCTAGATATATATGAATTAAGAAGTTATAGTGTTTTGTTAGTTATAGTGTTATAGTGTTATTGTGTTTTGTCTTGAAATAAAAGTTACCTAAAAAATTGTCTCAGTTGCAATACATTCCTATTTTACTGATACAAGAAAGACTATTAAGCATTCAACACAAGGGGTGGACAGAGCCTTAGCAGTCACGGTGGTAGATCACTACACTAACATTCCTCAATGAGTCATACTCCCTGTATCCACATCCCATTGTACCACTTTTTCTCTTCCTGTTAAGAGATGGCATCTGGTTCTTCACACACTTGACTTTAGATTGGGCTGGACGTTTGTAAAATAAATAGCTTGATTTGACTGATAAGGGACAGTAAAAATGAGACAACATGAGATCAGATACTTGGTCCCATTAGACCTGTGGTTCTTGCTCTTCCCCATTCAGCCACCAGAGACCATGATGCTGTGAAGAAACCCTGTTGAGTCTAATAAATAAGAAGGTGATGCCACCCGGGCCAGGGCCGTGGAGCCCCAGCCACAGACAGCCCTGTGTGAAGCCCATCCTGGGACAGCACCCTATTTAGCCATTCATGTAACTGCAAGATGCCCTCTGAGTGTTCCCAGTAGGCAACAGCAGAGACTCACACTGCCAACCCCCGAATCACCAAGAATAGTCACTGTGGTGGTTTAATTTTATTTGGGTGGCTTTTCTGAAGCAAGAAATCACTAACATACCTCCCAAGAGATTCCAAGCCAAATTCTGAGGGTCTTGACTATTCAGAAAACTGCTCTTGTTGGAAAAAATCAAAGTACTTAGCATCACTCTAATTTGCCAAACATATTAAGTATTTTAAAGTGAACTAGTAATTCATAGAATAAATCATAAAATAATTGTTTTATACTTGGCAAAGAACTTTTAAAGTGAAATGATGGTTACCTTGAAATATAAATTCTTTAGTTAAATGTAAATACATCAGTAAAAAGAAAAAAAACAAATACGTATGAATAGACAATGTTGTAGTCACAGATTGCAAGGAAAACAAGACAATACAGGAAACATGATTTATAGCATTATTTATAATGGTCACCCAATGAGTCAAATAAAAAGTGTAGGAAGACCCGAAGAATCCAGCTGAGGGCCAAAATCCAACGGAAACATCCTGTATGAGTTTAGACAAATACCTAAAGAGCATCACAATGCCTCCCACAAGTACAACAGAAGGGCTAGAGCCCAGGACAATATCTCATGCAAGACTGTACACGGATCTGGCCTAGGAAGGCCCTAAGGTCAGTGGTAAAAGCTAGAAAGACTTTCCTAGCAGAATAAAGGAACTGTGCCAGTATGCTGATGGCTCTGCACTGGATCCAAGAAACAACACTCAACAGTAAGAACCAGAGCTCCCCCCAAAAGTAAAATAGCCATCCTCAGCCTCAATGAGATCTTGAGCTCCTCCAAAGTTGTAAACAGCTGAGTTCATATCAGGAAACCAGCATGCCAAGCTTATCCAGAAGATTAAACAGTACACCATCTTCCCTTTTAGAGCCAAGAAGCAATGCTTAAAATAAGGACCAGAGCTCCATCAAAGAGAACTGCAGCCATTCTTAAAACAACCAAGTTTCAAGCTCCTCTGATAAGTCCATATCAGGAAAGAAGTTCGACAAGCTCCCCCAGGAGAACCCACAGCAACAGGAGAACCAATAGCACCAAAAAACACCAACACTAAACTCTTCCTCTCCACTTCTCATTTTTGTCTTGGGATAATCCTCAGGTGGACCATCCATGCGTAGCACTACACTGATTCAGTTCAGCTAGTATTACAAGATAACCACCAGTTATCAGTCCATCACAGGTATAAAGCAATGTCATTAGTAAAAACTAAAGATTCATATTCTAATAAAAGCACTGGCTCTTTTATAAGGATTTTTTGCTAGAGAATAAAGGAAATCTTGGTTTAATGTCTTCTGGGTCCCTGCTCTATTACAAGAAATTGTACAAAAGATATACATATGTACAACAGGCCAATAATTAATAATCCTGACAAGTCACATAAAAATAAAAACAACAGTGTCTAGATCTAAGACCCTTTCACCATATATTTTACAAGTCAGAAGCCAAGTGTGGGGGTTTAGGCTTGTAATCCCAGCACTGAGGAGGCCAAGGGAGAAAGGTGGGGAGCTAAAGGGAATCTGGACTACAACAGTGGTAACCTGACTCAAAAAAGCCCAAAAAACACAACCTGTATGTAGGGAAATGCAGGGGAAAAACAGGAAGGTAAAATCAAAGTGGTTATTAAATTTTAATTAGGTTCTCTTGTATCAAATTAAATTGATTAATGAATTTCAAATACAGATCTATCTGTTCTCTGATTCTTGCTATAGTATAACATAAAAATCTAAACATGGCATCAGGGTAAGCATAACCAAGACTTTGAGTTTGGATTTCTAAAAGACAAGACTAAATAAAATCACCTAGAAAGAGAGATTCCCTGTGGCTTAATAGAGAAGGAGCCACGTTGGAGTTCATCAGAGAAAATCAGTTAAAAATACAGGTAATAGGAGTAAAGCTAGAGACATATGATTTTGATGCCAAAATCAGTCTAAACTAAGACACTTGTAGATCAAACAAAACATAGACACAGATTTACAGAACAGCAACCCAGCTCACGGACCTGCCTGCATGCTGAAAAAGATTCACTGTACTGTGACATCTGCAAGAAACAGAAGGATTGCAAAAGTGTGGCTAACAAGCCAGACAGATTTAGGACATAGGCCCTTTGCCTCTTATGGTTTCCTCCACAGAGATGACACAGCAGCCTAGGAGCAAATCTTGACCACACTGCTCCCTCCCCAAAGAGTCATCAGCATTTTATTTTGTTCATGCAACCTAGCTAATGAAATCCCTAGTGACATGTCTAAAGTCCATAGCAGAGATGACCCTTCCTGCACTGTATTAATGATAGGGATGCAGACAAGAAGGATTTAAACAGCTATGAGATTCCCCATGTGGTAAAGGAGACTGAAGCATACTGAGAGATCTTGGGCTGCCTCTGAAGCACTGGCAGAAGCACTGAGTCAATAAGGGACAAGCATCAACTTGGTGACAGCATAGTGCCAGCAGTAGTGGCAAAGATACTGAGCACAACAGCAAATCCCTTACAAACTGGAACCAGTCACTTGAGAGAATGAGAGCACCTTGCACCCTGCCACAGAAACAAGTGAGAGGCTGACACTCCCCCAGCAGCAGAGGAGACCAAAACGGGGCCAGCTGTCTCTCCAGTGATGGCAGTGGCAGAGGGCACAGGGCACCCAACCCACCCCACGCTTCCCTGCAACAAGCAGCACTGGAAGACAGAAATGCACCAGAGGAAGTGGAGCTGCAAAGGCTGGTCCAGCCCGGAGGAGTCAACTATGCACACTGGTAGCAGCTTCAAGCTGCCTCTGTCTGAGGGCACCACAGCACCTGAGAGACAGATACAGAGGCAAACAGGTATTTTTGGCTTTTATGTCTTTACCTTTATTCTTGTTCTGATCTATTTCTCTTCTTTATCTCTTTCCTCAACTATCTTTCCGGATTTTGTGATATTTTCATGTGAGTGAACATGAAACCAGCCTTTGTGTATGTGTGTGTGTGTGTGTGTGTGTAGGTTTTTGAGACGGGGTCTCGCTATGCAGTTCAGGCTGGCCTTGAGCTCACTTTGTAGCCCAGGCCAGTCTCAAACTCGAAATGATATGCCACCTCAGCCTCCCGAGTGCTGCAATTACAGGCGTGAGCCACCATGCCAGGCTCGAAACTAGTCTTTCTAATCTGCTTTGATAATACTCTGCTATCTCCTTCATCCGCTTTCTCCTGTTTCCCAAACACTGAATGATCATCTTTTGTCCTCAGCATTCTGCCATGTTTCTCTTCATTTATCTCTGTTTTATCCCCTGTCCTCTTAAGTTGGTCTACCATAGTCTAAAATCACTCTGCTAAGGGAAATTCATTGCATAAAAGTTCTTTATTGGATTTTGTTATATAAGTGTAGATCTTGTCCCTTAGGCTGTGCTTGATGCTATTGTTATACCTAGTTGTACTATATTAGCCAGGATGTCATACCTGTTGTGTTCAGTTCTTCCCCCTTGCATGACAACACTGTGCCTGTCTGGAGTCATGAGCATCACTAGAGTCCAATACCAATGGACTGGGTGCTAAACCAAATAGAAAGCAACAACTCAACCTTAATAAACTGGGAAGGTAGGCCTTGGCACAGACACAAACTTCAAGAACCACCTACACATAGAACACATCTCTGAGGAATAGACATTCCCCTTAGAAAGCCTCGACATGCCTGATAAAGCTATCTCTCTAAGAAACTTACAAGCAACAACACAGAAAACAAAATAAAATCATAGAAAATGACAAGACACAGAATCAAAATGCAACTTCAGACCACCAGCACACCAAGGTAAAATTCAGGGCAAAGAGAGGAAATCAGAAGCCACCACCTGAATTCTCTGGAATGACAGCAGCAGAGGTTAAAAAAAATGCATGATACTATAGAGGAAATCGGAGAGGAAATAACTTCCCAGGCTTAAAAAAAAACAAATAACAACAATAAAGATGTACCTGCTCAGCAATTATAAAACACAGATGTTTTAAACAATAGAAAAACAAAATAAAACAATGGAAACTATGAACACCTTTTGTAGGAAAGAAATAGAATCCATGAAACAGATTCAAACTGATAGTTGTGAGGTTAAATTTTTCATCAAAAGTTTACAAAACTGACTGAATGAAAATGAAGACAGACAATCAGACTTAGAAGACAAAATCCGAATTAGTAATCACAAAACAAAAACTCTCTTAAAAATATAAAAAAAACTATGAAAAAACAAGTCAACAGTTGCAAGATGGTGCAAAGAAGAACAACATAAGAATGACCAAAGTCAATCAAAAAGCAAGAGTCAGCACAAATGACAAAAAATAACCTGGTCACAGAAGTTTTGGCAAATAACTTTCCAATATAAAAAAATAGACATACAGGTAAATGAGACATATAGAATTCCATTAATCATGATGAAAATTAATCAAATATAATAATCAAGATTCAGAAATTCAGAACAAGAACAGAATATTAAAAGGTGTTAGAGAGAAAGAAACCAATCAAATATAAAGGAAAACCTATTAGAATCACAGCAGATGGGGCTGGGGATTTAGCTCAGTGGCATAAGCACCTGCCTGGCAAGAACAAGGTCATGAGTTTGATGGCTGGTACAAAAAAAAAGAAGAATCACAGCAGACTTCTCCACACAAAGCCTTAAGTGAAGGAGAACTTGAAGTATTTCAAGTCCCATAGGAAAGCAAGTTCCAACTCAGATTTATGTACCCTGCAAAACTATCTTTCAAAATCAATGGAGAAATAAGATACTTTTGTGTCAAAGAACAACTGAAGACATTTATGGAACAAAACCAGCCCTCCAAAATATTCTGAAGGATATTTTAGAAAAACATAAAGAAAAAAAAAACCACAATTCTGAAAACACCAACAGAAAAAAGTGCAAGACAAGCATTAAATAGAGTTGAAAGCTGGAGAAACTACAGGAAAATAAAAAGAAAAGCATGTCAATATAAATCAGTTAAAACATCAATGTAAAAGGTCCCAATTCACTATTCAAAAGAAACAGACTACCAGAGTGGGTCAAGATCCAACAATATTTGGCATGCAAGAAACACACTTAACTCAAAAAGAAATTCATAGACTGAAACTAAAAAAGCTAGAAAACAATATTATTGTGATGGGAACCTGGGAAAAAAGCAGTGGTAGCTATTCTATTTGAAGAGAATGTGAACTTTAAGCCAAGACTAATGAACAGACACCCAAAAGGTCACCACATACCTTTTAAGGGAAAACTCCAAGATGAGTCAGCACCACTCGCCGACCAGGGGAGAGAAAACAAAGAAAACATCAGCAAGGAAACCCAGTTAGGGAAGCAAAACATGCATGGTGCTCTGCCTGACTGGGACAACCAAACCCCAGCCCCTTTCAGTGCACAGGCTGGAAAACAAAAAGTACCATCCCATAAGCCTCCCCTCCCCTGCTGTAAGCAACCAGCTTATCCAGAAAAACACAGGCTGTGATGATAGCTATGGAGGTAAAATGCAATTACATGGCTGTGGTGCTTTGGTGTTTCACTAACATTGCAGGTCTATGGCCAGTGTGATGATCAATGGTTCACAGGATAGCGGTGCAGTGTGGCATCTAAGGGAAATCTCCTTCTGAGGGTTGTAACCATTCTTGACTCCCTATGGTCTTGTTTTGAAGTTCTGTATCATTTCTATTGTTTTGTTGGATTGGGTTTTGTTCTTTTTTGTTTTGTTTGATTATGTCAAATCCAATAGCAGGCACAACTATTTCACAGACAGGACATACATTATGATAGCAATTTTGGATTTACTATTGTCTTGTTTTGAAGTCCTTTATTGCATTCATTTCCTTGTTTTTATTGTTTCTATTCTATTCTGTTCTGTTTCACTTTTACGTTGTGTGAAGTTATCTGCAGCTATTTTGAAGACATCAAAAGGCATTAGGGTAATTATCATTGATTTCATAGTGTTTTAGGCCTGTATCTCTTAAACTGATAGGTTTTGATTGGTTTTATTCTGCTTTATCTTCTTTAAAATAAAAATAAACTCAAAAATTAAGAGACAACACTAATAAATATTAACACACATGCCCCCAACTGTGTACAACAAATATTAACAGACATGAAGAATCAAATAAATACTACCACTATCACAAACACACAATCAACCAAACAAAAAAATCAACAAAGAAATACCAGAAGTGACCAAGCTTGTGAACAAATGATCACACTAGATACCTACAAGGTTCTACCTCTCGATATCAGAATATGCAGTCTTCTCAGCTGCACGTAGGATGTAATCCAAAATAGACCACATACTACCCTACAGAACATGCTTGAGTAAATGAAAAGAAACTGAAATCACTCCGTGCATATTATCAGACTATAGTGTGATGAAATTGGAAAGCAATAACAAAAGAAAACGCGAAAGCTCCATAAACATGTAGAAAGTAAATAACACCCTTGTGAACAACCAATGAGCCACAGAAGAAAATGAAGAAATTAAACATTATCTACAAGTAAATGCTAGTGCCAGTACAACACACTGAAACATACAGGACATAATGAAAACACTCCAAAGCGGAAAATGCAGTAGTTAATGCTCATATCAGGAAAACAAAATCAGTTCAAATAAAAAACCTAATATTGAACTTCAAACCTCTGAAAAAAGAAGTGAAAACCAAAGCTCTTACACGGGAGGAAATTATAAAGTCAGAGCAGAAATTAATGCAAATGTGACTAAGAAAATGATACAAATAATGAATTTAAGTGTTGGTTCTTTGAAAGTTTAAATAAAAACTGAGAAACCTTTGGCCAACCCTATCACAAAAAAACAAAGAGAAGACTCAAATTCATGTATCACTAAGAATGAAAAGGGTGAAAACACAGGAGATCCTGAAGAAATCCAGAAGATCATCGATATGCACTTTGAGGACCTTTATTCTAATAAGATGGAAAAAATAGAAGAAATGGACAGATTCTTAGGTGCATATGAATTACCAAAGCTGAATCTAGAAGTTGTAAAAATTCTAAATAATGCAACGAAAATTGAAGAATTATAAAACTAACAACAAAGAAAAGCCCAGGTCCTGTGGACTTACTGCTGAATTGTACAAGAAATTTAGAAATTTAATGCCACTGATTCTCAAACTCTTTAATGCATTTGAAACAGAAGTAGTACACCCAAATTAATTCATGGGGGCAAATATCACCCAATACCAAAAGCTGATAAGGACCCACCCAGAAAGTACAACTACAGGAAAAATTCCCTACTCAATAAAGGGCAAAAATCCTCAACAAAATACTGGCCAACAGAATTCATCGAATCATCAAGATCATAAAGCATCACCAAGTAGGTTTCATCCAGGAGATGCAGAGATGGTTGAACATATGCAAACCAATAAATGTAATACACGATATGAACAAAGTCAAAGATAAAAATCAAATAATCATCTCTATAGTTGCATAAAAAGCATTTGATGAAGTCCAACACTCAGTTGTGATTTAAAAATAAAACTACAGAAAATTGGAATAGATGGTCTTTATCTCAATCTATAAAATCCATCTATGACAAACCAATAGCCAACATCATACTAATTGGGAAAAATAAGAAAGCTTTCACTCTAAAATCAGGAACAACACAGGGACTTCCATTATCATCACTCCTGTTCAGTGTAGTTCTAGATATGTTGGCCAGAACAATTAGACAAGAGAAAAAATAAAAGGAATAAAGATAGGAAAGGAATAAATTATTGTCATTTGCAGAAGACATGTCGTTCTACCTAGATGACCCCCAAAACTCCACCAAAAGGCTTCTAGATATAAAAATCAAATTCAGTAGTATATCTGGATACAAAGTCAACCCTGAAAAACCAAAAGCATTCCTGTACACAAATGACAAACTCACTGAGGGAGAAATTAGGAAAATAGCATCTTTCATGATAACTTACCTAACAAGACATTAATACGTAAGAGTCAATCTAACAAAGTAAGTAAGAGATCTTTAGGTTGAAAACAATAGTACTCTGAAAAATGAGCACAAAGCGGATATCAGAAAGTGGAAAGATATTCCTTGCACCCAGGTAAGAATAAGCAACATAGTGAAAATGGCAATGCTTCCAAAATTGTTACACAGATTTAATGCAGTCCCAATCAAATACTACTGGAATACTCCCCCACCCAGAGACCTAGAGAAATCATTTCTAAAATTCATTTGGAACCAGAAGAGACCGTACATAAGCAAAAACAATTCTTGAAAATAAAGGCAAGACAGGGGCATCACAATACCTGACTTGAAAATATACTACAAAACTACTATAATAAAATAGCATGTTACTGGCAAAAAAACAGACCTGAGAATCAATGCAACAGAGTAGAAGATACGAGAACAACTCCAAACAAAATCAGCCACCTTATCTTTGACTAAAAGGCCAAATACATTCATTGGAAGAAAGCATCTTTAATAAATGGTTCTGAAAACCTGGCTTTCTACATGCCAAAGACTAAAGTTTGACTTATATCTATCAGTATGCATTAAAATTAAAGCAACATTGATCACATCTCAAAATATTGAACCAGAAACACAAAATCTGTTGGAAGATACAATAGGTAGAACTCTTTAAGATACAGGTGTAGGCAAAAGTGATATATGCACACCCCTGTTTATAGCAGCACAGTTTATATGAGCTAAATTTTGGAAACAACCTAAATGCAATCAGCTGATGAAAAGGACAAGGTAGATGTGGGCTTTTATATAATGGAATACTACTCAGCCACAAACATTTATAACTAAATGAATAGATCTTGAGACCATGCTCTTAAGGGAAATAAATCATCCAAATCTGCAAATATTACAGTCTCTCTGGTATGAGAAATTCAAAGTATAAATAAGTTTCTATATGTATAATATATATATTTAAAATAGGAAGAAATTTTCCCTTTTTTTGAAGCAATTTTAATGAGAAGATGCAGGAACTGAAAGCAAAACCTTACCAATTGCAATCAGGTAGATTTCAATTATGAAGTAATAACCCTGTAAGTCTAAAAGTCTCACAGATAATTTTAAAATCATCTTTCAATGGGAGTGAAGGAAGCTAAGCTCCTCTTCTTCCCCCATCCCCCTGCACTGTGATCAACCAGCTGATTTAGAAGAACTATATTGTTGGATTGACTTTGAAAGTTTAAAGTCAGGCAACTATTTAGAGGACAACAATATGCAATACAGTAACTATTGTAGATTTCTTACCATCTTACGACTTTTTCCTTTTGTTTCACTGCTGTTTTATTCCCTTTAAAATCAAATTTTAAAAAATCATCTTTATCAATTTGGATTATATAAAAAATAACAAATTTGACCTCCTTAGATGTTATGTTGACAGTTACACATATTACTACCTATTTGCAGTGAGGACATTTTTTAAGCTACTTCAAGTATTTTTCAAACAAAGCAAAACCAAAAAAAAAAATGCTTATATATATGACTAGTATTTGTTTTTCCAACACATCTAAGTATCTTCTTTGATCTCCAGAGTTTAACATAAAAATGAATAAGCACCACTTACTGTAGTTTTTTGGTTGTTGGTTTTGTTGTTGTTGTCATTTCATTTTTTATAATGGAAATCAAACTCACCATCTTGTGCTTACCAAGTAGGTGTTATGCCACTGAGCTTTATCTCTAGCCCTACTGCAGTTTTTCATGTGAATTAATTGTAAGAAGGTAAAATCAGATATTATATATTTAAGTAGAAGTTGGTAAGAAAATATATTATTGCCATAATCAATTTTACAAACAGTTTGTGGAAAAAACAAGAAAAGTTCACTCACTTATAGAAGTTCTTACAAGCTTGCTGTCCTTTTCATTTTATTTCTTGTGAAAATACAAGCTTTATAAACCCTCCTAGTCCTTGAACCAAACATTATTTTTAATTAATTTTGTGAAAATTAAAAGTTGATACTTTTCCTATTCCATTCAAATTAATGCCTAATGCTTTTATATTTTTTTTTAATTTTGAAAGTAGTAAAGTACAACAGAACAAGACAGAATAAAGTCAGCTGAGACCGTGTAGTGAAACTGGTACAGAACTTCACAGCAGGTTACCAGGGTGACAGTAATAGCTATCACGTATATTTTGTTATCTTAGTAATAGTTGTTCTTTCAATCATGTATATCAAAATAAAATGAAATACAGAACATTATAGAACTTATCAAAACAGGATAGTGAATAAAGCTGTACCTTTAATCAGAATAAAGCAAAAAAGCAATAAAATTATTTGCCTTCAAAGAGATGGTAGAAGGAAATCCCCCTTATTTGCTATGGTCAAACTCCCAAGAGATGCTCAGATTTCTGGTTCCCATTGGCTAACGGGGAGACAGGGGATGGGGTTAGGGGAAGTGGGATGTCTAACTCTAGGCCGTGCACCAGTAGGTGCACTATTGCATAGCAGGGAGACAAGTTGCTTGCTGGGTTTCCCAGCGTCCTAAGTTCCAGCATGGTGTGGATCTCAGAAGACACTAGGGGTTCTCCCCCGGAAGGGCCACAGTCTCAGAAAAAATTTTCAAAAGGAAAAGTACCTAATGGGGTAAAGTGGAAAGGAAATAAGGGAAAAATGAGAAAAGAGAAATAAAATGGAAACAGCTTTCTAATAAGAAGGATAAGAGGGGTTGCAGGGAGGGCAGTAGAATGGGAAAAAAGAGGAATGAATGTATATCATGTACAGG
Source organism: Cavia porcellus (assembly GCF_034190915.1). Lineage (NCBI taxonomy): Eukaryota > Metazoa > Chordata > Mammalia > Rodentia > Caviidae > Cavia > Cavia porcellus. The sequence continues at coordinate 30,555,696 of NW_026947510.1, read as the reverse complement.
ACCAAATTGCTAATGATGAATAGTATCATTATGTATATCTAAATTATACCAATAAACTTAATTTTTAAAAATCAATAGGCATCAATACAATTGTAATGGAGCACCTCAATACTCCACTATCACAAATAGAACACTAGAAAAAAAAAGCAGTAAAGTAATATCAATATTGTACCAAACCCTTGAACAAAGTGCCTTAAGAGATAGTCACTGTGCATTTCACCTAACAACAAAATACACATACTTTTCAGCAGCACATGGGACTTTCTCCAACATATACCATGTGCCAGCCAATAAAGAATACTTAAATATATGCAAAAAACTCAAAGTTAAACCAAGCATAACACAAGGTGATAGTGTGATGAAACTGGAAATCAATGACAAACAAGCCACTATAACTGTACACACAGATGGAAATTAAACAACTCCTGAATAAAGAATGAGTCATAGATAAAATTAAGGGAAAAGATCACAGAATTTCTTTTTCTTTTTTCCCTTTTTTTCTTTTTCTTTTCTGTTTTCTTTTTCTTATTTTAAAGATAAAAAAGAAATAATAGAAAAATCAAAAACCAAACAAAACAGAAAAAACCAACAAAAGCAAAATGACGACAACAAAGAATAGCTATACAGGTTTGAAAAACAAGATGATAGAAATTTACCAGCGATATATTGTCATATTGCATATTGTTATATTCAAAATAGTTGCTCAGTTACCAGATACAGGAATAAAACAAAATGATAAAACTGAAGAAAACATTGAATAACTCACTAATAGTGATCAGAAAACAACACTATTTTTTCAGATCCATTTTATTGCAGAGAGAAAAATAAAACCAAATAAAAAAATAAAATTTCAAAACACAACAATCAAGAACAACAATGGAACACACACTGAGCATTGCCATACCCAAATCATCACTCGTAACACAAGACATCTGCATTCAATCGTCCCAACAGCACCAGCACAAATGTTTCTCTTCAATAAACAATGAACTCAGAGCAATCATTAATATAACTACCCTAATCATGTTTACATACACACACACACACACATATATTGTTTCTTTCACTCTAGTGAAGCAATGCAATGTTTGCACATGTCTGAATTCTTTTTTTTTTTTTTGTACCGGGAATCCAACTCAAGTCCTTGCCAAGCAGGCACTTATAGCACTGAGCTATATCCGCAGCCCATAAAGTACAATATTTTTCACAAAACATTATTTCAAGTTTTTCTAATCCTAATTTTACAACATATCAAAGTACCAATAATGTTAAATGGCTTCATGAATCAAAAATCTAATTATAGTTTTAAGCTTTTAATTAAAAAATGTATTGTGTCCAGCACATCATAAATGTATGAGTAATACATGCCAACAGGAAATGCTCATATGGAGTGAATACTATGTCTACATTCTACATTTATCAAAAGCGTGGAAAATTTTATCTAACGTGTAACTTGCTACTCATGAGATTAATGGCGTTTATGTAACTTAGCAAACTGTTAACACAAATTAATGAAAGTGTTGTCTGTATATAACTCTTTCCATTCTTTCTTATCTGAATTCTATAGGAAAAACTTGAATCATAGCAAAGCACAGAACAAGATCCCCAGAAAGTAGGTCTCCTTTACAGGTCTCAGGAAAACCCAGGAGAGCAGACTGGAATAATGAACAAAATGATGTATTTTCCTAGTACTCAGTTTTCACTGGTTCTCAAAACCTAATCTCTCTCTCCCTCCCTCTCTCTCTTCTTACTTTCTGTTGACAAAGAGTCTTGCTAAGTTACCACATTACCTGAGCTGGGCTCAAACTTGTGATCTTCCTGCCTCAGCTTCTCAGAGAGCTAGGATTACAGGCATGCACCCCCACTCCCTAGCCTTTTTGGAGGCATCCTGAACTGAATTCTGCCCAGGCTTTGCACAGCTCCTGCACTGTGTCAAGATTCCTATACCCTGGTGTACATCTCAGGCTCTGATTCTAGCCTCAAAATCCTTCCCCAATCACATCTGGGCTAAGAAAAGGCATCATTCACATCCTGTTTTGCCTTTTGTAAAAACAAGCAATTCTTCCCCTTTCTCGTCATGCTTCAGATCAGAGCTTATTAGCCACATCCTCAAATATTCTCATAATCCCCAAGTTAGATCCTGATGTAACTTATACTTCTAAGTCAAAAGCACATGCTATATGCAAAATTCAATCATCTTTTACCACTATCAGTTGAGAAATTTTTCTAATACTGAAATTATTTTAATTCCTTAAAACCCTAGATGGGACATGTGGCTGGTACCTCCAAAAAGAGATTAGCAGGCTATCCCAGAGCTCTGGAGGTTGAGGCTGGAGGATCGCCACATGTTCAAAGCCAGACATAGTGAATTCAAGGCCTGCCTGGACTATATAGTAAGACTCTGTCTCAAAGAAAGGAGAAAGAAAGAAAGAAAGAAAGAAAGAAAGAAAGAAAGAAAGAAAGAAAGAAAGAAAGAAAGAAAGGGATTAGAATGTAAACTGAAATTCTGAACTAAAAAGAATTCTAGCTATACATTACGGTTTGGAGGCAGGGAGATAGTCCCCACCAAAGGATTCAGGTATCATTTCAATGTGCCTTCCTCATACCTCCAAAGCTGTGTTCTTAATGCACCATGCACAGGCATCCTGCATAGTACCACACCCCTGGGCTTTCGAAATTAACAAGAGTTTCCTATTACCCTATAAAGCATATGTTCAATTACTGAAGGACATCAAGGGCAAAGGTTTGATTCGATTGTCTATTCATAGAAAGTAGCTTAAGAAAATACTGAAATGACCTTTGTGTGAATATTCTACAAATTCTTATTATAGAAAAGTCACTAAGAAAATCCTAGAACCTGGGTTCTTACCTCATCATAAGAAGCAGAGGTGAGGTCATCATAGTCTGAGAGCCAGGGGTGAGCCTCAGCATCTCGCTTTGCCATCTCCTTCAACTCTGCCTGCAACTTGTCCCAGAAATCGACATCAGACTGTAAAGGAAGGAAGGCAATAGAGAGAGGAGCCTTCATGACCATCTTACACTGCCTTCTGGCCTCTGGGAAGCATTCCCTGGGCACTTAAATTTCAGGGTGACAAGGAACCTTCTGAAGAACTTTTTCCAATACAGATTCTTAGATCCCACACTAAACTCTCAAACAGCAGTTAGGAATGATGCCCAGGAGACTGCATATTAAAAAGCACCAGCAGAATCCTTCCCAACTGTGACCCAGATGGCCAGGGACATTAAGAAACATTGTTCCCTGCCTTGCATGTTATGCACCACCCTTCCCAGAGGAGCACATGCTCACCGGGAGCCCACTCCTACTCTATCTGCTCTCACCTCTATGGCTGATTTGGCTCGCTGAAACTCCATATCAAGGGCAGATGTGTTTACTGGCCTTGTGAACCGGTCAGTCCAGGCATCTGAAGTACCCTGTGACAAAGAAAGAAAGTCAGCACCACCTCCATCAACCTTCTTCCCACTAACCCAGACTAAAGGCCCACTAAACACCACCAGCCTGGACTCTGAGAACATTCTCAGATTCTCTGTCCCACCCACTCAGGCCCTGGGTGCTACCAAGACAAGCTAATGATAAAATCCCTTTTCCATGTGGAACCACAGAACACTGAGGCCCAGGGACAGGGCACCAGCTGCCTGAAACAGCCTGGGAAGTGACAATGTCCTACCTGCTGCTGTATAAACTCTGCTGCTCACTGTTCTGCCTGAGCTCAGCTCGACCCTGCAACAAACTCCAGGGACACCTGGCCCTCGCCAATCTGCCACACGAATTTCAGGAACTGGGCACAGAGACACACATAGGCACCTTGGGAGAGGACTTCCAGGTGTGCATTCAATCGTCCCCAATAGGACCCTGCACTCGTCACCCCCCTGGGCCCCTCTAGCTGAAAACAACATAGGCCAAAAATATCAGAGAGCAAAAAAAGACAAGAGTTTCTGCCTCTAAAGATTTCAGAGGCACGAGGCACAAGAAAAGTCAAACAGTTAGCTGGCAAGGAATTAGGGAAAGAATATTGGAAGGAAAAATCCAGAATCCTAAGTCTCTTTATCTAGGAAGAAAGGAACAGACCTACAATCTCGTCTCCTCTTTAAAGCACAGTGAGAGAAGTAACCTTGGCTTTCAAGACCAGCTCTCCTGAGCACAGTAAGATGGGAGGTCGCTCACCTCAGAGTTGGCCGATTTGGGATCATCACCCTTGGCCTAAATACGCTGAAATACTTTCATTCACTTGAATGGTTTCACACTGTCTTGATATGATTGATGCTATAATATACGAAGTTATACTCATTTATTTCAAGGAAAGAGACACTATGGTAACTACTATTATGTCAGGTTATCTGGTGATGAAACACTATGATGCTTAAGTTGTTCTGTTAAAACTGACTGATAAGGAAGAAGGTGTTCCTGAGAATAGTAACACTCTGGCATTTTCTTATTTCTTATGAACTCCTGAGAGAGACCAGCTGGTAAGCCTCATAGTATTTCACTTGACTTTAATATGGCTTTTACATAGAAATGTTCTGTAGAGAGGGCTGGGGATTCAGCGCAGTGGTATATTTGCCTGCTTGGCAAACACAAAGTCGTGAGTTTGATAACCACTACCAAAAAAAAAAAAAAAAAAAAAAAAAAAAAGAAAAGAAAAGGTTCTGTGGTACTTGTTGTAATTTATATACAAGCCATATCTAAAATGATCCAAATGAATAATTTATTATTTTGAACAATTTATTCTTATTCATGAAAATTTGCAATCAGTGTTTGTATATGTGCCTGTTTTAATTTTTTATTGGTTGGTTAGGTTTTATCACTTATCAGTCACGTAAACACACCTCAGATTACACTTTCTGCCATGTCTATTTTAACTTACTTTGTGCGAATTTAGGAGTGACAATGTTTTCTGTACCCGTCATTTAAACTGGTGACTTTGTTATATCCTCAGTTCAGTTCCCAGAGTTGCCAGACTGCTAGTCTACCCCGTGGCAGCCGCGAGAGGCCTCAGGGACCCGAGCTGCGGCACCTGCGCCTCCAATCCGCAGAGAACAAAGTACCACCCGCCCTGGCCCTCCCACCCCGGAGCAGCTACAGCCAGGCGGGAGGCGGCAGCGCTGCTGCGTGGCTGGGCGGCCTCCTGCCCAGAGGCTGCAGACCTCAGCATCCTCCACCTGCTCTTCTCGGGCCTCCTGCGCGGCCCGGTGCGCGCCACTAGGGGGCGCATGCAGCGCCTGGGGAATCAGTAATGGGGGGTTCACGGGGCTGCTGACAGAACAGATTCATCCACGGAGGATGTTTACGAAAGAGGAGGTGTCTGACATGAGTGAGAACAATCAGTCTTGACAACAGCAACAGAAATGAAATCTAGAAATGTAACACTGAAAAATACAACCAGAGCCCAAATAGTAAACGCAGTGTAACACCTTACATTGCTTGAAAACAAGCAAAACCAAAGGACACAATATTTACGTATTCGTATCTATTATTTTGGAAGACAAGACCAATAGAAATATGTCATGCAGGAGAGGGTGGCAAATAGGTGGAAGAGAAGACGAAATATAACTAGAAAAGAATAGTTATGAAATTCGTTTTCTGATGAGGGATAAGTTTAAGGATGCCCAGTATGTGAAACTTAATATGATGCATACATGTCCCAGACACTTTTGTCTAACCAAGTGTTATATTAAAAAGAAAGTTTAATGCATTTTAAAAAGTAAACAAGTTAATCAAAACTATCGGTAATACACAAAAAGAAGGCAATACTACTTGGGGACATACAGCTGTCGTACTATTCTCTTACTAAGTTGAAATATTAGCAATGCATTAAAAATAAGCATTCATTTAAGAATTAGGAAGTTGAATACTGTGATTCAATCTCAACAGAATAAAAGTCTTCAGTTATCAGCAAAAATACCACCTGCACTATAATTTTGATAGAAATTTAATAATGTAGAAAAGTGAAATTTTTAGTGTAATTTTAATGTAGTGAAATTTTTAGAACAATGAACATTTGGGTGTAAGAAATTATTCTGTAATTATTTAAAAGGATATTAATTAAAATATACAACCTAACCAAATAAGTGGAGTAATCACTCATACATCTTACTAAAATCTGTTTGTTTTATCAAGATAATAGTACCCTGTACACAAAAAACCCATGTCATAAGTGAATATATGATGAAATAAAAATATTAAAGAATTATGTAGTTAACAGCCAATATGTGCAGTGTAAGGATTTTCCTTAAAATACTATAAAACTGAATTTAAATATACTACACATTGCTGTTTTAAAGTCTTAATTTTTTCCTGAGTTTAATATATATTTACATATTTTAATACTTTATTATTATATATTTGAATAACAATTTAATATAAAAATAATTAATATTGTACATATTATAATTTAATAATTTCAAGCTATACCAAATTATAAACAAAGACAACATGAACCAAAGTCTCTGCCTTATGTATCTTGCAAATTTTATCAACATCCTTTTCTAGCTTCAAACTTACAAAGAGTATTTAAAACTATAGTGTGTATAAGTTGTTTAAAATTATTTGCTGTAAAATCTACATGCCATTAATCTCCTGCAAAATAGTTCCCGTCGCTTCAAGATTCATTCCATAGTTTATGCCACTTTGTGGAGCAGCTCTGGAAGCACTCTTCCTTGTCTTTCCCAAGACTCAAAATCACCATGAAAGATAAATGTTTTGAAGTGACTTAGGATGGTTAGGGAGGCAGGACAGCTCGAGAGCTGCTTCAGAAATTGGTAGAAACATGGAAGAAGTGCGCTGGAGGACAGCAAAGCCATTTGGAAGGAGACACGTAACAATGGGCCTCACTGTAGTAAATTTTTAATTTAAGTATTTGCCACTTTATCATACTTCATAACATGTCCTTTTTTAAGATACATTTCACATTTGAAAATGATTTTTATCTGAAGGAACAAACCTTATAGAAAAACAAAAATGCACCTTTATTTACAGGATAGAAGTACTAGATTACAAAATTATTGTGACATGTTATAGGTATACTGGGTACCAAATAGGGCAAAGGTGGGATGGAGATTGTTACCCCAAAAGGAATCCTTCCTCAGAATTCACTAAATCGGCCAGGGGAAAACAGGAATTCAGAGGCAGCATGGAAGTTAACACAGTGCAGAAAGGATTCTGGTGATAGCAGTGTCTTCCAAAATCTGTGGAAATCAAAATCAAACCACAAGAAAAAATACCTTCAATGCTGCATGGTATTTGTGATTTAAACACATAATAGAATGGACGCAGTAGAAAGGATCATCTCTTACTTGTCAAAGAAAACACACCCAATGTAATCCCAAGAGAGCAGCACAAGATGAGAACATGCCAGGGAAAATTACCAAGCAGCACTGGGGATGCTATTTTAACAAATGACACTGAACCTTATCCTTTCCTGTTCTAGAGTATTTTGAGGTTGTTTGGGGAGGTCTGGTTAACATTTATAAGTAGTACTGTTACTCCTCAATTTTTTGGTCACCTTCTCACTCGTTTTATTAGTGTTTTGCCCTCAACCTTATTATCCCACACTGATTATTCATTCACTTCAGGACATGAGCTGTGAGCTGTGGACCAGACCTGGCCCCTTGCTGCAGGAACAGAGGGCTAAATGCTCTTCCCTGCACCCTACTGAGGCTTGTGGCTGAAATCCACCAGCAAATGAGTACTTCCCTTTGCTGTAACACTAGATGCTGACTGAGCTCCTGATTCTTTACCACAGCTACCATTTTCTGTGATCTCGGTATTTTATCTGCACAATCTTGCTAGTGTCCCCACGTTCCCCTCCCTTCCCAGTGATCTCCTCTGCAGCCAGGAAACCTCTTGCTGCATGTGTGAGGAAACAATGAGCTGAGATAGACAAAAGCAACACGCCCACCAGGGGAGAGAATTCATTCACAGAGTAATCTGGAGACATCACTGAATTTAATTAGAGCATGATGGCAAAATCCACATTTTAGAAAGATAAATTTAAGAATCTCAACTGGTAGGAATTTCTGTGGATAATTCCCTGGCAAAGATTTTATAGAGAGCTGCAGGGGTAGATATGTGAGGGAGTGTTTGAAAATAATATTTATTAACATGTTTACTCAAAAATCTGTGAATTTCTAGAGATCAATTATGAGTAATATTTTTATTGATATCTCATAGGAAACATGAAGTAAGAGTTAAACTGAGTAGACCTAACTTCAGACAATGAAAGCAAAAGTCTGCTTTGTCAGTGCCGGAGGAGGAGTGCGGTACCCTGAGCAGGCCGGCCCTCAACAGGATGGGGTTACCTAGGTGAGCAGCTGATTTTTTTTTCAGGTTATGCTTTGAAACTAAAACTGATTCCAGAATCTTCTTTAAGAACAAGTAAAAATCATCAGACATAGGGGCACACACCTGTAATCACAGCATTCAGAAGGTCGAGGCAGAAGGATCACTAAGAGTTCAAGGCCAGCCTGAACTGCATAGTGAGACCCTATCTCAAGAAGACAGAAAAGAGTTAACCGAATATTTTCTTTATGACTATTGTTATTTATATCATTATTATAATATTTAATGAGTAGGTTTTATAGCATATTAATATTATAATAAAACAGACATTATTGGGGTAACTATCATTCATCATAACCATTGTTCTGAGAAAAATCACCTAAACCATAAGAAATAATGTGGAATAGACAATAAGTCCCCCAAGTTCTGTTTTTTTCCATCACCGTGCAAAACAGCTACACAGTTGGTCTTTTCTCTCTTGTTATCTCATTTCTAATGATAGCAGTACTTAGTCCCATCAAACTTCCTGGGTGTGATTATCCTAAGAGGAGCCCTTTGACCTGCCCAGCTTCCCCAGAAAACCCCTGCTGCCTTCTGGCTAGAACATGAAGCATGAGCTGTAAGGAGACTCGTTAGAAAGTTCTGACACCAACACATGAAAGAAGCAGTGAACCTCAGCAAGAAGAGCAGGGAAAGAGACCAGTAGAGGGAAACCATCAAAGCATGACGGCCAGAACCAGGGCCTCTTTACGTAGCTCATGTAATCTTGCTAGTTCAAGGCTGTGTCTTTGCTTGTTCCCTTTCTTATTAAATACTGGCCAGGAGTACATTAAGGTTAAACACAACTCTCCTTCATGGAACACCCAAGAATTATGAAGGACTGTAACTGCCTTCCCAGATGCCCAAAGTCAGAAGCTTTTTAAAGAAAAAAGGGAGAACTATGTGTCAAAAGTTGGAGATGAAGTCACTTCCTGAGATGTTCAAAACTCAGTATCTCCAAAAACATGTTCGTGCTGGTGGAATCAATGGCAAACTTGCAAGCAAATGCTTGTACCCTGATCCATCAAAGTGAAAACTAAAGATAATAAAAAATAATACCCTAGTTATTTCTATTTTTATCATGTGAAAGATTTTATTTTTTGACTTTACTTTTATTAGTACATATGTCATACATATTGATCACATTCATAAGAAATTTGCACCTGTATGTATCCTAATTCTTTTTCTCCCATTCCCCTCTCATGCTACAACTCCTCCCCCTTCCCTAAGTTTGTTTCATGTTTTTCCTTCCATTCTCTTTTTATTCCTTTTCTCCTCCTTTCCCTTCTCATTTGAACACTTTTTCTCTACTTCCCAGTATCGGTTGTCTATTTTCGTCCTTATCTATGCTTTGATTTCTCACACAAGAGAAACAGTGCAATACAGAAACATACCTGATATATTTAACTTAAAAATATGGTCTCAAGGTGCATCCATTATTCAAAAAAGGTCTCTAGTTTGTCTTTCTTTCTGGCAGAGTAGTCCTACATAAATCAGTGTGGAGTTTCTTCAAAAAACTAAAACTACAAGTTCTATTTGACCCAGTTATTACCCTTCTTGATATCGTCCTGAAAGAGTTAAAAAGCATCATATCGCAATGATATATGCATGCTCATTTTTATAGCAGCACAACTTGTAACAGTGAAGCCTGAGAAACACCCAGATGCCCATCAATAAATAATGGATAAAGAAAATGTGTCTTTTATATACAATGGAGTTATTTCTATTCTTTAACAGAACACATACCTCCACAAGACAGTTTGCTTCTATTTCAAGCTTCTCCCATTTCCAGGACCTGAACTTATCTCTCCCTCAGATATTTGGTAGCAGATTCTAAAGCTGAATCCGTTTCTTACTTTTGTATAATATGTACAATGATGATAGTTCTTCTTCAAGGTCTTTCATGGGCTATGATCAGGTTGAAAAGAAGGCTGTGTTTTCATCTGAAATCTTAACTGAGGAAGAATCTGCTTCCACGGCTACAACATCCCACAAATGGTACCAGCCCCACCAAATTTCACATACTGAACCTCTAACCACCTATTCGACTCTGGTCATAAGACTGTTATGAAGGTGAAAGAATAAGTGACATCGTAAGTGTGAAACCTGTGTTTAGAAAAGATGGTGGATAGAGAACAGGAGCTACAGAGGCTCTCTGTAATAGCCAACTTAGATTCCAAAAATAATACAGCGTGAGGAGTCCCAAACAGAGGGAGATACACATCCCAACCCAGGAACAAACTAAGCTGAGGGAGACCAATTAAAAATACAGTCCTGGTGCTACAACTGGAACAGCTAAAGTCTCAGTGCCACCACTTGAACCTGAGGCTTAAAGACCCTGCTGCTGCCACAGCTGAATGGGCACAGCCAGGATATCCCACTAGTTTCAACTCACTGGAGACGTGAATGCTCTGAGAGTAGGAATCATCAAATCGAATTGAGAGCAGACTTGGTGGGGAATGCTGCATCGACCTGCAGTGATTGAGAGGAATAAAGATCCTTCCGTAGACAAAGAGGCTCCAACAGACCACATTCTGGGACTGGGCAGATGGGCCAGAACAAGGTACTGCAGTGACTTCATTCATATATTCCCTTCTCAACTGGGATTGGTGGGGAGCTCTTGATCTGGGTGATGCCACGGACTGAGGCCCCAGTAGGCTAGCCTTCACGAAGTCCCTACACCAGACAGTGTACCCTAGCACAGTGAAGCCTTCAGTAGGGTTAGGTTAGTAATTTTTAATAATACAATAGATTGTTATAACATACAGTAACCATGTTATATAATAGATCTCTCTAACACATACCTCTTATCTGACTGTAATTTTGTGTATCTTACCAGTCTCCCTGGTATCCCCTCCAACCCTTACCAAATAACATTCTACTCTTGCGTATGAGTCTACTACATTTATATTCCCCAGGTCAGTGAGATCATGTGTCACCTGAATTTCAGTGCTAGGCTTCTTTCTTTTAATACTAATCTTACTCAGTATCACCCACATTGTTGAAGATAATACGGCCTTTGTATAAAGCCCGAATAATATATATGTCCTTACATACTAGTAACTATACCTATGGAAGGAATACTCAGGTTAAAATGGATAAAAGGACCTGTGCAGTTATTATTATTATTATTATTATTATTATTACAAAAATTGTTTTAGAAAATGCCAGATTGCTTTCTCCAGTGAATACTAAACTCTTTGAGTGAAGAAATGAAGCCACATTTCCCATAAAACAGCAGCAGCCATGGAGGTCAGGAGGAAAACCAAGAAGCCAATCTGCACCTTCCATAAGGAAGCCAGTACACAGGCTGGGAGACTGGGACACAAGAAGACCTCCTTTCTCCTCTGCCCCATAAGCATCCAGCTGATTCCAAAGAACAGAGACTCAGATGGTAACTACTGAAGTGCAAAAATAACCTAATGGTTGTATTGTTTGACTGAAATGCAGGCCACATAAAGTCAGTAAGTGTGAGCATATTTTAAAGGATAACAATGTGCAATATAGCAACTATGGGGCATTTCCTTCTGCCTTCTTCTTAAAATCCAATGTTATTCTCATTATTTTGTTCCATTTTATAGTTTTTACTCCCTTCAAAATAAAAATAAACGCTTCAAGTAACAAGGGTTTAAAATTTAAATTTCTCTGCATTACTATCAGCAAGAAATTGTGGTATTATTTTCTTTTTTGTTAGTCTGATCATTATAAAGCAAAACCACATTGTTAGATCCCATTTGCATTCTCCTGACAGAGTGATGAAATTAGCATTATAAATGAATGTTTTGATATAAAACATTAAAAAAATCAGACCCCTGAAATTCAAAGACTCCTTCCAAAAGCAGGCATCTGAGATGAATACAAAGTTCTCAGAGGAAGAAATACAAATGGCAAATAAATACATGAAAAAATATTAATCGTCATTACACATTAGAGAGATGCAAACAAAAACCATGCTAACATTCGATTTCACTCCTGAAAGAATGGCCAGGATCAAGAAAACTATCAACAACAAATGCTGGAGAGGCCTCAGGGAAAAAGGAACTCTCCTGCACTGTTGGTGAGAGTGTAGACTGGTGTAGCCATTGTGGACGTCAGTCTGGAGATTTCTCAGAAATCTGGGATTGGAAGTCACATTTGTCCCAGGTAGTCCACTTCTAGGCATATTCCCAGAAGAACTGAAAATGTCATACCTCAGTGATATATGTGCAGCCATGTTTAAAGCAGGACAATTTGTAATAGCTGTTGGAAACAACCTAAGTATCCATCAGCTGAAGAATGAAAAAAAACCTGTGGTATTTTTATACAATGGAGTTCTACTCAGCTATAAAGAATGATCACATTGAGATATTTATAAATACATGAATGCAGCTTGAGACCATACTCATTAGCGAAATAAATCAAACTCACATATATAAATACAAAATAGTCTTTTTAGTGTAAGAAATGATAAGTGTACATAAGAGTTTATAGAAATCATGATCCCCATTACATTGACCAGAAGCCTTATAATGTCTGCATTCATTAGTTGGAATGGTTTTATAGTAGCATGTTTGATTTTCTTATCTGTGATAGTATAAGCAGCTATTTTAAAGAAAAAAGACATTAGAATAGTCAGAGCTGATTTACGATCATCTTACTCTGAAGTCATAGTATGCTTTTGTTTTTCTGATGCCTTCAGTTCTATCCTGTTATGTTTTCTTGGGTATTATTATGTGTGATAGTATAAACAAATTTTCTATGGAAAATGAAATAATATAGTAACAATTGTTCATTCCCTGCTATTTGGATCTAAAAGAACTCAAAAGCTTTCATTTTCTTGAATGGTTTTACTCTGTTTTCTTATGCTCGATACAATTGTATATGAAGTTATGCTCAGCTATTTCAAAGAAAGGGGCCCTATGGTAGTTACTGTTAATTAAGTGTTGTCTTGCAGTGAAATGCTGTGTTGATTGCATTGCTCTGATCTGATCTGCTTTGTTATGTCTTTTGTCTTAACCTCTTTAGAATAAAAAAAATTTATATTAAGAAAAACAAATGAATGTTTTGTCATTTGGCTTTATTTTGTGCAAATTGTCTTTTAATGATTTGTTCAATTATGCTTTAGATATTGTATTTGCATATGAAAATTTATATAAAATTATCCTTTTCATGATACATTCAAGTATAGGAATCCCATACATATATATGTGTGTATTTATGGTGAGCCCTTTACCAGATAGATACTGGTATAGACATTTCATTTTGGGTTTCTTGGTAATCATAGTGGTTTTCCTTTTTGTTTTACTGTTAAATATCAAATCCGGGCCTTGAGCATGCTATGCCAGAGCTCTACCACTAGGGACACCCCACGCCAACACCTCATAAATTTTCCTTACCTGGTCCAATTGTACCCTTTGCCTCAATCTATATTTATTTCTCTTACGAAATATTTTACCAAAAAAGAAAACCCACTTTTTCTAAATGTGACTTCTATTTATATACTTCTTCCCTAAGTAATACTTTCTTGAAAAGAAAATGTATTCACTAACTCACCAACTTTTGTTTTTGGTGTGTAGCTTAAATTTTCCCACCATTCCCACTTTTTAACTTTTTTCATGCTTTCCTCCTGAAAGAACATTCTTCAGTGAAAGTCAGCTGATGTCTTGCCTTATTGCTTTGTCGTAAATAAGAAACACCTGTGTTTCCACGATGTAATCTCCACAAGGTTTTATCAACGAGTACAAGGATACCCAAAGGTATTTTCCTGCTGGGAGCCAGCTGAGCCTCAGCCCTGTCAGGCCCCACTGCAGGCTCAGGAGGAGGGACAGGAGATCCTCTACCTGCCTGCTCTGTCCTAAGATCTAAGAAGCCATCCCAGTCTTCCGCGGCTGAGAGGAACACTTCTCAGTTCTCAAACCATCAAGATAACTTGGTGCCTAGTTATCTGGAGATCCCGCCCCACACCCACCACTTCCTACCTTTCCACAGCTCCCTGACCTGCTCCCTGACCTGGTCACACTGTGGGGAGCCAGCCTTGAGCCTGGGGCCCAACAGCCTAACACAGGAGATGACAGGGCTGGAGCTGCACCTGTGCTGAGATCAGCAGCATCTGAACCCAGCCCCAGCAGCACCTCCTGGATCTGGAAGCCAGAGCCCTGCACAGAGCCCCAGACAGCACGGAGTCCTGCGAGGACAATGACCCCACACCTGCAGCTGAGGGCGGTACCAGTGCCAGCTCCCGCGAGGTTCCCACAGTTCTAAGAGCTCCTGGCCAGTGGCACAAGCCGAAAGGGGCGGAGTTTAGGGTCACACAGTCTCCTGAGCAGCGACTGGAGATGTCTTCTCTGCAGAGCTGAAAAGGCAAGGAGTGTGGGTTGCAAACTGTTAACTTTCCAGTAGACTGTGGGCTGCTCCCTGCGTGAAAGTGAGTGAGGGACTGCTTCTGTGCACCTTCCCCACAGAGGCTCTCTGGGGCTCTTAAACTGGATGCATCTTGTCGTGGCTCGCTCCAGCCGATGCTTGCACTGAAGCCTTGACCTGGTAAGGCACGCCTGGTTCACCAGACCTTGGCCTGCACAGGTCGCCTTCACTCACCCTGGCGGGCTCAGACCCCGAGGGAACTGACCAAGCTAGAAACTCGCCTGAAGCTGATCTCTGGCGCCCCCTTCTGGGTGTGTCCACAAGTGAGACGCGCTGTCCTGGCACAGGCCACTTGGAGAGGTGGCAGGGGTTAGTGGGGAGGAATCTCCTGAAGCCAAGTCCCAGCACTCTGCACAGCGGCAGACCTGCGTCGCCTTTCTAGGAAAAGAACTTAGGCTTCTCTGACTGCCTTTCCTAGGGATTCTCATTTGCAGCTGTTTGAGTTTAGGGGAGGAGGGTTCAATGAGGGTCTCACATTAAGAGAACTAGGTGTGACCTGGTCCACATTTATAGACCATATCACCTTCTCCATGGCACTTGTCAGAAACAGCCTCGTCTCACACCTGTCATACAGCAGACTAAAACAGGTCTTTAACTAGGAACACAGAAAGGAACTCTCGCCAACCCATGCAACGAGGCTGGGCAATCCAGGAACTCAGGGAGGCCCTGATTCAAAAACATAAAATAAAACAGGCTAAGGTTATAATCAGTGCAATGGCCCTACCCTCAATACAAGCAGTGAAAAGGAGAAGGAGAAGCAAAAAGTAATACAAATACATTGCAAACCATGTTAAAATTAATGTTACCTTAATTGTAGTGCTAATCTGGAGAGAAATTTCCATTTGATCCTGTTGTTACATTCTCCCTGGACAATGTATGAAGCGGCAGACTGAGAGAGTGTAATGGTGATATGAATTCCCAGTATTTCAGGACAAACACTTTAAAGCTCCAGTTCTCTAACACTTATCCATCCAAGTCTGGCTCTGAGCTGTCCCCAAGTCTACATATACACTGCAAAGGCACCCTCCTCTGCTGCTATTGGATGGCATTTGTATAACTGGCCACTCTGTCCAGAAATTAAAAGTATTATGGAACTACTCACCTATGAATGCCTCAGTTTATCTTTCTTTGTAGCAGCATAGTACTCTGTTATATGTAAATACATTTTTCTTATCCATTCATCCGTCAATAAACTTTGAGACTGTTTCTACCATCTAGCTATTATAAATTGTGCTGTTATAAATATGGGTACATGTATCTTAGTTTTTGGTAAAGAAAGATCTATATTATCTGGGTTTTGTAAGAATCTTTTGGTTTGCATTTTGTATTCTGTATAACTATTTTGATGATGATAGTGTAATAACTATTAACATTCTCCTGTTAAATTGCAAATAAAATTTTTCATAAAACAAACATATAAACAAAACATTATTGCAAAGATTCATTATCAATGCGGGAGGACTGTTTGTTGAATTTGTCCATTACTAAATCAGACATGTTAAAACACGACATAAAAATCTGGTTTTCTCTATATTTCTCCCTTTAACTATTAGCTTAATGAATTTTCATGTTCTACTAAATTTTACATGAGAATTGTTGTTTCGCTTTCCTGAAAACTTTCTTCTTTTCTTATTATGCAATGTCTTTCATAGTATACTGTGATATCCTTTACTTTGGAGGCTGCCTTTTCTGATATTAATACACTTTGACCAGTGTTCTTATGATTACTGTTTGTATATTGTTTATTTCTTACACGCACAATTTCCACCTATATTTCAAATGTGTACCTTCTAGAAATCAGATAATGTTATTGCTTTTGGAAACTCATTTTGTTGAGCTGTGGGTCAGGAGGAAAACCAAAAGGCCAATGCCCTGCCATGAGCCAACCAGTACATGGGCTGGAAGAGAAGAAGAACCACACCTGCCCCCATAAGCAACCAACTGATCCAGGGGAACACAGGCTAAGGTGGTAGCTACTTAAGTGCACAACATCTTAATGCTTCTATTGTTTGATTGACTTTTCAGGGCAAAAGCCAGTGATCTGAGTATCTATTTAGAGGATAATCATATGCAATATAGCAACTATGAGGGATTTCCTTCAGTCTTGTATTTGAAATCCAAAATTGTTTCACTGTGTTATTGGATTCCATTTTATTTTGTGTTTTATTCCCTTTAAATAAAAAAAAGAAAATCGCTTTGTTTTGAAATGAGTATAAATTCACAGGTAGTTGAAGAATAAGATGTTCTAAAATTTCTTTACCCATTTTCAATTAATGATTAACAGGTTGTAGAGATAATAGGGTCGGATCAAAACTAGGCAATGTTCTTCTTTACCAGAAATGTATCACAGATCTGATTTATCACCCACGCTTACATTAGGTAACTAGTGGTTTCATGAGAGCAAATCAAGTAGGTATGGGCGATATAGCATCATGGTTTTTAATGGTATTTCCTTAATGGGTTTTAGTTGTATTTCTTTAATGGATAATTAAGCTAAATTTCATGTTTTTTTAAGACATTTGCTAGGTCACTAATGTGCCAAATAGGGAGCCAACCCAGTCTCTACCCCTGCATGCATGCAGGCCGCCATCAAGCCTGTCATGGTTAAACAGCACAAGCAGGAAAAAGACTGGCAGGTTTCTATGGATTGGGCCCACCATACAAGCCCACCAGTCTCCATTTCCTTTCAGAACCTGCAGCCAAGCACTGATCAACAGAGCCACTCAACCACACCTTGGAGTAGCTGTGAGTGCCTGAAGAAGCCTGCCCTGCAACCCACCACCTCCCCAGGAACATGGGTTAAGAGAAACCCAGGTGCCTAACTCATTTCCCTATACTATGGATGGGGTAGCCAATGTGGGAAGTGCCTAGGACTCCACAACACGTTGACCTTAAAGATCCTAGTGAAATATCAAGATGGAGGAGCAAAAGGCAATCTCTGGCCTCCAGCTCAAACAGAAAAAGTCCAGGAGAAGTAGACATGGAATAAAGTGGAAGTCCTACACCTGAAACTGCTGGGATGATGGCAACTGAAGTGAAGAAACTACTTCATGAGCCTGTAAAAGGAATGAAATAAAACATATCACAGATAGAAGAAGAAATGATAAACATAATAAAAGAATTGCTGAGTATACCTAAAGAAGACACAGGTTTAAAAGAAAAAGTGTAGCATAGGAAAATGAAGACAATCTTGAATAGCATAAAGGAGAACTGGAGACATGAAATAGACTCAAACAAATATCCAGGAGATTAAAAACTCCTTTGAAAGTTGGCAGAATTGCTTGGAAGAAACTGAAGATAGACTTTCAAACCTTGAAGTCAGGATGACATCCAATGATCATGAGGGAAAGATCTCTAAAAACAACCAAGAAATACCAATGCAGTGGTGGCAAGACAACACAAAGAAAAATAATTGAAGAGTAATAAGTGTCAGCAAAAGTAGTCAACACAGATGACATAAAGAGGCTATTTATAGAAGTAATAGCAGAGAACATCAGAAGAATGGGAAAAGGAGCTGACATACCAATAAATGAGGCATATACACCTCCAACTAGCCATAACAAACATTAATCTACTCCCACACAAATAATAATCAAGATCCCAGAAATTCAGCATAAGAACAGAATGTTAAAGGCTATTAGAGAAAAGAACAGATCACCAGTAAAGGAAAACTCATCATACTCATGATCGGTTTCTCAATCAAAACTATCAACTCAAGCAGAGCTTTGAGTAAAGTATTTCAAGTCGTGAAACCAAACAGCTTTCAACTCAGACTGATGTACCCTGAAGAAATATATTTCAAAATCAATTGAGAAATTGGATACTTCCACAATAAACAAAAACTGAAAGAATTCATGATCACCAAGCCAAGCCTACAAGGAGTATTGAAGGACATTCTAGAGAAACATAAAAATGACCACAGATCCAGGAACAGTAGCAGAGTGGGGTCACCGAGAGGAGCAGACAATTGAATGGAGGGAAAAATAGGGAGCTTAAGGCTAGCAAAGAGAATGGCAGAGATGAACCAGTGCATGTTGGCCACAACCATTCATGTAGATGGCCTCAACTCATCAATAAAAAGAAACACAGACACAGCAGATCAAAAACAAAGTGCACCAATATGCGGTGTACAAGAAACACACTAACTTGGAAGGAAATTCATGGACTGAAAGCCAGAGGAGAAAAAAACAGTGCTCCATGTGACAGGGAACAGAAATAAGCAGAAGGAGCTTGCCCATCTATCACATAATAGGTAAGAATGATTTGGCATTTTGTACAATGGAAAGTTACTCAGGTATAAAGAAAGATAATCATGAGGCTCTTGGGAAACGGGTGCAACTTGTGATTGTGCACTTGGGTGAAATGGTTCAGACACACTTAGCTGAACATCATGTTGTCTCCCTGGAATAAAAAAAAAAACTAAAGGAATTAGTGGGATCTAAAATGCGAAAGGGAAAGAGAAGGTGGTAGCCATTGTTAATTCCCTATCATCTAGTTTTAAAGTCTTGTATCACTTTCATCCTGTTTTGTGTCATTACGCCTGATGGTATGACAGCTATTTTGAAGATAACAAGAGGCACTGTGGTAGTCATTGTTGATTTGCTATTATCATCTTTTTGAAGTCCTGTATCCCGTTTACAGTCTTGTTTTAATTGACTTTATTCTGTTTTATTTTGTTTAGTTTTATTCTCTTAAAAACAAAACAATTATCAAACTGGTCTGTAGCTTAAGATTTCACAGTGTCGTCAGTGTAATCTGGTCGCATGTCTGCCCCCTAAACCCAGTGTCAGCATTTTTGCCCTTTTGGAAAATTGTCCTTAATTTCTTTTGAGTTTTTCTAATAAAGTTTTTTTTTTATTTGGAGTATTGGGGAAATTTATAAAATACATCCTAGACATTTCTACTTCACAGACAAATTTTGAACATATTTTGTTCAGTTTATGGCACTGGTGCGCCCGGAGCTCCAATAGAGAGGAGCCGCTGCCTACAGTAGTTTTCCCAGGTCTCCATCAGGAAATGGATGGCACTGATTGGCATCCCAGAGGAGGAAGCAAGGTTCCTCAGGATTTGGCACTCCTAGGAAAGAAGGACTCTGTGAGAAACACTGAAGCTCTAAACTATAGATGAGGTCCCTCTCCTGATCACACAGACCTTCCTGGAGCCCACAGTGGGGACACTCGGGAAGCAAGGGATAAGAGAGCCCAGGACCACATCTCCTGCCTAGGAAAGAGTGGCAGGATGAAGGACTGGGACATAGGAGTTCAGACCAGAGCAATCCTAGGAATGAGAGACCTGAGGTCTATGCAGGGTCTCAGAGCTTAGAGCCCATAAAAATGGAGTCCCAAGCCCCTCCTGAAGCTGATCTGGGACCCCTGGAGATTCAGTGTTCCACAACCTGAGTATGCTCCGAGGCTTCCATGAGGCGATGCCTGAGGACAGTGTTGATGACACACTGGGCCACACTTGAGAGCTGAAGGAAAGTGGTGCAGATGGCAGCAGCATGGTGCTCCTTGGCTTTTTTGTCCTGCTGCATCAGGGTAGAATCCTGGAAAGGGAAGAGTACAATGTTTTAAAACTGCTCCTGAAGAGAGATGGTATTACAGGGCCCTTCCAAAGGCCACAAGATCCCAAGCAAAGATGGAGACTACTCATCAGGTCTGCAGCTCAGGAAGTCAGGACTGTGCCTCCCACTTCATGGCGAATTCCGGGTTCTGTTTGCCTGCAACCAACAACCTCTCACATAAGAGTGACCCTGTTGTGTGCAAGAATGGAGCTGGGATTTGGGCTCTGGACTAGGGGACAACAGGCCTTTATAACAGATGCCTCAAAGGAGTCCATGCTTGCCTTTCCTTCTGAGCCCAGCCACGCCCCATGTCTCTCAGCATCACCCCATAACCAGGTCAAGAGGGAACACCATCATGTAAGGCTTTTCCATACTCACTCTGCTCTTCATGATCATAGGTGATGGCCAGCATGGCACCATGGGTAGAAGTGGCCCTGCCCTGATTGGCTCCAGCTCCTGAGTCACAGATACAGTCTGCTTCTTCTTTGCAACGAGGTGGCTTTAGAGGCACATGTCGCAGTGGAGCTGGTACTGCACTTGACTCTGGCTCCAGAATGGCTGATGGATCTGCTTCTGGTTTACAGGCTGCTGCTGCAGCTGATTCTCCCTCTCCAGTAGGACCTGGCCCTGGGGCTGGTGCCATAGCTGCAGGAAAAAGGTGCTCAACATTACTGCCTTGTTCTGAACCATTACCTGCTGCCAGAAATATCTTCCATCCCTGATTCCAAAACATGATCTTCTCAGAATGTGGTCCACCAACTCAGGGTCCTGAGGCTCATGTATGGGCCTGGCCTGACCCAGCCAGAAGCCTCATCCTCATGTGCTTGGATGGACCCATCCCAGCCCTACTCACCCTCAGTCTTGGCTCTCATGGTCTCCATGTCTTCCAGCTCTGCCAGTAGAAGGAACGCACAGTGCTCCAGGTCTGAGCCAGGCATGTGCAGCTGTATATACTCCACCAGCTTCTTAAGGTACACAAACTCCGGAGGCTGATTGAACTGGTCTGAGTACTTTTCAAGCCATGTACCCAAGATGGTAGAGATGGCACTGAGGGCAGATGGGTTTGCAGTGTCACAAAACCCAGCAAAAATGACAGAGAACCTCCCCTAGTGGGACAACAGATTGGCTACTCCCCTTCTTCAGACAAGACCATAAACTGCTGTGTGGAACTTGAGGGGACCCTGTTCATGGTAAACTAAACTGGTCAACAGGTTTTGCTCCAACCCATGACTCTGGTGACATCTCAACCTGCAGTCCAGGTTACTAGGTTGTGTCTATCTCTGAGACACCTATGAAGTGGTCTTGTCTTCCCATCCACACTTCTATTGAGAGATGCGACTACCCCTTACAGTCACCAAATCCCCTAAAAACTACTAGCAACGTAGCAAGGCTGTGACAAGCATGCTGCTTCCCAAACAGCCAGTGTGTCCCAGTGAGGGATGGGGTGGACACACACAGCTGGAATGGGCTGTGGTGGGCAAGGAGCTTCACAGGGCGTGGCTCAAATCTCTGGTCCCCCTTATGTTCCCTAGTCTAGGACCCCACGCACAGCTCTCATTTCCTGCTCCTGCAAGGGAATCCTCTGACCTCCACCCACCATCAGGAAACACAAGTAAGGGAGGTGGTGTTTATCCCCCTTCCTATCACATCTCCCGAATTCCCTACTCTGGACACAGGCCCCTTCCCTCTTGAGTCAAAGCCCACTCACTTTTTCAGTTGATCCAGAGTCCTGCCATTCTTACTGGAGCAATGGAGGCTTTGGCTGTATGTAGAGGCCATGAGACTATCACATCTGTAACCAGTATGACAAAATGGTACTTTAAATGTGAGAGTTACTCCTTAGGGACAAATGGCTTCTCCAAATTTCTACAAGCTAAAGACTTAACCTCAACTCCCTCTTTCCTTAGTCCAGGCAAAAAGAGAGACTATGCAGATGCAAGAAGTCAAGCAGGACAAGTCCCATTCATGTCCAGAAGGGAGGGAGGGATTGGAAGGTGTCTGGAAGACATGGAGCAAGCCTAAAGGGGTGTCTTCTTTCTTTTTCATGCCTTCTCCCTTCTCTACCTTGCTATGAAAGACTCTGCGCACTTGGACACTGTCAGTTGGTGATCTCAGGTCAAGATAGCACCTCTGTGTCCTTGGAGGAAGGTTAAGGTAAATCTTTCTCTTTACCCAGCATGAATAGCTTCTTTGATTTTTTTTTTTTTTTTTTGGAATGAGTCAATGAACCTGAGCAGATGGACCTGGGAGGCTGGTAATGCACCTGCCACAACTTCTTATGGCTTCTTGGGTTACTGGCTACTCTGACATAGAAATAAAGCCTAGGAGAGAAGGTATTTTCCTTATGCTTGAATTGGGCTAAATACCCAGAAACATGCCTATGTACAATTACTGCTTCATATCTATGTGTGCCATGAATGAACCCAAATATCTCCTTCCCAAATAGCTCCATTGGGTCCAAGACCCAGTCTCCCCACAGCACCACATCCCCCAAATTTTTCTCTGTCTGCATCAAACAGAAGAAGCTCCCAGATGGAGTCCAGAGTCTCCCATACAGATGGGAAACTTGCTCTGCTCTTTCAAGTAAGTGAGGACCAAGATTGAGAGCTTCTCCATGTGGATGAAAGGAGAATGTCACACACAGGTTGACTGTGGCACTGGATAACCTGTGTGTACAACCAAGCCTCCGACAGACATTTGCAGGCTCCTTTGGTCCTGATCACACCTATTAGCATCCCAATTTCCAAATAGCAAACTGAGTTGCTTAATAATGCAAGGTATTCCCAAGACCCACCCAAATGGTGCTGAGCTCCCCTGGCCTGTAAGATGATGCACAAACCTTTTCAATAGCTGATCTAGCACCTGATCCATGGTGCCAAATGCTTGGTAGTTTTGCAAAAACTTTTGTAGGAACAAGGGGTTCCCTTGAAGCAGGGATGACACAAGATGGTTGACCATCGTCTCCCTTATATCTGCCTTCAGAAATTCCAGGCAAGCTGGGTATCCACACTCTGACCGGATTTCTTTTCACCCTGTATTGCAGTTAAGATGGAAACAATAGTTGTATTAATCACTTGTCTATCTCTAGGACTAATATGCAACACAATTTAAGAGGCACAGAGGCTTATTTGGACTCATGGTTTCAGATAATTTAGTTCATGGTTGACTCCAAGGCAGAAACACTATGATCCAAACAAATGGGAGAGGAAAGCTGCTCAACTCTTACAGCCAAAAGAGAGAGGCAGAGAGAAAGGAAGAGACTGGGACAAAAATACGTCCTCCAGAGTCACACCCACAGTGACCCACCTCCTCAAATCAGGCCCCAACTCCTAGCAACATATTCAGCTATGGAGTCATCAGTTCATTAGTCCACTGATGAGTATGTCACCCACACGGTCAAATCACATCTGAAAGCCCCACTGCTAGATACATGAGACATCTGGGAATATTATACACCTAAGCCACAACCTTAGAAAACTGCCAAATGACAAGAGACATTATGGTAGACATTGGTATCTCCCTATTGTCTGGCTTTGAAGACCTAAAATGCCTTCATCATTCTGTTCTGATGAGTTTAGTTCAGTATGTATTCACTGTGTGAGAAGATGTGGGCAACTATTTGGAAGAAAACAAGAGACAATATGAGAAGACAGTGAAGATCTCCAGGGGTCTTGCTTTGAATTCTGTGTTTCTTAAAATAATTTCCTTAAGATCTGGGTATTTTTTTTAATTTTACCCTCTTTAAAATAAAAATTGAAAAAGGAAAACTGCCAAATGACTCTGCCATAAAATAATGTGAGAAAACCACAGACTACGGATATACACACACACGTACATGTACACATACACTTACACACACAGAGGGAGGGCCTGGATACACACAAAAGAGATTAGAGCAGTGGGCTGGCCTTTGCTGACCTGTCCTTGGCTACTGTGTGCCCCACTTTGTCCCTTCTGAGAAAATGGCCACAGGCGTCGAATGAGACGAGGAACCCAGTTTCTCCAGACATGGCTGAGTCGTCCCCTGTGAGATCTCCTGGGGCCGAAGCCTTGGGAAGTCGGGAAGCAGCAAGAAAACATCCTCACGTGTCCTATGTCTCCAGACAAGTGAGCAAGCTTCAGTTAGTTAAGTTACCTGGCGCTTGGCAACAGGGTTCCGAGTTTGATCATCAAGGAAGTGAGGTCATCTCCTGGGGTCTCCTTAACTGAACTTTTCATTTTACTGGACTTCAAACAGTCCCTGGGCTGCTGACTGGCCCAAACCTACACCAGATACACAACCAGACACATGCAGTGACACAACATCATCTGACCCACCCTCCCCAGGCAGACCAAGGGTTACCTGTCAACCCAAGAAACAGGTGGACCCTGCCACTCTTAACTCATGGTTAGGTTAAGTACGACATGGTTTAGGGCTAGAAGTTAGGGTTAAGTTTTGTTGTGAAGGTCAGAGTTTGTTTCAGGGTTAGGATTTAGAATTAGGGTTCAGGGGTAAATAAAGAGCTATGATTTAAGGGGTAGGGTTGTTTCCTGCTTTAGAGCTAATTTTTAAGCTTTATGGTTAGGTTTGGAGTTTGAGATGGATTTCTGTTTTATTGTTTGAGTAATTGAAAAGATTACATAATGATTTACTGCTAAGGATTTGGTTAGGATATAGTTGCATTTAGAAGTTAAATGTTATGCTGACAGATTTGTTTGGATATTTATAGATGTGAGAGTTAGGGGTTAGGATTAGAATTACCTTTATAGCTAGCTATATTGATAACAAAATTAGAAGTCTAACTAAATTTGAAAACATTTAAGATATTTGGCTTTCAACAGTTCTTTGTGGTTTCTAATATTTAAGTATCCCACGTACACCTTGAACCATAAAAATGTCTTAAAGCACTCATATGCACACCACCATTTTTCTGTTTTCACAGTTTCTGCCAAACATCCTCTTAGAAACTCATTTTGAAGATTCATTTAACCTTTTCCATTTTAGATAGCATCTTTATTAAATATTGAATTGTTATAGCTATAAATTATGTTAACAGTTACTATTCTTTGAATGCATTTTTGTGCTTAAACTTTGACAGTGCTTATTACAGCTGAAGAGTATGTAGAGGAAGTAAGTATGCAAGAAACAGAAACTTAAGGTGGTCAGTTTTCAAGACAAAGTAGTTAACTTTGAATGGAAAATTCCTAGTAGTTCAAACTGCCTGATCTAGAGGCCTAAGAAAAGTCAGCACCTCCTGAGAATGGGCCATGCTGGGACTGGGAGTAGCTGACCAACACACCAACTAGCCAGCCTTTCTGGTAAGCTGCACAAGCCATGTAAGACCCAGGAAGAGAAAAGTCAGATAGCACCTCCCATGAGCCTAGCAGCACATAAATGAGGCTCACCAACTCCTTCTTTCCCGCTCTAGCAATTGGCTGGTTCGTGGGTAGGCTGAGTTGATAGCAGCTGAGATACAAAAAGCAACTGAATGCTTGTATTGTTTGACTTTTCAGGCGAGGGGCCAGCGGACTGAGTAACTATAGGGAGGACAGCAGCATGCAGTAGAGCAAATATGGGGGATTTTATACTATATGGTTTTTGAAGTCAGATATTGTTCTCATTGTTTTGTTGTGTTCTCATTCATTGTTTTGCTTTGTTCTATATACTGTTTTGATTGCTTTTACTCTGTTTTGTTTTGGTTTGATTTTTCTATATCTGACAGAATGGACAACTACTGTAAAGATAAGCTATACTGTAGTAACCATTGTTATTGTCCTAATATCTTGATTTGAATTTATGTATCATTTCACTGATTTTTTTGGATAGGATTTAACCTCTTTTGTTTTCTTGGGTTATATTATCTTTAAAATAAAAATTTTAAAAATTGCCTAATCTGAAAAGACTCTGTGCAAATGGGACCTGAAGGGAGAGATAAACTAGTGAGAAAGCCTTCATTAAGAAACATAGATGTGAGTGGGAAAGGGAAAAGAAAGGCATAGAATGATCCATTTTCACAACAAGATATCTAGGACTAAGTGGAAACATAATAACCACAAGATCACATTAAAAGCTCTAAACAGGATCACCTACTCCTGGGAAACACCCATAGTAAAGAACAGATGGTATTATGAAGAAATCCAATTTGGAGGGGGACCAGGAAACGGCCTTATCAGGAGATAATGAAACATAAGTGATGTCCTGAAAAGGCTGCACCCCTCATGGTACGCAGTCATGAACGGGAATGAGGGGAAGGGACCTGATGCTGGGGACAGACTGCTTGCTGTAACTTGCATAGCAGAGACCCAGCCTTGCACGGCTGAATTAAAGCCTCGCTCTCACTGATCTTCATGCTTCTGAGTCCTTCCTTAAGGCTGAGCAAGCAAATGCATTTCTCACAAGTAGAGACCAGGTTTTCTGGGTCAGCATCAAGGAGTTAAATCAGGCAACGCAACCTAATTACACAAACTAATTCTTTAGAAGTTGTTCAGTTACAAGCTGAAATAGGGTCTGTGTAACATGAATTTTTATTTTCTGTATAGTGAGCAGTTTTTCAGAGAATAAACCCAGGACATGGCTACCGCATAAGAACAAAATATATAGTGACGTTTACATGTACATGTTATTACTTCAATAGAAATATGCTAAAGTAGCTCTTATCTTGACTTATATATTAGAGAATCATTTAAGTTTGAATCATTTAATTTTGCCCAATGCTCTTACTTAAAATCAGGGTTCAGGGCTGGGGATTTAGCTCAGTAGCTTCAGCACGTACTTGGTAAACACAAGATTGTGAGTTCAATCCCCGGTACCAAAAAAGAAAAAGCAGGATGAATGAAGAGGATCAAATACAACCACCTAACTGTTTGAGTAAATTAATAAGCACGTGTTTGAAATTCGGCGACCCTGTCCTAAAATAAAGCTTTATTTTAGAGCAGTTTTGTAAGTCTTTAAAATCTGAACAAAGTACAGAGGTTTCTCCTGTAGCCGCAAGCTAGTTTCCTGTTTTGCTAACATCTAGCCCTAAACCTAATGCTAAGCCAAGGTGCTTTAGTAGCAAGAAAGAGAAAACTAGCTTAACTGGATGTGATACTTATTTATGTATTTTGAACAATAACATAGAACAGCGTGAGCTGTAGTGCAAAATGCCCAAACACTCGTGTGCAAGTCGAGGAATGAAGCACAGTAAATTGCGAGCTCCAGAAACAAATGCAATTGCATTCCCGCAGCCGTGCTGAGACAGCTGCTTATCAGGATGTAGGCATGGTGCAGGCTTCTTTGCACACCCAGTATACAGAAGAGAAGCCACAGCACACTGAGAAGCAGAGCCCCTCAAGCCTCCTGCTCCAATCTAGCTAGGACCGACTCAGTGGGCAGGATGTTTGCATGTTTATCACATTTGGCACATATTCTGTTAAACCTATTTTCTAGGAAAATCTATTTCCTCTTCAAAGCACACATGACTTACAAGGGAAAGAAATGTTTGTTATAAACATTTAATTCAGCAACTTCTCTATTAAGAAATGCAGAAAAAATTTGTGATCTTCTGGGTAAATAAGTGCTTCATTGGCCTTTGGTTATAACAAAATGCTACAGCAATATTGTAACATGGTATTGTTATTCCCAGTTTAACAGAGAAACTGAGGTTTACAGAGGCAAAGTAATCTCATTTGAAGTATTTAATACACATCTTACTTGAGAGACAGTACACTGGACCTAAAGAATGCCAGTGATTATGATACAGAATATTACTTATGAATTCAAAAGATACATAAATCATGCAGGAAGATACACTAGGTTATCGCATTGAAGCATTGGAACACCCACCTTATCCATCTGTATTTTTTCACTGTTGGTTCAAGGTTAGTAAAGTCCCGTTTCTCAAGGCCCACTCCCCTCAGAGCAAGAAAACAAAAGGCCATAGTTGCCTCAGGACAAAGGACTCCTGTTCCACCATGTGCAGGCTCCAACCAGCAACATCTCCTGGAGATCTAGCAACTTTCTAGGTCTCATTCATTTATCTACAAGCCCAGTGCACAGGTCCAGACACAGGACCAGATCAAGACTACATACACAATACAAGCAATACTAGAGAGAATGCGTGTCAACCTTTAAAACGAACTGTAGCAGGAAGAATGTCAAAAACTCTAAAGTCATTTGGCTTATCAAGGTACATGCCATATAAGAAAATATGGCACCTTATAAATAGTGACAAAAGACAAGAATAAGTCATGGCAAAATGAAAAAGCAACAGTATAAAAATTAAAATCATGAGACAGTCATATTTTCAAGGAAATGAAGTGGAAAAGTGAGTCACATGAGGTGGTGCACACCAGTAATCCTGGCACTCTAGGATGAGGCAGGAGGATCACTGGTTCATGCTAAGCTTGGGCAACTTAGCAAGATCTTATCTCAAAATGAAAAATTAAATTAAATTTAAAATAAAATAAAAGGTTGTAACTTGGTAAAAAGGCTCTAGGCCCAATATCCAGCAGAGAAGAAAGAAAAAGAAAAGAAAGAGAGAGAGAGATAGCGAGAGAGAGAGAGACAGAGAGAGAGAGAGAGAGAGAGAGAGAGAGAGAGAGAGAGAGAGAAGAAGGAAAGAGGGAAGCAAGGAAAGAGAAAAGGGAAATTTTCAGTTCCATTTGTATTCTGATTCCTACATTTTCTCATCTCTGGTGATGAGCATGTCCTTTATTTCGAAAAAGAACCAAATGCAACCTACGAAATGCACTCAGTGGCACCCAGACAGCCATGTGTCTGTCTTGAAGGTAATTCACTCTGAAAACATATGGAGAATGAGTGTGAATGATTTTCCCATGACCTTTCCCTCTAGCGGGAAGAATAGATCTTGTTAATCCAAACACAAAGGCAAGTAACAGTATGAAACCTCAGCTATGAGAAAGCAAAAAACCAGGAGAATATATAGAAGACCCAGAAAGGAACGCTAGGCTCCCATCTAAGTAGGTTCCTGTAGATGCCAAGACAACCTTGTAGCAATCATCACTGGCATCCTCCATCTTCTGGATTTCACAGGTGCCATGATCAGGCATAAGTAGCCTGTATTCTTTCTGACAATCAAGTGCTTGTATGGCTTTCCAAATGCCATGAGGCACAATGGCCGATGAGGCTTTGCCATACAGCTTTTCCAAACTGGTAAACTATAATACAGTAACAAGGTATCAGGTGCGGTTATCAGGTGTGGTATTTACCAAAAGTGTATCCAGAGCAGCCTTGACCTGGAAAAGTCCAATGTTGAGCCCATTTGAAATCTGTCCCCTGACATTATGGCCCTCTGTGCCTGTGTCCTATGAGAGCACTGAGGTAGCTCGGGAACTCAGGAGACAGGCATTCATAGAAACAGTTCTCTTGTCTTGGTGGTTTTGAGCATAATGCTATTATGATGACACATGGACAGTATGCACATAGGACAAATATGTCTCCATGCATTGTCCTTATGACAGATTTATCTAAATTCCTATTTTCCAAGTGATTATTGCTTATCTTTCCTTTTTTTCTAAGTCTGTGAACATCCAGACATAGCCACTATCCATGAAACATCGGTAATTTCTGAACTATTCCTATTCCAGGAAAATAAACAACTATATATACTACTTAAATTTGTGCCTATTGGGAAGACATACAACCTCATTGCCCTTCAGGATCACCCTAGCGGGAATGATTCTACAACCCTGTGGTCATTCTCTCTCAGGTGATAGCAATATGCCATCCGAATTATCTGTAAATCAGACCTGGTCTTTTCTCCAGTCAGTTCATCACAGAAATCTTCCCATGGAACCTACACAGCAAGGAAAGCAGTTGTGTTCCTTTAACAGGATTACACACTATTGAAGATACTAAAATTGGAGTTAGGAGTGGGTAGAGTAAGGAAGTAATGGCCAACACTTAGGAAACTTGTCAGGAATGAGGTAGGGTTTTTCTTAATGTTCCTGTTCTATAAGAGAGAATCCAAGTAAGTCAATTCATACAGGTCATCCAACTAGCTAATGTGGGATCATGAAGTTGAGCAATCTTACTCCTGAGTACTCTAAACCTCTACTCATAACCCTTTAAGCCCTGAGCAACCAGAAACTGAAAAGAAAACAAAGTGGTGTTGTGTGCTTGAAACCCTAGATCTCAGGAATCAGAGGTGGGAGGATCAATGGATCCTGGGAATTCAAGACCAGCTAGCGCAATAAAGAAACCAATCTCGAAAAAAGAAGAAAAAGAAAAAGGAAAAAGCAGATCATTGATAGAATGGCAACAATCTATTGGAGGCTACTAAAGTCCTTTAGCGCCATCTGCTGTTGGTCCAAGGCTGGCTGTAGTAAATACTTACCCTCATAACTCATGGGATTTTCACCAGTTTACTGAAACATGCAAATTTTGTTTTTAAATTTACAGAGAAAAAACACAGAAAAGAAAAACAAAAAACAAGCATGCAGACAACTATGCTATGTTCTTCTCTGCCTCTGGGTCATTTTTCAAACAAAAATTTAGGTTATTATCCTCATTTTAACAAAAATGGTGCTTCTAAGTAGATGAACAAATAGAAAAGGAGTGAAAATTAGATAATGAAGCCAACATGGGCCGCTCTGGCTTTGGGATCAGAAGACACTGTGCTAGCATTCATCTTCTGCACTTGAATATCGGTAACAGATTCTGTGCTTCCTTCTAACACAGTTTGCCGCCTCATAGGAGCTGCTATAACTGAAAAGGTAAAAAAGATCCTTAAAAGATAAGGCTGGACTACAATGTAGGCCTCACTAGGACTGAGGCCTGACTAAGCCCCAGTAAGACTTTGTGACACTGGAACCAAGCCATTCAAAAGCAGGCATGAGATCAGTTTCCAGGTTGCAAGAAAAATGTCCAGAGCAGAAGACACTGATTCAACTATTCCTTTCTTTGAAATACAATCTGAATTTTAATGCCTAGCATGCTCCAATTTTAGCCATTCATACATATTGTTTGAACAAACACATGCTCTCCCATGTGAGCACACAAGATAGTGATAGAGAAGTCACACATCAGGTTACCAAGGGAATTCTATCCAGCCTCTTGATGCAGAAGTAGTGTCTTCAGAAGCTGAATATTTGTGGGGGGAAAAAGAATCCAGGCATGATTGTATAAGCCTGTAATCTCAGCAATCTGGCAAGCTGGGGCAGGAGGATCAACCCCAGGACCGGGAGGATCAGCCCCACCCGGACAAACAAAGGACTTAGTAAGGCCCTATCTGAAAAATTTTTTTTTTAAATTTTAATGGCAGGGGATATAGCTCAAGTCCCTGGCTTCAATTCCCAGTCTCTCAAAAACAAATATTCAAATAGAAGCCAGTCCTAAAGGTTCCAATAAAGAAAATTTGACCTTGAAATAATTTGTCTAGCCGCATACTATTCTTAAACTAACCTCTTTAAAATGAAAATAAACTCAAAAATGAAGAGACGACACTAATAAATATAAATACACATGCACCCAACTGTGTAAAACAAATATTAACGGACATGAAGAATCAAATAAACACTACCACTATCACAAACACACAAGTCAACCAAACAAAAACATCAACAAATAAATACCAGAAGTGACCAAGCTTGTGAACAAACCATCATAGTACAATATCTACAGTGTTCTAACTCTCGAAATCAGAATATGCATTCTTATCAGCTGCACGTAGGATGTAATCCAAAATAGACCACATACTACCTTACTGAATATGCTTGAGTAAATGAAAAGAAACTGAAGTCACCCCGTGTATATTATCAGACTATAGTGTGATGGACTGGAAATCAATAGCAAAAGAAAACACAAAAACTCCATAAACATGGAGAAATTAAATAACATACTTGTGAACAGCCAGTGAGCCACAGATGAAAATGAAGAAATTAAACGTTATCTACAATTAAATGCTAGTGCCAGTACAACACACTGAAACATACAGCACATAATGAAAACACTCCTAAGCAGAAAATGCAGTAGTTAATTCTCATATCAAGAAAACAAAATGAGTTCAAATAAAAAACCTAATGTTGAACTTCAAACCGCTGAAAAAAGAAGTGAAAACCAAAGCTCTTACACTGGAGGAAATTATAAACGTCAGAGCAGAAATTAATGCAAATGAGACTAAGAAAATAATACAAAAATGAATTTAAGAGTTGGTTCTTTGAAAGATTAAATAAAAACTGAGAAACCTTTGGCCAACTTTATCATAAAAAATAAAGAAAAGACTCAAATTCATTCATCACTAAGAATGAAAAGGGTGAAATCACAGCAGATCCTGTAGAAATCCAGAAGGTCATCGACATGTACTTTGAGAACCTTTATTCTAATAAGATGAAAAAATAGAAGAAATGGACAGATTCTTAGGTGCATATGAATTACCAAAGCTGAATCTAGAAGATGTTAAATTCTAAATAATGCAATGAAAATTGAAGAATTATGAAACTAACAACAACGAAAAGCCCAGGTCCTGTGGACGTACTGCTGAACTCCACAAGAAATTTAGAGATTTAATGCCATTATTTCTCAAAATCTTTAATGAAGTTGAAAGACAAGTAGTACCCCCAAATTAAT
The DNA here is from genome assembly GCF_034190915.1 of Cavia porcellus. Taxonomy (NCBI): domain Eukaryota; kingdom Metazoa; phylum Chordata; class Mammalia; order Rodentia; family Caviidae; genus Cavia; species Cavia porcellus. Next base: position 30,522,852 of record NW_026947510.1, on the reverse strand, counting down.
TCATGGAGGCAAATATCACCCAATACAAAAGCAAAATAAGGATCCAACCACAAAGTACAACTACAGGAAAAATTCCCTAACTGAACAAAGGGCAAAAATCCTCTACAAAATACTGGCAAAGAGAATTCATCAAACCATCAAGAAGATCATACAGCATCACAAAGTAGGATTCATCCAAGGGATGCACAGATAGTTGAACATATGCAAACCAATAAATGTAATACACCATGTGAACTGAGTCAAAGATAGAAATCAAATGATCATCTCAATAGATGCATACAAAGCATTTGATGAAGTCCAACACTCATTTGTGATTTTTTTTAAAAATGCCCTACAGAAAATTAGAATAGATGGTCTTCATCTCAATCTATAAACTCCATCTATGACAAACCAATAGCCAACATCATACTAATTGGGAAACATAAGAAAGCTTTCACTCTAAAATCAGGAACAACACAAAGATTTTCATGATCATCACTCCTATTCAGTGTAATTCTAGAAATGTTGGCCAGAGCAATTAGACAAGAGAAAAAGTAAAGGGAACAAAGATAAGAAAGGAATAAATTATCGTCATCTGCAGATGACATGTCTTTCTACAGAGATGACCCCCAAAATTCAACCAAAGACTTCTAGATATAAGAATCAAATTTAGCAGTATATCTGGATACAAAGTCAACACTGAAAAATCAACAGCATTCCCATACACAAATGACATACTCACTGAGGGAGAAATTAGGAATATAACATCGTTCACAATAACTTACCAAAAACATTAATACTTGGAGTCAATATAATAAAGTAAGTAAGAGATCTTTACGTTGGAAACAATAGTACTCTGAAAAATGAGCACAAAGAGGATATCAGAAAATGTAAAGACATTCCTTGCTCCTGGGTAAGAATAAGGAACATAGTGAAAACAGTAATGCTTCCAAAATTGTTACACAGATTTAATGCAATCCCAATCAAATACTATTGGAATACCCCACCCCAGAGACCTAGAGAAATCATTCCTAAAATTCATGTGGAACCAGAAGAGATATATGCAAGCAAAAACAATTCTTGGAAATAAAGGCAAGACAGGGGCATCAAAATCCCTGACTTGAAACCATAATACAAAACTACTAGAATAAAAATAGCATGGTATTGGCAAAAAAACAGACCTGAGAATCAAGGCAACAGAGCAGAAGATATGAGAACAACTCCAAACACAATCATCCACCTTATCTTTGACAAAAAGGCCAAATACATTCACTGCAAGAAAGCATCTTTAATAAATAGTTCTGAAAAACTGGCTTTCTACATGCCAAAGCCTGAAGTTTGATTTATGTCTATCAGCATGCATTAAAATAAAATCAACATTGATCATAGCTCAAAATATTGAATCAGAAACACAAAATCTGTTGGAGGATACAATAGGTAGAACTCTTTAGACACAAGTGTAGGCAAAAGTGATATATGCACACCCCTGTTTAGAGCAGCACAATATAATAGCTAACTTTTGGAAACAACCTAAATGCACTCAGCTGATGAAAAGGACAAAGAAGTTGTGGGCTTTTATATAATGGAGTACTACTCATCCACAAACATTTATAACTAAATGAACAGATCTTGAGACCATGCTATCAAGTGAAATAAATCAGCCAAATCTGCAAATATTGCAGTCTCTCTGGTATGAGAAAGTCAAAGTATAAATAAGGTTCTAAATGTATAATAGATACTTTAAAATAGGAAGAAATTTTTCTTCTTTTTTGAAGAAATTTTAATGAGAACATGCAGGAATTGAAAGCAAAACATTACCAATTAAATTCAGGTAAATTTCAATTATGAAGTAATACCCCTTTAAGTCTAACACTCTCACAGATAATTTTAAAATCATCTTTCAATGGGGAGAACAAGGAAGGAAGCTAAGCTCCCCTTCTCCCCCCTCCCCCTGCCCTGTGATCAACCAGCTGATTTGGGGAACTGTATAGTTGGATTGACTTTGCAAGTCTAAAGCCAAGCAACTATTTAGAGAACAACAATATGCAATACAGCAACTATTGTAGATTTCTTTCTGTCTTAGGACTTTTTAATTTTGTTTCACTGCTGTTTTATTGCCTTTAAAATTAAATTTTAAAAAATCATCTTTCATCAATTTGGATTATATAAAACCAGACTAACAAATTTGACCTCCTTAGATGTTATGCTGACATTTACACTTATTACTACCTATTTTCAGTGAGGGAATTTTTTTAAGCTACTTCAAGTATTTTTCAAACAAAGCAAGACCAAAAAATGCCTATATATATATGATTAGCATTTATTTTTCCAGCACATCTAAGTATCTTCTTTGATCTCCAGAGTTTAACATAAAAATAAATAAGTAACACATACTGTAGTTTTTTGGTTGTTGCTTTTGTTGTTGTTGTCATTTCATTTTTTATACTGGAATCAAAATCACCATCTTGTGCTTATCAAGTAGGTGTCATGCCCCTGAGCTATATCTCTAGCCCTACTGTAGTTTTTCATGTGAATGAATTGTAAGAAGGTAAATTCATGTATTTTATATTTAAGTAAAGGGTGGTAAGATACTAAATTATTGGTATAATTAATTTTACAAACAGTTTGTCGAAACAACCAGAAAATGTCATTCACTTATAGAAGTTCTTACAAGATTGCTGTCCTTTTTATTTTATTTCTTGTGAAAATATAAGCTTTATAAACACTTCTAGTGCTTGAGCCAAAAATTCTTTTTAATTAATTTTGTGAAAATTAAAAGATGATAATTTTCCTATTCCACTCAACTTAACTGCCTAATGCATTTATATATATATATATTTTTTTTAATTTTGAAAGTAGTAAAGTACAACAGAACAAGACAGAATAAAGCCAACTGAGACCGTATAGTGAAATTGGTACAGAACTTCACAGCAGGTTACCAGGAAGACAATAATAGGTATCAGAGTATATTTCGTTATCTTAACAATAGTTGTTCTTTCAATCATGTATATCAAACTAAAATGGAATACAGAACATTATAAAACTTATCAAAACAGAATATTGAATAAAGCTGTACTATTAATCAGAATAAAGCAAAACAGCAATAAAATTATTTGCCTTCAAAGACAAGGTAGAAGGAAATCCCCCTTATTTGCTATGGTCAACGTCCCAAGAGATGCTCAGATTTCTGGTTCCCATTGGATAACGGGGAGACAGGGGATGGGGTTAGGGGAAGGGGGATGACTGACTCTAGGCCGTGCACCAGTAGGTACACTATTGCTTAGCAGGGATACAAGCTGGTTGCTGGGGTTCCTGGCATCCTAAGTTCCAGCATGGTGTGGATCTCAGGAGACACTAGGGGTTCTCCCCCTGGAAAGGCCACAGTCTCAGAAGAAGTTTTTCAAAAGGAAAAGGAACTAAGGGGGCAAGGGAGAAAGGAAATAAGGGGAAAATGAGAAAAGAGACATAAAATGGAAACACCTATTTAATAAGAAGGATAAGAGGGGATGCAGGGAGGGAAGTAGAATGGGAAAAAGGAGGAATGAATGTATATCATGTACAGGACCAAATTGCTAATGATGAATATTATCATTATGTATATCTAAATTATACCAATAAACATAAGTTTTAAAAATCAATAAGTATCACTACAATTGTAATGGAGCACCTCAATACTCCACTATCACAAATAGAACACTAAACAAAAAAAATCAATAAAGTAATATCAATGTTGAACCAAATCCTTGAACAAATGGCCTTAAGAGATAGTCACTGCATTACACCTAACAACAAAATACACATTCTTCTCAGCAGTACATGGGACTTTCTCCAAAATACACCATATGCTAGCCAATAAAGAATACTTAAATATATGCAAAAACTCAAAATTAAACCAAGCATAATGTAAGGTAATAGTGTGATGAAACTAGAAATCAATGACAAAAAAGCCACTATAAGTGTACACACAGATGGAAATTAAACAACTCCTGAATAAAGAATGAGTCATAGATAAAGTTAAGGGAAAAATCACACCATTCCTTTTTCTTTTTTTCTTTTTTTCTTTTTCTTTTCCTTTTTCTTTTTCTTATTTTAAAGATAAAAAAGAAATAACAGAAAAATCAAAAAACACACAAAACAGAAAAAAGCAACAAAAGCAAAATGACAAAAACATAGAATAGCTATACAGGTTTGGAAAAGAGGATGATAGAAATTTAACAGCGATTGTTATATTGCATATTGTTATATTCAAAATAGTTGCTCAGTTACCAGATAGATGAATGAAACAAAACAGTAAAACTGAAGAAAACATTGGATTTCAAAAACGAGACAGAAGGAAATCCCCCACAGTTGCTATAATGCATATTATTATCCTCCAAATAGATGCTCATACTACCTGCAAAGTCAGTCAAACAATACAAATATTAAACTACTTTTTCTTACCTCAGTTATAATGATTGCAGCCTGACTTCCTCCAAATCAGCCCATTGCTTGTGCATGTTGTGGGTTGCTTTTCTTGTCTCGCAGCCCAAACACTGGGTGACCCACAGGAAGGCATGGTTTGGCTTCTTGATTCTCTTTGCATTCCCCATGATGGCTGCTCTTGGCTCATGGGAAGATACAGTTTGGCTTCTTGGTTCTCTTTTCATTCCGCTATGGCCGCTGCTCCTGGCTCATGGAAAGAGATGGTTTTTGACAACTTCTATAATCAAACTATAAAGCCAGTATGACATACTGGAGCCCATAGAACACAGTGAAGGCAGTCCTAAGAGGAAAGTTTATAGCAGTGGATGCCCACATCATAAAAATAGGAGCCCAAGTAAATGACCTAATAATGCATCTCACTGCCCTAAAGAAAAGGATAATCCAAATCTAAAGTTAGTACAAGGAAGTAATTTATAAAGACCAGAACAGAAATTGATGAAATAGGGACTTTAAAAAGTACAAAGAGATTGATGTAGAAGATTGTGGGTTGATAGATATCAGGGCAGAGAGCCTCTCTGAGAAAAACAATTTAGATGTTAGAATTTAACACATTGGAATAGACCAGACAAAAGGAGGGGGATTCTCATGACCAAAGAAGAAACTGAGGAAAAAGAAAAAGAAAGAAAGAAAGAAAGAAAGAAAGAAAGAAAGAAAGAAAGAAAGAAAGAAAGAAAAAATGTGGACAAAAAGCTAAAACCAGATACACTCTCACTGGAGTCAGTCCCGTGCAGTGCTGGGTACACCTTGGAGTCAGACAACTCACTGTAGCGCTGAAGTCATAGCAGTGGTGATATAGGGGGTTGCTGAGCCCAAGGCCCTTGGTGGGAGGATGCAGTACAAGAAAGAGTGGAACCAACGTGGAGAGCTGTGATAACTCATGATGAGTGCTAGGAATTTGGTCCTGCGAAGGGAGGGACCAGCTGGGTGACATATTGGAGTTGGGCAGGACGGGCCTGAACCTGGAACCACAGTGGCATCAGTCAGTGACTCCTGACCCAAAGAGGAATAGTGGGCTCTCCTTGGGCTGGGTCATGTCCCTGGTCAGGACACAATAGCCAGGGACCAAAGTGTCCCAAACCTGTGACATCCCCACAGCACAGACTAACGTGCTGAAGGCACTCACTGGTTTACTGGCTCAGAGGAGAAGGGCCAGCCCACATCGTCCGTGCATGCACCTTGCAGATCCACAGTAAACTGGGGAGGGCAGCAATCCCCTAGCCAGCACGCTTCAGAAAAACCATAAGAAATACAGAAAGGGTCGGAGACCTCCACCATACACATGTCTGAATGAAACCAGAAACATGACAAGAGAAAGAAACAAGAAAAAGCCTCCAGCCACTGACTCAAGGAAAATAAGCCCAGGAGAGGTAAATACAGAAGAGCTTGAGGGCAGCAAACATGCAATATCAGACACATCAGTGAACATAAAGAAATACCTTCGTAACCCATAGACGAACTTAAAACTGAAAATCTAATTCAAGGGAAGCAAGATATAAACTTATTAATAAAACAAATGCTACGCACCTCTCTAGAATACACAGATGGAAGAATGGAGCAATCCAGAAAAAGGAGAGAAAGCTTTGATGAAGAATACAAACAAAATGTGGAATACATCAAACAGATTTAAAGAGATTATCATGAAATTAAAAACTCCATTGCTGGAAAAATTGCTTGACAAAAACTAAAGATAGGCTTTCAAAACTTGAAGATAGGTTTTCAATTGGAAAGGAAAGATCTTTTTAAAATAACAAGGAACCAGGAAGTAACAATACAAAGGCTAGAAGACAACAAGAGGATCTATAACTTAAGAATAAAAAATGTGAGCAAAGAAGCAGGAGTAACTACAAATCAAATACGAAGTCTATTCACAGAAATAATTAAGGAAAACCTCCCAAGCATAGGAAAAGGAAATGATATTCAGATATATAAGGCATACAGAACTCCTGGTAGCTACAAACAAAACAGATCTTCACCCCAAAATATAAAAATCAAGATCCTAGAAATTCATCACAAGAGCACAATATTAAAAGCAGTCAGAGAAAAGAAACCAATCACCTATAAAGGAAAATCCATCAAAATCATGACAGACACAAACTATCAAATCAAGAAGAGCTTGGAATGAAGAATTCCAAGCCCTGAAAGAAAGTAACCTCCAACCCAGACTGATGTACCCTGAAAAACTGTCTCTCAAAGTTAATGGAGAAACAAGATGTTTCTATGACAGAGAAGAACGTTTGGAGTTCGTGACCACCAATCCAACCCTACAAAAACATTGAAGGACATTCTAGAGAGAGAGAAAAATCACCAGGATTCCAACAACAGTGGCAGAGAGGCCTCGATGAATGGGGCAGACAGTGGAATGAAGGAGAAATGTGGAAAGCCAACAGCAGAAAAGTAGCATAGCAGAGACGAGGGAGAGAAGACTGGCTATAATATCTAACACAGACGAGCTTGATACACTAACAAAAAGAAACACAGGCAGAGTAGATCAAGAGATAGGGTCCACCAAGATGCTCTGAATAGGAAATATAATCTAGCTGAAAGAAGGTAGTTTAACCAAAAGTCAAAGATGAGAAAACAATGCTCTGTGTGACAGGGACCCAGAGAGAAATAGGGACAGCTAATCCAGCAGCTGCAGATAGGCTGGAAAGTCATGACACTTTTGTGCAGTGGAGAACTACTCAGCTATAAGGAAAGAAAACCTTGAGACTTTGGTATGCAAAGGAATACAGCTCAAGATCAAGCTCAGGGGTAAAAAGGTTTAGAACCACTAAAGTAGAGAGCAGGTTGCCCCCTAATTTAAAAACTAAAGGAGTTAGTGGGACCCAAAATGTACAAAGCAACCTGAGAAAGAGAAATGGGAAGAGTTGTCTAAAAAATGAAGGCAGAGGACATTGTTATAGTGTATCAGGATTTAAAAGCCACAGTAGTCTTATCACTCTGTTTAGTTTGGTTTTATTCTGGTCCAGTCTGTCTACTCATACTAGATTTGAGGGCACATTCAGCTATCCCAAAAATAGCAGGATATACTACGGCAAATATCCTATGTCTTTTTTTTTTTCTCTTTCCTTTTCATTGGTATCAGGGATTGAACTCACATCCACGTGCTTGCAAGGCAAGTGCTTATGCCGCTGAGCTAAATCTCCAGCCCCTCTGGCAAATATCCTGAATTTCCTATTAACTTAACCTGAAGCCCTGTATTACTTACACAGTTTTACTATGACTGATCTTATTTGAATCTGGCTTGTTAAATTGCCGTTTTTTTCTTGACTGATTTTATTTGTATTTGTCATGCATGATAGTATCAGTCTAAGAGCAGAGGCAACAACTGTGAAGAAAAAACAAGAGACATCATAGTACCTCCTGTAGATCACCTAGTATTGTGGTTTTATGTCTTTTTCATTTCATCTTTTTCTAGGAATTTGTTTTCTTGTCTTGTTTTGACTTGTTTTTCCCTCTAATATAGAAAAGATAGATATACATGTAGATATTCATACATGTGTAGAACTTCTAAACAGTTTACCAGAATAGATTATATAATGCACGATGTAATGAATGGATACTCTGAAGAAAAAGAGACACTAAGATACCCAGTGCTAATTCTGTAGCATTATGATATAAAATGTAGCAATACTATTATTCTCTATCCAGAGTGATATTAATCTGTTTTGTTTTGTTTAACGTCAACATACATGAAGATATGGACAACTATTTGGAAGAAAACAAGACACAATACAAAAGTCAGTGAAAATCTCCAGTGGTCTTGCTTTGAAATCTGTGTTTCTTTTTTTTTTTTTTTTTTTTTTGTCTTTTTCGTTTTTATCGGTACCAGGGATCGTACTCACGACTGCCTGCTTGCAAGGCAGGCGCTTATGCCGCTGAGCTAAATCCCCAGCCCCGAAATCTGTGTTTCTTAAATTGTTTTCTTATGATCTGTTTTGTTCTGTTTTGTTATGTTTGATTTTACCCTCTTTAAATTTAAAAAATAAAAATAAAAAAGTAAAAAAATCAATAAGTCAACGTTTTGGCTCCTTAAAAGAATTTTAAAATATGCAAATCCCTAAACAGTCTTTGCAAAATAAGAAAAGACCCAAAGCTATGCCTTTAGAAGTGAAAAAGAATCACAAGGGGTTCTACCAAAATCCAGAAAATCACAGGTAACTACTTTAATGACCGGTATTCTAATAAAATAGAAAATTCATAAGAATTGGGCAGATTCTTAGATAAACATGTATCTACATATATATGAATTAAGAAGTTATAGTGTTTTGTTAGTTATAGTGTTATAGTGTTATTGTGTTTTGTCTTGTAATAAAAATTACCTAAAAAATTGTCTCAGTTGCAATACATTCCTATTTTACTGATACAAGAAAGACTATTAAGCATTCAACACAAGGGGTGGACAGAGCCTTAGCAGCCACGGTGGTAGATCACTACACTAACATTCCTCAATGAGTCATACTCCCTGTATCCACATCCCATTGTACCATTTTTTCTCTTCCTGTTAAGAGATGGCATCTGGTTCTTCACACACTTGACTTTAGATTGGGCTGGACGTTTGTAAAATGAATAGCTTGATTTAACTGATAAGGGACAGTAAAAATGAGACAACATGAGATCAGATACTTGGTCCCATTAGGCCTGTGGTTCCTGCTCTTCCCCATTCAGCCACCAGAGACCATGATGCTGTGAAGAAACCCTGTTGAGTCTAATAAATAAGAAGGTGATGCCACCCGGGCCAGGGCCGTGGAGCCCCAGCCACAGACAGCCCTGTGTGAAGCCCATCCTGGGACAGCACCCTATTTAGCCATTCATGTAACTGCAAGATGCCCTCTGAGTGTTCCCAGCAGGCAACAGCAAAGACTCACACTGCCAACCCCCGAATCACCAAGAATAGTCACTGTGGTGGTTTAATTTTATTTGGGTGGCTTTTCTGAAGCAAGAAATAACTAATATACCTCCCAAGAGATTCCAAGCCAAATTCTGAGGGTCTTCACTATTCAGAAAACTACTCTTGTTGGAAAAAATCAAAGTACTTAGCATCACTCTAATTTGCCAAATATATTAAATATTTTAAAGTGAACTAGTAATTCATAGAATAAATCATAAAATGATTGTTTTATACTTGGCAAAGAACTTTTAAAGTGAAATGATGGTTACCTTGAAATATAAATTCTTTAGTTAAATGTAAATACATCAGTAAAAAGAAAAAAAAAAACAAATACGTATGAATAGACAATGTTGTAGTCACAGATTGCAAGGAAAACAAGACAATACAGGAAACATGACTTATAGCATTATTTATAATGGTCACCCAATGAGTCAAATAAAAAGTGTAGGAAGACCCGAAAAATCCAGCTGAGGGCCAAAATCCAACGGCAACATCCTGTATGAGTTTAGACGAAAACCTAAAGAGCATGACAATGCCTCCCACAAGTACTACAGAAGGGCTAGAGCCCAGGACAATATCTCATGCAAGACTGTACACGGATCTGGCCTAGGAAGGCCATAAGGTCAGTGGTACAAGCTAGAAAGACTTTCCTAGCAGAATAAAGGATCTGTGCCAGTATGCTGATGGCTCTGCACTGGATCCAAGAAACAACACTCAACAGTAAGAACCAGAGCTCCCCCAAAAAGTACCATAGCCATCCTCAGCCTCAATGAGATCTGGAGCTCCTCCAAAGTTGTAAACAGCTGAGTTCATATCAGGAAACCAGCATGCCAAGCTTCTCCAGAAGATTAAAGAGTACACCATCTTCCCTTCTAGAGCCAAGAAGCAATGCTTAAAATAAGGACCAGAGCTCCATCAAAGAGAACCGCAGCCATTCTTAAAACAACAAGATTTCAAGCTCCTATGATAATTCCATATCAGGAAAGAAGTTCGACAAGCTCCTCCAGGAGAACCCACAACAACAGGAAAACCAACAGCACCAAACAAAACCAACAATAAATTCTTCCTCTCCACTTCTCATTTTTGCCTTGGCGATAATCCTCAGGTGGACCATCCATGTTTAGCACTACACTGATTCAGTTCAGCTAGTATTACAAGATAACCACCAGTTATCAGTCCATCACAGGTATAAAGCAATGTCATTAGTAAAAACTAAAGATTCATATTCTAATAAAAGCACTGGCTCTTTTATAAGGATTTTTTGCTAGAGAATAAAGGGAATCTTGGTTTAATGTCTTCTGGGTCCCTGCTCTATTACAAGAAAATGTACAAAAGATATACATATGTACAACAGGCCAATAATTAATAATCCTGACAAGTCACATAAAAATAAATACAAAAGTGTCTAGATCTAAGTCCCTTTCATCATATATTTTACAAGTCAGAAGCCAAGTGTGGGGGTTTAGGGTTGTAATCCCAGCACTGAGGAGGCCAAGGGAGAAAGGTGGGGAGCTAAAGGGAATCTGGACTACAACAGTGGTAACCTGACTCAAAAAAGCCCAACAAACACAACCTGTATGTAGGGAAATGCAGGGGAAAAAACAGGAAAGTAAAATCAATGTGGTTATTAAATTTTAATTAGGTTCTCTTGTATCAAATTAAATTGATTGATGAATTTCATATACAGATCTATCTGTTCTCTGATTCTTGCTATAGTATAAAATAAAAATGTAAACATGGCATCAGGGTAAGCATAACCAAGACTTTGAGTTTGGATTTCTAAAAGACAAGACTAAATAAAATCACCTAGAAAGAGAGATTCCCTGTGGCTTAATAGAGAAGGAGCCACGTTGGAGTTCATCAGAGAAAATCAGTTAAAATTACAGGTAATAGGAGTAAAGCTAGAGACATATGATTTTGATGCCAAAATCAGTCTAAACTAAGACACTTGTAGATCAAACAGAAAAAAGACACGGATTTACAGAACAGCAACCCAGCTCACGGGACTGCCTGCATGCTGAACAAGATTCACTGTACTGTGACATCTCCAAGAAACAGAAGGATTGCAAAAGTGTGGCTAACAAGCCAGACAGATTTAGGACATAGGCCCTTTGCCTCTTATGGCTTCCTCCACAGAGATGACACAGCAGCCTAGGAGCAAATCTTGCCCACACTGCTCCCTCCCCAAAGAGTCATCAGCATTTTATTTTGTTCATGCAACCTAGCTAATGAAATCCCTAGTGACATGTCTAAAGTCCATAGCAGAGATGACCCTTCCTGCCCTGTATTAATGATAGGGATGCAGACATGAAGGATTTAAACAGCTATGACATTCCCCATGTGGTAAAGGAGACTGAAGCAGACTGAGAAGTCTTGGGCTGCCACTGAAGCACTGGCAGAAGCACTGAGTCAATAAGGGACCAAGCATCAACTTGGTGACAGCATAGTGCCAGCAGTAGGGGCAAAGATACTGAGCACAACAGCAAATCCCTTACAAACTGGAACCAGTCACTTGAGAGAATGAGAGCACCTTGCACCCTGCCACAGAAACAAGTGAGAGGCTGACACTCCCCCAGCAGCAGAGGAGACCAAAACGGGGCCAGCTGTCTCTCCAGTGATGGCAGTGGCAGAGGGCACAGGGCACCCAACCCACCCCACGCTTCCCTGCAACAAGCAGCACTGGAAGACAGAAATGCACCAGAGGAAGTGGAGCTGCAAGGCTGGTCCAGCCCGGAGGAGTCAACTATCACACTGGTAGCAGCTTCAAGCTGCCTGTGTCTGAGGGTACCACAGCACCTGAGAGACAGATGCAGAGGTAAACAGGTATTTTTGGCTTTTATGTCTTTACCTTTATTCTTGTTCTGATCTATTTCTCTTCTTTATCTCTTTCCTCAACTATCTTTCCGGATTTTGTGATATTTTCATGTGAGTGAACATGAAACTAGCCTTTGTGTGTGTGTGTGTGTGTGTGTTTTTGAGACGGGGTCTCGCTATGCAGTTCAGGCTGGCCTTGAGCTCACTTTGTAGTCCAGGCCAGTCTCAAACACACAATGATACTCCCAACTCAGCCTCCCGAGTGCTGGAATTACAGGAGTGAGCCACCATGCCAGGCTCGAAACTAGTCTTTCTAATCTGCTTTGATAATACTCTGCTATCTCCTTCATCCGCTTTCTCCTGTTTCCCAAACACTGAATGATCATCTTTTGTCCTCAGCATTCTGCCATGTTTCTCTTCATTTATCTCTGTTTTTATCCCCTATCCTCTTAAGTTGGTCTACCATAGTCTAAAATCACTCTGCTAAGGGAATTTCATTGCATAAAAGTTCTTTGTTTATGTTGGATTTTGTTATATAAGTGTAGATCTTGTCCCTTAGACTGTGCTTGATGCTATTGTTATACCTAGTTGTACTATATTAGCCAGGATGTCATACCTGTTGTGTTCAGTTCTTCCCCCTTGCATGACAACACTGTGCCTGTCTGGAGTCATAAGCATCACCAGAGTCCAATACCAATGGACTGGGTGCTAAACCAAATAGAAAGCAACAACTCAACCTTAATAAACTGGGAAGGTAGGCCTTGGCACAGACACAAACTCCAAGAACCACCTACACATAGAACACATCTCTGAGGAATAGACATTCCCCTTAGGAAAGCCTCGACATGCATGATAAAGCAATCTCTCTAAGAAACTTACAAGCAACAACACAGAAAACAAAATAAAATCATAAAAAATGACAAGACACAGAAGCAAAATGCAACTTCAGACCACCAGCACACCAAGGTAAAATTCAGGGCAAAGAGAGGAAATCAGAAGCCACCACCTGAATTCTCCGGAATGACAGCAGCAGAGGTTTAAAAAAAAATGCATGATACTATAGAGGAAATCGGAGAAGAAATAACTTCCCAGGTTTAAAAAAAACAAATAACAACAATAAAGATGTACCTGCTCAGCAAACATAAAACACAGATGTTTTAAACAATAGAAAAACAAAATAAAACAATGGAAACTATGAACACCTTTTGTAGGAAAGAAATAGAATCCATGAAACAGATTCAAACTGATAGTTGTGAGGTTAAATTTTTCATCAAAAGTTTTTACAAAACTGGCTGAATGAAAATGAAGACAATCAGACTTAGAAGACAAAATCCGAATTAGTAATCACAAAACAAAAACTCTCTTAAAAATATAAAGAAACTATGAAAAAACAAGTCAACAGATGCAAGATGGTGCAAAGAAGAACAACATAAGAATGATCAAAGTCAATCAAAAAGCAAGAGTCAGCACAAATGACAAAAAATAACCTGGTCACAGAAGTTTTGGCAAATAACTTTCCAATATAAAAAAATAGACATACAGATAAATGAGACATATAGAATTCCATTAATCATGATGAAAATTAATCAAATATAATAATCAAGATTCAGAAATTCAGAACAAGAACAGAATATTAAAAGGTGTTAGAGAGAAAGAAACCAATCAAATATAAAGGAAAACCTATTAGAATCACAGCAGATGGGGCTAGGGATTTAGCTCAGTGGCATAAGCACCTGCCTGGCAAGAACAAGGTCATGAGTTTGATGGCTGGTACAAAAAAAAAGAAGAATCACAGCAGACTTCTCCACACAAAGCCTTAAGTGAAGGAGAACTTGAAGTATTTCAAGTCCCATAGGAAAGCAAGTTCCAACTCAGATTTATGTACCCTGCAAAACTATCTTTCAAAATCAATGGAGAAATAAGATACTTTTGTGTCAAAGAACAACTGAAGACATTTATGGAACAAAACCAGCCCTCCAAAATATTCTGAAGGATAATTTAGAAAAACATAAAAAAAAACCACAATTCTGAAAACACCAACAGAAAAAAGTGCAAGACAAGCATTAAATAGAGTTGAAAGCTGGAGAAACTACAGGAAAATAAAAAGAAAAGCATGTCAATATAAATCAGTTAAAACATCAATATAAAAGGTCCCAATTCACTACTCAAAAGAAACAGACTACCAGAATGGGTCAAGATCCAACAATATTTGGCCTTCAAGAAACACACTTAACTTGAAAAGAAATTCATAGACAAACTAAAAACGCTAGAAAACAATATTTCATGTGATGGGAACCTGGGAAAAAAGCAGTGGTAGCTATTCTATTTGAAGAGAATGTGAACTTTAAGCCAAGACTAATCAACAGACACCCAAAAGGTCACTACATACCTTTTAAGGGAAAACTGCAAGATGAGTCAGCACCACTCACCGACCAGGGGAGAGAAAACAAAGGGCACATCAGCAAGAAAACCCAGTTTGGGAAGCAGAACATGCATGGCGCTCTGTCTGACTGGGACAACCAAACCCCAGCCCCTTCCAGTGCACAGGCTGGAAAACAAAAATTACCATCCCACAAGCCTCCCCTCCCCTGCTGTAAGCAACCAGCTTATCCAGAAAAACACAGGCTGTGATGGTAGCTATGGAGGTAAAATGCAATTACATGCCTGTGGTGCTTTGGTTTTCACTAACATTTCAGGTCTATGGCCAGTGGCATGATCAATGTTTCAGAGGACAGCAGTACAGTGTGGCATCTAAGGGAAATCTTCTGAGGGTTGTAACCATTCTTGATTCCCTATGGTCTTGTTTTGAAGTTCTGTATCATTGCCATTGTTTTGTTGGACTGGGTTTTGTTCTTTTTTGTTTTGTTTGATTATGTCAAATGCAATAGCAGGCACAACTATTTCACAGACAGGACATACATTATGATAGCAATTTTGGATTTACTATTGTCTTGTTTTGAAGTCCTTTATTGCATTCATTTCCTTGTTTTTATTGTTTCTATTCTATTCTGTTCTGTTTCACTTTTACGTTGTGTGAAGTTATCTGCAGCTATTTTGAAGACATCAAAAGGCATTAGGGTAATTATCATTGATTTCATAGTGTTTTAGGCCTGTATCTCTTAAACTGATAGGTTTTGATTGGTTTTATTCTGCTTTATCTTCTTTAAAATAAAAATAAACTCAAAAATTAAGAGACGACACTAATAAATATAAATACACATGCACCCAACTGTGTACAACAAATATTAACAGACATGAAGAATCAAATAAATACTACCACTATCACAAACACACAATCAACCAAACAAAAAAATCAACAAAGAAATACCAGAAGTGACCAAGCTTGTGAACAAATGATCGTACTAGATACCTACAAGGTTCTACCTCTCGATATCAGAATATGCAGTCTTCTCAGCTGCCCGTAGGATGTAATCCAAAATAGACCACATACTACCCTACAGAACATGCTTGAGTAAATGAAAAGAAACTGAAATCACTCCGTGCATATTATCAGACTATAGTGTGATGAAATTGGAAAGCAATAGCAAAAGAAAACGCGAAAGCTCCATAAACATGTAGAAAGTAAATAACACTCTTATGAACAACCAATGAGCCACAGAAGAAAATGAAGAAATTAAACATTATCTACAAATAAATGCTAGTGCCAGCACAACACACTGAAACATACATGACATAATGAAATCACTCCTAAGCGGAAAATGCAGTAGTTAATTCTCATATCAGAAAAACAATATCAGTTCAAATAGAAAACCTAATATTGAACTTCCAACTTCTGAAAAAAGAAGTGAAAACCAAAGCTCTTACACGGGAGGAAATTATAAACGTCAGAGCAGAAATTAATGCAAATGTGACTAAGAAAATGATACAAATAATGAATTTAAGTGTTGGTTCTTTGAAAGTTTAAATAAAAACTGAGAAACCTTTGGCCAACCGTATCACAAAAAAAGAAAGACTCACATTCATGCATCATTAAGAATGAAAAGGGTGAATACACAGGAGATCCTATAGAAATCCAGAAGATCATCGATATGCACTTTGAGGACCTTTATTCTAATAAGAAGGAAAAAATAGAAGAAATGGACAGATTCATAGGTGCATATGAATTACCAAAGCTAAATCTAGAAGATGTAAAAATTCTAAATAATGCAACGAAAATTGAAGAATTATAAAACTAACAACATAGAAAAGCCCAGGTCCTGTGGACTTACTGCTGAATTCTACAAGAAATTTAGAAATTTAATGCCACTGATTCTCAAACTCTTTAATGCATTTGAAACAGAAGTAGTACCCCCAAATTAATTCATGGAGGCAAATATCACGCAAGACCAAAAGCAGATAAGGACCCACCCAGAAAGTACAACTACAGGAAAAATTCCCTACTCAATAAAGGGCAAAAATCCTCAACAAAATACTGGCCAACAAAATTCATCGAATCATCAAGAAGATCATAAAGCATCACCAAGTAGGTTTCATCCAGGAGATGCAGAGATGGTTGAACATATGCAAACCAATAAATGTAATACACGATATGAACAAAGTCAAAGATAAAAATCAAATAATCATCTCTATAGTCGCATAAAAAGCATTTGATGAAGTCCAACACCCAGTTGTGATTTAAAAATAAAACTACAGAAAATTGGAATAGATGGTCTTTATCTCAATCTATAAAATGTATCTATGACAAACCAATAGCCAACATCATACTAATTGGGAAAAATAAGAAAGCTTTCACTCTAAAATCAGGAACAACACAAGGACTTCCATTATCATCACTCCTGTTCAGTGTAGTTCTAGAATTGTTGGCCAGAACAATTAGACAAGAGAAAAAATAAAAGGAATAAAGATAGGAAAGGAATAAATTATTGTCATTTGCAGATGACATGTCATTCTACCTAGATGACCCCCAAAACTCCACCAAAAGGCTTCTAGATATAAAAATCAAATTCAGCAGTATATCTGGATACAAAGTCAACACTGAAAAACCAAAAGCATTCCTGTACACAAATGACAAACTCACTGAGGGAGAAATTAGGAAAATAGCATCTTTCATGATAACTTACCTAACAAGACATTAATACGTAAGAGTCAATCTAACAAAGTAAGTAAGAGATCTTTAGGTTGAAAACAATAGTACTCTGAAAAATGAGCACAAAGAGGATATCAGAAAGTGGAAAGATATTCCTTGCACCCAGGTAAGAATAAGCAACATAGTGAAAACATCAATGCTTCCAAAATTGTTATACAGATTTACTGCAGTCCCAATCAAATACTACTGGAATACTCCCCCACCCAGAGACCTAGAGAAATCATTCCTAAAATTCATTTGGAACCAGAAGAGACCATATATAAGCAAAAACAATTCTTGGAAATAAAGGCAAGTCAGGGGCATCACAATCCCTGACTTGAAACTATACTACAAAACTACTATAATAAAATAGCATGTTACTGGCAAAAAAACAGACCCAAGAATCAATGCAACAGAGTAGAAGATACGAGAACAACTCCAAACAAAATCAGCCACCTTATCTTTGACTAAAAGGCCAAATACATTCACTGGAAGAAAGCATGTTTAATAAATGGTTCTGAAAACCTGGCTTTCTACATGCCAAAGACTAAAGTTTGACTTATATCTATCAGTAAGCATTATAATTAAATCAACATTGATCACAGCTCAAAATATTGAACCAGAAACACAAAATCTGTTGGAAGATACAATAGGTAGAACTCTTTAAGACACAGGTGTAGGCAAAAGTGATATATGCACACCCATGTTTAGAGCAGCACACTTTATAATAGCTAAATTGTGGAAACAACCTAAATGCAATCAGCTGATGAAAAGGACAAGGGAGATGTGGGCTTTTATATAATGGAGTACTACTCAGCCGCAAACATTTATAACTAAATGAATAGATCTTGAGACCATGCTCTTAAGGGAAATAAATCATCCAAATCTGCAAATATTACAGTCTCTCTGGTATGAGAAATTCAAAGTATAAATAAGTTTCTATATGTATAATATATATTTAAAGTAGGAAGAAATTTTCCCTTTTTTTGAAGCAATTTTAATGAGAACATGCAGGAACCGAAAGCAAAACCTTACCAAATGCAATCAGGTAGATTTCAATTATGAAGTAATAACCCTGTAAGTCTAAAAGTCTCACAGATAATATTAAAATCATCTTTGAATGGGAGGGAAGGAAGCTAAGCTCCCCTTCTCCCCCCTCCCCCTGCACTGTGATCAACCAGCTGATTTAGAGGAACTGTACTGTTGGATTGACTTTGAAAGTCTAAAGTCAAGAAACTATTTAGAGGACAACAATATGCAATACAGTAACTATTGTAGATTTCGTACTGTCTTAGGACTTTTTAATTTTGTTTCACTGCTGTTTTATTCCCCTTAAAATCACATTTTAAAAAATCATCTTCATCAATTTGGATTATATAAAAAAATAACAAATTTGACCCCCTTAGAAGTTATGCTGACATTTACACATATTACTACCTATTTGCAGTGAGGACATTTTTTAAGCTACTTCAAGTAGTTTTGAAACAAAGCAAAACCAAAAAATAAAATGCTTATATATATGACTAGTATTTGTTTTTCCAACACATCTAAGTATCTTCTTTGATCTTCAGAGTTTAACATAAAAATGAATAAGCACCACTTACTGTAGTTTTTTGGTTGTTGGTTTTGTTGTTGTCGTTGTTTCATTTTTTATACTGGAAATCAAACTCACCATCTTGTGCTTACCAAGTAGGTGTTATGCCACTGAGCATTATCTCTAGCCCTACTGCAGTTTTTCATGTGAATTAATTGTACGAAGGTAAAATCATATATTTTATATTTAAGTAGAAGTTGGTAAGAAACTATATTATTGCCATAATCAATTTTACAAACAGTTTGTGGAAACAACAAGAAAAGTTCATTCACTGCATATTGAAAAGCACCAGCAGAATCCTTCCTAACTCTGACCCAGATGGCCAGGGACATTAAGAAACAATGTTCCCTGCCTTGCATGTTATGCACCCCCCTCCCCAGAGGAGCACTTGCTCACCGGGAGCCCACTCCTACTCTATCTCCTATCACCTCTATGGCTGATTCCACTCGCTCAAACTCCATATCAAGGGCAGATGTGTTTACTGGCCTTGTGACATGGTCAGCCCAGGCATCTGAAGTACCCTGTGACAAAGAAAGAAAGTCAGCACCACCTCCATCAACCTTCTTCCCACTAACCCAGACTAAAGGCCCACTAAACACCACCAGCCTGGACTCTGAGAACATTGTCAGATTCTCTATCCCACCCACTCAGGCCCTGGGTGCTACCAAGACAAGCTAATAATAAAATCCCTTTCCCATGTGGAGCCACACAACACTGAGGCCCAGGTCCAGGGCACCAGCTGCCTGAAACAGCCTGGGAAGTGACAATGTCCTACCTGCTGCTGTATAAACTCTGCTGCCCACTGTTCTGCCTGAGCTCGGCTCGACCCTGCAACAGACTCCAGGGACACCTGGCCCTCCCCAATCTACCACACGAATTTCAGGAACTGGGCACAGAGACACACATAGGCACCTTGGGAGAGGACTTCCAGGTGTGCATTCAATCGTCCCCAATAGGACCCTGCACTCGTCACCCCCCTGGGCCCATCTAGCTGAAAACAACATAGGCCAAAAATATCAGAGAGCAAAAAAAGACAAGAGTTTCTGCCTCTAAAGATTTCAGAGGCATGAGAAAAGACAAAAGGTTAGCTGGCAAGGAATTAGGGAAAGAATATTGGAAGGGAAAATCCAGAATCCTAAGTCTCTTTATCTAGGAAGAAAGGAACAGACCTACAATTTGGTCTCCTGTTTAAAGCAGAGTGAGAGAAGTAACCTTGGCTTCCAAGACCAGCTCTCCTGAGCACAGTAAGATGGGAGGTCACTCACCTCAGAGTTGGCCGATTTGGGATCATCACCCTTGGCCTAAATACCCTGAAATACTTTTATTCACTTGAATGGTTTCACAGTCTTGATATGATTGATGCTATAATATACGAAGTTATACTCAATTATTTCAAGGAAATAGACACTATCGTAACTACTATTATGTCAGGTTATCTGGTGATGAAACACTATGATGCTAAAGTTGTTCTGTTAAAACAGTGACTGATCAGGAAGAAGGTGTTCCTGAGAATAGTAACACTGTGTCATTTTGTTATTTCTTATGAACTCCTGAGAGAGACCAGCCTGTAAGCCTGATAGTATTTCACTTGACTTTAATGTGGCTTTTACAAAAAAATGTTCTGTAGAGAGGGCTGGGGATTCAGCTCAGTGGTATAATTGCCTGCTTGGCAAACACAAAGTTGTGAGTTCGATCACCACTACCAAAAAAAAAAAAAAAAAAAAAAAGAAAGAAAGAAAGAAAGAAAAGAAAAGGTTCTGTGGTACTTGTTGTAATTTATATACAAGCCATATCTAAAATGATCCAAATGAATAATTTATTCTTTTGAACAATTTATTCTTATTCATGAAAATTTGCAATCAAGTGTTTCTATATGTGCCTGTTTTAATTTTTTACTGGTTGGTTATCTTTTATCACTTATCAGTCACGAAAGCACACGTCAGATTACACTTTCTGCCATGTCTGTTTTAACTTACTATGTGCGAATTTAGGAGTGACAATGTTTTCTGTAAGTCATTTAAACTGGTGACTTTGTTATATCCTCAGTTCAGTTCCCAGAGTTGCCAGACTGCTAGTCCTGTACCTGTCTGCCCGCGGCAGCCGCGAGAGGTCTCCCTAACCCGAGCTGCACCACCTCCTCCTCAAAGCAGCAGAGGACGGAGCAACGCCCGCCAGGGCCCTCGGATCCGGGAGCCGCTACAGCCAGGAGAGAGGCATACGCGCTGCTGCGTGGCTGGGCGGCCTCCTGCCCTGAGGCTGCAGACCTCTGAGTCCTCCTCCTGCTCTTCCCGGGCCTCCTGCGCGGCCCGGTGCGCGCCACTAGGGGGCGCATGCAGCGCCTGGGGAATCAGTAATGGGGGGTTCGCGGGGCTGCTGACAGCACAGATTCATCCACGGAGGATGCTCACAAAAGGAGAGGTATTTGACATGAGTGAAAACAATATTAACAGTATTAACAATATAAACAGTATTAACAACTGCAACAGAAATGACATCTAGAAATGTAACACTGAAAAATACAACCAGAGCCCAAATAGTAAACGCAGTGTAATACCTTACATTGCTTGAAAACAAGCAAAACCAAAGGACACAATATTTACGTATTCGTACCTATTATTTTGGAAGATGAGACCCATAGAAATATGTCATGCAGGATAGAGGGTGGCAAATAGGTGGAAGAGAAGACGAAATATAACTAGAGAAGAATAGTTATAAAATTCGTTTTCTGGTGAGGGATAAGTTTAAGGATGCCCAGTATGTGAAACTTAATATGACTTATACATGTTCCAGACACTTTTGTCCAATCAAGTGTTATATTACAAATAAAGATTAATGCATTTTTAAAAGTAAACAAGTTAATTAAAACTATCGGTAATACACAAAAAGAAGGCAATACTATTTGGGGACATATAGCTGTCCTACTATTCTCTTAGTAAGTTGAAATATTACCAATGCATTAAAAATAGGCATTAATTTAAAATAGGAAGTTGAATACTGTGATTCAGTCTCAACAGAATAAAAGTCTTAAGTTATCAGCAAAAATACCACCTGCACTATAATTTTGATAGAAATTTAATAATGTAGAAAAGTGAAATTTTTAGTGTAATTTTAATGTAGTGAAATTTTTAGAACAATGAACATTTGTGTGTAAGAAATTATTCTGTAGTTATTTCAAAGGTTATTATTTAAAATATACAACCTAACTAAATAAGTTCAGTAATCACTCATACATCTTACTAAACTGTTGGTTTTATCAAGATAATACTACCCTGCACACAAAAAACCCATATCATAAGTGAATATATGAGGAAATAAAAATATTAAAGAATTATGTTGTTAACAGCCAATATGTGCAATGTAAGTATTTTCCTTAAAACACTATAACTGAATTTAAATATACTACACATTGCTGTTATAAAGTCTTAATGTTTTCCTGAGTTTAATATATATTTACATATTTTAAGACTTTATCATTATATATTTGAATAACAATTTAATATTAAATAATTAATATTGTACATATTGTCATTTAATAATTTCAAGCTATAC
The DNA here is from genome assembly GCF_034190915.1 of Cavia porcellus. Classification (NCBI taxonomy): domain Eukaryota; kingdom Metazoa; phylum Chordata; class Mammalia; order Rodentia; family Caviidae; genus Cavia; species Cavia porcellus. The sequence continues at coordinate 30,500,457 of NW_026947510.1, read as the reverse complement.
CAAATTATAAACAAAGACAACATGAACCAAAGTCTCTGCTTTATGTATCTTGCAAATTTTATCAACATACTTTTCTAGCTTCAAAATTACAAAGAGTATTTAAAACTATAGTGTGTATAAGTTGTTTAAAATTATTTGCTGTAAAATCTACATGCCATTAATCTCCTGCAAAATAGTTGCAGTCCCTTCAAGATTCATTCCATTTTTTTTGCCACTTTGTGGAGCACCTCTGGAAGCACTCTTCCTTGTCTTTCCCAAGACTCAAAATCACCATGAAAGATAAATGTTTTGAAGTGACTTAGGATGGTTAGGCAGGACAGCTTCAGAGCTGCTTCAGAAAGTGGTAGAAACATGGAAGAAGTGAGCTGGAGGACAGCAAAGCCATTTGGAAGGAGACACGTAACAATGGGCCTCACTGTAGTAAATTTTTAATTTAAGTATTTGCCACTTTATCATACTTCATAACATATCCTTTTTTTAGATACATTTCTCATTTGAAAATGATTTTTATCTGAAGGAACAAACCTTATAGAAAAACAAAACTGCACCTTTATTTACAGGAAAGAATTGCTGGATTCCAAAATTATTGTGACATGTTATAGGTATACTGGGTACCAAATAGGGCAAAGGTGGGATGGAGATTGTTAGCCCAAAATGAATCCTTCCTCAGAATTCACTAGATCAGCCAGGGGAAAACAGGAATTCAGAGGCAGGATGGAAGTTAACACAGTGCAGAAAGGATTCTGGTGATAGCAGCGTCTTCCAGAATCTGTGGAAATCAAAATCAAATCGCAGGAAAAAATACTGTTTCCTTCAAACAAATGCTAGACGGTATTTGTGATTTAAACACATAATAGAATGGAAGCAGTAGAAAGGATCATCTCTTACTTGTCAAAGAAAACACACACAATGTTATCCCAAGAGAGCAGCGCAAGATGAGAACATGCCAGGGAAAATTACCAAGCAGCACTGTGGATGCTATTTTAACAAATGACACTGAACCTTGTCCTTTCGTGTTCAAGGGTATTTTGAGGTTGTTTGGGGAGGTCTGGTTAACATTTTAGAAGTAGTTACTGTTACTCCTCAATTTTTTGGTCACCTTCTCACTCGTTTTATTAGTGTTTTCTCCTCAACCTTATTATCCCACACTGATTATTCATTCACTTACTGGATGTGAGCTGTAAGCTGTGGACCAGACCTGGCCCTTTGCTGTGGGAACAGAGAGCTAAATGCTCTTCCCTGCACCCTACTGAGGCTTGTGGCTGAAATCCACCAGCAAATGAGTACTTCCCTTTGCTGTAACACTAGATGCTGACTGAGCTCCTGATTCTTTACCACAGCTACCATTTTCTGTGATCTCGGTATTTTATCTGCACAATCTTGCCAGTGTCCCCACGTTCCCCTCCCTTCCCAGTGATCTCCTCTGCAGCCAGGAAACCTCTTGCTGCATGTGTGAGGAAACAATGAGCTGAGATTGGCAAAAGCAACACGCCCACCAGGGGAGAGAATTCATTCACAGAGTAATCTGGAGACATTGCTGAATGTAATCAGAACATGATGGCAAAATCCACATTTTAAAAAGATAAATTTAAGAATCTCAACTGGTAGGAATTTCTGTGGATAATTCCCTGGCAAAGATTTTATAGAGAGCTACAGGGGTAGATATGTGAGGGAGTGTTTGAAAATAATATTTATTATCATGTTTACTCAACAATCTGTGAATTTCTAGAGATCAATTATGAGTAATATTTTTATTGATATCTCATAGGAAACATGAAATAAGAGTTAAACTGAATAGACCTAACATCAGACAATGAAAGCAAAAGTCTGCTTTGTCAGTGCCAGAGGTGGAGTGCGGTACCCTGAGCAGGCCGGCCCTCAACAGGATGGGGTTACCTAGGTGAGGAGCTTATTTTTTTTTTTCAGGTTATGATTTGAAACTAAAACTGATTCCAGAATCTTCTTTAAGAACAAGTAAAAATCATCAGACATAGTGGCACACACCTGTAATGCCAGCATTCAGAAGGTGGAGAGACAAGGATCACTAAGAGTTCAAGGCCAGCCTGGGCTATAAAGTGAGTTGAAGGCCAGCCTGAACTGCATAGTGAGACCCTATCTCAAGAAGACAGGGAAAAGTTAACCCAGTATTTTCTTTATGACTATTGTTATTTATATCATTATTATAATATTTAATGAGTAATTAATTATTATAATATTTATTGCACATTAATATTATAATAGAACAGACATTATTGGGGTCACTATCATGCATCATAACCATTGTTCTGAGAAAAATCACCTAAACCATAAGAAATACTGTGGAATAGACAATAAGTCCCCCAAGTTCTGTTTTTTTCCATCACCATGCAAAACAGCTACACAGTTGGTCTTTTCTCTCTTGTTATCTCATTTCTAATGATAGCAGTACTTAGTCCCACTTCCTGGGTGTGATTACCCTAAGAGGAGCCCTTTGACCTGCCCCGCTTCCCCAAAAAACCACTGCTACCTTCTGGCTAGAACATGAAGCATGAGCTGTAAGGAGACTCGTTAGAAAGTTCTGACACCAACACATGAAACAAGCAGTGAACCTCAGCAAGAAGAGCAGGGAAAGAGACCAGTAGAGGGAAACCATCAAAGCATGTCGGCCAGAACCAGGGACTCTTTACGTAGCTCATGTAATCTTGCTAGGTCAAGGCTGTGTCTTTGCTTGTTCCCTTTATTACTAAATACTGGCCCGGAGTGCATTAAGGTTAAACACAACTCTCCTTCATGGAACACCCAAGAATTATGAAGGACTGTAACTGCCTTCCCAGATGCCCAAAGTCAGAAGCTTTTCAAAGAAAAAAGGGAGAACTATGTGTCAAAAGTTGGAGATGAAGCCACTTCCTGAGATGTTCAAAACTCACTGTCTCTAAAAACATGTTCCTGCTGACGGAATCAATGGCAAACTTGCAGGCAAATGCTTGTACCTTGATCCATCAAAGTGAAAACTAAAGATAATAAAAAATAATAGCCTAGTTATTTCTATTTTTATCATGTGAAAGATTTTATTTATTTTTTGACTTTATTTTTATTAGTACGTATGTCATACATATTGATCACATTCATAAGAAATTTGTACCTGTACGTATCCTAATTCTTTTATACCCATTCCCCTCTCATTCTACAGCTCCTCCTCCTTCCCTAGTTTGTTTCATGTTTTTCCTTCCATTCTCTTTTTATTCCTTTTCTCCTTCTTTCCCTTCTCATTTGAGCACTTTATCTCTATTTCCCAGTATCTGTTATCCATTTTGGTCCTTATCTATGCTTTGATTTCTCAAACAAGAGAAACAGTGCAATACAGAAACATACCTGATGTATTTCACTTAAAAATATGGTCTCAAGGTGCACCTATTTACCTAAAAAGGTCTCTAGTTTGTCTTTCTTTCTGGAAGAGTAGTACTACATAAATCAGTATGGAGTTTCTTCAAAAAACTAAAACTACAAGTTCTATTTGACCCAGTTATTACCCTTCTTGATATCTTCCTGAAAGAGTTAAAAAGCATCATATCACAATGATATATGCATGCTCGTGTTTATAGTAGCACAATTTTTAGTAGCAAAGTCTTAGAAACACCCAGATGCCCATCAATAAATGAATGGATAAAGAAAATGTGGCCTTTATATACAATGCAGTTATTTCTATTCTTTAACACAACACATTCACCCACAAGACAATTTGCTTCTATTTCAAGCTTCTTCCATTTCCAGGGCCTAAACTTATCTCTCCCTCAGATATTGGGTAGCAGATTCTAAAGATGAATCCCTTTCTTACTTTTGTATAACATGTACAATGATGATAGTTCTTCTCCTAGGTCTTTCATGGGCTATAATCAGGTTGAAAAGAAGGCTGTGTTTTCATCTGAAATCTTGACTGAGGAAGAATCTGCTTCCACATCGACAACATCCCACAAATGGTACCAGCCCCATCAAATTTCACATACTGAACCTCTAACCACCTATTCAACTCTGGTCATAAGACTGTTATGAAGGTGAAAGAATAAGTGACATCGTAAGTGTGAAACCTGTGTTAGAAAAGATGGTGGATAGAGAACAGCAGCTACAAAGGCTCTCTGAGATAGCCAACTTAGATTCCAAAAATAACACAGCGTGGGGAGTCCCAAACAGAGGGAGATACACATCCCAACCCAGGAAAAAACTAAGCTGAGGGAGACCAATTAAAAATATAGTCCTGGTGCTATGACTGGAAGAGCTAAAGTCTCAGTGCCACCGTTTGAACTTGAGGATTAAATTACCCTGCCACTGCTACATGTGAATGGGCACAGCCAGGATATCCCACTAGTTTCAACTCACTGGAGACAGGAATGCTCTGAGAGTAGGAATCAGCAACCTGAATTGAGAGCAGAGCTGGGGGGGAACCCTGCATCGAGCTACGGTGAGTGAGGGGAACAAAGATCCTTCCATAGGCAAAGAGACTCCAACAGGCAGCTTTCTGGGACTGGGCAGAGTGGCCAGAACAAGGTACTGCAGTGACTTCAGTTACATATTCCCTTTTCAAGTGGGATTGGTGAGCAGCACTTGACCTGGGTGATATAATCAAGATTCCAGAAATCCAATATAGGAACAGAATATTAAAAGCTGTCAGAGATAAGAAACCGATCACTTAGAAGGGAAAACCCAGCAGAATTACAACAGATTTCTTGGCACAAACCATCAAATCTAGAAGAGTGTGGGGCGAAATAATCCATGCCTTGAAAGACAATAACCTCCAGCCAACATTGATATATCCTGCACAACTGTCCCTAGAAATTAATGGAGAAACAAGGTGCTTCCAAGATAAAGCGGAACTGGGGGAATTCACAACCACCAAATCCAACTCTCCAGAGAGTACTGCAGGACATTCCACAGAGAAAGCAAAGCACAGGGATTTCAGGAACAGTGGCAGAGAGGCTCCAACAAATGGGACAAAAAGCAAAATGAAGAAGACAAACAGACAACTAATGAGGGAAAAAGAGGAAAACAGAAAGGAGGCAGAGAAGCCTGGATATAATTTCTGTATAGAAGGCCTAGATACACTAACTTAAGGGATAAAAGAGAGAATCACAGGCAGAGTGGATCAGGAGGAAGGGTCCACTGAGAGGCTCTTTATAGGAAATATAATTAGCCTGAGAAAGGTTATATGGACCAAAATCAAATATGAGAAAACAGAACTTGATGTGATAGGGAACCAGAGAGTAATAGGGGTAAATGGACCAGTATTTATGGGAAGGCTGAACAGACAGGCTTTAATAAATGAAGGAATATAACTAGAAATGCATTCCAGGAGTGAGAAAGTTTAGAAACACTTAGGTAAATAGCAGCTCCCCCCCCCAATATAAAACTGTAAGTGTTGCGGAGACCCAAAAATACACAGTTCATCCTGGTGGAGTAAAAGGGCAGGAATAGTGTTTAAAACAATAGCAGAATATATAGCTATTAGTGTATCAGGAATTAAAACCCTTAGGAAGGGTTTTCAGAATAGTACTCGCACTACTCTGTTTGGATGGAACTTGTTCTGTCCTAGTTTGCATACAAGGCCTAGATCAGAGGGCACAGATAGCTGCCCCAAAGATATCACATCACAGCACAGTGGTCATCTTTAATTTCCTATTAACTCAATCAGGATCCCTTTATAACTTATTGTGTTGTATCATGACTGATCTTAGTTAAATCAGACTTTTTTGATTGCTGTTTATCATTGACAGATTTTATTCAAAACTGTTAGGTTGCTGGTATCAAGTTGAAGAGTATAGACAACTATACTGAAAATGACAGTGATTCACTGCGATATCCATTATGATTGATTACTACCTGTTTTTGTAGCTCTACACTATCTACAAAGTTGTATTTCTATTAATTCTGCTAGGTACTGATCTGTTCAATTATACTTTATCTGATGATACAGCCAATTCTGTTGATGATAACTAGAAACAGCACAGTGACCATGGTAGATCTCCTTTTACAGCTGTTTTATATGTCTTTTTAGTTTTATGTGTCTATAGGAAATTTTTTAGTTCTGTCCTGCTTTGCTCTGTTTCTCCCTCTAAAATAGAAAGCTTAGAAATAGACGTTAAGACTCATGCTTGCATAAAACCTATAAAAAGTTTATGAGAACTGATCTTATGACACGTGATGAAATGAACAAATACTTTGAAGGAAAGAAAGGGGCACTGCAGTGCTGACTCTGGAGTATCATGATGTGAAATCTAGCAATATTATTAATTTTTGTTCAGAAGAATTCTAATCTAATAAGTTTAGTTAGGTCTCAACATAAATGAAGATATGGATAAATGCGTACAGGTCTAAGTGTATAGGATTGAAAGCCATATTACTTGGTATTGTTGGATAGTTGAACAGAACTGTTTGTAGTATCCCTTGTTGAATTCCCATTTATTTGTTTCACTTTTGTATCTTGAACAACTATTTGTGGGGGACAATATGTATACATCAACTAGTGATTTATTACTGTTTATTTTTCATTGAAAGTATGAATTATTTCTGTTTACTATTTTGCCTTTCTTTAAATAAAAAATTAGTGAAACCTAACATAGGACTAATGTTGAATAGCTCAGTCCTCTATGGAATTAATTCTTAAATGGCAAGTATATATTCATATTAATTATGTAGAATATGATATTCTGAAATATGTGTGTATTGTGCAATGGCTTGATCGAATTAATTAAATTAGCATGCATTACCTCATGTAGTTCTGTTTTTCATGATGCAAACACTTAGAATTACTTTTTTTTTAAGAGACCTTATTTATAACCCACTCCCAAGTTTAAAAGGCCGGACACAGACATGTCAAAAGCTTCCAATCTGGAAAGGAGTTTATAGAAATACTAACTTCGATTAGTAATTTTTAATAATACAATAGATTGTTATAACACACAGTAAACATGTTGTATAACAGATCTCTCTAACACGTACCTCTTAACTGACTGTAATTTTGTATATCTTACCAGTCTCCCTGGTATCCCCTCCAACCTTTACCAAATACCATTCTACTCTTGCATATGAGTCTACTACATTTATATTCCCCAGGTCAGTGAGATCATGTGTCACCTGAATTTCAGTGCAAGGCTTCTTTCTTTTAATACTAATTTTACTCAGTATCACCCACATTGTTGAAGATAATACATCCTTCGTTTAAAGCCTGAATAATATGTATGTCCTTATGTGCTAGTAACTGTATCTATGGAAGGAATACTCAGGTTAAAATGGATAAAAGGACCTGTGCAGTTACTATTATTATTATTATTATTATTATTATTATTATTATTACAAAATTGTTTTAGAAAATACCAGATTGCTTAGTCCAGTGAATACTAAACTCTTTGAAGACATCAAGCCACCTTTCCCAAAAGACAGCAGCAGCCATGGGGGTCAGGAGGAGAACCAAGAAGCCAATCTGCACCGTCCATAAGGAAGCCAGTACACAGGCTGGGAGACAGGGACACAAGTAGACATCCTTTCTCCCCTGCCCCATCAGCATCCAGCTGATTCCAAAGAGACTGAGATGGTAACTACTGAAGTGCAAAAGCAACCTAATGGTTGTATTGTTTGACTGAAATGCAGGCCACATAAAGCCAGTAAGTATGAGCATATTTTAAAGGATAACAATGTGCAATATGGCAACAATGGGGGATTTCCTTATGCCTTGTTCTTTAAATCCAGTATTATTCTCATTATTTTGTTCCATTTTATTGTTTTTACTCCCTTCAAAATAAAAATAAACTCTTCAAGTAACAAGGGTTTAAAATTTAAATTTCTCTGTATTGCTATCAGCAAGAAATTGTGGTATTATTTTCTTTTTTGTTAGTCTGATCATTATAAAGCAAAACCACATTGTTAGATCCCATTTGCATTCTACTGACAGAGTGGTGAATTTGCATTTTAAATGAACGTTTTGATATAAAACATTAAAAAATTCAGACCCCTGAAATTCAAAGACCTCTTCCAAAATCGGGCATCTGAGATGAATACACAGTTCTCAAAGGAAGAAACACAAATGGCAAATAAATACATGAAAAAATATTAATCGTCATTACACATTAGAGAGATGCAAATAAAAACCATGCTAAGATTCAATTTCACTCCTGAAAGAATGGCCAGGATCAAGAAAACTATCAACAACAAATGCTGGAGAGGCGTCAGGGAAAAAGGAACTCTCCTGCACTGTTGGTGAGAGTGTAGACTGGTGTAGCCATTGTGGATGTCAGTCTGGAGATTTCTCAGAAATCTGGGATTGGAAGTCACATTTGTCCCAGGTAGTCCACTTCTAGGCATGTTCCCAGAAGAACTGAAAATGTCATACCTCAGTGATATATGTGCAGCCATGTTTAAAGCAGGACAATTTGTAATAGCTGTTGGAAACAACCTAAGTGTCATCAGCTGAAGAATGAATAAAAAACCTGTGGTATTTTTATACAATGGAGTTCTACTCAGCTATAAAGAATGATCACATTGAGATATTTATAAATAAATGAATGCAGCTTGTGACCATACTCATTAGCGAAATAAATCAAACTCACATGTATAAATACAAAATAGTCCTCTTAGTGTAAGAAATGGTAAGAGTACATAAGAGTTTATAGAAATCATGATTCCCCATTACATTGCCCAGAAGCCTTATAATGTCTGCATTCATTAGTTGGAATGGTTTTATAGTAGCATGTTTGATTTTCTTATCTGTGATAGTATAAGCAACTATTTTGAAGAAAACAAGACATTAGAATAGTCAGAGCTGATTTACGATCATCTTACTCTGAAGTCATAGTATGCTTTTGTTTTTCTGAGCCTTCAGTTCTATACTGTCATGTTTTGTTGGGTATTATTATGTGTGATAGTATAAACAAATTTTCTATGGAAAATGAAATAATATAGTAACAATTGTTCATTCCCTGCTATTTGGATCTAAAAGAACTCAAAAGCTTTCATTTTCTTGAATGGTTTTATTCTGTTTTCTTAGGCTCGATACAATTGTATATGAAGTTATGCTCAACTATTTCAAAGAAAGGGGCCCTATGGTAGTTACTGTTAGTTAAGTGTTGTCTTGCAGTGAAATGCTGTGTTGATTGCATTGTTCTGATCTGATCTGCTTTGTTATGTCTTCTGTCTTAAACTGTTTAGAATAAAAAAAATTTTAAATTAAGAAAAACAAATGAATGTTTTGTCATTTGGCTTTATTTTGTGCAAATTGTCTTTTAATGATTTGTTCAATTATGCTTTAGATATTGTACTTGCATATGAAAATTTATATAAAATTATCCTTTTCATGATACATTCAAGTATAGCAATCCCATACATATATATGTGTGTATTTATGGTGAACCCTTTACCAGATAGATACCGGTATAGACATTTCATTTTGGGTTTCTTGGTAATCATAGTGGTTTTCCTTTTTGTTTTACTGTTAAATATCAAATCCGGGCCTTGAGCATGCTATGCCAGAGCTCTACCACTAGGGGCACCCCACGCCAACACCTCATAAATTTTCCTTACCTGGTCCAATTGTACCCTTTGCCTCAATCTATATTTATTTCTCTTACGAAATATTTTACCAAAAAAGAAAACCCACTTTTTCTAAATGTGACTTCTATTTATATACTTCTTCCCTAAGTAATACTTTCTTGAAAAGAAAATGTATTCACTAACTCACCAACTTTTGTTTTTGGTGTGTAGCTTAAATTTTCCCACCATTCCCACTTTTTAACTTTTTCATGCTTTCCTCCTGAAAGAACATTCTTCAGTGAAAGTCAGCTGATGTCTTGCCTTATTGCTTTGTCGTAAATAAGAAACACCTGTGTTTCCACGAAGTAATCTCCTCAAGGTTTTATCAACGAGTACAAGGATACCCAAAGGTATTTTCCTGCTGGGAGCCAGCTGAGCCGCAGCCCTGTCAGGCCCCACTGCAGGCTCAGGAGGAGGGACAGGAGATCCTCTACCTGCCTGCTCTGTCCTAAGATCTAAGAAGCCATCCCAGTCTTCCGCGGCTGAGAGGAACACTTCTCAGTTCTCAAACCATCAAGATAACTTGGTGCCTAGTTATCTGGAGATCCCGCCCCACACCCACCACTTCCTACCTTTCCACAGCTCCCTGACCTGCTCCCTGACCTGGTCACACTGTGAGGAGCCAGCCTTGAGCCTGGGGCCCAACAGCCTAACACAGGAGATGACAAGGCTGGAGTGCCCCTGTGCTGAGATCACAGCATCTGAACCCAGCCCCAGCAGCACCTCCTGGATCTGGAAGCCAGAGCCCTGCACAGAGCCCCAGACAGCACGGAGTCCTGCGAGGACAATGACCCCACACCTGCAGCTGACGGGGGTACCAGTGCCTGCTCCTGAGGGACCACAGTTCTAAGAGCTCCTGGCCAGTGGCAAGAACGAAAAGGGGCGGAGTTTAGGGTCACACAGTCTCCTGGGAAGCGAATGGAGACATTTTCTCTGCAGAGCTGAAAAGGCAAGGAGTGTGGGTTGCAAACTGTTAAATTACACTAGACTGTGGGCTGGTCTCCTGCTTGAGGGTGAGTGCAGGACTGCTTCTGCACACAGTCGCCACAGAGGCTCTCTGGGGCTCCTAAACTGGATGCATCTTGGCGTGGCTCGCTCCAGCCGATGCTTGCACGGAAGCCTTGACCTGGTAAGGCACACCTGGTTCACCAGACCTTGGCCTGCACAGGTCGCCTTCACTCACCCTGGCGGGCTCAGACCCCGAGGGAACTGACCAAGCTAGAAACTCGCCTGAAGCTGATCTCTGGCGCCCCCTTCTGGGTGTGTCCACAAGTGAGACGCGCTGTCCTGGCACAGGCCACTTGGAGAGGTGGCAGGGGTTAGTGGGGAGGAATCTCCTGAAGCCAAGTCCCAACACTCTGCACAGCGGCAGACCTGCGTCGCCTTTCTAGGAAAAGAACTTAAGCTTCTCTGACTGCCTTTCCTAGGGATTCGCATTTGCAGCTGTTTGAGTTTGGGGGAGGAGGGTTCAATGAGGGTCTCACATTAAGAGAACTAGGTGTGACCTGGTCCACATTTATAGACCATATCACCTTCTCCATGGCACTTGTCAGAAACAGCCTCGTCTCACACCTATCATACAGCAGACTAAAACAGGTCTTTAACTAGGAACACAGAAAGGAACTCTCGCCAACCCATGCAACGAGGCTGGGCAATCCAGGAACTCAGGGAGGCTCTGATTCAAAAACATAAAATAAAACAGGCTAAGGTTATAATCAGTGCAAGGGCCCTACCCTCAATACAAGCAGTGAAAGGGAGAAGGAGAAACAAAAAGTAATACAAATACATTGCAAACCATGTTAAAATTAATGTTACCTTAATTGTAGTGCTAATCTGGAGAGAAATTTCCATTTGATCCTGTTGTTACATTCTCCCTGGACAATGTATGAAGAGGCAGACAGAGAGAGTGTAATGGTGATATGAATTCCCAGTATTTCAGGACAAACACTTTAAAGCTCCAGTTCTCTAACACTTTCCCATCCAAGTCTGGCTCTGAGCTGTCCCCAAGTCTACATATGCACTGCAAAGGCACCCTCCTCTGCTGCTATTGGATGGCATTTATATAAGTGGCCACTCTGTCCAGAAATTAAAAGTATTATGGAACTATTCACCTATGAATGCCTCAGTTAATCTTTCTTTATAGCAGCATAGTACTCTGTTATATGTAAATACATTTTTCTTATCCATTCATCCGTCAATAAACTTTGAGACTGTTTCTAACATCTAGCTATTATAAATTGTGCTGTTATAAATATGGGTACATGTATCTTAGTTTTTGGTAAAAAAAAGATCTATATTATCTGGGTTTTGTAAGAATCTTTTGGTTTGCATTTTGTATTCTGTATAACTATTTTGATGATGATAGTGTAATAACTATTAACATTCTCCTGTTAAATTGCAAATAAATTTTTTCATAAAACAAACATATAAACAAAACATTATTGCAAAGATTCATTATCAATGCGGGAGGACTGTTTGTTGAATTTGTCCATTACTAAATCAGACATGTTAAAACACGACATAAAAATCTGGTTTTCTCTATATTTCTCCCTTTAACTCTTAGCTTAATGAATTTTCATGTTCTACTAAATTTTACATGAGAATAGTTGTTTTGCGTTCCTGAAAACTTTCTTCTTTTCTTATTATGCAATGTCTTTCATAGTATACTGTGATATCCTTTACTTTGGAGGCTGCCTTTTCTGATATTAATACACTTTGACCAGTGTTCTTATGATTAATGTTTGTATATTGTTCATTTCTTACACTCACAATTTCCACCTATATTTCAAATGTGTACCTTCTAGAAATCAGATAATGTTATTGCTTTTGGAAACACATTTTGTTGAGCTGTGGGTCAGGAGGAAAACCAAAAGGCCAACGCACTGCCATGAGCCAACCAGTACATGGGCTGGAAGAGAAGAAGAACCACACCTGCCCCCATAAGCAACCAACTGATCCAGGGGAACACTGGCTAAGGTGGTAGCTACTTAAGTGCACAACATCTTAATGCTTGTATTGTTTGATTGACTTTTCAGGGCAAAAGCCAGTGATCTGAGTATCTATTTAGAGGATAATCATATGCAATATAGCAACTATGAGGGATTTCCTTCAGTCTTGTATTTGAAATCCAAAATTGTTTCACTGTGTTATTGGATTCCATTTTATTTTGTGTTTTATTCCCTTTAAATAAAAAAAAAGAAAATCGTTTTGTTTTGAAATGAGTATAAATTCACAGGTAGTTGAAGAATAAGATGTTCTAATATTTCTTTACCCATTTTCAATTAATGGTTAACAGGTTGTAGAGATAATAGGGTGGGATCAAAACTAGGCAATGTTCTTCTTTACCAGAAATGTATCACAGATCTGATTTATCACCCACGCTTACATTAGGTAACTAGTGGTTTCATGAGAGCAAGTCAAGTAGGTATGGGCGATATAGCATCATGGTTTTTAATGGTATTTCTTTAATGGGTTTTAGTTGTATTTCTTTAACGGATAATTAAGCTAAATTTCATGTTTTTTTAAGACTTTTGCTAGGTCACTAATGTGCCAAATAGGGAGCCAACCCAGTCTCTACTCCTGCATGCATGCAGGCCGCCATCAAGCCTGTCATGGTTAAACAGCACAAGCAGGAAAAAGACTGGCAGGTTTCTATGGATGGGGCCCACCATACAAGCCCACCAGTCTCCATTTCCTTTCAGAACCTGCAGCCAAGCACTGATCAACAGAGCCACTCAACCACACCTTGGAGTAGCTGTGAGTGCCTGAAGAAGCCTGCCCTGCACCCCACCACCTCCCCAGGAACATGTGTTAAGAGAAACCCAGGTGCCTAACTCATTTCCCTATACTATGGATGGGTAGCCAATGTGGGAAGTGCCTAGGACTCCACAACACGTTGACCTTAAGGATCCTAGTGAAATATCAAGATGGAGAGAGGAGGAGCTGGGCGGATCTGGAGTCCCTGCAGAAGCCCGTTCCTTTGTCTGAAGGACTGAATACTTCTGCAAGCAGAGAGGCATCGCAGCTTCCTGAGGCACCTCAGCCTGTGGTGAGTGCCCAGCACAGTCTGCCCAAATCTCAGACTGTTCCGGACCCCCCAGGCTTCTGGGTGCAGAGAAGTGGAACAGTGGGTTAGAGGCCACTACAGCTGCCTCCCCATCCCCCCCGGCTACACTTGGAAGTCTGCTGAGCTCCTGACGATGGGCGGGCCTACACTAACCCCCGAGCCCAGCCGCACCTAGCCATCTCCTGCAGAGGAGGAGCTGGGCGGATCCGGAGTCCCTGCAGAAGCCCGTTCCTTTGTCTGAAGGACTGAATACTTCTGCAAGCAGAGAGTCATCGCAGCTTCCTGAGGCACCTCAGCCTGTGGTGAGTGCCCAGCACAGTCTGCCCAAATCTCAGACTGTTCCGGACCCCCCAGGCTTCTGGGTGCAGAGAAGTGGAACAGTGGGTTAGAGGCCACTACAGCTGCCTCCCCATCCCCCCCGGCTACACTTGGAAGTCTGCTGAGCTCCTGACGGATGGGCTGGCCTACACTAACCCCGGAGCCCAGCCGCACCTAGCCATCTCCTGCAGAGGAGGAGCTGGGCGGATCTGGAGTGCCTGCAGAAGTCCCTTCCTTTGCCTAGAGGACTGTGGATATCTCTGCAAGCAGGGAGGGATCACAGGCTCCTGAGGCACTGTGGCCTGTGGAGAGCACCCTAACCCGGCTGCAATTGAAGAGCTGTGGATCTTCCAAGGGGCAGGTGGGTGCACAGTGTCCCTGAGGCCCAGCTTGTCTGGAACTGCGGAGTTCTGAGCAGGCAGAGGAGGGACACTGGTTCTGCAGGCCCAATGGCTTGGGGTAGTGCGGTGTCAGAGGCTCAGTAGCTCCAAGCATAGAAGGGGATTTTCAACAGATCCTGAGGAAGCTTTCAAATAACACTTGAAACACAGAAATATACAAAATGACAAAACGAAAGACCAAATTACAACCTCAAACCTCCAGCCCATCTCAGGAAACCCTAGGAGCAATGTATATAGAAGAAAATATATCCCATCCACCTCATATATCGGACATAATAGCTACTGAAGTTGACAAACAACTCCAGGAAGCTTTAAAGAAATTCAAACTCGAAATAATCTCCCAGATAAAAGAAGAAATGATAAAAGAAATGAAAGAGATTCTAAATATATCTAAAGAAAACACAGATAAAAAATTGGAGGAACTAAACAAAAAGATAGAATCCCTAGACGAGCAATATAAGAAACAAACAGAATACATAATGCAGATGCACAGAGATATACAGGAAATAAAAAACTCCACTGAAAGTTGTAAAAACCGCCTTAATGAAAGTGAAGATAGAATTTCAGACCTTGAAGACATGACTGCAGCTAGTGAACAGGAAAGGAAAGATCTTTTGAAAATAACAAGGAATCAGGAAACAACAATTCAACAACTGCAAGACGATGCAAAGAAGAATAACATAAGAATGATAGGGATTAATGAAAGAGAGGGAGACAACATAAAGGATGTCAAGCGGATATTTAGAGAAGTAATAGCTGAAAATTTCCCAAGCATGAGATCAGAAACTGACATCAAGATCAGTGAAGCATATAGAACTCCAAACACTCATAACCAAAATAAAACTACACCCAGACATATAATAATCACCATCCCAGAAATCCAACACAAGAATAGATTACTAAAAGCTGTCAGAGAGAAAAGACAGATCACTTATAAAGGAAAACCTATCAGAATCACAGCAGACTTCTCAGCACAAACGATAAAGTCAAGAAGAGCATGGAGTGAAATATTCCAGATCCTAAAGCAAAATGATTTCCAACCAAGACTGATATATCCTGCAAAACTATCATTCAAAATAGATGGTGCAATACGATACTTCCATGATAAAGAACAGCTGAAGAACTTCATGAACACCAAACCGACCCTGCAAAAAATATTGAAAGACAGTTTAGATACACAAAGGAAAAAACCACTAAGCAAAGCAAATAATTAAACAGAACAGAAAGATAAAGATGCAACAGCAGAGAGATAACATTCCTACAAATAACCAGCATTTAACAGTAATAACCATTAATGTAAATGGTCTCAATGCACCAATCAAAAGAAACAGACTAGCAGAATGGATCAAGAAACAAAATCCAACCATATGCTGTTTACAGGAAACCCATCTAACCCAGAAGGATACTCACAGACTGAAAGTCAAAGGATGGAAAACAATTCTTCATGCAGCAGGAATCCAGAAAAAGGCAGGAGTAGCCATTCTGTTTGCAGACAACGTGAACTTTAAACCAACAATGACCATAAAGGACAAAGAAGGTCACTACATACTTGTAAGGGGAAAACTCCAAGAGGAAGAGATAACTATCTTAAATATATACGCACCAAACTCCAGAGCACCAAGTTATATAAAACAATTATTAACAGAAATGAAAACTCAAATTATCAGTAACACAATTGTAACAGGAGACCTTAATACGCCATTGACACCAAGGGACAGATCAACCAGACAGAAAATGAGCAAAGAAATAACAGAACTGAATCATACCTGTGAACAAATGGGTTTGATAGACATATACAGGATGTTCCACCCAACAACATCAGAATACACATTCTTCTCAGCAGTACATGGATCATTTTCTAAAATAGACCATATATTAGCTCACAGAACATATTTAAACAAGTGCAAAAGAGCTGAAATCATCCCTTGCATGTTATCGGATCATAGCGCTCTGAAATTAGAAATTAATGAAAAAAGATACTGCAAAAATCCCACAAACACATGGAAACTGAATAACACACTCCTGAGTAATCAGTGGGTCACAGAGGAAATTAAAGAAGAAATCAAACAATACCTAAAAGAAAATGAAAATACAGATACAACTTACCGGAATCTGTGGGATGCAATGAAAGCCTTTCTGAGAGGAAAATTTATTGCACTGAGTTCCCACATCAGGAAAACAGAACGAATACAAGTAAATAACTTGATGCTACACCTCAAACAGCTAGAAAAAGAAGAGCAAGTCAAGCCCAAAGCCAAAAGAAGAGAGGAAATTATAAGAATCAGAGCAGAAATCAATGCAATGGAGACTAAGAAAACAATCCAAAGAATCAACGAATCAAAGAGTTGGTTCTTTGAAAGAATAAATAAAATCGATAAGCCCCTAGCCAACCTTATTAAAAAAAGGAAAGAAAAAGCTCAAATTCATGCAATAAGAAATGAAAAAGGAGAAATCACTACAGACCCAATAGAAATACAGAGGATCATCAACACCTACTTCGAAAACCTCTACTCTCAAAAGTTTGATAACACAGAAGAAATAGACAGATTCTTAGAAGCATATGAAGTACCAAAGCTAGATCAAGAGGATATAAAACTGTTGAATAACCCAATCTCTGCTAATGAAATTGAGAATGTAATTGGGTCCTTGCCCACCAAGAAGAGCCCAGGCCCAGATGGATTCGCTGCAGAATTCTACAAGAAATATAAAGAAGACCTAATGCCGACACTCCTCAAACTATTCAATGAAATTGAAAGGGAAGCAATCCTTCCTAAGTCATTCCTGGAAGCAAATATTACTCTAGTACCAAAACCTGAGAAAGACCCAACTATAAAAGAGAACTATAGACCGATCTCCCTAATGAACACAGATGCAAAAATCCTCAATAAAATATTGGCAAATAGGATCCAGCAAATCATCAAGAAGATTATACACCATGACCAAGTGGGATTCATCCCAGGAATGCAAGGATGGTTCAACATACGCAAATCAATAAATGTAATCCACCATATCAATAAAGCCAAAAATAAGAATCACATGATCATTTCTATAGATGCAGAAAAAGCCTTCGATAAGGTCCAACATTTATTCATGATAAAAACTCTACAGAAAATTGGAATAGATGGTCTTTACCTCAATATAATAAAGGCCATTTATGACAAACCAACAGCCAGCATCATTCTAAATGGCCAAAAATTGAAAGCCTTTACTTTAAAATCAGGCACAAGACAAGGATGTCCTTTATCACCACTCCTATTTAATATAGTACTGGAAGTACTAGCCAGAGCAATTAGGCAAGAAAGAGAAATAAAAGGGGTAAAGATAGGAAAAGAAGAAGTTAAGTTATCATTGTTTGCAGATGACATGATACTCTACATAGAAGACCCCCTAAACTCCATTGAAATACTCTTAGATACAATAAATAAATTCAGTAATGTGGCTGGATACAAAATCAATACTCAGAAATCAATAGCATTCCTATACACGAACAACAAAATTACAGAGAGGGAAATAAGAGAAACTGGACTATTCACATTAGCAAGCAAAAAAATGAAATATTTAGGAATTACTCTTACGAAAGAAGTGAAAGACTTATACAGTGAAAACTATAATACACTGAAAAAGGAAATTGAAGATGATCTCAGAAAATGGAAAGACATCCCTTGCTCATGGATAGGAAGAACAAACATTGTGAAGATGGCCATTCTCCCAAAACTCTTATACAGATTCAATGCAATCCCAATAGAAATACCATCAACATACCTTATAGATCTAGAGAAATCACTCCTAAATTTCATCTGGAACCAGAAGAGACCTAGAATCGCAAAGGCAATTCTAAGCAGCAAAGGCAAAGCAGGAGGCATCACAATCCCTGACTTGAAATTATACTACAAAGCAACAGTAGTAAAATCAACATGGTATTGGAATCAAAACAGAGGCGAAGATCAATGGAATAGATTAGAAGATACAACCACAACTACAAACACACTCAACCACCTTATCTTTGATAAAGGAGCCAAGCAGGTTCACTGGAAGAACGACAGTCTCTTTAATAAATGGTGCTGGAAAAACTGGCTCTCCATTTGCCGAAAACTAAAGCTAGACCCATGTCTATCACCATGTACTAAATTAAAATCTAAATGGGTCAAAGATCTGAATATTAAAACAGAAACACTAAATCTATTGGAAGACAAAGTGGGTAGAAACCTTGGAGACATAGGAGTAGGTAGAGAATTCATGAACAGGACTCAAACCGCATGGGAAACACTTCCCAGAATCAATAACTGGGACCACATCTTATTAAAAAGTTTCTGCATGTCAAAACAAATCTCCAGCATAGTGAAAAGAAAACCCACAAACTGGGAAAAGATTTTAGTGAACTCTCTCTCAGACAAGGGACTCTTGTCTAAAACATATAAAGAATTAAAAAAACTCAGACCTCCAAAATTCAAAGATCCAATCCAAAAATGGGCATCTGAGATGAATACGCAATTCTCAGATGAAGAAATGCAAATGGCAAATAAATATATGAAAACATGCTCATCATCATTGGTCATCAGAGAAATGCAAATTAAAACCACACTGAGATACCATCTCACTCCTGAAAGAATGGCCAGGATCAAGAAAACCAACAACAACAAATGCTGGAGAGGATGTGGGGAAAAAGGAACTCTCCTGCACTGTTGGTGGGAGTGTAGACTGGTACAGCCTTTGTGGAGGTCTGTCTGGAGGTTTCTCAAAAAGTTGGGATTGGAAATCCCATTTATTCCAGCTATTCCACTTCTAGGCATATTCCCAGAAGAACTGAAAGCATCATACCACAGTGATTTATGTGCACCTATGTTTATAGCAGCACAATTTGTAATCGCCAGATCTTGGAAACAACCCAAGTGTCCATCAACTGAGGAATGGATAAAAAAGTTGTGGTATTTCTATACAATGGAATATTATTCAGCTATAAAGAAGGATCACATTGAGATATTTATCAATAAATGGGCGCAGCTTGAGACCATACTCATAAGTGAAATAAATCAATCTCGCATGTATGAATACCGAATAGTTTCCCTAATGTAAGTAATGATTCAAATATATGAAAATATGTGGCAATCATGATTCCCCATTATGTGGCCTTGAAGCCTTATAAAATTTTCACTTATTAATTAGAAAGGCTTTATTCCGGGCTTCTTGATATGGAAATATTTGAAGCTATAGTATATGAAATTTTATCCAAATATCTCAAGGAAAAAGACAGACACTATGGTAACTATTATTCTTTAAAAAAATTATTTAGTTATTTCTTATGTTTATTTTAATTAAGGGAAAAATTTAAAAAATTAGGATATATAATAGTAACTCTTTTCGATTTCCTATTAACTTGTTTTGAAGTCCTGTAATGCTCCCACGATCTTGTTTTGACTGATTAGACTCTGTTCCATTCTGTGGGATAGTATCAGGTCCGAGGGTATAGGCAACTACTTTGAAGGCAGTAAGATTCACTAAGATGCCCATTCTAGTTTGACTATTGTCTCCTTTGGAAGTCCTGTAATGTTTACAATGTCTAAGTTTTATTGGTCTTGTTCTCTACTGTTTTGTCCAACTTTATAATATCTAATGAGATAGACAAATCTTTTTAAGGAAACAAGAGACAACGTTGATAACTATTGTTAATAACCGTATACTCTGTTCTACATCATGTGCTAAGTCTATCCTTGGTTTTCACTGACAGCTTTGTTCTGCCATATTTGACTTTATTCTCGCCCCCCCAAAAAGTAATAAGAACTAAGGAGTAATAAAATCTAAAATGTGTAAATTTTGATGTAAAAAGAGAGGAAGGGGAAAAAAGAGCTCTAACGGATATAACAGCAAGTGTGTATAGGGATGTTGAATAGCTGACTATATTAATGTTTTTGGATCATTGAACACAGCTGTTTGTAGTCTCTCTGTTTGAATGTCTACTTTGTATTCTTTGATACTGTGATTTGAGCAACTATTTCCAAGATGATAATATGTAATCTATTAACAGGTGATTTGTTACTGTTATGCTTTTTTTTGTAGTTCTGTATTATATGTAACCTTACACTGCTAAAAAAAAAATATATCAAGATGGAGGAGCAAAAGGCCATCTCTGGCCTCTAGCTCACACAGAAAAAGTCCAGGAGAAGTAGACATGGAATAAAGTGGAAGTCCTACACCTGAAACTGCTGGGATGATGGCAACTGAAGTGAAGAAACTACTTCATGAGCCTGTAAAAGGAATGAAATAAAACATATCACAGATAGAAGAAGAAATGATAAACATAATAAAAGAATTGCTGAGTATACCTAAAGAAGACACAGGTTTAAAAGAAAAAGTGTAGCAGTGTAGCATAGGAAAATGAAGACAATCTTGAATAGCATAAAGGAGAACTGGAGACATAAAATAGACTCAAACAGATATCCAGGAGATTAAAAACTCCTTTGAAAGTTGGCAGAATTGCTTGAAAGAAACTGAAGATAGACTTTCAAACCTTGAAGTCAGGATGACATCCTATGATCATGAGGGAAAGATCTCTAAAAACAACCAAGAAATAGCAATGCAGTGGTGGCAAGACAACACAAAGAAAAATAATTGAAGAGTAATAAGTGTCAGCAAAAGTAGTCAACACAGATGACATAAAGAGGCTATTTATAGAAGTAATAGCAGAGAACATCCGACGCATGGGAAAAGGAGCTGACATACCAATAAATGAGGCATATACACCTCCAACTAGCCATAACAAACATTAATCTACTCCAAATAATAATCAAGGTCCCAGAAATTCAGCATAAGAACAGAATGTTAAAGGCTATTAGAGAAAAGAACAGATCACCAGTAAAGGAAAACTCATCATACTCATGATCGGTTTCTCAATCAAAACTATCAACTCAAGCAGAGCTTTGAGTAAAGTATTTCAAGTCGTGAAACCAAACAGCTTTCAACTCAGACTGATGTACCCTGCAGAAATATCTTTCAAAATCAGTGGAGAAATTGGATACTTCTACGATAAACAACAACTGAAAGAATTCATGACAACCAAGCCAAGCCTACAAGGAGTATTGAAGGACATTCTAGAGAAACATAAAAATGACCACAGATCCAGGAACAGTAGCAGAGTGGGGTCACCGAGAGGAGCAGACAATTGAATGGAGGGAAAAATAGGGAGCTTCAGGCTAGCAAAGAGCACGGCAGAGATGAACCAGTGCATGCTGGCCACAACCATTCATGTAGATGGCCTCAACTCATCAATAAAAAGAAACACAGACAGAGCAGATCAAAAACAAAGTGCACCAATATGCGGTGTACAAGAAACACACTAACTTGGAAGGAAATTCATGGACTGAAAGCCAGAGGAGAAAAAAACAGTGCTCCATGTGACAGGGAACAGAAATAAGCAGAAGGAGCTTGCCCATCTATCACATAGTATGTAAGAATGATTTGGCATTTTGTACAATGGAAAGTTACTCAGGTATAAAGAAAGATAATCATGAGGCTCTTGGTAAATGGGTGCAACTTGTGATTGTGCACTTGGATGAAATGGTTCAGACACACTTAGCTGAACATCATGGTGTCTCCCTGGAATAAAAAAAAAACTAAAGGAATTAGTGAGATCTAAAATGCGAAAGGGAAAGAGAAGGTGGTAGCCATTGTTAATTCCCTATCATCTTGTTTTAAAGTCTTGTATCACTTTCATCCTGTTTTGTGTCATTAGGCCTGATGGTATGACAGCTATTTTGAAGATAACAAGAGGCACTGTGGTAGTCATTGTTGATTTGCTATTATCGTCTTTTTGAAGTCCTGTATCCCTGTTACAGTCTTGTTTTAATTGACTTTATTCTGTTTTATTTTGTTTAGTTTTATTCTCTTAAAAACAAAACAATTATCAAACTGGTTTGTAGTTAAGACTTCACAGTGTCCTCAGTGTAATCTGGTCGCAGGTCTGCCCCCCAAACCCAGTGTCAGCATTTTTGCCCTTTTGGAAAATTGTCCTCAATTTCTTTTGAGTTTTTCTAATAAAGTTTTTTTTTATTTGGAGTATTGGGGAAATTTATAAAATACATCCTAGACATTTCAACTTCAAAGACAAATTTTGCACATATTTTGT
This sequence comes from Cavia porcellus, assembly GCF_034190915.1. Taxonomy (NCBI): domain Eukaryota; kingdom Metazoa; phylum Chordata; class Mammalia; order Rodentia; family Caviidae; genus Cavia; species Cavia porcellus. The sequence continues at coordinate 30,478,001 of NW_026947510.1, read as the reverse complement.
TCAGTTTATGGCACTGGTGCACCCGGAGCTCCAATGGAGAGGAGCCGCTGCCTACAGTAGTTTTCCCAGGTCTCCATCAGGAACTGGATGGCACTGATTCGCATCCCAGAGGAGGAAGCAAGGTTCCTTAGGATTTGGTGCTCCTAGGAAAGAAGGACTCTGTGAGAAACACTGAAGCTCTAAACTCCACATGAGATCCCTGTCCTGATCACACAGACCTTCCTGGAGCCCCCAGTGGGGACACTCGGGAAGCAAGGTATAAGAGAGCCCAGGACCACATCTCCTGCCTTGGAAAGAGTGGCAGGATGAAGGACTGGGACATAGGAGTGCAGACCAGAGCAATCCTAGGAATGAGAGACCTGAGGTCTATGCAGGGTCTCAGAGCTTAGAGCCCATAAAAATGGAGTCCCAAGTCCCTCCTGAAGCTGATCTGGGACCCCTGGAGATTCAGTGTTCCACAACCTGAGTATGCTCCGAGGCTCCCATGAGGCGATGCCTGAGGACAGTGTTGATGACACACTGGGCCACACTTGAGAGCTGAAGGAAAGTGGTGCAGATGGCAGCAGCATGGTGCTCCTTGGCTTCTTTGTCCTGCTGCATCAGGGTAGAATCCTGGAAAGGGAAGAGTACAATGTTTTAAAACTGCTCCTGAAGAGAGATGGTATTACAGGGCCCTTCCAAAGGCCACAAGGTCCCAAGCAAAGATGGAGACTACTGATCAGATCTGCAGCTCAGGAAGTCAGGACTGTGCCTCCCACTTCATGGCGAATTCCGGGTTCTGTTTGCCTGCAACCAACAACCTCTCACATAAGAGTGACCCTGTTGTGTGCAAGAATGGAGCTGGGATTTGGGCTCTGGACTAGGGGACAACAGGCCTTTATAACAGATACCTCAAAGGAGTCCATGCTTGCCTTTCCTTCTGAGCCCAGCCACGCCCCATGTCTCTCAGCATCACCCCATGACCAGGTCAAGAGGGAACACCATCATGTGAGGCTTTTCCATACTCACATTTCTCTTCATGATCATAGGTGATGGCCAGCATGGCACCATGGGTAGAAGTGGCCCTGCCCTGATTGGCTCCAGCTCCTGAGTCACAGATACAGTCTGCTTCTTCTTTGCAACAAAAGCTCGAGGTGGCTTTAGAGGCACATGTCGCAGTGGAGCTGGTACTGCACTTGACTCTGGCTCCAGAATGGCTGATGGATCTGCTTCTGGTTTACAGGCTGCTGCTGCAGCTGATTCTCCCTCTCCAGTAGGACCTGGCACTGGGGCTGGTGCCATAGCTGCAGGAAAAAGGTGCTCAACATCACTGCCTTGTTCGGAACCATTACCTGCTGCCAGAAATATCTTCCATCCCTGATTCCAAAACATGATCTTCTCAGAATGTGGTCCACCAACTCAGGGTCCTGGGGCTCATGTATGGGCCTGGCCTGACCCAGCCAGAAGCCTCATCCTCATGTGCTTGGATGGACCCATCCCAGCCCTACTCACCCTCAGTCTTGGCTCTCATGGTCTCCATGTCTTCCAGCTCTGCCAGTAGAAGGAACGCACGGTGCTCCAGGTCTGAGCCAGGCATGTGCAGCTGTATATACTCCACCAGCTTCTTAAGGCACACAAACTCCGGAGGCTGATTGAACTGGTCTGAGTACTTTTCAAGCCATGTACCCAAGATGGTAGAGATGGCACTGAGGGCAGATGGGTTTGCAGTGTCACAAAACCCAGCAAAAATGACAGAGAACCTCCCCTAGTGGGACAACAGATTGGCTACTCCCCTTCTTCAGACAAGACCATAAACTGCTGTGTGGAACTTGAGGGGACCCTGTTCATGGTAAAGTAAACTGGTCAACAGGTTTTGCTCCAACCCATGACTCTGGTGACATCTCAACCTGCAGTCCAGGTTACTAGGTTGTGTCTATCTCTGAGACACCTATGAAGTGGTCTTGTCTTCCCATCCATACTTCTATTGAGAGATGCGACTACCCCTTACAGTCACCAAATCCCCTAAAAACTACTAGCAACGTAGCAAGGCTGTGACAAGCATGCTGCTTCCCAAACAGCCAGGGTGTCCCAGTGAGGGATGGGGTGGACACACACAGCTGGAATGGGCTGTGGTGGGCAAGGAGCTTCACAGGGCGTGGCTCAAATCTCTGGTCCCCCTTATGTTCCCTAGTCTAGGACCCCACCCACAGCTCTCATTTCCTGCTCCTGCAAGGGAATCCTCTGACCTCCACCCACCATCAGGAAACACAAGTAAGGGAGGTGGTGTTTATCCCCCTTCCTATCACATCTCCCGAATTCCCTACTCTGGACACAGGCCCCTTCCCTCTTGAGTCAAAGCCCACTCACTTTTTCAGTTGATCCAGAGTCCTGCCATTCTTACTGGAGCAATGGAGGCTTTGGCTGTATGTAGAGGCCATGAGACTATCACATCTGTAACCAGTACGACAAAATGGTACTTTAAATGTGAGAGTTACTCCTTAGGGAAAAATGACAAGGAAAACTTTCAAATGACTCTGTCATAAAATAATGTGAGAAAACCACAGACTACGGATATACACACACATACACGTACATGTACACATACCCTTACACACACAGGGAGGGCCTGGATACACACAAAAGAGATTAGAGCAGTGGGCTGGCCTTTGCTGACCTGTCCTTGGCTACTGTGTGCCCCACTTTGTCCCTTCTGAGAAAATGGCCACAGGTGTCGAATGAGACGGGGAACCCAGTTTCTCCAGACATGGCTGAGTCTTCCCCTGTGAGATCTCCTGGGGCCGAAGCCTTGGGAAGTCGGGAAGCAGCAAGAAAACATCCTCACGTGTCCTATGTCTCCAGACAAGTGAGCAAGCTTCAGTTAGTTAAGTTACCTGGCGCTTGGCAACAGGGTTCCGAGTTTGATCATCAAGGAAGTGAGGTCATCTCCTGGGGTCTCCTTAACTGAACTTTTCATTTTACTGGACTTCAAACAGTCACTGGGCTGCCGACTGCCCCAAACCTACACCAGATACACAACCAGACACATGCAGTGACACAACATCATCTGACCCACCCTCCCCAGGCAGACCAAGGGTTACCTGTCAACCCAAGAAACAGGTGGACCCTGCCACTCTTAACTCATGGTTAGGTTAAGTACGACATGGTTTAGGGCTAGAAGTTAGGGTTAAGTTTTGTTGTGAAGGTCAGAGTTTGTTTCAGGGTTAGGATTTAGAATTAGGGTTCAGGGGTAAATAAAGAGCTATGATTTAAGGGGTAGGGTTGTTTCCTGCTTTGAGCTAATTTTTAAGCTTTATGGTTAGGTTTGGAGTTTGAGATGGATTTCTGTTTTATTGTTTGAGTAATTGAAAAGATTACATAATGATTTACTGCTAAGGATTTGGTTAGGATATAGTTGCATTTAGAAGTTAAATGTTACGCTGACAGTTTTGTTTGGATATTTATAGATGTGAGAGTTAGGGGTTAGGATTAGAATTACCTTTATAGCTAGCTATATTGATAACAAAATTAGAAGTCTAACTAAATTTGAAAACATTTAAGATATTTGGCTTTCAACAGTTCTTTGTGGTTTCTAATATTTAAGTATCCCACGTACACCTTGAACCATAAAAATGTCTTAAAGCACTCATATGCACACCACCATTTTTCTGTTTTCACAGTTTCTGCCAAACATCCTCTCAGAAACTCATTTTGAAGATTCATTTAACCCTTTGCATTTTAGATAACATCTTTATTAAATATTGAATTGTTATAGCTATAAATTATGTTAACAGTTACTATTCTTTGAATGCATTTTTGTGCTTAAACTTTGACAGTGCTTATTACAGCTGAAGAGTATGTAGAGGAAGTAAGTATGCAAGAAACAGAAACTTAAGGTGGTCAGTTTTCAAGACAAAGTAGTTAACTTTGAATGGAAAATTCCTAGTAGTTCAAACTGCCTGATCTAGGGGCCTAAGAAAAGTCAGCACCTCCTGAGAATGGGCCATGCTGGGACTGGGAGTAGCTGACCAACACACCAACTAGCCAGCCTTTCTGGTAAGCTGCACAAGCCATGTAAGACCCAGGAAGAGAAAAGTCAGATAGCACCTCCCATGAGCCTAGCAGCACATAAATGAGGCTCACCAACTCCTTCTTTCCCGCTCTAGCAATTGGCTGGTTCGTGGGTAGGCTGAGTTGATAGCAGCTGAGATACAAAAAGCAACTGAATGCTTGTATTGTTTGACTTTTCAGGCGAGGGGCCAGCGGACTGAGCAACTATAGGGAGGACAGCAGCATGCAGTAGAGCAAATATGGGGGATTTTATACTATATTATTTTTGAAGTCAGATATTGTTCTCATTGTTTTGTTTTGTTCTCATTCATTGTTTTGCTTTGTTCCATATACTGTTTTGATTGGTTTTACTCTGTTTTGTTTTGGTTTGATTTTTCTATATCTGATAGAATGGACAACTACTGTAAAGATAAGCTATAGTGTAGTAACCATTGTTATTGTCCTAATATCTTGATTTGAATCTCTGTATCATTTTACTGATTTGTTTGGATAGGATTTAACCTATTTTGTTTTCTTGGGTTATATCATCTTTAAAATAAAAATTTTAAAAATTGCCTAATCTGAAAAGACTCTGTGCAAATGGGACCTGAAGGGAGAGATAAACTAGTGAGAAAGCCTTTATTAAGAAACATAGATGTGAGTGGAAAGGGAAAAGAAAGGCATAGAATGATCCATTTTCACAACAAGATATCTAGGACTAAGTGGAAACATAATAACCACAAGATCACATTAAAAGCTCTAAACAGGATCACCTACTCCTGGGAAACACCCATAGTAAAGAACAGATGGTATTATGAAGAAATCCAATTTGGAGGGGGACCAGGAAACTGCCTTATCAGGAGATAATGAAACATAAGTGAGGTCCAGAAAAGGCTGCACCCTTCATGGTACTCAGGCGTGAACGGGAATGAGGGGAAGGGACCTGATGCTGGGGACAGACTGCTTGCTGTGACTTGCATAGCAGAGACCCAGCCTTGCAAGGCTGAATTAAAGCCTCAAGTTCACTGCTCTTCATGCTTCTGAGTCCTTCCTTAAGGCTGAGCAAGCAAATGCATTTCTCACAAGTAGAGACCAGGTTTTCTGGGTCAGCATCAAGGAGTTAAATCAGGCAACGCAACCTAATTACACAAACTAATTCTTTAGAAGTTGTTCAGTTACAAGCTGAAATAGGGTCTGTGTAACATGAATTTTTATTTTCTGTATAGTGAGCAGTTTTTCAGAGAATAAACCCAGGACATGGCTACCGCATAAGAACAAAATATATAGTGACGTTTACATGTACATGTTATTACTTCAATAGAAATATGCTAAAGTAGCTCTTATCTTGACTTATATATTAGAGAATCATTTAAGTTTGAATCATTTAATTTTGCCCAATGCTCTTACTTAAAATCAGGGTTCAGGGCTGGGGATTTAGCTCAGTAGCTTCAGCACGTACTTGGTAAACACAAGATTGTGAGTTCAATCCCCGGTACCAAAAAAGAAAAAGCAGGATGAATGAAGAGGATCAAATACAACCACCTAACTGTTTGAGTAAATTAATAAGCACGTGTTTGAAATTCGGCGACCCTGTCCTAAAATAAAGCTTTATTTTAGAGCAGTTTTGTAAGTCTTTAAAATCTGAACAAAGTACAGAGGTTTCTCCTGTAGCCGCAAGCTAGTTTCCTGTTTTGCTAACATCTAGCCCTAAACCTAATGCTAAGCCAAGGTGCTTTAGTAGCAAGAAAGAGAAAACTAGCTTAACTGGATGTGATACTTATTTATGTATTTTGAACAATAACATAGAACAGCGTGAGCTGTAGTGCAAAATGCCCAAACACTCGTGTGCAAGTCGAGGAATGAAGCACAGTAAATTGCGAGCTCCAGAAACAAATGCAATTGCATTCCCGCAGCCGTGCTGAGACAGCTGCTTATCAGGATGTAGGCATGGTGCAGGCTTCTTTGCACACCCAGTATACAGAAGAGAAGCCACAGCACACTGAGAAGCAGAGCCCCTCAAGCCTCCTGCTCCAATCTAGCTAGGACCGACTCAGTGGGCAGGATGTTTGCATGTTTATCACATTTGGCACATATTCTGTTAAACCTATTTTCTAGGAAAATCTATTTCCTCTTCAAAGCACACATGACTTACAAGGGAAAGAAATGTTTGTTATAAACATTTAATTCAGCAACTTCTCTATTAAGAAATGCAGAAAAAATTTGTGATCTTCTGGGTAAATAAGTGCTTCATTGGCCTTTGGTTATAACAAAATGCTACAGCAATATTGTAACATGGTATTGTTATTCCCTGTTTAACAGAGAAACTGAGGTTTACAGAGGCAAAGTAATCTCATTTGAAGTATTTAATACACATCTTACTTGAGAGACAGTACACTGGACCTAAAGAATGCCAGTGATTATGATACAGAATATTACTTATGAATTCAAAAGATACATAAATCATGCAGGAAGATACACTAGGTTATCGCATTGAAGCATTGGAACACCCACCTTATCCATCTGTATTTTTTCACTGTTGGTTCAAGGTTAGTAAAGTCCCGTTTCTCAAGGCCCACTCCCCTCAGAGCAAGAAAACAAAAGGCCATAGTTGCCTCAGGACAAAGGACTCCTGTTCCACCATGTGCAGGCTCCAACCAGCAACATCTCCTGGAGATCTAGCAACTTTCTAGGTCTCATTCATTTATCTACAAGCCCAGTGCACAGGTCCAGACACAGGACCAGATCAAGACTACATACACAATACAAGCAATACTAGAGAGAATGCGTGTCAACCTTTAAAACGAACTGTAGCAGGAAGAATGTCAAAAACTCTAAAGTCATTTGGCTTATCAAGGTACATGCCATATAAGAAAATATGGCACCTTATAAATAGTGACAAAAGACAAGAATAAGTCATGGCAAAATGAAAAAGCAACAGTATAAAAATTAAAATCATGAGACAGTCATATTTTCAAGGAAATGAAGTGGAAAAGTGAGTCACATGTGGTGGTGCACACCAGTAATCCTGGCACTCTAGGATGAGGCAGGAGGATCACTGGTTCATGCTAAGCTTGGGCAACTTAGCAAGATCTTATCTCAAAATGAAAAATTAAATTAAATTTAAAATAAAATAAAAGGTTGTAACTTGGTAAAAAGGCTCTAGGCCCAATATCCAGCAGAGAAGAAAGAAAAAGAAAAGAAAGAGAGAGAGAGATAGCGAGAGAGAGAGACAGAGAGAGAGAGAGAGAGAGAGAGAGAGAGAGAAGAAGGAAAGAGGGAAGCAAGGAAAGAGAAAAGGGAAATTTTCAGTTCCATTTGTATTCTGATTCCTACATTTTCTCATCTCTGGTGATGAGCATGTCCTTTATTTCAAAAAAGAACCAAATGCAACCTACGAAATGCACTCAGTGGCACCCAGACAGCTATGTGTCTGTCTTGAAGGTAATTCACTCTGAAAACATATGGAGAATGAGTGTGAATGATTTTCCCATGACCTTTCCCTCTAGCGGGAAGAATAGATCTTGTTAATCCAAACACAAAGGCAAGTAACAGTATGAAACCTCAGCTATGAGAAAGCAAAAAACCAGGAGAATATATAGAAGACCCAGAAAGGAACGCTAGGCTCCCATCTAAGTAGGTTCCTGTAGATGCCAAGACAACCTTGTAGCAATCATCACTGGCATCCTCCATCTTCTGGATTTCACAGGTGCCATGATCAGGCATAAGTAGCCTGTATTCGTTCTGACAATCAAGTGCTTGTATGGCTTTCCAAATGCCATGAGGCACAATGGCCGATGAGGCTTTGCCATACAGCTTTTCCAAACTGGTAAACTATAATACAGTAACAAGGTATCAGGTGCGGTTATCAGGTGTGGTATTTACCAAAAGTGTATCCAGAGCAGCCTTGACCTGGAAAAGTCCAATGTTGAGCCCATTTGAAATCTGTCCCCTGACATTATGGCCCTCTGTGCCTGTGTCCTATGAGAGCACTGAGGTAGCTCGGGAACTCAGGAGACAGGCATTCATAGAAACAGTTCTCTTGTCTTGGTGGTTTTGAGCATAATGCTATTATGATGACACATGGACAGTATGCACATAGGACAAATATGTCTCCATGCATTGTCCTTATGACAGATTTATCTAAATTCCTATTTTCCAAGTGATTATTGCTTATCTTTCCTTTTTTTCTAAGTCTGTGAACATCCAGACATAGCCACTATCCATGAAACATCGGTAATTTCTGAACTATTCCTATTCCAGGAAAATAAACAACTATATATACTACTTAAATTTGTGCCTATTGGGAAGACATACAACCTCATTGCCCTTCAGGATCACCCTAGCGGGAATGATTCTACAACCCTGTGGTCATTCTCTCTCAGGTGATAGCAATATGCCATCCGAATTATCTGTAAATCAGACCTGGTCTTTTCTCCAGTCAGTTCATCACAGAAATCTTCCCATGGAACCTACACAGCAAGGAAAGCAGTTGTGTTCCTTTAACAGGATTACACACTATTGAAGATACTAAAATTGGAGTTAGGAGTGGGTAGAGTAAGGAAGTAATGGCCAACACTTAGGAAACTTGTCAGGAATGAGGTAGGGTTTTTCTTAATGTTCCTGTTCTATAAGAGAGAATCCAAGTAAGTCAATTCATACAGGTCATCCAACTAGCTAATGTGGGATCATGAAGTTGAGCAATCTTACTCCTGAGTACTCTAAACCTCTACTCATAACCCTTTAAGCCCTGAGCAACCAGAAACTGAAAAGAAAACAAAGTGGTGTTGTGTGCTTGAAACCCTAGATCTCAGGAATCAGAGGTGGGAGGATCAATGGATCCTGGGAATTCAAGACCAGCTAGCGCAATAAAGAAACCAATCTCGAAAAAAGAAGAAAAAGAAAAAGGAAAAAGCAGATCATTGATAGAATGGCAACAATCTATTGGAGGCTACTAAAGTCCTTTAGCGCCATCTGCTGTTGGTCCAAGGCTGGCTGTAGTAAATACTTACCCTCATAGCTCATGGGATTTTCACCAGTTTACTGAAACATGCAAATTTTGTTTTTAAATTTACAGAGAAAAAACACAGAAAAGAAAAACAAAAAACAAGCATGCAGACAACTATGCTATGTTCTTCTCTGCCTCTGGGTCATTTTTCAAACAAAAATTTAGGTTATTATCCTCATTTTAACAAAAATGGTGCTTCTAAGTAGATGAACAAATAGAAAAGGAGTGAAAATTAGATAATGAAGCCAACATGGGCCGCTCTGGCTTTGGGATCAGAAGACACTGTGCTAGCATTCATCTTCTGCACTTGAATATCGGTAACAGATTCTGTGCTTCCTTCTAACACAGTTTGCCGCCTCATAGGAGCTGCTATAACTGAAAAGGTAAAAAAGATCCTTAAAAGATAAGGCTGGACTACAATGTAGGCCTCACTAGGACTGAGGCCTGACTAAGCCCCAGTAAGACTTTGTGACACTGGAACCAAGCCATTCAAAAGCAGGCAGGAGATCAGTTTCCAGGTTGCAAGAAAAATGTCCAGAGCAGAAGACACTGATTCAACTATTCTTTTCGTTAAAATACAACCTGAATTTTAATGCCTAGCATGCTCCAATTTTAGCCATTCATACATATTGTTTGAACAAACACATGCTCTCCCATGTGAGCACACAAGATAGTGATAGAGAAGTCACATATCAGGTTCCCAAGGGAATTCTATCCAGCCTCTTGATGCAGACGCAGTGTCTTCAGAAGCTGAATATTTGTGGGGGGGGGGGAAGAATCCAGGCATGGTTGTATAAGCCTGTAATCTCAGCAATCTGGCAAGTGGGGCAGGAGGATCAACCCCAGGACTGGGAGGATCAGCCCCACCCGGACAAACAAAGGACTTAGTAAGGCTCTATCTGAAAAAAATTTTTTTTAAATTTTAATGGCAGGGGATATAGCTCAAGTCCCTGGCTTCAAAACCAGTTTCTCAAAAACAAATATTCAAATAGAAGCGAGTCCTAAATGTTCCAATAAAAAAAATTTGACCCTGTAATAGTTTGTCTATCCGCATACTATTCTTAAACTAACCTCTTTAAAATGAAAATAAACTCAAAAATGAAGAGACGACACTAATAAATATAAATACACATGCACCCAACTGTGTAAAACAAATATTAACAGACATGAAGAATCAAATAAACACTACCACTATCACAAACACACAAGTAAACCAAACAAAAACATCAACAAATAAATACCAGAAGTGACCAAGCTTGTGAACAAACGATCATAGTACATATCTACAGTGTTCTACCTCTCGAAATCAGAATATGCATTCTTCTCAGCTGCACGTAGGATGTAATCCAAAATAGACCACATACTACCTTGCTGAATATGCTTGAGTAAATGAAAAGAAACTGAAGTCACCCCATGTATATTATCAGACTATAGTGTGATGAACTGGAAATACTATACTACAAAACTACTATAATAAAATAGCATGTTACTGGCAAAAAAAAACAGACCTGAGAATCAAGGCAACAGAGCAGAAGATATGAGAACAACTCCAAACACAATCATCCACCTTATCTTTGACAAAAAGGCCAAATACATTCACTGCAAGAAAGCATCTTTAATAAATAGTTCTGAAAAACTGGCTTTCTACATGCCAAAGACTGAAGTTTGATTTATGTCTATCAGCATGCATTAAAATAAAATCAACATTGATCATAGCTCAAAATATTGAATCAGAAACACAAAATCTGTTGGAGGATACAATAGGTAGAACTCTTTAGACACAGGTGTAGGCAAAAGTGATATATGCACACCCCTGTTTATAGCAGCACAATATAATAGCTAACTTTTGGAAACAACCTAAATGCACTCAGCTGATGAAAAGGACAAAGAAGTTGTGGGCTTTTATATAATGGAGTACTACTCAGCCACAAACATTTATAACTAAATGAATAGATCTAGAGACCATGCTATTAAGTGAAATAAATCAGCCAAATCTGCAAATATTGCAGTCTCTCTGGTATGAGAAAGTCAAAGTATAAATAAGGTTCTAAATGTATAATAGATACTTTAAAATAGGAAGAAATTTTTCTTCTTTTTTGGAGAAATTTTAATGAGAACATGCAGGAATTGAAAGCAAAACCTTGCCAATTAAATTATTATGAAGTAATACCCCTTTAAGTCTAACACTCTCACAGATAATTTTAAAATCATCTTTCAATGGGGAGAACAAGGAAGGAAGCTAAGCTCCCCTTCTCCCCCCTCCCCCTGCCCTGTGATCAACCAGCTGATTTGGGGAACTGTATTGTTGGATTGACTTTGCAAGTCTAAAGCCAAGCAACTATTTAGACAAATACAATATGCAATACAGTAACTATTGTAGATTTCTTTCTGTCTTAGGACTTTTTAATCTTGTTTCACTGCTGTTTTATTCCCTTTAAAATCAAATTTTAAAAAATCATCTTTATCAATTTGGATTATATAAAAAATAACAAATTTGACCTCCTTAGATGTTATGTTGACAGTTACACATATTACTACCTATTTGTAGTGAGGACATTTTTTAAGCTACTTCAAGTATTTTTCAAACAAAGCAAGACCAAAAAAAGGCCTATATATATGATTAGCATTTATTTTTCCAGCACATCTAAGTATCTTCTTTGATCTCCAGAGTTTAACATAAAAATAAAAAAGTACCACTTACTGTAGTTTTTTGGCTGTTGCTTTTGTTGTTGTTGTCATTTCATTTTTTATACTGGAATCAAAATCACCATTTTGTGCTTACCAAGTAGGTGTCATGCCCCTGAGCTATATCTCTAGCCCTGCTGTAGTTTTTCAAGTGAATGAATTGTAAGAAGGTAAATTCATATATTTTATATTTAAGTAAAGGGTGGTAAGACACTAAACTATTGGTATAATTAATTTTACAAACAGTTTGTGGAAACAACCAGAAAATGTCATTCACTTATAGAAGTTCTTACAAGATTGCTGTCCTTTTTAGTTTATTTCTGGTGAAAATATAAGCTTTATAAACACTTCTAGTGCTTGAGCCAAAAATTCTTTTTAATTAATTTTGTGAAAATTAAAAGATTATAATTTTCCTATTCCACTCAACTTAACTGCCTAATGCATTTATATATATTTTTTTAATTTTGAAAGTAGTAAAGTACAACAGAACAAGACAGAATAAAGCCAACTGAGACCATATAGTGAAATTGGTACAGAACTTCACAGCAGGTTACCAGGAAGGCAATAATAGGTATCAGAGTATATTTCGTTATCTTAACAATAGTTGTTCTTTCAATCATGTATATCAAACTAAAATAGAATACAGAACATTATAAAACTTATCAAAACAGAATATTGAATAAAGCTGTACTTTTAATCAGAATAAAGCAAAACAGCAATAAAATTATTTGCCTTCAAAGACAAGGTAGAAGAAAATCCACCTTATTTGCTATGGTCAACGTCCCAAGAGATGCTCAGATTTCTGGTTCCCATTGGCTAACGGGGAGACAGGGGATGGGGTTAGGGGAAGTGGGATGTCTGACTCTAGGCCATGCACCAGTAAGTTCACTATTGCTTAGCAGGGAGACAAGCTGGTGGCTGGGTTTCCTGGCATCCTAAGTTCCAGCATGGTGTGGATCTCAGGAGACACTAGGGGTTCTCCCCCTGGAAAGGCCACAGTCTCAGAAGAAGTTTTTCAAAAGGAAAAGGAACTAAGGGGGCAAGGGAGAAAGGAAATAAGGGGAAAATGAGAAAAGAGACATAAAATGGAAACACCTATTTAATAAGAAGGATAAGAGGGGATGCAGGGAGGGCAGTAGAATGGGAAAAAGGAGGAATGAATGTATATCATGTACAGGACCAAATTGCTAATGATGAATATTATCATTATGTATATCTAAATATACCAATAAACTTAAGTTTTAAAAATCAATAAGTATCAATACAATTGTAATGGAGCACCTCAATACTCCACTATCACAAATAGAGCACTAGACAAAAAAATCAATAAAGTAATATCAATGTTGATCCAAATCCTTGAACAAATGGCCTTAAGAGATAGTCACTGTGCATTTCACCTAACAACAAAATACACATTCTTCTCAGCAGCACATGGGACTTTCTCCAACATATACCATGTGCTAGCCAATAAAGAATACTTAAATATATGCAAAAAACTCAAAGTTAAACCAAGCATAATACAAGGTGATAGTGTGATGAAACTAGAAATCAATGACAAACAAGCCACTATAACTGTACACACAGATGGAAATTAAACAACTCCTGAAAAAAGAATGAGTCATAGATAAAATTAAGGGAAAAGATCACAGAATTTCTTTTTCTTTTTTCCCTTTTTTCGTTTTCTTTTCTGTTTTCTTTTTCTTATTTTAAAGATAAAAAAGAAATAATAGAAAAATCAAAAACCAAACAAAACAGAAAAAAGCAACAAAAGCCAAATGACGACAACAAAGAATAGCTATACAGGTTTGGAAAACAGGATGATAGAAATTTAACAGCGATTGTTATATTGCATATTGTTATATTCAAAATAATTGCTCAGTTACCAGATAGATGAATAAAACAAAACAGTAAAACTGAAGAAAACATTGGATTTCAAAAACGAGACAGAAGGAAATCCCCCCACAGTTGCTATAATGCATATTATTATCCTCCAAATAGATGCTCATACTACATGCAAAGTCAGTCAAACAATACAAACATTAAACTACTTTTTCTTACCTCAGTTATAATGATTGCAGCCTGACTTCCTCCAAACAGCCCATTGCTTGTGCATGTTGTGGGTTGCTTTTCTTGTCTCCCAGCCCGAACACTGGGTGACCCACACGAAGGCATGGTTTGGCTTCTTGATTCTCTTTGCATTCCCCATGATGGCTGCTCTTGGCTCATGGGAAGATAGAGTTTGGCTTCTTGGTTCTCTTCTCATTCCCCTATGGCCACTGCTCCTGGCTCATGGAAAGAGATGGTTTTTGACAACTTCTATAATCAAACTATAAAGCCAGTATGACATACTGGAGCCCATAGACACAGTGAAGGCAGTCCTAAGAGGAAAGTTTATAGCAGTGGATGCCCACATCATAAAAATAGGAGCCCAAGTAAATGACCTAATAATGCATCTCACTGCACTAAAGAAAAGGATAATCCAAATCTAAAGTTAGTACAAGGAAGTAATTTATAAAGACCAGAACAGAAATTGATGAAATAGGGACTTTAAAAAGTACAAAGAGATTGATGTAGAAGATTGTGGGTTGATAGGTATCAGGGCAGAGAGCCTCTCTGAGAAAAACAAATTAGATGTTAGAATGTAACACATTGGAATAGACCAGACAAAAGGAGGGGGATTCTCATGACCCAAGAAGAAACTGAGGAAAAAGAAAAAGAAAGAAAGAAAGAAAGAAAGAAAGAAAGAAAGAAAGAAAGAAAGAAAGGAAAAATGTGGACAAAAGGCTACACCCAGACACACTCTCACTGGAGTCAGTCCCGTGCTGTGCTGGGTACACCTTGGAGTCAGACAACTCACTGTTGCGCTGAACTCATGGTAGTGGTGATATAGGGGGTTGCTGAGCCCAAGGCCCTTGGTGGGAGGATGCAGTACAAGAAAGAATGGAACCAACATGGAGAGCTGTGCTAACTCATGATGAGTGCTAGGAATTTGGTCCTGCGAAGGGAGGGACCAGCTGGATGACATATTGGAGTTGGGCAGGATGCGCCTGAACCTGGAACCACAGTGGCATCAGTCAGCGACTCCTGACCGAAAGAGGAATAGTGGGCTCTCCTTGGGCTGGGTCATGTCCCTGGTCAGGACACAATAGCCAGGGACCAAAGTGTCCCAAACCTGTGACATCCCCACAGCACAGACTAACGTGCTGCAGGCACTCACTGGTTGACTGGCTCAGAGGAAAATGGCCAGCCCACATCTTCCCTGCATGCACCTCGCAGATCCACAGTAAACTGGAGAGGGCAGCAATCCCCTAGCCAACACGCTTCAGAAAATCCATAAGAAATACAGAAAGGGTCGGAGACCTCCACCATACACATGGCTGAATGAAACCAGAAACATGACAAGAGAAAGAAACAAGAAAAAGCCTCCAGCCACTGACTCAAGGAAAATAAGCCCAGGAGAGGTAAATACAGAAGAGCTTGAGGGCAGCAAACATGCAATATCAGACACATCAGTGGACATAAAGAAATACCTTCGTAACCCATAGACGAACTTAAAACTGAAAATCTAATTCAAGGGAAGCAAGATATAAACTGATTAATAAAACAAATGCTAAGCACCTCTCTAGAATACACAGATGGAAGAATGGAGCAATCCAGAAAAAGGAGAGAAAGCTTTGATGAAGAATATAAACAAAATCTAGAATACATGAAACAGATTTAAAGAGATTATCATGAAATTAAAAACTCCATTGCTGGCAAAATTGCTTGACAGAAACTAAAGATAGGCTTTCAAAACTTGAAGATAGGTTTTCAATGGGAAAGGAAAGATCTTTTAAAAATAACAAGAAACCAGGAAGTAACAATACAAAGGCTAGAAGACAACAAGAGGATCTATAACTTAAGAATAAAAAATGTGAGCAAAGAAGCAGGAGTAACTACAAATCAAATACGAAGTCTATTCACAGAAATAATAAAGGAAAACCACTCAAGTAGAGGAAAAGGAAATGATATTCAGATATATAAGGCATACAAAACTCCAGGTAGCTACAAACAAAACAGATCTTCACCCCAAAATATAATAATCAGGATCCTAGAAATTCATCACAAGAGCACAATATTAAAAGCAGTCAGAGAAAAGAAACCGATCACCTATAAAGGAAAATCCATCAAAATCATGACAGACACAAACTATCAAATCAAGAAGAGCTTGGAATGAAGTATTCCAAGCCCTGAAAGAAAGTAACCTCCAACCCAGACTGATGTATCCTGAAAAACTCTCTCTCAAAGTTAATGGAGAAACAAGATGTTTCTATGACAGAGAAGAATGTTTGGAGTTCGTGACACCAATCCAACCCTACAAAAACATTGAAGGACATTCTAGAGAGAGAGAAAAATCGACAGGATTCCAACAACAGTGGCAGAGAGGCCTCGATGAATGGGGCAGACAGTGGAATGAAGGAGAAATGTGGAAAGCCAACAGCAGAAAGATAGCATACCAGAGAGGAGGCAAAGAAGACTGGCTATAATCTCTAACCCAGACGGCCTTGATACACTAACAAAAAGAAACACAGGCAGAGTAGATCAAGAGATAGGGTCCACCAAGATGCTCTGAATAGGAAATATAATCTAGCTGAAAGAGGGTAATTGAACCAAAAGTCAAAGATGAGAAAACAATGCTCTATGTGACAGGGACCCAGAGAGAAATAGGGACAGCTCGTCCAGCAGCTGCAGATAGGTTGGAAAGTCATGACACTTTTGTGCAGTGGAGAACTACTCAGCTATAAGGAAGGAAAACCTAGAGACTTTGGTATGCAAAGGAATACAGCTCAAGATCAAGCTCAGGGGTAAAAAGGTTTAGAACCACTTAGGTAGAGAGCAGGTTGCCCCCTAATTTAAAAACTAAAGGAGTTAGTGGGACCCAAAATGTGCAAAGCAACCTGAGAAAGAGAAATGGGAAGAGTTGTCTAAAAAATGAAGGCAGAGGACATTGTTATAGTGCATCAAGATTTAAAAGCCACAGTAGTCTTATCACTCTGTTTAGTTTGGTTTTATTCTGGTCCAGTCTGTCTACTCATACTAGATTTGAGGGCACATTCACCTATCCCAAAAATAGCAGGATATACTACGGCAAATATCCTATGTCTTTTTTTTCTCTTTCCTTTTCATTGGTACCATGGATTGAACTCACATCCACGTGCTTGCAAGGCAAGTGCTTATGCCGCTGAGCTAAATCTCCAGCCCCTCTGGCAAATATCCTGAAATTCCTATTAACTTAACCTGAAGCCTTGTATTACTTACACAGTCTTACTATGACTGATCTTATTTGAATCTGGTTTGTTAGATTGCTGTTTTTTCTTGACTGATTTTATTTGTATTTGTCATGCATGATAGTATCAGTCTAAGAGCAGAGGCAACTACTGTGAAGAAAAAACAAGAGACATCATAGTACCTACTGTAGATCACCTAGTATTGTGGTTTTATGTCTTTTTCATTTCTTCTTTTTCTAGGAATTTGTGTTCTTGTCTTGTTTTGATTTGTTTTTCCCTCTAATATAGAAAAGATAGATATACATGTAGAGATTATTACATGTGTAGAACTTCTAAGCAGTTTACCAGAATAGATTATGTAATGCACGATGTAATGAATGGATACTCTGAAGAAAGAGACACTAAGATACCCAGTGCTAATTCTGTAGCATCATGATATAAAATGTAGCAATACTATTATTCTCTATCCAGAGTGATATTAATCTGTTTTCTTTCGTTTAAGGTCAACATACATAAAGATATGGACAACTATTTGGAAGAAAACAAGACACAATACAAAAGACAGTGAAAATCTCCAGTGGTCTTGCTTTGAAATCTGTGTTTCTGAAATTGTTTTCTTATGATCTGTTTTGTTCTGTTTTGTTATGTTTGATTTTAACTTCTTTAAATTTAAAAAATAAAAAAGTACAAAGAATCAATAAGTCAACGTTTTGGCTCCTTAAAAGAATTTTAAAATATGCAAATCCCTAAACAGTCTTTGCAAAATAAGAAAAGACCCAAAGCTATGCCTTTAGAAGTGAAAAAGAATCACAAGGGGTTCTACCAAAATCCAGAAAATCACAGGTAACTACTTTAATGACCGGTATTCTAATAAAATAGAAAATTCATAAGATTGGGCAGATTCTTAGATAAACATGTAACTAGATATATATGAATTAAGAAGTTATAGTGTTTTGTTAGTTATAGTGTTATAGTGTTATTGTGTTTTGTCTTGTAATAAAAATTACCTAAAAATTGTCTCAGTTGCAATACATTCCTATTTTACTGATACAAGAAAGACTATTAAGCATTCAACACAAGGGGTGGACAGAGCCTTAGCAGCCACGGTGGTAGATCACTACACTAACATTCCTCAATGAGTCATACTCCCTGTATCCACATCCCATTGTACCACTTTTTCTCTTCCTGTTAAGAGATGGCATCTGGTTCTTCACACACTTGACTTTAGATTGGGCTGGACGTTTGTAAAATGAATAACTTGATTTGACTGATAAGGGACAGTAAAAATGAGACAACATGAGATCAGATACTTGGTCCCATTAGGCCTGTGGTTCCTGCTCTTCCCCATTCAGCCACCAGAGACCATGATGCTGTGAAGAAACCCTGTTGAGTCTAATAAATAAGAAGGTGATGCCACCCGGGCCAGGGCCGAGGAGCCCCAGCCACAGACAGCCCTGTGTGAAGCCCATCCTGGGACAGCCCCCTATTTAGCCCTTCATGTAACTGCAAGATGCCCTCTGAGTGTTCCCAGCAGGCAACAGCAGAGACTCACACTGCCAACCCCCGAATCACCAAGAATAGTCACTGTGGTGGTTTAATTTTATTTGGGTGGCTTTTCTGAAGCAAGAAATCACTAATATACCTCCCAAGAGATTCCAAGCCAAATTCTGAGGGTCTTCACTATTCAGAAAACTACTCTTGTTGGAAAAAATCAAAGTACTTAGCATCACTCTAATTTGCCAAATATATTAAATATTTTAAAGTGAACTAGTAATTCATAGAATAAATCATAAAATGATTGTTTTATACTTGGCAAAGAACTTTTAAAGTGAAATGATGGTTACCTTGAAATATAAATTCTTTAGTTAAATGTAAATACATCAGTAAAAAGAAAAAAAAAACAAATACGTATGAATAGACAATGTTGTAGTCACAGATTGCAAGGAAAACAAGACAATACAGGAAACATGACTTCTAGCATTATTTATAATGGTCACCCAATGAGTCAAATAAAAAGTGTAGGAAGACCTGAAGAATCCAGCTGAGGGCCAAAATCCAACGGCAACATCCTGTATGAGTTTAGACAAAAACCTGAAGAGCATCACAATGCCTCCCACAAGTACAACAGAAGGGCTAGAGCCCAGGACAATATCTCATGCAAGACTGTACACGGATCTGGCCTAGGAAGGCCCTAAGGTCAGTGGTAAAAGCTAGAAAGACTTTCCTAGCAGAATAAAGGATCTGTGCCAGTATGCTGATGGCTCTGCACTGGATCCAAGAAGCAACACTCAACAGTAAGAACAAGAGCTCCCCCAAAAAGTACCATAGCCATCCTCAGCCTCAATGAGATCTTGAGCTCCTCCAAAGTTGTAAACAGCTGAGTTCATATCAGGAAACCAGCATGCCAAGCTTCTCCAGAAGATTAAACAGTACACCATCTTCCCTTCTAAAGCCAAGAAGCAATGCTTAAAATAAGGACCAGAGCTCCATCAAAGAGAACCACAGCCATTCTTAAAACAACAAGGTTTCAAGCTCCTCTGATAAGTCCATATCAGGAAAGAAGTTCGACAAGCTCCTCCAGGAGAACCCACAGCAACAGGAAAACCAATAGCACCAAACAACACCAACACTAAACTCTTCCTCTCCACTTCTCATTTTTGTCTTGGCGATAATCCTCAGGTGGACCATCCATGCTTAGCACTACACTGATTCAGTTCAGCTAGTATTACAAGATAACCACCAGTTATCAGTCCATCACAGGTATAAAGCAATGCCATTAGTAAAAACTAAAGATTCATATTCTAATAAAAGCACTGGCTGTTTTATAAGGATTTTTTGCTAGAGAATAAAGGGAATCTTGGTTTAATGTCTTCTGGGTCCCTGCTCTATTACAAGAAAATGTAAAAAAGATATACATATGTACAACAGGCCAATAATTAATAATCCTGACAAGTCACATAAAAATAAAAACAACAGTGTCTAGATCTAAGACCCTTTCACCATATATTTTACAAGTCAGAAGCCAAGTGTGGGGGTTTAGGCTTGTAATCCCAGCACTGAGGAGGCCAAGGGAGAAAGGTGGGGAGCTAAAGGGAATCTGGACTACAACAGTGGTAACCTGACTCAAAAAAGCCCAACAAACACAACCTGTATGTAGGGAAATGCAGGGGGAAAAACAGGAAAGTAAAATCAATGTGGTTATTAAATTTTAATTAGGTTCTCTTGTATCAAATTAAATTGATTGATGAATTTCATATACAGATCTATCTGTTCTCTGATTCTTGCTATAGTATAAAATAAAAATGGAAACACGGCATCAGGGTAAGCATAACCAAGACTTTGAGTTTGGATTTCTAAAAGACAAGACTAAATAAAATCACCTAGAAAGAGAGATTCCCTGTGGCTTAATAGAGAAGGAGCCACGTTGGAGTTCATCAGAGAAAATCAGTTAAAAATACAGGTAATAGGAGTAAAGCTAGAGACATGATTTTGATGCCAAAATCAGTCTAAACTAAGACACTTGTAGATCGAACAAAACATAGACACGGATTTACAGAACAGCAACCCAGCTCATGGACCTGCCTGCATGCTGAACAAGATTCACTGTACTGTGACATCTCCAAGAAACAGAAGGATTGCAAAAGTGTGGCTAACAAGCCAGACAGATTTAGGACATAGGCCCTTTGCCTCTTATGGCTTCCTCCACAGAGATGACACAGCAGCCTAGGAGCAAATCTTGCCCACACTGCTCCCTCCCCAAAGAGTCATCAGCATTTTATTTTGTTCATGCAACCTAGCTAATGAAATCCCTAGTGACATGTCTAAAGTCCATAGCAGAGATGACCCTTCCTGCCCTGTATTAATGATAGGGATGCAGACATGAAGGATTTAAACAGCTATGACATTCCCCATGTGGTAAAGGAAACTGAAGCAGACTGAGAAGTCTTGGGCTGCCACTGAAGCACTGGCAGAAGCAGTGACTCAATAAGGGACCAAGCATCAACTTGGTGACAGCATAGTGCCAGCAGTAGGGGCAAAGATACTGAGCACAACAGCAAATCCCTTACAAACTGGAACCAGTCACTTGAGAGAATGAGAGCACCTTGCACCCTGCCACAGAAACAAGTGAGAGGCTGACACTCCCCCAGCAGCAGAGGAGACCAAAACGGGGCCAGCTGTCTCTCCAGTGATGGCAGAGGCAGAGGGCACAGGGCACCCAACCCACCCCAAGCTTCCCTGCAACAAGCAGCACTGGAAGACAGAAATGCACCAGAGGAAGTGGAGCTGCAAAGGCTGGTCCAGCCCGGAGGAGTCAACTATGCACACTGGTAGCAGCTTCAAGCTGCGTCTGTCTGAGGGCACCACAGCACCTGAGAGACAGATGCAGAGGCAAACAGGTATTTTTGGCTTTTATGTCTTTACCTTTATTCTTGTTCTGATCTATTTCTCTTCTTTATCTCTTTCCTCAACTATCTTTCTGGATTTTGTGATATTTTCATGTGAGTGAACATGAAACTAGCCTTTGTTGTGTGTATGTGTGTGTTTTTTGAGACGGGGTCTGGCCATGCAGTTAAGGCTGGCCTTGAGCTCACTTTGTAGTCCAGGCCAGTCTCAAACTCGCAATGATACTCCCACCTCAGCCTCCCGAGTGCTGGAATTACAGGCGTGAGCCACCATGCCAGGCTCGAAACTAGTCTTTCTAATCTGCTTTGATAATACTCTGGTATCTCCTTCATCCTCTTTCTCCTGTTTCCCAAACACTGAATGATCATCTTTTGTCCTCAGCATTCTGCCATGTTTCTCTTCGTTTATCTCTGTTTTATCGCCTATCCTCTTAAGTTGGTCTACCATAGTCTAAAATCACACTGCTAAGGGAA
Source organism: Cavia porcellus (assembly GCF_034190915.1). Lineage (NCBI taxonomy): Eukaryota > Metazoa > Chordata > Mammalia > Rodentia > Caviidae > Cavia > Cavia porcellus. The sequence continues at coordinate 30,456,141 of NW_026947510.1, read as the reverse complement.
ATTCATTGCACAAAAGTTCTTTGTTTATGTTGGATTTTGTTATATAAGTGTAGATCTTGTCCCTTAGGCTGTCCTTGATGCTATTGTTATACCTAGTTGTACTATATTAGCCAGGATGTCATACCTGTTGTGTTCAGTTCTTCCCCCTTGCATGACAACACTGTGCCTGTCTGGAGTCATAAGCATCACCAGAGTCCAATACCAATGGACTGGGTACTAAACCAAATAGAAAGCAACAACTCAACCTTAATAAACTGGGAAGGTAGGCCTTGGCACAGACACAAACTCCAAGAACCACCTACACATAGAACACATCTCTGAGGAATGGACATTCCCCTTAGGAAAGCCTCGACATGCATGATAAAGCAATCTCTCTAAGAAACTTACAAGCAACAACACAGAAAACAAAATAAAATCATAGAAAAATGACAAGACACAGAAGCAAAATGCAACTTCAGACCACCAGCACACCAAGGTAAAATTCAGGGCAAAGAGAGGAAATCAGAAGCCACCACCTGAATTCTCCGGAATGACAGCAGCAGAGGTTAAAAAAAAATGCATGATATTATAGAGGAAATCAGAGAAGAAATAACTTCCCAGGTTTAAAAAAAACAAATAACAATAAAGATGTACCTGCTCAGCAAACATAAAACACAGATGTTTTAAACAATAGAAAAACAAAATAAAACAATGGAAACTATGAACACCTTTTGTAGGAAAGAAATAGAATCCATGAAACAGATTCAAACTGATAGTTGTGAGGTTAAATTTTTCATCAAAAGTTTACAAAACTGACTGAATGAAAATGAAGACAGACAATCAGACTTAGAAGACAAAATCCGAATTAGTAATCACAAAACAAAAACTCTCTTAAAAATATAAAGAAACTATGAAAAAACAAGTCAACAGTTGCAAGATGGTGCAAAGAAGAACAACATAAGAATGACCAAAGTCAATCAAAAAGCAGAAGTCAGCACAAATGATAAAAAAATAACCTGGTCACAGAAGTTTTGGCAAATAACTTTCCAATATAAAAAAAATAGACATACAGATAAATGAGACATATAGAATTCCATTAATCATGATGAAAATTAATCAAATATAATAATCAAGATTCAGAAATTCAGAACAAGAACAGAATATTAAAAGGTGTTAGAGAGAAAGAAACCAATCAAATATAAAGGAAAACCTATTAGAATCACAGCAGATGGGGCTGGGGATTTAGCTCAGTGGCACAAGCACCTGCCTGGCAAGAACAAGGTCATGAGTTTGATGGCTGGGACAAAAAAAAGAAGAATCACAGCAGACTTCTCCACACAAAGCCTTAAGTGAAGGAGAACTTGAAGTATTTCAAGTTCCATAGGAAAGCAAGTTCCAACTCAGATTTATGTACCCTGCAAAACTATCTTTCAAAATCAATGGAGAAATAAGATACTTTTGTGTCAAAGAACAACTGAAGACATTTATGGAACAAAACCAGCCCTCCAAAATATTCTGAAGGATATTTTAGAAAAACATAAAGAAAAAAAAAACACAATTCTGAAAACAACAACAGAAAAAAGTGCAAGACAAGCATTAAATAGAGTTGAAAGCCGGAGAAAATACAGGAAAATAAAAAGAAAAACATGTCAATATAAATCAGTTAAAACATCAATGTGAAAGGTCCCAATTCACTACTCAAAAGAAACAGACTACCAGAATGGGTCAAGATCCAACAATATTTGGCATGCAAGAAACACACTTAACTCAAAAAGAAATTCATAGACTGAAACTAAAAAAGCTAGAAAACAATATTTCATGTGATGGGAACCTGGGAAAAAAGCAGTAGTAGCTCTTCAATTTGAAGAGAAAGTGAACTTTAAGCCAAGACTAATCAACAGACACATAAAGGTCACTACATACCTTTTAAGGGAAAACTCCAAGATGAGTCAGCACCACTCACCGACCAGGGGAGAGAAAACAAAGAACACATCAGCAAGAAAACCCAGTTTGGGAAGCAGAACATGCATGGCGCTCTGCCTGACTGGGACAACCAAACCCCAGCCCCTTCCAGTGCACAGGCTGGAAAACAAAAAGTACCATCCCATAAGCCTCCCCTCCCCTGCTGTAAGCAACCAGCTTATCCAGAAAAACACAGGCTGTGATGATAGCTATGGAGGTAAAATGCAATTACATGCCTGTGGTGCTTTGGTGTTTCACTAACATTGCAGGTCTATGGCCAGTGTGATGATCAATGGTTCACAGGATAGCGGTGCAGTGTGGCATCTAAGGAAAATCTCCTTCTGAGGGTTGTAACTATTCTTGATTCCCTATGGCCCTGTTTTGAAGATCTGTATCATTTGCATAGCTTTGTTGCATTGGGTTTTATTCTTTTTTGTTTTGTTTGATTATGTCAAATCCAATAGCAGGTACCGCTATTTCACAGATAGCAACATACATTATGGTAGCAATTTTGGATTTACTATTGTCTTGTTTTGAAGTCCTTTATTGCATTTATTTCCTTGTTTTTATTGTTTCTATTCTATTCTGTTCTGTTTCACTTTTACGTTGTGTGAAGTTATCTGCAGCTATTTTGAAGACATCAAAAGGCATTAGGGTAATTATCATTGATTTCATAGTGTTTTAGGCCTGTATCTCTTACACTGGTAGGTTTTGATTGGTTTTATTCTGCTTTATCTTCTTTAAAATAAAAATAAACTCAAAAATGAAGAGACGACACTAATAAATATAAATACACATGCACCCAACTGTGTAAAACAAATATTAACAGACATGAAGAATCAAATAAATACTACCACTATCACAAACACACAATCAACCAAACAAAAAAATCAACAAAGAAATACCAGAAGTGACCAAGCTTGTGAACAAATGATCGTACTAGATACCTACAAGGTTCTACCTCTCGATATCAGAATATGCAGTCTTCTCAGCTGCCCGTAGGATGTAATCCAAAATAGACCACATACTACCCTACAGAACATGCTTGAGTAAATGAAAAGAAACTGAAATCACTCCGTGCATATTATCAGATGATAGTGTGATGAAATTGGAAAGCAATAGCAAAAGAAAACGCGAAAGCTCCATAAACATGTAGAAAGTAAATAACACTCTTGTGAACAACCAATGAGCCACAGAAGAAAATGAAGAAATTAAACATTATCTACAAATAAATGCTAGTGCCAGTACAACACACTGAAACATACAGGACATAATGAAAACACTCCTAAGCAGAAAATGCAGTAGTTAATTCTCATATCAGAAAAACAAAATCAGTTCAAATAGAAAACCTAATATTGAACTTCCAACTTCTGAAAAAAGAAGTGAAAACCAAAGCTCTTACACGGGAGGAAATTATAAACGTCAGAGCAGAAATTAATGCAAATGTGACTAAGAAATGATACAAATAATGAATTTAAGTGTTGGTTCTTTGAAAGTTTAAATAAAAACTGAGAAACCTTTGGCCAACCGTATCACAAAAAAAGAAAGACTCAAATTCATGCATCATTAAGAATGAAAAGGGAGAATACACAGGAGATCCTATAAAAATCCAGAAGATCATCGATATTCACTTTGAGGACCTTTATTCTAATAAGAAGGAAAAAATAGAAGAAATGGACAGATTCTTAGGTGCATATGAATTACCAAAGCTAAATCTAGAAGATGTAAAAATTCTAAATAATGCAACGAAAATTGAAGAATTATAAAACTAACAACAAAGAAAAGCCCAGGTCCTGTGGACTTACTGCTGAATTCTACAAGAAATTTAGAAATTTAATGCCACTGATTCTCAAACTCTTTAATGCATTTGAAACAGAAGTAGTACCCCCAAATTAATTCATGGAGGCAAATATCACCCAATACCAAAAGCAGATAAGGACCCAACCAGAAAGTACAACTACAGGAAAAATTCCCTACTGAATAAAGGGCAAAAATCCTCAACAAAATACTGGCCAACAGAATTCATCGAATCATCAAGAAGATCATACAGCATCACCAAGTAGGATTCATCCAGGAGATGCAGAGATGGTTGAACATATGCAAACCAATAAATGTAATACACGATACGAACAAAGTCAAAGATAATAATCATCTCTATAGTCGCATAAAAAGCATTTGATGAAGTCCAACACCCAGTTGTGATTTAAAAATAAAACTACAGAAAATTGGAATAGATGGTCTTTATCTCAATCTATAAAATCCATCTATGACAAACCAATAGCCAACATCATACTAATTGGGAAAAATAAGAAAGCTTTCACTCTAAAATCAGGAACAACACAAGGACTTCCATTATCATCACTCCTATTCAGTGTAGTTCTACAAATGTTGGCCAGAACAACTAGACAAGAGAAATTATAAAAGGAATAAAGATAGGAAAGGAATAAATAATCGTCATTTGCAGATGACATGTCGTTCTACCTAGATGACCCCCAAAACTCCACCAAAAGGCTTCTAGATATAAAAATCAAATTCAGCAGTATATCTGGATACAAAGTCAACACTGAAAAACCAAAAGCATTCCTGTACACAAATGACAAACTCACTGAGGGAGAAATTAGGAAAATAGCATCTTTCATGATAACTTACCTAACAAGACATTAATACGTAAGAGTCAATCTAACAAAGTAAGTAAGAGATCTTTAGGTTGAAAACAATAGTACTCTGAAAAATGAGCACAAAGAGGATATCAGAAAGTGGAAAGATATTCCTTGCACCCAGGTAAGAATAAGCAACATAGTGAAAACGGCAATGCTTCCCAAATTGTTATACAGATTTAGTGCAGTCCCAATCAAATACTACTGGAATACTCCCCCACCCAGAGACCTAGAGAAATCATTCCTAAAATTCATTTGGAACCAGAAGAGACCATACATAAGCAAAAACAATTCTTGGAAATAAAGGCAAGTCAGGGGCATCACAATCCCTGACTTGAAACTATACTACAAAACTACTATAATAAAATAGCATGTTACTGGCAAAAAAACAGACCTGAGAATCAATGCAACAGAGTAGAAGATACGAGAACAACTCCAAACAAAATCAGCTACCTTATCTTTGACTAAAAGGCCAATTGTATTCACTGCAAGAAAGCATCTTTAATAAATGGTTCTGAAAAACTGGCTTTCTACATGCCAAAGACTAAAGTTTGACTTATATCTATCATATGCATTAAAATTAAATCAACATTGATCAAAGCTCAAAATGTTGAGCCAGAAACACAAAATCTGTTGGAAGATACAATAGGTAGAACTCTTTAAGATACAGGTGTAAGCAAAAGTGATATATGCACACCCTTGTTTATAGCAGCACACTTTATAATAGCTAAATTGTGGAAACAACCTAAATGCAATCAGCTGATGAAAAGGACAAGGGAGATGTGGGCTTTTATATAATGGAGTACTACTCAGCCGCAAACATTTATAACTAAATGAATAGATCTTGAGACCATGCTCTTAAGGGAAATAAATCATCCAAATCTGCAAATATTACAGTCTCTCTGGCATGAGAAATTCAAAGTATAAATAAGTTTCTATATGTATAATATATATTTAAAGTAGGAAGAAATTTTCCCTTTTTTTGAAGCAATTTTAATGAGAACATGCAGGAACTGAAAGCAAAACCTTACCAAATGCAATCAGGTAGATTTCAATTATGAAGTAATAACCCTGTAAGTCTAAAAGTCTCACAGATAATATTAAAATCATCTTTGAATGGGAGGGAAGGAAGCTAAGCTCCCCTTCTCCCCCCGGCCCCCTGCACTGTGATCAACCAGCTGATTTAGAGGAACTGTACTGTTGGATTGACTTTGAAAGTCTAAAGTCAAGAAACTATTTAGAGGACAACAATATGCAATACAGTAACTATTGTAGATTTCTTTCTGTCTTAGGACTTTTTAATTTTGTTTCACTGCTGTTTTATTCCCCTTAAAATCGCATTTTAAAAAATCATCTTCATCAATTTGGATTATATAAAAAAATAACAAATTTGACCTCCTTAGATGTTATGCTGACATTTACACATATTACTACCTATTTGCAGTGAGGATATTTTTTAAGCTACTTCAAGTATTTTTCAAACAAAGCAAAACCAAAAAAAAATTGCTTATATATACGACTAGTATTTGTTTTTCCAACACATCTAAGTATCTTCTTTGATCTCCAGAGTTTAACATAAAAATGAATAAGCAGCACTTACTGTAGTTTTTTGGTTGTTGGTTTTGTTGTTGTCGTTGTTTCTTTATTTTTTATACTGGAAATCAAACTCACCATCTTGTGCTTACCAAGTAGGTGTTATGCCACTGAGCTTTATCTCTAGCCCTACTGCAGTTTTTCATGTGAATTAATTGTAAGAAGGTAAAATCATATATTTTATATTTAAGTAGAAGTTGGTAAGAAACTATATTATTGCCATAATCAATTTTACAAACAGTTTGTGGAAACAACAAGAAAAGTTCATTCACTTTTAGAAGTTCTTACAAGTTTGCTGTCCTTTTTATTTTATTTCTTGTGAAAATACAAGCTTTATAAACCCTCCTAGTCCTTGAGCCAAAAATTATTTTTAATTAATTTTGTGAAAATTAAAAGTTGAAAATTTTCCTATTCCATTCAAATTAATGCCTAATGCTTTTATATATATTTTTTTTAATTTTGAAAGTAGTAAAGTACAACAGAACAAGACAGAATAAAGTCAGCTGAGACCATGTAGTGAAATTTGTACAGAACTTCACAGCAGGTTACCAGGATGACAGTAATAGGTATCAGGTATATTTTGTTATCTTAATAATAGTTGTTCTTTCAATCATGTATATCAAAATAAAACGAAATACAGAACATTATAGAACTTATCACAACAGAATATTGAATAAAGCTGTACCATTAATCAGAATAAAGCAAAAAAGCATTAAAATTATTTGCCTTCAAAGAGGTGGTAGAAGGAAATCCCCCTTACTTACTATGGTCAACCTCCCAAGAGATGCTCAGATTTCTGGTTCCCATTGGCTAACGGGGAGACAGGGGATGGGGTTAGGGGAAGTGGGATGTCTGACTCTAGGCCGTGCACCAGTAGGTGCACTATTGCATAGCAGGGAGACAAGCTGCTTGCTGGGTTTCCCAGCGTCCTAAGTTCCAGCATGGTGCAGATCTCAGAAGACACTAGGGGTTCTCCCCCTGGAAGGGCAACAGACTCAGAAGAAATTTTCAAAAGGAAAAGGAGCTAAGGGGGTAAACGGGAAAGGAAATAAGGGAAAAATGAGAAAAGAGAAATAAAATGGAAACAGCTTTCTAATAAGAAGCATAAGAGGGGATGCAGGGAGGGCAGTAGAATGGGAAAAAAGAGGAATGAATGTATATCATGTACAAAACCAAATTGCTAATGATGAATAGTATCATTATGTATACCTAAATTATACCAATAAACTTAATTTTTAAAAATCAATAGGCATCAATACAATTGTAATGGAGCACCTCAATACTCCACTATCACAAATAGAACACTAGACAAAAAAATCAGTAAAGTAATATCAATATTGAACCAAACCCTTAAACAAAGTGCCTTAAGAGATAGTCACTGTGCATTTCACCTAACAACAAAATACACATACTTTTCAGCAGCACATGGGACTTTCTCCAAAATATACCATATGCTAGCCAATAAAGAATACTTAAATATATGCAAAAAACTCAAAGTTAAACCAAGCATAATACAAGGTAATAGTGTGATGAAACTGGAAATCAATGACAAACAAGCCACTATAACTACACACAGATGGAAATTAAACAACTCCTGAATAAAGAATGAGTCATAGATAAAATTAAGGGAAAAGATCACACAATTTCTTTTTCTTTTTTCCCTTTTTTCTTTTTTTCTTTTTTCTTTTTTCTTTTTCTTATTTTAAAGATAAAAAAGAAATAATAGAAAAATCAAAAACCAAACAAAACAGAAAAAAACAACAAAAGCAAAATGACGACAATAAAGAATAGCTATACAGGTTTGAAAAACAAGATGACAGAAATTTACCAGCGTTATATTGTTATATTGCATATTGTTATATTCAAAATAGTTGCTCAGTTACCAGATACAGGAATAAAACAAAACGGTAAAACTGAAGAAAACATTGAATTGTTCACTAGTAGTGATCAGAAAACAACACTATTTTTTCAGATCCATTTTATTGCAGAGAGAAAAATAAAACCAAATAAAAAAATAAAATTTCAAAACACAACAATCAAGAACAACAAGGGAACACACACTGAGCATTGCCATCCCCAAATCATCACTCGTAACACAAGACATCTGCATTCAATTGTCCCAACAGCACCAGCACAAATGTTTCTCTTCAATGAACAATGAACTCAGAGCAATCATTAATATAACTACCCTAATCATGTTTACATACACACACACATATATTGTTTCTTTCACTCTAGTGAAGCAATGCAATGTTTGCACATGTCTGAATTCTTTTTTTTTTTTTTTTTTTTTTTTGTACTGGGAATCCAACTCAAGTCCTTGCCAAGCAGGCACTTATAGCACTGAGCTATATCCGCAGCCCATAAAGTACAATATTTTTCACAAAACATTATTTCAAGTTTCTCTAATCCTAATTTTACAACATCTCAAAGTAGCAATAATGTTAAATGGCCTCATGAATCAAAAAATCTAATTATAGTTTTAAGCTTTTAATTAAAAAATGTATTCTGTCCAGCACATCATAAATATATGAGTAATAAATGCAAACAGGAAATGCTCATATGAAGTGAATACTATGTCTACATTTATCAAAAGCATGGAAAATTTTATCTAACATGTGTAACTTGCTACTCATGAGATTAATGGGGTTTATGTAACTTAGCAAACTGTTAACACAAAATAATGAAAGTGTTGTCTGTATATAAGTCTTTCCATTCTTTCTTATCTGAATTCTATAGGAAGAACTTGAATCATAGCAAAACACAGAGCAAGATCCCAAGAAAGTAGTTCTCCTTTACAGTTCTTAGCAAAACTCAGGAGAGAAGACTGGAATAATGAAAAAAAATGATGTATATTCCTAGTACTCAGTTTTCACTGGTCCTCAAAATCTAATCTCTCTCTCCCTCCCTCTCTCTCTTCTTACTTTCTGTTGACAAAGAGTCTTGCTAAGTTACCACATTACCTGAGCTGGGCTCAAACTTGTGATCTTCCTGCCTCAGCTTCTCAGAGAGCTAGGATTACAGGCATGCACCGCCACTCCCTAACCGTTTGGGAGTCATCCTGAACTGAATTCTGCCCAGGCTTTGCACAGCTCCCGCACTGTGTCAAGATTCCTATACCCTGGTGTACATCGCAGGCTCTGATTCTAGTCTCAAAATCCTTCCCCAATCACATCTGGGCTAAGAAAAGGCATCATTCACATCCTGTTTTGCCTTTTTTAAAAACAAGCAATTCTTCCCCTTTCTCCTCATGCTTCAGATCAGAGCTTATTAGCCACATCCTCAAATACTCTCATAATCCCCAAGTTAGACCCTGATGTAACTTATACTTCTAAGTCAAAAGCACATGCTATATGCAAAATTCAATCATCTTTTACCACTATCAGCTGGGAAATTTTTCTAATACTGAAATTATTTTAATTCTTTAAAACCCTAGATTGGACACGTGGCTGGTACCTCCAAAAGAGATTAGCCTGCAATCCCAGAGCTCTGGAGGTTGAGGCTGGAGGATCGCCACATGTTCAAAGCCAGACATAGTGAATTCAAGGCCTGCCTGGACTACGTAGTAAGACTCTGTCTCAAAGAAAGGAGAAAGAAAGAAAGAAAGAAAGAAAGAAAGAAAGAAAGAAAGAAGAGAGAGAGAAAGAAAGAAAGAAAGAAAGAAAGAAAGAAAGAAAGAAAGAAAAGAAAGAAAGGGATTAGAATGTAAACTGAACTTCTGAACTAAAAAGAATTCTAGCTGTACATTACGGTTTGGAGGCAGGGAGATAGTCCCCACCAAAGGATTCAGGTATCATTTCAATGTGCCTTCGTCATACCTCCAAAGCTGTGTTCTTAATGCACCATGCACAAGCATCCTGCATAGCACCACACCCCTGGGCTTTCGAAATTAACAAGAGTTTCCTATTACCCTGTAAAGCTTATGTTCAATTACTGAAGGACAACAACGGCAAAGGTATGATTCGATTGTCTTTTCATAGAAAGTAGCTTAAGAAAATACTGAAATGATCTTTGTGTGAATATTCTACAAATTCTTATTATAGAAAAGTCACTAAGAAAATCCTAGGACCTGGGTTCCTACCTTATCATAAGAAGCAGAGGTGAGGTCATCATAGTCCGAGAGCCAGGGGTGAGCCTCAGCATCTCCCTTTGCCATCTCCTCCAAATCTGCCTGCAACTTGCCCCAGAAATCGACATCTGACTGTGAAGGAAGGAAGGCAGTAGAGAGAGGAGCCTTCAGGACCATCTTACACTGCCTTCTGGCCTCTGGGATGCATTCCCTGGGCACTTAAATTTCAGGGTGACAAGGAACCTTCTGAAGAACTTTTTCCAATACAGATTCTTAGATCCCACCCTAAATTCTCAAACAGTAGTCAGGAGTGAGGCCCAGGAGTCTGCATATTGAAAAGCACCAGCAGAATCCTTCCCAACTCTGACCCAGATGGTCAGGGACATTAAGAAACAATGTTCCCTGCCTTGCATGTTATGCACCACCCTCCCCAGAGGAGCACTTGCTCACCGGGAGCCCACTCCTACTCTATCTCCTCTCACCTCTATGGCTGATTCAGCTCGCTCAAACTCCGTATCAAGGGCAGATGTGTTTACTGGCCTTGTGACCTGGTCAGCCCAGGCATCTGAAGTACCCTGTGACAAAGAAAGAAAGTCAGCACCACCTCCATCAACCTTCTTCCCACTAACCCAGACTAAAGGCCCACTAAACACCACCAGCCTGGACTCTGAGAACATTCTCAGATTCTCTATCCCACCCACTCAGGCCCTGGGTGCTACCAAGACAAGCTAATGATAAAATCCCTTTCCCATGTGGAGCCACAGAACACTGAGGCCCAGGTCCAGGGCACCAGCTGCCTGAAACAGCCTGGGAAGTGACAATGTCCTACCTGCTGCTGTATAAACTCTGCTGCCCACTGTTCTGCCTGAGCTCGGCTCGACCCTGCAACAGACTCCAGGGACACCTGGCCCTCGCCAATCTGCCACACGAATTTCAGGAACTGGGCACAGAGACACACATAGGCACCTTGGGAGAGGACTTCCAGGTGTGCACTCAACCATGCCCAAGAGGACCCTGCACTCGTCCCTCCCCTGGCCACCTCTAGCTGAAAACAACATAGGCCAAAAATATCAGAGAGCAAGAAAAGACAAGAGTTTCTGCCTCTAAAGATTTCAGAGGCATGAGAAAAGACAAAAGGTTAGCTGGCAAGGAATTAGGGAAAGAATATTGGAAGGAAAAATCCAGAATCCTAAGTCTCTTTATCTAGGAAGAAAGGAACAGACCTACTATTTGGTCTCCTGTTTAAAGCAGAGTGAGAGAAGTAACCTTGGCTTCCAAGACCAGCTCTCGTGAGCACAGTAAGATGGGAGGTCGCTCACCTCAGAGTTTGCAGATTTGGGATCATCAACCTTGGCCTAAATACCCTGAAATACTTTTATTCACTTGAATGGTTTCACAGTCTTGATATGATTGATGCTATAATATACGAAGTTATACTCAATTATTTCAAGGAAAGAGACACTATGGTAACTACTATTATGTCAGGATATCTGGTGATGAAACACTATGATGCTTAAGTTGTTCTGTTAAAACAGTGACTGATCAGGAAGAAGGTGTTCCTGAGAATAGTAACACTGTGTCATTTTGTTATTTCTTATGAACTCCTGAGAGAGACCAGATTGTAAGCGTGATAGTATTTCACTTGACTTTAATGTGGCTTTTACAAAAAAATATTCTGTAGAGAGGGCTGGGGATTCAGCTCAGTGGTATAATTGCCTGCTTGGCAAACACAAAGTTGTGAGTTCGATCACCACTACCAAAAAAAAAAAGAAAAGAAAAGAAAAGGTTCTGTGGTACTTGTTGTAATTTATATACAAGCCATATCTAAAATGATCCAAATGAATAATTTATTCTTTTGAACAATTATTCTTATTCATGAAAATTTGCAATCAAGTGTTTCTATATGTGCCTGTTTTAATTTTTTACTGGTTGGTTATCTTTTATCACTTATCAGTCACGAAAGCACACGTCAGATTACACTTTCTGCCATGTCTATTTTAACTTACTATGTGCGAATTTAGGAGTGACAATGTTTTCTGTAAGTCATTTAAACTGGTGACTTTGTTATATCCTCAGTTCAGTTCCCAAAGTTGCCAGACTGCTAGTCCTGTACCTGTCTGCCCGCGGCAGCCGCGAGAGGTCTCCCTAACCCGAGCTGCACCACCTCCTCCTCAAAGCAGCAGAGGACAGAGCAACACCCGCCAGGGCCCTCGGATCCGGGAGCCGCTACAGCCAGGAGGGAGGCAGAAGCACTGCTGAGGGGCTGGACGGCCTCCTGCCTGGAGGCTGCAGACCTCTGAGTCCTCCACCTGCTCTTCCCGGGCCTCCTGCGCGGCCCGGTGCGCGCCACTAGGGGGCGCATGCAGCGCCTGGGGAGTCAGTAATGGGGGTTCACGGGGCTGCTGACAGCACAGATTCATCCACGGAGGATGCTCACGAAAGGAGAGGTATTTGACATGAGTGAAAACAATCAGTATTAACAACTGCAACAGAAATGACATCTAGAAATGTAACACTGAAAAATACAACCAGAGCCCAAATAGTAAACGCAGTGTAATACCTTACATTGCTTGAAAACAAGCAAAACCAAAGGACACAATATTTACGTATTCGTACCTATTATTTTGGAAGACGAGATCCATAGAAATATGTCATGCAGGATAGAGGGTGGCAAATAGGTGGAAGAGAAGACGAAATATAACTAGAGAAGAATAGTTATAAAATTCGTTTTCTGGTGAGGGATAAGTTTAAGGATGCTCAGTATGTGAAACTTAATATGACTTATACATGTTCCAGACACTGTTGTCTAATCAAGTGTTATATTAAAAATAAAGATTAATGCATTTTAAAAAGTAAACAAGTTAATTAAAACTATCGGTAATACACAAAAAGAAGGCAATACTATTTGGGGACATATAGCTGTCGTACTATTCTCTTAGTAAGTTGAAATATTACCAATGCATTAAAAATAAGCATTCATTTAAAATAGGAAGTTGAATACTGTGATTCAGTCTCAACAGAATAAAAGTCTTAAGTTATCAGCAAAAATACCACCTGCACTATAATTTTGATAGAAATTTAATAATGTAGAAAAGTGAAATTTTTAGTGTAATTTTAATGTAGTGAAATTTTTTAGAACAATGAACATTTCTGTGTAAGAAATTATTCTGTAATTATTTCAAAGGTTATTATTTAAAATATACAACCTAACTAAATAAGTTCAGTAATCACTCATACATCTTACTAAACTCTGTTGGTTTTATCAAGATAATACTACCCTGCACACAAAAAAACACATATCATAAGTGAATATATGAGGAAATAAAAATATTAAAGAATTATGTAGTTAACAGCCAATATGTGCAATGTAAGGATTTTCCTTAAAACACTATAACTGAATTTAAATATACTACACATTGCTGTTTTAAAGTCTTAATGTTTTCCTGAGTTTAATATATATTTACATATTTTAAGACTTTATCATTATATATTTGAATAACAATTTAATATTAAATAATTAATATTGTACATATTGTCGTTTAATAATTTCAAGCTATACCAAATTATAAACAAAGACAACATGAACCAAAGTCTCTGCTTTATGTATCTTGCAAATTTTATCAACATACTTTTCTAGCTTCAAAATTACAAAGAGTATTTAAAACTATAGTGTGTATAAGTTGTTTAAAATTATTTGCTGTAAAATCTACATGCCATTAATCTCCTGCAAAATAGTTGCCGTCCCTTCAAGATTCATTCCATTTTTTTTGCCACTTTATGGAGCAGCTCTGGAAGCACCCTTCCTTGTCTTTCCCAAGACTCAAAATCACCATGAAAGTAAATGTTTTGAAGTGACTTAGGACGTTTAGGGAGGCAGGACAGCTCCAGAGCTGCTTCAGACAGTGGTAGAAACATGGAAGAAGTGCGCTGGAGGAGAGCAAAGCCATTTGGAAGGAGACACATGACAACGGGCCTTGCTGTAGTAAATTTTTAATTTAAGTATTTGCCACTTTATCATACTTCATAACATATCCTTTTTTTAGATACATTTCTCATTTGAAAATGATTTTTATCTGAAGGAACAAACCTTATAGAAAAACAAAACTGCACCTTTATTTACAGGAAAGAATTGCTGGATTCCAAAATTATTGTGACATGTTATAGGTATACTGGGTACCAAATAGGGCAAAGGTGGGATGGAGATTGTTAGCCCAAAATGAATCCTTCCTCAGAAGTCACTAGATCAGCCAGGGGAAAACAGGAATTCAGAGGCAGGATGGAAGTTAACACAGTGCAGAAAGGATTCTGGTGATAGCAGCATCTTCCAGAATCTGTGGAAATCAAAATCAAATCGCAGGAAAAAATACTGTTTCCTTCAAACAAATGCTAGACGGTATTTGTGATTGAAACACATAATAGAATGGAAGCAGTAGAAAGGATCATCTCTTACTTGTCAAAGAAAACACACACAATGTTATCCCAAGAGAGCAGCGCAAGATGAGAACATGCCAGGGAAAATTACCAAGCAGCACTGTGGATGCTATTTTAACAAATGACACTGAACCTTGTCCTTTCGTGTTCAAGGGTATTTTGAGGTTGTTTGGGGAGGTCTGGTTAACATTTTAGAAGTAGTTACTGTTACTCCTCAATTTTTTGGTCACCTTCTCACTCGTTTTATTAGTGTTTTCTCCTCAACCTTATTATCCCACACTGATTATTCATTCACTTACTGGATATGAGCTGTGAGCTGTGGACCAGACCTGGCCCCTTGCTGTGGGAACAGAGGGCTAAATGCTCTTCCCTGCACCCTACTGAGGCTTGTGGCTGAAATCGACCAGCAAACGAGTACTTCCGTTTGCTGTAACAGTAGATGCTGATTGAGCTCCTGATTCTTGACCACAGCTACCATTTTTCTGTGGTCTGGGTATTTTATCTGCACAATCTTGCCAGTGTCCCCACGTTCCCCTCCCTTCCCAGTGATCTCCTCTGCAGCCAGGACACCTCTTGCTGCATGTGTGAGGAAACAATGAGCTGAGATAGGCAAAAGCAACACGCCCACCAGGGGAGAGAATTCATTCACAGAGTAATCTGGAGACATCGCTGAATTTAATTAGAGCATGATGGCAAAATCCACATTTTAGAAAGATAAATTTAAGAATCTCAACTGGTAGGAATTTCTGTGGATAATTCCCTGGCAAAGATTTTATAGAGAGCTACAGGGGTAGATATGTGAGGGAGTGTTTGAAAATAATATTTATTATCATGTTTACTCAACAATCTGTGAATTTCTAGAGATCAATTATGAGTAATATTTTTATTGATATCTCATAGGAAACATGAAATAAGAGTTAAACTGAATAGACCTAACATCAGACAATGAAAGCAAAAGTCTGCTTTGTCAGTGCCAGAGGAGGAGTGCGGTACCCTGAGCAGGCCGGCCCTCAACAGGATGGGGTTACCTAGGTGAGGAGCTTATTTTTTTTTTCAGGTTATGATTTGAAACTAAAACTGATTCCAGAATCTTCTTTAAGAACAAGTAAAAATCATCAGACATAGTGGCACACACCTGTAATGCCAGCATTCAGAAGGTGGAGAGACAAGGATCACTAAGAGTTCAAGGCCAGCCTGGGCTATAAAGTGAGTTGAAGGCCAGCCTGAACTGCTTAGTGAGACCCTATCTCAAGAAGACAGGAAAAAGTTAACCCAGTATTTTCTTTATGACTATTGTTATTTATATCATTATTATAATATTTAATGAGTAATTAATTATTATAATATTTATTGCACATTAATATTATAATAGAACAGACATTATTGGGGTCACTATCATGCATCATAACCATTGTTCTGAGAAAAATCACCTAAACCATAAGAAATAATGTGGAATAGACAATAAGTCCCCCAAGTTCTGTTTTTTTCCATCACCATGCAAAACAGCTACACAGTTGGTCTTTTCTCTCTTGTTATCTCATTTCTAATGATAGGAGTACTTAGTCCCATCAAACTTCCTGGGTGTGATTACCCTAAGAGGAGCCCTTTGACCTGCCCAGCTTCCCCAGAAAACCCCTGCTGCCTTCTGGCTAGAACATGAACCATGAGCTGTAAGGAGACTCGTTAGAAAGTTCTGACACCAACACATGAAAGAAGTAGTGAACCTCAGCAAGAAGAGCAGGGAAAGAGACCAGTAGAGGGAAACCATCAAAGCATGACGGCCAGAACCAGGGACTCTTTACGTAGCTCATGTAATCTTGCTAGTTCAAGGCTGTGTCTTTGCTTGTTCCCTCTATTACTGAATACTGGCCCGGAGTGCATTAAGCTTAAACACAACTCTCCTTCATGGAACACCCAAGAATTATGAAGGACTGTAACTGCCTTCCCAGATGCCCAAAGTCAGAAGCTGTTCAGAGAAAAAAGGGAGAACTATGTGTCAAAAGTTGGAGATGAAGTCACTTCCTGAGATGTTCAAAACTCACTATCTCTAAAAACATGTTCCTGCTGACGGAATCAATGGCAAACTTGCAGGCAAATGCTTGTACCTTGATCCTTCAAAGTGAAAACTAAAGATAATAAAAAATAATAGCCTAGTTATTTCTATTTTTACCATGTGAAAGATTTTATTTATTTTTTGACTTTATTTTTATTAGTACGTATGTCATACATATTGATCACATTCATAAGAAACTTGTACCTGTATGTATCCTAATTCTTTTATTCCCATTCCCCTCGCATGCTACAGCTCCTCCTCCTTCCCTAGTTTGTTTCATGTTTTTCCTTCCATTCTCTTTTTATTCCTTTTCTCCTTCTTTCCCTTCTCATTTGAGCACTTTATCTCTATTTCCCAGTATCTGTTATCCATTTTGGTCCTATGCTTTGATTTCTCAAACAAGAGAAACAGTGCAATACAGAAACATACCTGATGTATTTCACTTAAAAATATGGTCTCAAGGTGCACCTATTTACCTAAAAAGGTCTCTAGTTTGTCTTTCTTTCTGGAAGAGTAGTACTACATAAATCAGTATGGAGTTTCTTCAAAAAACTAAAACTACAAGTTCTATTTGACCCAGTTATTACCCTTCTTGATATCTTCCTGAAAGAGTTAAAAAGCATCATATCACAATGATATATGCATGCTCGTGTTTATAGTAGCACAATTTTTAGTAGCAAAGTCTTAGAAACACCCAGATGCCCATCAATAAATGAATGGATAAAGAAAATGTGGCCTTTATTCACAATGCAGTTATTTCTATTCTTTAACAGAACACATCCACCCACAAGACAATTTGCTTCTATTTCAAGCTTCTCCCATTTCCAGGACCTAAACTTATTTCTCCCTCAGATATTGGGTAGCAGATTCTAAAGCTGAATCCCTTTCTTACTTTTGTATAACATGTACAATGATGATAGTTCTTCTCCTAGGTCTTTCATGGCCTATAATCAGGTTGAAAAGAAGGCTGTGTTTTCATCTGAAATCTTGACTGAGGAAGAATCTGCTTCCACGTCTACAACATCCCACAAATGGTACCAGCCCCATCAAATTTCACATACTGAACCTCTAACCACCTATTCAACTCTGGTCATAAGACTGTTATGAAGGTGAAAGAATAAGTGACATCGTAAGTGTGAAACCTGTGTTTAGAAAAGATGGTGGATAGAGAACAGCAGCTACAGAGGCTCTCTGTAATAGCCAACTTAGATTCCAAAAATAATACAGCGTGGGGAGTCCCAAATAGAGGGAGATACACATCCCAACCCAGGAAAAAACTAAGCTGAGAGAGACCAATTAAAAATACAGTCCTGGTGCTACGACTGGAAGAGCTAAAGTCTCAGTGCCACCGTTTGAACTTGAGGATTAAATTACCCTGCCACTGCTACACCTGAATGGGCACAGCCAGGATATCCCACTAGTTTCAACTCACTTGAGACACGAATGCTCTGAGAGTAGGAATTGGCAACCCGAATTGAGAGCAGGCTGGCGGGGAACCCTGCATTGACCTACCGTGAGTGAGGGGAACAAAGATCCTTCCATAGACAAAGAGGCTCCAACAGACAGCGTTCTGGGATCAGGCAGATTGGCCAAAACAAGGTACTGAAGTGACTTCAGTTACATATTCCCTTTTCAAGTGGGATTGGTGAGCAGCACTTGACTTGGGTGATGCCACGGACTGAGGCCCCAATAGGCTAGACCTTACCAAGTCCCTACACCAGAGAGCGCACCCTACCATGTGAGGCCTTCAGTTAGTTGACCTGGAGGGATGGGCCCACAATAGGCTGCCCAGGACTGTACCTCCTAGAACACTGCAGTGGGCGGGACCACTTAGTGAGCCTGCTTCACACAAACTGAAACTGACAAAAAAAGAAACTGGGCCTCCTATATATGCCTGTATGGAAAGAACAAAGAATATGAGAAGAGGAGGAAACAAAAAAGGGTCCTCAGCAGCCAATCATGAGAACACTGATCCAGGAAAGGTAAATGCAAAGTAGAATCACGACAGAAAACACGTAATATCAGGCATGGCACCAAGAGACATAAAGTGATATTTTTGGGACCTCAGAGACGAGTTCAAAAGTGAAGTATTTAACCAAGTAAAGCAAGATATAAATAGAATAACTAAAAAAAAATGCTAACCACCTCCCAAGAAAAAACAAATAGTAGACTGGAAGATCAAAAAAAGGGGGAGAATTGTTAGATGGAGAAAATAGAGAAAACATAGAATACATGAAGCAGGTTCAAAGAGATCACTAGGAAACTAAAAACTCTTTTGAAAGCTGGTCTAACAGCTTGAAAGAAACTAAGGATAGATTATCCAAACTGGAGGACAGGTTTGTAATGTGGGAACATGAAAGGGAAAACTTTTTAAAAATAACAAGGAAACAAGCATTAGCAATAAAAGGCTAGAAGATGATAAGAGGATCTATAACTTAAGAATAAAGAATGTGAATGAAGAAGCAAGGGTACAAACAAAGGAACTGAAAAGGCTATTCACAGAAATAATTAAGCAAAATTTCTCAAACATAGGAAAAGGAAAAGATGCTCAGATGTATGAGGCATACGGAACTCCAGCCACCTACAATCGAAACAGAACTACACCCAGGCATATATAATCAAGATTCCAGAAATCCAATATAGGAACAGAATATTAAAAGCTGTCAGAGATAAGAAACAGATCACTTAGAAGGGAAAACCCAGCAGAATTACAACAGATTTCTTGGCACAAACCATCAAATCTAGAAGAGTGTGGGGCGAAATAATCCATGCCTTGAAAGACAATAACCTCCAGCCAACATTGATATATCCTGCACAACTGTCCCTAGAAATTAATGGAGAAACAAGGTGCTTCCAAGATAAAGTGGAACTGGGGGAATTCACAACCACTAAATCCAACTCTCCAGAGAGTACTGCAGGACATTCCACAGAGAAAGCAAAGCACAGGGATTTCAGGAACAGTGGCAGAGAGGCTCCAACAAATGGGACAAAAAGCAAAATGAAGAAGACAAACAGACAACTAATGAGGGAAAAAGAGGAAAACAGAAATGAGGCAGAGAAGCCTGGATATAATTTCTGTATAGATGGCCTAGATACACTAACTTAAGGGATAAAAGAGAGAATCACAGGCAGAGTGGATCAGGAGGAAGGGTCCACTGAGAGGCTCTTTATAGGAAATATAATTAGCCTGAGAAAGGTTATATGGACCAAAATCAAATATGAGAAAACAGAACTTGATGTGATAGGGAACCAGAGAGTAATAGGATTACTCTCTCAGAGAGTAAATGGACCAGTATTTATGGGAAGGCTGAACAGACAGGCTTTAATAAATGAAGGAATATAACTAGAAATGCATTCCAGGAGTGAGAAAGTTTAGAAACACTTAGGTAAATAGCAGCTCCCCCCCCCCCAATATAAAACTGTAAGTGTTGCGGAGACCCAAAAGTACACAGTTCATCCTGGTGGAGTAAAAGGGCAGGAATAGTGTTTAAAACAATAGCAGAATATATATCTATTAGTGTATCAGGAATTAAAACCCTTAGGAAGGGTTTTCAGAATAGTACTCGCACTACTCTGTTTGGATGGAACTTGTTCTGTCCTAGTTTGCATACAAGGCCTAGATCAGAGGGCACAGATAGCTGCCCCAAAGATATCACATCACAGCACAGTGGTCATCTTTATTTTCCTATTAACTCAATCAGGATCCCTTTATAACTTATTGTGTTGTATCATAACTGATCTTAGTTAAATAAGACTTTTTTGATTGCTGATTATCATTGACAGATTTTATTCAAAACTGTTAGGTGGCTGGTATCAAGTTGAAGAGTATAGACAACTATACTGAAAATGACAATGATTCACTGCAATATCCATTATGATTGATTACTACCTGTTTTTGTAGCTCTACACTATCTACAAAGTTGTATTTCTATTAATTCTGCTAGGTACTGATCTATTCAATTATACTTTATCTGATGATACAGCCAATTCTGTTGATGATAACTAGAAACAGCACAGTGACCATGGTAGAAATCCTTTTACAGCCGTTTTATATGTCTTTTTAGTTTTATGTGTCTATAGGAAATTTTTTAGTTCTATCCTGCTTTGCTCTGTTTCTCCCTCTAATATAGAAAGCTTAGAAATAGACGTTAAGACTCATGCTTGCATAAAACCTATAAAAAGTTTATGAGAACTGATCTTATGACACGTGATGAAATGAACAAATACTTTGAAGGAAAGAAAGGGGCACGGAAGTACCCAGTGCTGACTCTGGAGTATCATGATGTGAAATCTAGCAGTATTATTAATCTTTGTTCAGAAGAATTCTAATCTAATAAGTTTAGTTAGGTCTCAACATAAATGAAGATATGGATAAATGCGTACAGGTCTAAGTGTATAGGATTGATACACATATTACTTGGTATTGTTGGATAGTTGAACAGAACTCTTTGTAGTACCCCTTGTTGAATTCCCATTTATTTGTTCCACTTTTGTATCTTGAACAACTATTTGTGGGGGACAATATGTATACATCAACTAGTGATTTATTACTGTTTATTTCTTTTCATTGAAAGTATGAATTATTTCTGTTTTCTATTTTGCCTTTCTTTAAATAAAAAAATTAGTGAAACCTAACATAGGACTGATGTTGAATAGCTCAGTCCTCTATGGAATTAATTCTTAAATGGCAAGTATATATTCATATTAATTATGTAGAATATGATATTCTGAAATATGTGTGTATTGTGCAATGGCTCGATCGAATTAATTAAATTAGCATGCATTACCTCACATAGTTCTGTTTTTCATGATGCAAACACTTAGAATTACTTTTTTTTTAAGAGACCTTATTTATAACCCACTCCCAAATTTAAAAGGCCGGACACAGACATGTCAAAAGCTTCCAATCTGGAAAGTAGTTTACAGAATTACTAACTTCGATTAGTAATTTTTAATAATACAATAGATTGTTATAACACACAGTAAACATGTTGTATAACAGATCTCTCTAACACGTACCTCTTAACTGACTGTAATTTTGTATATCTTGACAGTCTCCCTGGTATCCCCTCCAATCCTTACCAAATACCATTCTACTCTTGCATATGAGTCTACATTTATATTCCCCAGGTCAGTGAGATCATGTGTCACCTGAATTTCAGTGCAAGGCTTCTTTCTTTTAATACTAATCTTACTCAGTATCACCCACATTGTTGAAGATAATACATCCTTCGTTTAAAGCCTGAATAATATGTATGTCCTTATGTGCTAGTAACTGTATCTATGGAAGGAATACTCAGGTTAAAATGGATAAAAGGACCTGTGCAGTTACTATTATTATTATTGTTATTATTATTATTACAAAATTGTTTTAGAAAATACCAGATTGCTTTGTCCAGTGAATACTAAACTCTTTGAAGACATCAAGCCACCTTTCCCAAAAGACAGCAGCAGCCATGGGGGTCAGGAGGAGAACCAAGAAGCCAATCTGCACCTTCCATAAGGAAGCCAGTACACAGGCTGGGAGACTGGGACACAAGTAGACATCCTTTCTCCCCTGCCCCATCAGCATCCAGCTGATTCCAAAGAGACTGAGATGGTAACTACTGAAGTGCAAAAGCAACCTAATGGTTGTATTGTTTGACTGAAATGCAGGCCACATAAAGCCAGTAAGTATGAGCATATTTTAAAGGATAACAATGTGCAATATGGCAACAATGGGGGATTTCCTTATGCCTTGTTCTTTAAATCCAGTATTATTCTCATTATTTTGTTCCATTGTATTGTTTTTACTCCCTTCAAAATAAAAATAAACTCTTCAAGTAACAAGGGTTTAAAATTTAAATTTCTCTGTATTGCTATCAGCAAGAAATTGTGGTATTATTTTCTTTTTTGTTAGTCTGATCATTATAAAGCAAAACCACATTGTTAGATCCCATTTGCATTCTACTGACAGAGTGGTGAATTTGCATTTTAAATGAACGTTTTGATATAAAACATTAAAAAAATCAGACCCCTGAAATTCAAAGACCTCTTCCAAAATCGGGCATCTGAGATGAATACACAGTTCTCAAAGGAAGAAATACAAATGGCAAATAAATACATGAAAAAATATTAATCGTCATTACACATTAGAGAGATGCAAATAAAAACCATGCTAAGATTCGATTTCACTCCTGAAAGAATGGCCAGGATCAAGAAAACTATCAACAACAAATGCTGGAGAGGCCTCAGGGAAAAAGGAACTCTCCTGCACTGTTGGTGAGAGTGTAGACTGGTGTAGCCATTGTGGACGTCAGTCTGGAGATTTCTCAGAAATCTGGGATTGGAAGTCACATTTGTCCCAGGTAGTCCACTTCTAGGCATATTCCCAGAAGAACTGAAAATGTCATACCTCAGTGATATATGTGCAGCCATGTTTAAAGCAGGACAATTTGTAATAGCTGTTGGAAACAAGCTAAGTGTCCATCAGTTGAAGAATGAATAAAAAACCTGTGGTATTTTTATACAATGGAGTTCTACTCAGCTATAAAAAATGATCACATTGAGCTATTTATAAATACATGAATGCAGCTTGAGACCATACTCATTAGCGAAATAAATCAAACTCACATGTATAAATACAAAATAGTCTTTTTAGTGTAAGAAATGATAAGAGTACATAAGAGTTTATAGAAATCATGATCCCCATTACATTGACCAGAAGCCTTATAATGTCTGCATTCATTAGTTGGAATGGTTTTATAGTAGCATGTTTGATTTTCTTATCTGTGATAGTATAAGCAGCTATTTTGAAGAAAAAAAGACATTAGAATAGTCAGAGCTGATTTACGATCATCTTACTCTGAAGTCATAGTATGCTTTTGTTTTTCTGATGCCTTCAGTTCTATCCTGTTATGTTTTCTTGGGTATTATTATGTGTGATAGTATAAACAAATTTTCTATGGAAAATGAAATAATATAGTAACAATTGTTCATTCCCTGCTATTTGGATCTAAAAGAACTCAAAAGCTTTCATTTTCTTGAATGGTTTTATTCTGTTTTCTTATGCTCGATACAATTGTATATGAAGTTAAGCTCAACTATTTCAAAGAAAGGGGCCCTATGGTAGTTACTGCTAATTAAGGGTTGTCTTGCAGTGAAATGCAGTGTTGATTGCATTGTTCTGATCTGATCTGCTTTGTTATGTCTTTTGTCTTAAACTGTTTAGAATAAAAAAAAATTTTTAATTAAGAAAAACAAATGAATGTTTTGACATTTGGCTTTATTTTGTGCAAATTGTCTTTTAATGATTTGTTCAATTATGCTTTAGATATTGTACTTGCATATGAAAATTTATATAAAATTATACTTTTCATGATACATTCAAGTATAGGAATCCCATACATATATATGTGTGTATTTATGGTGAACCCTTTACCAGATAGATACCGGTATAGACATTTCATTTTGGGTTTCTTGGTAATCATAGTGGTTTTCCTTTTTGTTTTACTGTTAAATATCATATCCAGGCCTTGAGCATGCTATGCCAGAGGTCTACCACTAGGGACACCCCACGCTAACACCTCATAAATTTTCCTTAACTGGTCCAATTGTACCCTTTGCCTCAATCTATATTTATTTCTCTTACGAAATATTTTACCAAAAAAGAAAACCCACTTTTTCTAAATGTGACTTCTATTTATATACTTCTTCCCTAAGTAATACTTTCTTGAAAAGAAAATGTATTCACTAACTCACCAACTTTTGTTTTTGGTGTGTAGCTTAAATTTTCCCACCATTCCCACTTTATAACTTTTTTCATGCTTTCCTCCTGAAAGAACATTCTTCAGTGAAAGTCAGCTGATGTCTTGCCTTATTGCTTTGTCGTAAATAAGAAACACCTGTGTTTCCACGATGTAATCTCCTCAAGGTTTTATAAAGGAGTACAAGGATACCCAAAGGTATTTTCCTGCTGGGAGCAGCTGAGCCTCAGCCCTGTCAGGCCCCACTGCAGGCTCAGGAGGAGGGACAGGAGATCCTCTACCTGCCTGCTCTGTCCTAAGATCTAAGAAGCCATCCCAGTCTTCCGCTGCTGAGAGGAACACTTCTCAGTTCTCAAACCATCAAGATAAATTGGTGCCTAGTTATCTGGAGATCCCGCCCCACACCCACCACTTCCTAACTTTCCACAGCTCCCTGACCTGCTCCCTGACCTGGTCACACTGTGAGGAGCCAGCCTTGAGCCTGGGGCCCAACAGCCTAACACAGGAGATGACAGGGCTGGAGTGCCCCTGTGCTGAGATCACAGCATCTGAACCCAGCCCCAGCAGCACCTCCTGGTTCTGGAAGCCAGAGCCCTGCACAGAGCCCCAGACAGCACGGAGTCCTGCGAGGACAATGACCCCACACCTGCAGTTGAGGGGGGTACCAGTGCCTGCTCCTGAGGGACCACAGTTCTAAGAGCTCCTGGCCAGTGGCACGAACGAAAAGGGGCGGAGTTTAGGGTCACACAGTCTCCTGGGAAGCCAATGGAGACATTTTCTCTGCAGAGCTGAAAAGGCAAGGAGTGTGGGTTGCAAACTGTTAAATTACACTAGACTGTGGGCTGGTCTCCTGCTTGAGGGTGAGTGCAGGACTGCTTCTGCACACAGTCGCCACAGAGGCTCTCTGGGGCTCCTAAACTGGATGCATCTTGGCGTGGCTCGCTCCAGCCGATGCTTGCACGGAAGCCTTGACCTGGTAAGGCACACCTGGTTCACCAGACCTTGGCCTGCACAGGTCGCCTTCACTCACCCTGGCGGGCTCAGACCCCGAGGGAACTGACCAAGCTAGAAACTCGCCTGAAGCTGATCTCTGGCGCCCCCTTCTGGGTGTGTCCACAAGTGAGACGCGCTGTCCTGGCACAGGCCACTTGGAGAGGTGGCAGGGGTTAGTGGGGAGGAATCTCCTGAAGCCAAGTCCCAGCACTCTGCACAGCGGCAGACCTGCGTCGCCTTTCTAGGAAAAGAACTTAGGCTTCTCTGACTGCCTTTCCTAGGGATTCGCATTTGCAGCTGTTTGAGTTTGGGGGAGGAGGGTTCAATGAGGGTCTCACATTAAGAGAACTAGGTGTGACCTGGTCCACATTTGTAGACCATATCACCTTCTCCATGGCACTTGTCAGAAACAGCCTCGTCTCACACCTATCATACAGCAGACTAAAACAGGTCTTTAACTAGGAACACAGAAAGGAAGTCTCGCCAACCCATGCAACTAGGCTGGGCAATCCAGGAACTCAGGGAGGCCCTGATTCAAAAACATAAAATAAAACAGGCTAAGGTTATAATCAGTGCAAGGACCCTACCCTCAATACAAGCAGTGAAAGGGAAAAGGAGAAACAAAAAGTAATACAAATACATTGCAAACCATGTTAAAATTAATGTTACCTTAATTGTAGTGCTAATCTGGAGAGAAATTTCCATTTGATCCTGTTGTTACATTCTCCCTGGACAATGTATGAAGCGGCAGACAGAGAGAGTAATGGTGATATGAATTCCCAGTATTTCAGGACAAACACTTTAGAGCTCCAGTTCTCTAACACTTTCCCATCCAAGTCTGGCTCTGAGCTGTCCCCAAGTCTACATATGCACTGGAAAGGCACCCTCCTCTGCTGCTATTGGATGGCATTTATATAAGTGGCCACTCTGTCCAGAAATTAAAAGTATTATGGAACTATTCACCTATGAATGTCTCAATTTATCTTTCTTTATAGCAGCATAGTACTCTGTTATATGTAAATACATTTTTCTTATCCATTCATCCGTCTATAAACTTTGAGACTGTTTCTAACATCTAGCTATTATAAATTGTGCTGTTATAAATATGGGTACATGTATCTTAGGTTTTAGTAAAGAAAGATCTATATAATCTGGGTTTTGTAAGAATCTTTTGGTTTGCATTTTGTATTCTGTATAACTATTTTGATGATGATAGTGTAATAACTATTAACATTCTCCTGTTAAATTGCAAATAAATTTTTTCATAAAACAAACATATAAACAAAACATTATTGCAAAGATTCATTATCAATGCGGGAGGACTGTTTGTTGAATTTGTCCATTACTAAATCAGACATGTTAAAACACGACATCCAAATCTGGTTTTCTCTATATTTCTCCCTTTAACTCTCAGCTTAATGAATTTTCATGTTCTACTAAATTTTACATGAGAATGGTTGTTTTGCTTTCCTGAAAACTTTCTTCTTTTCTTATTATGCAATGTCTTTCATAGTATACTGTGATATCCTTTACTTTGGAGGCTGCCTTTTCTGATATTAATACACTTTGACCAGTGTTCTTATGATTAATGTTTGTATATTGTTCATTTCTTACACTCACAATTTCCACCTATATTTCAAATGTGTACCTTCTAGAAATCAGATAATGTTATTGCTTTTGGAAACTCATTTTGTTGAGCTGTGGGTCAGGAGGAAAACCAAAAGGCCAATGCCCTGCCATGAGCCAACCAGTACATGGGCTGGAAGAGAAGAAGAACCACACCTGCCCCCATAAGCAACCAACTGATCCAGGGGAACACTGGCTAAGCTGGTAGCTACTTAAGTGCACAACATCTTAATGCTTGTATTGTTTGATTGACTTTTCAGGGCAAAAGCCAGTGATCTGAGTATCTACTTAGAGGATAATCATATGCAATATAGCAACTATGAGGGATTTCCTTCAGTCTTGTATTTGAAATCCAAAATTGTTTCACTGTGTTATTGGATTCCATTTTATTTTGTGTTTTATTCCCTTTAAATAAAAAAAAGAAAATCGTTTTGTTTTGAAATGAGTATAAATTCACAGGTAGTTGAAAAATAAGATGTTCTAAAATTTCTTTACCCATTTTCAATCAATGGTTAACAGGTTGTAGAGATAATAGGGTGGGATCAAAACTAAGCAACGTTCTTCTTTACCAGAAATGTATCACAGATCTGATTTATCACCCACGCTTACATTAGGTAACTAGTGGTTTCATGAGAGCAACTCAAGTAGGTATGGGCGATATAGCATCATGGTTTTTAATGGTATTGCTTTAATGGGTTTTAGTTGTATTTCTTTAACGGATAATTAAGCTAAATTTCATGTTTTTTTAAGACTTTTGCTAGGTCACTAATTTGCCAAATAGGGAGCCAACCCAGCCTCTACCCCTGCATGCATGCAGGCCGCCATCAAGCCTGTCATGGTTAAACAGCACAAGCAGGAAAAAGACTGGCAGGTTTGTATGGATGGGGCCCACCAGTCTCCTTTGCCTTCCAGGACCTGCAGCCAAGCACTGATCAGGAGAACCACTCAAGCACACTTTAGAGTAGCTCTGAATGTCTAAAGAAGCTTGCCCTGCACCCCACCACCTCCCCAGGAACATGGGTTAAGAGAAACCCAGGTGCCTAACACATTTCCCTATACTATGGATGGGTAGCCAATGTGGGAAGTGCCTAGGACTCCACAACATGTTGGCCCTAAAGATTCTAGTGAAATATCAAGATGGAGGAGCAAAAGGCCATCTCTGGCCTCCAGCTCAAACAGAAAAAGTCCAGGAGAAGTAGACATGGAATAAAGTGGAAGTCCTACACCTGAAACTGCTGGGATGATGGCAGCTGAAGTGAAGAAACTACTTCATGAGCCTGTAAAAGGAATGTGATAAAACATATCACAGATAGAAGAAGAAATGATAAACATTATAAAAGAATTGCTGAGTATACCTAAAGAAGAGACAGGTTTAAAAGAAAAAGTGGAGCATCGGAAAATGAAGACAATCTTGAATAGCATAAAGGAGAACTGGAGACATAAAATAGACTCAAACAAATATCCAGGAGATTAAAAACTCCTTTGAAAGTTGGCAGAATTGCTTGAAAGAAACTGAAGATAGACTTTCAAACCTTGAAGTCAGGATGACATCCAATGATCATGAGGGAAAGATCTCTAAAAATAAGGAACCAGGAAATAGCAATGCAGTGGTGGCAAGACAACACAAAGAAAAATAGTTGAAGAGTAATAAGTGTCAGCAAAAGTAGTCAACACAGGTGACATAAAGAGACTATTTATAGAAGTAATAGCAGAGAACATCAGAAGAATGGGAAAAGGAGCTGACATACCAATAAATGAGGCATATACACCTCCAACTAGCCATAACAAACATTAATCTACTCCCACACAAATAATAATCAAGGTCCCAGAAATTCAGCATAAGAGCAGAATGTTAAAGGCTATTAGAGAAAAGAACAGATCACCAGTAAAGGAAAACTCATCATACTCATGATCGGTTTCTCAATCAAAACTATCAGCTCAAGCAGAGCTTTGAGTAAAGTATTTCAAGTCATGAAACCAAACAGCTTTCAACTCAGACTGATGTACCCTGCAGAAATATATTTCAAAATCAATGGAGAAATTGGATACTTCCACGAGAAACAACAACTGAAAGAATTCATGACAACCAAGCCAAGCCTACAAGGAGTATTGAAGGACATTCTAGAGAAACATAAAAATGACCACAGATCCAGGAACAGTAGCAGAGTGGGGTCACCTCACCGAGAGGAGCAGACAATTGAATGGAGGGAAAAATAGGGAGCTTAAGGCTAGCAAAGAGCACGGCAGAGATGAACCAGTGCATGCTGGCCACAACCATTCATGTAGATGGCCTCAACTCATCAATAAAAAGAAACAGACACAGCAGATCAAAAACAAAGTGCACCAATATGCGGTGTACAAGAAACACACTAACTTGGAAGGAAATTCATGGACTGAAAGTCAGAGGAGAAAAAAACAGTGCTCCATGTGACAGGGAACAGAAAAAAGCAGAAGGAGCTTGCCCATCTATCACATAATAGGTAAGAATGATTTGGCATTTTGTACAATGGAAAGTTACTCAGGTATAAAGAAAGATAATCATGTGGCTCTTGGTAAATGGGTGCAGCTTGTGATTGTGCACTTGGGTGAAATGGTTCAGACACACTTAGCTGAACATCATGGTGTCTCCCTGGAATAAAAAAAGCTAAAGGAAATAGTGGGATCTAAAATGCATAATAGTGAAAGGGAAAGAGAAGGTGTAGCCATTGTTAATTCCCTATCATCTTGTTTTAAAGTCTTGTATCACTTTCATTTGGTTTTGTTTTGATTGGTGTCATTCTATCGTGTTTTGTGTCATTAGGCCTGATGGTATGACAGCTATTTTGAAGATAACAAGAGGCACTGTGGTAGTCATTGTTGATTTGCTATTATCGTCTTTTTGAAGTCCTGTATCCGTGTTACAGTCTTGTTTTAATTGACTTTATTCTGTTTTATTTTGTTTAGTTTTATTCTCTTAAAAAGAAAACAATTATCAAACTGGTTTGTAGTTAAGACTTCACAGTGTCCTCAGTGTAATCTGGTCGCAGGTCTGCCCCCCAAACCCAGTGTCAGCGTTTTTGCCCTTTTGGAAAATTGTCCTTAATTTCTTTTGAGTTTTTCTAATAAAGTTTTTTTTTATTTGGAGTATTGGGGAAATTTATAAAATACATCCTAGACATTTCTACTTCACAGACAATTTTTGCACATATTTTGTTCAGTTTATGGCACTGGTGCGCCCGGAGCTCCAATGGAGAGGAGCCGCTGCCTACAGTAGTTTTCCCAGGTCTCCATCAGGAACTGGATGGCACTGATTCGCAGCCCAGAGGAGGACGCAAGGTTCCTTAGGATTTGGCGCTCCTAGGAAAGAAGGACTCTGTGAGAAACACTGAAGCTCTAAACTCCACATGAGATCCCTGTCCTGATCACACAGACCTTCCTGGAGCCCCCAGTGGGGACACTCGGGAAGCAAGGGATAAGAGAGCCCAGGACCACAACTACTGCCTAGGAAAGAGTGGCAGGATGAAGGACTGGGACATAGGAGTGCAGACCAGAGCAATCCTAGGAATGAGAGACCTGAGGTCTATGCAGGGTGGCAGAGCTTAGAGCCCATAAAAATGGAGTCCCAAGCCCCTCCTGAAGCTGATCCAGGATCCCTGGAGATTCAGTGTTCCACAACCTGAGTATGCTCCGAGGCTTCCATGAGGCGATGCCTGAGGACACTGCTGATGATACACTGGGCCACACTTGAGAGCTGAAGGAAAGTGGTGCAGATGGCAGCAGCATGGTGCTCCTTGGCTTTTTTGTCCTGCTGCATCTGGGTAGAATCCTGGAAAGGGAAGAGTACAATGTTTTTAAACAGCTCCTGAAGAGAGATGGTATTACTGGGCCCTGCCACAGGCCACAAGATCCCAAGCAAAGATGGAGACTACTGATCAGGTCTGCAGCTTAGGAAGTCAGGACTGTGGCTCCCACTTCATGGTGAATTCCGGGTTCTGTTTCCCTGCCACCAACAACCTCTCACATAAGAGTGACCCTGTTGTGTGCAAGAATGGAGCTGGGATTTGGGCTCTGGACTAGGGGACAACAGGCCTTTATAACAGATGCCTGAAAGGAGTCCATGCTTGCCTTTCCTTCTGAGCCCAGCCACGCCCCATGACTCTCAGCATCACCCCATGACCAGGTCAAGAGGGAACACCATCATGTGAGGCTTTTCCATACTCACTCTTCTCTTCATGATCATAGGTGAGGGCCAGCATGGCACCATGGGTAGAAGTGGCCCTGCCCTGATTGGCTCCAGCTCCTGAGTCACAGATACAGTCTGCTTCTTCTTTGCAACAAAAGCTCGAGGTGGCTTTAGAGGCACATGTCGCAGTGGAGCTGGTACTGCAGTTGACTCTGGCTCCACAATGGCTGATGGATCTGCTTCTGGTTTACAGGCTGCTGCTGCAGCTGATTCTCCCTCTCCAGTAGGACCTGGCACTGGGGCTGGTGCCATAGCTGCAGGAAAAAGGTGCTCAACATCACTGCCTTGTTCTGAACCATTACCTGCTGCCAGAAATATCTTCCATCCCTGATTCCAAAACATGATCTTCTCAGAATGTGGTCCACCAACTCAGGGTCCTGAGGCTCATGTATGGGCCTGGCCTGACCCAGCCAGAAGCCTCATCCTCATGTGCTTGGATGGACCCATCCCAGCCTTCCTCACCCTCAGTCTTGGCTCTCATGGTCTCCATGTCATCCAGCTCTGCCAGTAGAAGGAACGCATGGTGCTCCAGGTCTGAGCCAGGCATGTGCAGCTGTATATACTCCACCAGCTTCTTAGGCACACAAACTCCGGAGGCTGATTGAACTGGTCTGAGTACTTTTCAAGCCATGTACCCAAGATAGTAGAGATGGCACTGAGGGCAGATGGGTTTGCAGTGTCACAAAACCCAGCAAAAATGACAGAGAACCTCCCCTAGTGGGACTCCAGATTGGCTACTCCCCTTCTTCAGAGAAGACCATAAACTGCTGTGTGGAACTTGAGGGGACCCTGTTCATGGTAAAGTAAACTGGTCAACAGGTTTTGCTCCAACCCATGACTCTGGTGACATCTCAACCTGCAGTCCATGTTACTAGGTTGTGTCTATCTCTGAGACACCTATGAAGTGGTCTTGTCTTCCTATCCACACTTCTATTGAGAGGTGCAGCTACCCCTTACAGTCACCAAGTCCCCTAAAAACTACTAGCAAAGTAGCAAGGCTGTGACAAGCATGCTGCTTCCCAAACAGCCAGTGTGTCCCAGTGAGGGATGGGGTGGACACACACAGCTGGAATGGGCTCTGGTGGGCAAGGAGCTTCTCAGGGCGTGGCTCAAATCTCTGGGCCCACTTATGTTCCCTGGTCTAGGACCCCACCCACAGCTCTCATTTCCTGCTCCTGCAAGGGAAGCCTCTGACCTCCACCCACCATCAGGAAACACATGTAAGAGAGGTGGTGTTTATCCCCCTTCCTATCACATCTCCCGAATTCCCTACTCTGGACACAGGCCCCTTCCCTCTTGAGTCAAAGCCCACTCACTTTTTCAGTTGATCCAGAGTCCTGCCATTCTTACTGGAGCAATGGAGGCTTTGGCTGTATGTGGAGGCCATGAGACTATCACATCTGTAACCAGTATGACAAAATGGTACTTGAAATGTGAGAGTTACTCCTTAGGGACAAATGGCTTCTCCAAATTTCTCCAAGCTAAAGACTTAACCTCAACTACCTCTTTCCTTAGTCCAGACATAAAGAGAGACTATGCAGATGCAAGAAGTCAAGAAGGTCAAGTCCCATTCCTGTCCAGAAGGGAGGGAGGGATTCGAAGGTGTCTGGAAGACATGGAGCAAGCCTAAAAGGGTGTCTTCTTTCTTTTTCATGCCTTCTCCCTTCTCTACCTTGCTATGAAAGACTCTGCGCACTTGGACACTGTCAGTTGGTGATCTCAGGTCAAGATAGCACCTCTGTCTCCTGGGAGGAAGGTTAAGGTAAATGTTTCTCTTTACCCAGAATAAATGGCTTCCTTTGATTTTTTTCAGGAATGAGTCAATGAACCTGAGAAGATGGACCTGGGAGGCTGGTAATGCACCTGCCACAACTTCTTATGGCTTCTTGGGTTACTGGCTACTCTGACAAGCCTAGGAGAGAAGGTCTTTTCCTTAGGCTTGAATTGGACTAAATACCCAGAAACATGCCTATGTACAATTACTGCTTCATATCTATGTGTGCCATGAATGAACCCAAATATCTCCTTCCCAAATAGCTCCATTGGGTCCAAGACCCAGTCTCCCCACAGCACCACCTCCCCCAGATTTTTCTCTGTCTGCATCAAACAGAAGAAGCTCCCAGATGGAGTCCAGAGTCTCCCATACAGATGGGAAACTTGCTCTGCTCTTTCAAGTAAGTGAGGACCAAGATTGAGAGCTTCTCCATTGGATGAAAGGAGAATGTCACACACAGGTCGACTGTGGCACTGGATAACCTGTGTGTACAACCAAGCCTCAGACAGACACTTGCAGCCTCCTTTGGTCCTGATCACACCTATTAGCATCCCAATTTCCACATAGCAAACTGAGTCGCTTAATAATGCAAGGTATTCCCAAGACCCTCCCAAATGGTGCTGAGCTCCCCTGGCCTGTAAGATGATGCACAAACCTTTTCAATAGCTGATCTAACACCTGATCCATGGTGCCAAATGCTTGGTAGTTTTGCAAAAACTTTTGTAGGAACAATGGGTTCCCTTGAAGCAGGGATGACACAAGATGGTTGACCATCGTCTCCCTTATATCAGCCTTCAGAAATTCCAGGCAAGCTGGGATATCCACACTCTGACCTGATTTCTTTTCACCCTGTATTGCAGTTAAGATGGAAACAATAGTTGTATTAATCACTTATCTATCTCTAGGACTAATACGCAACACAATGTAAGAGGCAAAGAGGCTTTTTTGGGCTCATGGTTTCAGATAATTTAATTCATGGTTGACTCCGAGGCAGAAACACTATGATCCAAACAAATGGGAGAGGAAAGCTGCTCAACTCTTACAGCCAAAAGAGAGAGGCAGAGAGAAAGGAAGAGACTGGGACAAAAATACGTCCTCCAGAGTCACACCCACAGTGACCCACCTCCTCAAATCAGGCCCCAACTCCTAGCAACATATTCAGCTATGGAGTCATCAGTTCATTAGTCCACTGATGAGTATGTCACCCACACGGTCAAATCACATCTGAAAGCCCCACTGCTAGATACATGAGACATCTGGGAATATTATACACCTAAGCCACAACCTTAGAAAACTGCCAAATGACAAGAGACATTATGGTAGACATTGGTATCTCCCTATTGTCTGGCTTTGAAGACCTAAAATGCCTTCATCATTCTGTTCTGATGAGTTTAGTTCAGTATGTATTCACTGTGTGAGAAGATGTGGGCAACTATTTGGAAGAAAACAAGAGACAATATGAGAAGACAGTGAAGATCTCCAGGGGTCTTGCTTTGAATTCTGTGTTTCTTAAAATAATTTCCTTAAGATCTGGGGTTTTTTTCTGTTTAATTTTACCCTCTTTAAAATAAAAATTGAAAAAGGAAAACTGTCAGATGACTCTGCCATAAAATAATGTGAGAAAACCACAGACTACGGATATACACACACACACGTACATGTACACATACACTTACACACACAGGGAGGGCCTGGATACACACAAAAGAGATTAGAGCAGTGCGCTGGCCTTTGCTGACCTGTCCTTGGCTACTGTGTGCCCCACTTTGTCCCTTCTGAGAAAATGGCCACAGGCGTCGAATGAGACGAGGAACGCAGTTTCTCCAGACATGGCTGAGTCGTCCCCTGTGAGATCTCCTGGGGCCGAAGCCTTGGGAAGTCGGGAAGCAGCAAGAAAACATCCTCAAGTGTCCTATGTCTCCAGACAAGTGAGCAAGCTTCAGTTAGTTAAGTTACGTGGTGCTTGGCAACAGGGTTCCGAGTTTGATCATCAAGGAAGTGAGGTCATCTCCTGGGGTCTCCTTCACTGAACTTTTCATTTTACTGGACTTCAAACAGTCCCTGGGCTGCTGACTGGCCCAAATCTACACTAGATACAAACCAGACACATGCAGTGACACAACATCATCTGACCCACCCTCCCCAGGCAGACCAAGGGTTACCTGTCAACCCAAGAAACAGGTGGACCCTGCCACTCTTAACTCATGGTTAGGTTAAGTAAGACATGGTTTAGGGCTAGAAGTTAGGGTTAAATTTTGTTGTGAAGGTCAGAGTTTGTTTCAGGGTTAGGATTTAGAATTAGGGTTCAGGGGTAAATAAAGAGCTATGATTTAAGGGGTAGGGTTGTTTCCTGCTTTGAGCTAATTTTTAAGCTTTATGGCTAGGTTTGGAGTTTGAGATGGATTTCTGTTTTATTGTTTGAGTAATTGAAAAGATTACATAATGATTTACTGCTAAGGATTTGGTTAGGATATAGTTGCATTTAGAAGTTAAATGTTACGCTGACAGTTTTGTTTATATATTTATAGATGTGAGAGTTAGGGGTAAGGATTAGAATTACCTTTATAGCTAGCTATAGTGATAACAAAATTAGAAGTCTAACTAAATTTGAAAACATTTAAGATATTTGGCTTTCAACAGTTCTTTGTGATTTCTAATATTTAAGTATCCCACGTACACCTTGAACCATAAAAATGTCTTAAAGCACTCATATGCACACCACCATTTTTCTGTTTTCACAGTTTCTGCCAAACATCCTCTCAGAAACTCATTTTGAAGATTCATTTAACCCTTTGCATTTTAGATAACATCTTTATTAAATATTGAATTGTTATAGCTATAAATTATGTTAACAGTTACTATTCTTTGAATGCATTTTTGTGCTTAAACTTTGACAGTGCTTATTACAGCTGAAGAGTATGTAGAGGAAGTAAGTATGCAAGAAACAGAAACTTAAGGTGGTCAGTTTTCAAGACAAAGTAGTTAACTTTGAATGGAAAATTTCTAGTCGTTCAAATTGCCTGATCTAGGGGCCTAAGAAAAGTCAGCACCTCCTGAGAATGGGCCATGCTGGGACTGGGAGTAGCTGACCAACACACCAACTAGCCAGCCTTTCTGGTAAGCTGCACAAGCCATGTAAGACCCAGGAAGAGAAAAGTCAGATAGCACCTCCCATGAGCCTAGCAGCACATAAATGAGGCTCACCAACTCCTTCTTTCCCGCTCTAGCAATTGGCTGGTTCGTGGGTAGGCTGAGTTGATAGCAGCTGAGATACAAAAAGCAACTGAATGCTTGTATTGTGTGACTTTTCAGGCGAGGGGCCAGCGGACTGAGTAACTATAGGGAGGACAGCAGCATGCAGTAGAGCAAATATGGGGGATTTTATACTATATTATTTTTGAAGTCAGATATTGTTCTCATTGTTTTGTTTTGTTCTCATTCATTGTTTTGCTTTGTTCTATATACTGTTTTGATTGGTTTTACTCTGTTTTGTTTTGGTTTGATTTTTCTATATCTGATAGAATGGACAACTACTGTAAAGATAAGCTATACTGTAGTAACCATTGTTATTGTCCTATTATCTTGATTTGAATTTCTTTATAATTTCACTGATTTCTTTGCATAGGATTTAACCTATTTTGTTTTCTTGGGTTATATTATCTTTAAAATAAAAATTTTAAAAATTGCCTAATCTGAAAAGTCTCTATGCAAATGGGACCTGAAGGGAGAGATAAACTAGTGAGAAAGCCTTTATTAAGAAACATAGATGTGAGTGGAAAAGGGAAAAGAAAGGCATAGAATGATCCATTTTCACAACAAGATATCTAGGACTAAGTGGAAACATAATAACCACAAGATCACATTAAAAGCTCTAAACAGGATCACCTACTCCTGTGAAACACCCATAGTAAAGAACAGATGGTATTATGAAGAAATCCAATTTGGAGGGGGACCAGGAAACTGCCTTATCAGGAGATAATGAAACATAAGTGATGTCCAGAAAAGGCTGCAACCCTCATGGTACTCAGGCATGAACGGGAATGAGGGGAAGGGACCTGATGCTGGGGAGAGACTGCTTGCTGTGACTTGCATAGGAGAGACCCAGCCTTGCAAGGCTGGATTAAAGCCTCACTCTCACTGATCTTCGTGCTTCTGAGTCCTTCCTTAAGGCTGAGCAAGCAAATACATTTCTCACAGGTAGAGACCAGGTTTTCTGGGTCAGCATCAAGGAGTTAAATCAGGCAACGAAACCTAATTACACAAACTAATTCTTTAGAAGTTGTTCAGTTACAAGCTGAAATAAGGTCTGTGTAACATGAATTTTTATTTTCTGTATAGTGAGCAGTTTTTCAGAGAATAAACCCAGGACATGGCTACCACATAAGAACAAAATATATAGTGACGTTTACATGTACATGTTATTACTTCAATAGAAATATGCTAAAGTAGCTCTTATCTTGACTTATATATTAGAGAATCATTTAAGTTTGAATCATTTAATTTTGCCCAAATGCTCTTACTTAAAATCAGGGTTCAGGACTGGGGATTTAGCTCAGTAGCTTCAGCACGTACTTGGTAAACACAAGATTGTGCGTTCAATCCCCGGTACCAAAAAAGAAAAAGCAGGATGAATGAACAGGATCAAATACAACCACCTAACTGTTTGAGTAAATTCATAAGCAGGTGTTTGAAATTCTGTGACCCTGTCCTAAAATAAAGCTTTATTTTAGAGTAGTTTTGTAAGTCTTTAAAATCTGAACAAAGTACAGAGGTTTCTCCTGTAGCCTCAAGCTAGTTTCCTGTTTTGCTAACATCTAGCCCTAAACCTAATGCTAAGCCAAGGTGCTTTAGTAGCAAGAAAGAGAAAACTAGCTTAACTGGATGTGATACTTATTTATGTATTTTGAACAATAACATAGAACAGCGTGAGCTGTAGTGCAAAATGCCCAAACACTGGTGTGCAAGTGGAGGAATGAAGCACAGTAAATTGCGAGCTCAAGAAACAAATGCAATTGCATTCCCGCAGCCGTGCTGAGACAGCTGCTTATCAGGATGTCGGGATGGTGCAGGCTTCTTTGCACACCCCGACACAGAAGAGAAGCCACAGCACACTGAGAAGCAGAGCCCCTCAAGCCTCCTGAACCAATCTAACTAGGACCTACTCAATGGGCAAGATGTTTGCATGTTTATCACATTTGGCACATATACTGTTAAACCTATTTTCTAGGAAAATCTATTTCCTCTTCAAAGCACACATGACTTACAAGGGAAAGAAATGTTTGTTATAAACATTTAATTCAGCAACTTCTCTATTAAGAAATGCAGAAAAATTTGTGATCTTCTGTGTAAATAAGTGCTTCATTGGCCTTTGGTTATAACAAAATGCTACAGCAATATTGTAACATGGTATTGTTATTCCCAGTTTAACAGGGAAACTGAGGTTTACAGACGCAAAGTAATCTCATTTGAAGTATTTAATACACATCTTACTTGAGAGACAGTGCACTGGACCTAAAGAATGCCGGTGATTATGATACAGAATATTACTTATGAAGTCAAAAGTTACATAAATCATGCAGGAAGATACACTAGGTTATCTCATTGAAGCATTGGAACACCCACCTTAACCATCTGTATTTTTTCGCTGTTGGTTCAAGTTTAGTAAAGTCCTGTTTCTCAAAGCCCACTCCCCTCAGGGCAAGAAAACAAAAGGCCATAAGTTGCCTCAGGACAAAGGACTCCTGTTCCACCATGTGCAGGCTCCAACCAGCAACATCTCCAGGAAATCTAGCAACATTCTAGGTCTCATTCATTTATCTACAAGCCCAGTGCACAGGTCCAGACACAGGACCAGATCAAGTCTACATACACAAGACAAGCAATACTAGAGAGAATGCGTGTCAACCTTTAAAACGAACTGTAGCAGGAAGAATGTCAAAAACTCTAAA
Source organism: Cavia porcellus (assembly GCF_034190915.1). Classification (NCBI taxonomy): domain Eukaryota; kingdom Metazoa; phylum Chordata; class Mammalia; order Rodentia; family Caviidae; genus Cavia; species Cavia porcellus. The sequence continues at coordinate 30,417,089 of NW_026947510.1, read as the reverse complement.
GTCATTTGGCTTATCAAGGTACATGCCATATAAGAAAATATGGCACCTTATAAAGAGTGAGGAAAGACAAAAATAAGTCATGGCACGATGAAAAAGTAACAGTATAAAAATTAAAATCATGAGACAGTCATATTTTCAAGGAAATGAAGTGGAAAAGTGAGTCACATGTGGTGGTGCACACCAGTAATCCTGGCACTCTAGGATGAGGCAGGAGGATCACTGGTTCATGCTAAGCTTGGGCAACTTAGCAAGATCTTCTCTCAAAATGAAAAATTAAATTAAATTTAAAATAAAATAAAAGGTTGTAACTTGGTAAAAAGGCTCTAGGCCCAATATCCAGCAGAGAAGAAAGAAAAAGAAAAGAGAGAGAGAGACAGAGACAGAGAGAGAGAGAGAGAAGAAGGAAAGAGGGAAGCAAGGAAAGAGAAAAGGGAAATTTTCACTTCCATTTGTACTCTGGTTCCTAAATTTTCTCATCTCTAGTGATGAGCATGTCCTTTATTTCAAAAAAGAATCAAATGCAGCCTACGAGATACACTCAGTGGCACCCAGACAGCCATGTGTCTGTCTTGAAGGTAATTCACTCTGAAAACATATGGAGAATGAGTGTGAATGATTTTCCCATGACCTTTCCCTCTAGCGGGAAGAATAGATCTTGTTAATCCAAACACAAAGGCAAATAAAAGTATTAAACCTCAGCTATGAGAAAGCAAAAAAACAGGAGAATATATAGAAGACCCAGAAAGGAACGCTAGGCTCCCATCTAAGTAGGTTCCTGTAGATGCCAAGACAACCTTGTAGCAATCATCACTGGCATCCTCCATCTTCTGGATTTCACAGGTGCCATGATCAGGCATAAGTAGCCTGTATTCTTTCTGACAATCAAGTGCTTGTATGGCTTACCAAATGCCATGAGGCACAATGGCCGATGAGGCTTTGCCATACAGCTTTTCCAAACTGGTAAACTATAATACAGTAACAAGGTAGCAGGTGTGGTTATCAGGTGTGGTATTTACCAAAAGTGTATCCAGAGCAGCCTTGACCAGGAAAAGTCCAATGTTGAGCCCATTTGGAATCTGTCTCCTGACATTATAGCCCTCTGTGCCTGTGTCCTATGAGAGCACTGCGGTAGCTCGGGAACTCAGGAGACTGGCATTCATAGAAACAGTTCTCTTGTCTTGGTGGTTTTGAGCATAATGCTATTATGATGACACATGGACAGTATGCACATAGGACAAATATGTCTCCATGCATTGTACTTATGACAGATTTATCTAAATTCCTATTTTCCAAGTGATTATTGCTTATCTTTCCTTTTTTTCTAAGTCTGTGAACATCCAGACATAGCCACTATCCATGAAACATCTGTAATTTCTGAACTATTCCTATTCCAGGAAAATAAACAACTATATATACTACTTAAATTTGGGCCTATTGGGAAGACATACCACCTAATTGCCCTTCAGGATCACCTAGTGGGACTGATTCTACAACCCTGTGGTCATTCTCTCTCAGGTGATACCAATATGCCATCCGAACTATCTGTAAATCAGACCTGGTTTTTTATCCAGTCAGTTCATCATAGAAATCTTCCCATGGAACCTACACAGCAAGGAAAGCAGTTGTGTTCCTTTAACAGGATTACACACTATTGAAGATACTAAAATTGGAGTTAGGAGGGGGTGGAGTCAGGAAGTAATGGCCAACACTTAGGAAACATGTCAGGAATGAGGTAGGGTTTTTCTTAATGTTCCTGTTCTATAAGACAGAACCCAAGTAAGTCAATTCATACAGGTCATCCAACTAGCTAATGTGGGATCGTGAAGTTGAGCAATCTTACTCCTGAGTACTCTAAACCTCTACTCATAACACTTTAAGCCCTGAGCAACCAGAAACTGAAAAGAAAACAAAGTGGTGTTGTGTGCTTGAAACCCTAGATCTCAGGAATCAGAGGTGGGAGGATCAATGGATCCTGGGAATTCAAGACCAGCTAGCGCAATAAAGAAACCAATCTCGAAAAAAGAAGAAAAAGAAAAAGGAAAAAGCAGATCATTGATAGAATGGCAAAAATCTATTGGAGGCTACTAAAGTCCTTTAGCGCCATCTGCTGTTGGTCCAAGGCTGGCTGTAGTAAATACTTACCCTCATAGCTCATGGGATTTTCACCAGTTTACTGAAACATGCAAATTTTGTTTTTAAATTTACAGAGAAAAAACACAGAAAAGAAAAACAAAAAACAAGCATGCAGACAACTATGCTATGTTCTTCTCTGCCTCTGGGTCATTTTTCAAACAAAAATTTAGCTTATTATCCTCATTTTAACAAAAATGGTGCTTCTAAGTAGATGAACAAATAGAAAAGGAGTGAAAATTAGATAATGAAGCCAACATGGGCCGCTCTGGCTTTGGGATCAGAAGACACTGTGCTAGCATTCATCTTCTGCACTTGAATATCGGTAACAGATTCTGTGCTTCCTTCTAACAGTTTGCCGCCTCATAGGAGCTTTTATAACTGAAAAGGTAAAAAAGATCCTTAAAAGATAAGGCTGGACTACAATGTAGGCCTCACTAGGACTGAGGCCTGACTAAGCCCCAGTAAGACTTTGTGACACTGGAACCAAGCCATTCAAAAGCAGGCAGGAGATCAGTTTCCAGGTTGCAAGAAAAATGTCCAGAGCAGAAGACACTGATTCAAATATTCTTTTCTTTAAAATACAACCTGAATTTTAATGCCTAGCATGCTCCAATTTTAGCCATTCATACGTATTGTTTGAACAAACACATGCTCTCCCAAGTGAGCACACAAGATAGTGATAGAGAAGTCACACATCAGGTTCCCAAGGGAATTCTATCCAGCCTCTTGATGCAGACGCAGTGTCTTCAGAAGCTGAATATTTGTAGTGGGAAAAAGAATCCAGGCATGGTTGTATAAGCCTGTAATCTCAGCAATCTGGCAAGCTGGGGCAGGAGGATCAACCCCAGGACCCGGAGGATCAGCCACACCCGGACAAACAAAGGACTTAGTAAGGCCCTATCTGAAAAAAAATTTTTTTTAATTTTAATGGCAGGGGATATAGCTCAAGTCCCTGGCTTCAATTCCCAGTTTCTCAAAAACAAATATTCAAATAGAAGCCAGTCCTAAAGGTTCCAATAAAAAAATTTGACCCTGTAATAGTTTGTCTATCCTCATACTATTCTTAAACTAACCTCTTTAAAATGAAAATAAACTCAAAAATGAAGAGATGACACTAATAAATATAAATACACATGCACCCAACTGTGTAAAACAAATATTAACAGACATGAAGAATCAAATAAACACTACCACTATCACAAACACACAAGTAAACCAAACAAAAACATCAACAAATAAATACCAGAAGTGAACAAGCTTGTGAACAAACGATCATAGTACATATCTACAGTGTTCTACCTCTCGAAATCAGAACATGCATTCTTCTCAGCTGCACGTAGGATGTAATCCAAAATAGACCACATACTACCTTACTGAATATGCTTGAGTAAATGAAAAGAAACTGAAGTCACCCCGTGTATATTATCAGACTATACTGTGATGAACTGGAAATACTATACTACAAAACTACTATAATAAAATAGCATGTTACTGGCAAAAAAAACAGACCTAAGAATCAAGGCAACATTGCAGAAGATATGAGAACAACTCCAAACACAATCATCCACCTTATCTTTGACAAAAAGGCCAAATACATTCACTGCAAGTAAGCATCTTTAATAAATAGTTCTGAAAAACTGGCTTTCTACATGCCAAAGACTGAAGTTTGACTTATGTCTATCAGCATGCATTAAAATAAAATCAACATTGATCATAGCTCAAAATATTGAATCAGAAACACAAAATCTGTTGGAGGATACAATAGGTAGAACTCTTTAGACACAAGTGTAGGCAAAAGTGATATATGCACACCCCGGTTTAGAGCAGCACAGTTTATAATAGCTAACTTTTGGAAACAACCTAAATGCACTCAGCTGATGAAAAGGACAAAGAAGTTGTGGGCTTTTATATAATGGAGTACTACTCAGCCACAAACATTTATAACTAAATGAATAGATCTAGAGACCATGCTATTAAGTGAAATAAATCATCCAAATCTGCAAATATTGCAGTCTCTCTGGTATGAGAAAGTCAAAGTATAAATAAGGTTCTAAATGTATAATAGATACTTTAAAATAGGAAGAAATTTTTCTTCTTTTTTGGAGAAATTTTAATGAGAACATGCAGGAATTGAAAGCAAAACCTTGCCAATTAAATTATTATGAAGTAATATCCCTATAAGTCTAACACTCTCACAGATAATTTTAAAATCATCTTTCAATGGGGAGAACAAGGAAGGAAGCTAAGCTCCCCTTCTCCCCCCTCCCCCACCCTGTGATCAACCAGCTGACTTGGGGAAATGTATTGTTGGATTGACTTTGCTAGTCTAAAGCCAAGCAACTATTTAGACAAATACAATATGCAATACAGTAACTATTGTAGATTTCTTTCTGTCTTAGGACTTTTTAATCTTATTTCACTGCTGTTTTATTCCCTTTAAAATCAAATTTTAAAAAATCATCTTTATCAATTTGGATTATATAAAAAATAAAAATTTGACCTCCTTAGATGTTATGTTGACAGTTACACATATTACTACCTATATGTAGTGAGTACATTTTTTAAGGTACTTCAAGTATTTTTCAAACAAAGCAAGACCAAAAAACGCCTATATATATGATTAGCATTTATTTTTCCAGCACATCTAAGTATCTTCTTTGATCTCCAGAGTTTAACATAAAAATAAATAAGTACCACTTACTGTAGTTTTTTGGTTGTTGCTTTTGTTGTTGTTGTCATTTCATTTTTTATACTGGAATCAAAATCACCATCTTGTGCTTACCAAGTAGGTGTTATGCCCCTGAGCTATATCTCTAGCCCTACTGTAGTTTTCATGTGAATGAATTGTAAGAAGGTAAATTCATATATTTTATATTTAAGTAAAGGGTGGTAAGACACTAAACTATTGGTATAATTAATTTTACAAACAGTTTGTGGAAATAACCAGAAAATGTCATTCACTTATAGAAGTTCTTACAAAATTGCTGTCCTTTTTAGTTTATTTCTTGTGAAAATATAAGCTTTATAAACACTTCTAGTGCTTGAGCCAAAAATTCTTTTTAATTAATTTTGTGAAAATTAAAAGATTATAATTTTCCTATTCCACTCAACTTAACTGCCTAATGCATTTATATATATTTTTTTAATTTTGAAAGTAGTAAAGTACAACAGAACAAGACAGAATAAAGCCAACTGAGACCGTATAGTGAAATTGGTACAGAACTTCACAGCAGGTTACCAGGAAGACAATAATAGGTATCAGAGTATATTTCGTTATCTTAACAATAGTTGTTCTTTCAATCATGTATATCAAACTAAAATGGAATACAGAACATTATAAAACTTATCAAAACAGAATATTGAATAAAGCTGTACTATTAATCAGAATAAAGCAAAACAGCAATAAAATTATTTGCCTTCAAAGACAAGGTAGAAGGAAATCCCCCCTTATTTGCCATGGTCAACGTCCCAAGAGATGCTCAGATTTCTGGTTCCCATTGGATAACGGGGAGACAGGGGAGGGGGTTAGGGGAAGCTGGATGTCTGACTCTAGGCCATGCACCAGTAAGTTCACTATTGCTTAGCAGGGAGACAAGCTGGTTGCTGGGTTTCCTGGCATCCTAAGTTCCACCATGGTGCAGATCTCAGGAGACACTAGGGGTTCTCCCCCTGGAAAGGCAAAAGTCTCAGAAGAAGTTTTTCAAAAGGAAAAGGAACTAAGGGGGCAAGGGAGAAAGGAAATAAGGGGAAAATGAGAAAAGAGACATAAAATGGAAACACCTATTTAATAAGAAGGATAAGAGGGGATGCAGGGAGCGAAGTAGAATGGGAAAAAAGAGGAATGAATGTATATCATGTACAGGACCAAATTGCTAATGATGAATATTATCATTATGTATATCTAAATATACCAATAAACTTAAGTTTTAAAAATCAATAAGTATCAATACAATTGTAATGGAGCACCTCAATACTCTACTATCACAAATAGAACACTAGACAAAAAAATCAATAAAGTAATATCAATGTTGATCCAAATCCTTGAACAAATGGCCTTAAGAGATAGTCACTGTGCATTTCACCTAACAACAAAATACACATTCTTCTCAGCAGCACATGGGACTTTCTCCAAAATACACCATATGCTAGCCAATAAAGAATACTTAAATATATGCAAAAACTCAAAATTAAACCAAGCATAACATAAGGTAATAGTGTGATGAAACTAGAAATCAATGACAAACAAGCCACTATAAGTGTACACACAGAGGGAAATTAAACAACTCCTGAATAAAGAATGAGTCATAGATAAAGTTAAGGGAAAAATCACACCATTCCTTTTTCTTTTTTTCTTTTTTTTTTCTTTTTCTTTTCCTTTTTCGTTTTCTTATTTTAAAGATAAAAAAGAAATAACAGAAAAATCAAAAAACAAACAAAACAGAAAATAGCAACAAAAGCAAATTGACGAGAACAAAGAATAGCTATACAGGTTTGGAAAACAGGATGATAGAAATTTAACAACGATTGTTATATTGCATATTGTTATATTCAAAATAATTGCTCAGTTACCAGATAGATGAATAAAACAAAACAGTAAAACTGAAGAAAACATTGGATTTCAAAAACGAGACAGAAGGAAATCCCCCCACAGTTGCTATAATGCATATTATTATCCTCCAAATAGATGCTCATACTACCTGCAAAGTCAGTCAAACAATACAAACATTAAACTACTTTTTCTTACCTCAGTTATAATGATTGCAGCCTGACTTCCTCCAAACAGCCCATTGCTTGTGCATGTTGTGGGTTGCTTTTCTTGTCTCCCAGCCCAAACACTGGGTGACCCACAGGAAGGCATGGTTTGGCTCCTTGATTCTCTTTGCATTCCCCATGATGGCTGCTCTTGGCTCATGGGAAGATACAGTTTGGCTTCTTGGTTCTCTTCTCATTCCCCTATGGCCGCTGCTCCTGGCTCATGGAAAGAGATGGTTTTTGACAACTTCTATAATCAAACTATAAAGCCAGTATGACATACTGGAGCCCATAGACACAGTGAAGGCAGTCCTAAGAGGAAAGTTTATAGCAGTGGATGCCCACATCATAAAAATAGGAGCCCAAGTAAATGACCTAATAATGCATCTCACTGCACTAAAGAAAAGGATAATCCAAATCTAAAGTTAGTACAAGGAAGTAATTTATAAAGACCAGAACAGAAATTGATGAAATAGGGACTTTAAAAAGTACAAAGAGATTGATGTAGAAGATTGTGGGTTGATAGGTATCAGGGCAGAGAGCCTCTCTGAGAAAAACAAATTAGATGTTAGAATGTAACACATTGGAATAGACCAGACAAAAGGAGGGGGATTCTCATGACCCAAGAAGAAACTGAGGAAAAAGAAAAAGAAAGAAAGAAAGAAAGAAAGAAAGAAAGAAAGAAAGAAAGAAAGAAAAAAAGAAAGAAAGGAAAAATGTGGACAAAAGGCTACACCCAGACACACTCTCACTGGAGTCAGTCCCGTGCTGTGCTGGGTACACCTTGGAGTCAGACAACTCACTGTTGCACTGAAGTCATGGTAGTAGTGATATAGGGGGTTGCTGAGCCCAAGGCCCTTGGTGGGAGGATGCAGTACAAGAAAGAGTGGAACCAACATGGAGAGCTGTGTTAACTCATGATGAGTGCTAGGAATTTGGTCCTGTGAAGGGAGGGACCAGCTGGATGACATATTGGAGTTGGGCAGGACGGGCCTGAACCTGGAACCACAGTGGCATCAATCAGCGACTCCTGACCCAAAGAGGAATAGTGGGCTCTCCTTGGGCTGGGTCATGTCCCTGGTCAGGACACAATAGCCAGGGACCAAACTGTCCCAAACCTGTGACATCCCCACAGCACAGACTAACGTGCTGCAGGCACTCACTGGTTGACTGGCTCAGAAGAAAAGGGCCAGCCCACATCGTCCCTGCATGCACCTCGCAGATCCACAGTAAACTGGAGAGGGCAGCAATCCCCTAGCCAGCACGCTTCAGAAAAACCATAAGAAATACAGAAAGGGCCGGAGACCGCCACCATACACATGTCTGAATGAAACCAGAAACATGACAAGAGAAAGAAACAAAAAAAGCCTCCAGCCACTGACTCAAGGAAAATAAGCCCAGGAGAGGTAAATACAGAAGAGCTTGAGGGCAGCAAACATGCAATATCAGACACATCAGTGGACATAAAGAAATACCTTTGTAACCCATAGACGAACTTAAAACTGAAAATCTAATTCAAGGGAAGCAAGATATAAACTGATTAATAAAACAAATGCTAAGCACCTCTCTAGAATACACAGATGGAAGAATGGAGCAATCCAGAAAAAGGAGAGAAAGCTTTGATGAAGAATATAAACAAAATCTAGAATACATGAAACAGATTTAAAGAGATTATCATGAAATTAAAAACTCCATTGATGGCAAAATTGCTTGACAGAAACTAAAGATAGGCTTTCAAAACTTGAAGATAGGTTTTCAATGGGAAAGGAAAGATCTTTTAAAAATAACAAGGAACCAGGAAGTAACAATACAAAGGCTAGAAGACAACAAGAGGATCTATAACTTAAGAATAAAAAATGTGAGCAAAGAAGCAGGAGTAACTACAAATCAAATACGAAGTCTATTCACAGAAATAATTAAGGAAAACCTCCCAAGCAGAGGAAAAGGAAATGATATTCAGATATATAAGGCATACAGAACTCCAGGTAGCTGCAAACAAAACAGATCTTCACCCCAAAATATAATAATCAAGATCCTAGAAATTCATCACAAGAGCACAATATTAAAAGCAGAGAAAAGCAACCGATCACCTATAAAGGAAAATCCATCAAAATCATGACAGACACAAACTATCAAATCAAGAAGAGCTTGGAATGAAGTATTCTAAGCCCTGAAAGAAAGTAACCTCCAACCCAGACTGATGTATCCTGAAAAACTCTCTCTCAAAGTTAATGGAGAAACAAGATGTTTCTATGACAGAGAAGAATGTTTGGAGTTCGTGACCACCAATCCAACCCTACAAAAACATTGAAGGACATTCTAGAGAGAGAGAAAAATCGACAGGATTCCAACAAGAGTGGCAGAGAGGCCTCGATGAATGGGGCAGACAGTGGAATGAAGGAGAAATGTGGAAAGCCAACAGCAGAAAGATAGCATAGCAGAGAGGAGGCAGAGAAGACTGGCTATAATCTCTAACCCAGACGGCCTTGATACACTAACAAAAAGAAACACAGGCAGAGTAGATCAAGAGATAGGGTCCATCAAGATGCTCTGAATAGGAAATATAATCTAGCTGAAAGAGGGTAATTGAAGCAAAAGTCAAAGATGAGAAAACAATGCTCTATGTGACAGGGACCCAGAGAGAAATAGGGACAGCTCGTCCAGCAGCTGCAGATAGGTTGGAAAGTCATGACACTTTTGTGCAGTGGAGAACTACTCAGCTATAAGGAAGGAAAACCTAGAGACTTTGGTATGCAAAGGAATACAGCTCAAATCAAGCTCAGGGGTAAAAAGGTTTAGAACCACTTAGGTAGAGAGCAGGTTGCCCCCTAATTTAAAAACTAAAGGAGTTAGTGGGACCCAAAATGTACAAAGCAACCTGAGAAAGAGAAATGGGAAGAGTTGTCTAAAAAATGAAGGCAGAGGACATTGTTATAGTGTATCAAGATTTAAAAGCCACAGTAGTCTTATCACTCTGTTTAGTTTGGTTTTATTCTGGTCCAGTCTGTCTACTCATACTAGATTTGAGGGCACATTCAGCTATCCCAAAAATAGCAGGATATACTACGGCAAATATCCTATGTCTTTTTTTTTCTCTTTCCTTTTCATTGGTACCAGGGATTGAACTCACATCCACGTGCTTGCAAGGCAAGTGCTTATGCCGCTGAGCTAAATCTCCAGCCCCTCTGGCAAATATCCTGAAATTCCTATTAACTTAACCTGAAGCCTTGTATTACTTACACAGTCTTACTATGACTGATCTTATTTGAATCTGGCTTGTTAGATTGCTGTTTTTTCTTGACTGATTTTATTTGTATTTGTCATGCATGATAGTATCAGTCTAAGAGCAGAGGCAACAACTGTGAAGAAAAAACAAGAGACATCATAGTACCTCCTGTAGATCACCTAGTATTGTGGTTTTATGTCTTTTTCATTTCTTCTTTTTGTAGGAATTTGTTTTCTTGTCTTGTTTTGATTTGTTTTTCCCTCTAATATAGAAAAGATAGATATACATGTAGAGATTATTACATGTGTAGAACTTCTAAGCAGTTTACCAGAATAGATTATATAATGCACGACATAATGAATTGATACTCTGAAGAAAAAGAGACACTAAGATACCCAGTGCTAATTCTGTAGCATCATGATATAAAATGTAGCAATACTATTATTCTCTATCCAGAGTGATATTAATCTGTTTTCTTATGTTTAAGGTCAACATACATAAAGATATGGACAACTATTTGGAAGAAAACAAGACACAATACAAAAGACAGTGAAAATCTCCAGTGGTCTTGCTTTGAAATCTGTATTTCTGAAATTGTTTTCTTATGATCTGTTTTGTTCTGTTTTGTTATGTTTGATTTTACCCTTTAAATTTAAAAAATAAAAAAGTACAAAGAATCAATAAGTCAACGTTTTGGCTCCTTAAAAGAATTTTAAAATATGCAAATCCCTAAACAGTCTTTGCAAAATAAGAAAAGACACAAAGCTATGCCTTTAGAAGTGAAAAAGAATCACAAGAGGTTCTACCAAAATCCAGAAAATCACAGGTAACTACTTTAATGACCGGTATTCTAATAAAATAGAAAATTCATAAGATTGGGCAGATTCTTAGATAAACATGTATCTAGATATATATGAATTAAGAAGTTATAGTGTTTTGTTAGTTATAGTGTTATAGTGTTATTGTGTTTTGTCTTGTAATAAAAATTACCTAAAAAATTGTCTCAGTTGCAATACATTCCTATTTTACTGATACAAGAAAGACTATTAAGCATTCAACACAAGGGGTGGACAGAGCCTTAGCAGCCACGGTGGTAGATCACTACACTAACATTCCTCAATGAGTCATACTCCCTGTATCCACATCCCATTGTACCACTTTTTCTCTTCCTGTTAAGAGATGGCATCTGGTTCTTCACACACTTGACTTTAGATTGGGCTGGACGTTTGTAAAATGCATAACTTGATTTGACTGATAAGGGACAGTAAAAATGAGACAACATGAGATCAGATACTTGGTCCCATTAGGCCTGTGGTTCCTGCTCTTCCCCATTCAGCCACCAGAGACCATGATGCTGTGAAGAAACCATGTTGAGTCTAATAAATAAGAAGGTGATGCCACCCAGGCCAGGGCCGTGGAGCCCCAGCCACAGACAGCCCTGTGTGAAGCCCATCCTGGGACAGCCCCCTATTTAGCCCTTCATGTAACTGCAAGATGCCCTCTGAGTGTTCCCAGCAGGCAACAGCAGAGACTCACACTGCCAACCCCCGAATCACCAAGAATAGTCACTGTGTGGTTTAATTTTATTTGGGTGGCTTTTCTGAAGCAAGAAATCACTAATATACCTCCCAAGAGATTCCAAGCCAAATTCTGAGGGTCTTCACTATTCAGAAAACTACTCTTGTTGGAAAAAATCAAAGTACTTAGCATCACTCTAATTTGCCAAATATATTAAATATTTTAAAGTGAACTAGTAATTCATAGAATAAATCATAAAATGATTGTTTTATACTTGGCAAAGAACTTTTAAAGTGAAATGATGGTTACCTTGAAATATAAATTCTTTAGTTAAATGTAAATACATCAGTAAAAAGAAAAAAACAAATACGTATGAATAGACAATGTTGTAGTCACAGATTGCAAGGAAAACAAGACAATACAGGAAACATGATTTATAGCATTATTTATAATGGTCACCCAATGAGTCAAATAAAAAGTGTAAGAAGACCCGAAGAATCCAGCTGAGGGCCAAAATCCAATGGCAACATCCTGTATGAGTTTAGACGAAAACCTAAAGAGCATCACAATGCCTCCCACAAGTACAACAGAAGGGCTAGAGCCCAGGACAATATCTCATGCAAGACTGTACACGGATCTGGCCTAGGAAGGCCCTAAGGTCAGTGGTAAAAGCTAGAAAGCCTTTCCTAGCAGAATAAAGGATCTGTGCCAGTATGCTGATGGCTCTGCACTGGATCCAAGAAACAACACTCAACAGTAAGAACCAGAGCTCCCCCAAAAAGTACCATAGCCATCCTCAGTGACAATGAGATCTTGAGCTCCTCCAAAGTTGTAAACAGCTGAGTTCATATCAGGAAACCAGCATGCCAAGCTTCTCCAGAAGATTAAACAGTACACCATCTTCCCTTCTAGAGCCAAGAAGCAATGCTTAAAATAAGGACCAGAGCTCCATCAAAGAGAACCGCAGCCATTGTTAGCAACATCAAGGTTTCAAGCTCCTCTGATAAGTCCATATCAGGAAAGAAGTTCCACAAGCTGCTCAAGGAGAACCCACAGCAACAGGAGAACCAATAGCACCAAACAACACCAACACTAAACTCTTCCTCTCCACATCTCATTTTTGTCTTGGCGATAATCCTCAGGTGGACCATCCATGCTTAGCACTACACTGATTCAGTTCAGCTAGTATTACAAGATAACCACCAGTTATCAGTCCATCACAGGTATAAAGCAATGTCATTAGTAAAAACTAAAGATTCATATTCTAATAAAAGCACTGTCTCTTTTATAAGGATTTTTTTGCTAGAGAGTAAAGGAAATCTTGGTTTAATGTCTTCTGGGACCCTGCTCTATTACAAGAAATTGTACAAAAGATATACATATGTACAACAGGACAACAATTAATAATTGTGGCAAGTCAGATAAAAATAAAAACAAAAGTGCCTAGATCTAAGTCCCTTTCACCATATATTTTGCAAGTCAGAAGCCAATTGTGGGGGTTTATGCTTGTAATCCCAGCACTGAGGAGGCTGAGGCAGGAAGGTGGGGAGTTGAGTGGAATCTGGACTACAACAGTGGTAACCTGACTCAAAAAAGCCCAACAAACACAACCTGTATGTAGGGGAAAAAACAGGAAGGTAAAATAAATGTGGTTATTAAATTTTAATTAGGTCCTCTTGTATCAAATTAAATTGATTGATGAATTTCATATACAGATCTATCTGTTCTCTGATTCTTGCTACAGTAAAAAATAAAAATGGAAACACGGTATCAGGGTAAGCATAAAAAGATGTTGAGTTTGGATTTCTAAAAGACAAGACTAAATAAAATCACGTAGAAAGAGAGATTCCCTGTGGCTTAATAGAGAAGGAGCCACGTTGGAGTTCATCAGAGAAAATCAGGTAAAAATACAGGTAATAGGAGTAAAGCTAGAGACATATGATTTTGATGCCAAAATCAGTCTAAACTAAGACACTTGTAGATCAAACAAAACATAGACACGGATTTGCAGAACAGCAACCCAGCTCACGGGACTGCCTGCATGCTGAACAAGATTCACTGTACTGTGACATCTCCAAGAAACAGAAGGATTGCAAAAGTGTGGCTAACAAGCCAGACAGATTTAGGACATAGGCCCTTTGCCTCTTATGGCTTCCTCCACAGAGATGACACAGCAGCCTAGGAGCAAATCTTGACCACACTGCTCCCTCCCCAAAGAGTCATCAGCATTTTATTTTGTTCATGCAACCTAGCTAATGAAATCCCTAGTGACATGTCTAAAGTCCATAGCAGAGATGACCCTTCCTGCCCTGTATTAATGATAGGGATGCAGACATGAAGGATTTAAACAGCTATGACATTCCCCATGTGGTAGAGGAGACTGAAGCAGACTGAGAAGTCTTGGGCTGCCTCTGAAGCACTGGAGGAAGCACTGAGTCAATAAGGGACCAAGCATCAACTTGGTGACAGCATAGTGCCAGCAGTAGTGGCAAAGATACTGAGCACAACAGCAAATCCCTTACAAACTGGAACCAGTCACTTGAGAGAATTAGAGCACCTTGCACACTGCCACAGAAACATGTGAGAGTTTGACACTCCCCCAGCAGCAGAGGAGACCAAAACGGGGCAGCTGTCTCTCCAGTGATGGCAGTGGCAGAGGGCACAGGGCACCCAACACACCCCACGCTTCGCTGCAACAAGCAGCACTGGAAGACAGAAATGCACCAGAGGAAGTGGAGCTGCAAAGGCTGGTCCAGCCCGGAGGAGTCAACTATGCACACTGGTAGCAGCTTCAAGCTGCCTCTGTCTGAGGGCACAACAGCACCTGAGAGAAAGATACAGAGGCAAACAGGTATTTTTGGCTTTTATGTCTTTACCTTTATTCTTGTTCTGATCTATTTCTCTTCTTTATCTCTTTCCTCAACTATCTTTCCGGATTTTGTGATATTTTCATGTGAGTGAACATGAAACTAGCCTTTGTGTGTGTGTGTGTGTTTTTTTGAGACGGGGTCTCGCTATGCAGTTCAGGCTGGCCTTGAGCTCACTTTGTAGCCCAGGCCAGTCTCAAACTCGCAATGATACTCCCACCTCAGCCTCCCGAGTGCTGGAATTACAGGCGTGAGCCACCATGCCAGGCTCGAAACTAGTCTTTCTAATCTGCTTTGATAATACTCTGCTATCTCCTTCATCCACTTTCTCCTGTTTCCCAAACACTGAATGACCATCTTTTGTCCTCAGCATTCTGCCATGTTTCTCTTCATTTATCTCTGTTTTATCCCCTATCCTCTTAAATTGGTCTACCATAGTCTAAAATCACTCTGCTAAGGGAAATTCCTTGCATGAAAGTTCTTTGTTTATGTTGGATTTTGTTATATAAGTGTAGATCTTGTCCCTTAGGCTGTGCTTCATGCTATTGTTATACCTAGTTGTACTATATTAGCCAGGATGTCATATCTGTTATGTTCAGTTCTTCCCCCTTGCATGACAACACTGTTCCTGTCTGGAGTCATAAGCATCACCAGAGTCCAATACCAATGGACTGGGTGCTAAACCAAATAGAAAGCAACAACTCAACCTTAATAAACTGGGAAGCTAGGCCTTGGCACAGACACAAACTCCAAGAACCACCTACACATAGAACACATCTCTGAGGAATAGACATTCCCCTTAGGAAAGCCTCGACATGCATGATAAAGCAATCTCTCTAAGAAACTTACAAGCAACAACACAGAAAACAAAATAAAATCATAAAAAATGACAAGACACAGAAGCAAAATGCAACTTCAGACCACCAGCACACCAAAGTAAAATTCAGGGCAAAGAGAGGAAATCAGAAGCCACCACCTGAATTCTCCGGAATAACAGCAGCAGAGGTTAAAAAAAAATGCATGATACTATTAGAGGAAATCGGAGAAGAAATAACTTCCCAGGTTTAAAAAAAACAAATAACAACAATAATGATGTACCTGCTCAGCAAACATAAAACACAGATGTTTTAAACAATAGAAAAACAAAATAAACAATGGAAACTATGAACACCTTTTGTAGGAAAGAAATAGAATCCATGAAACAGATTCAAACTGATAGTTGTGAGGTTAAATTTTTCATCAAAAGTTTACAAAACTGACTGAATGAAAATGAAGACAGACAATCAGACTTAGAAGACAAAATCCAAATTAGTAATCACAAAACAAAAACTCTCTTAAAAATATAAAGAAACTATGAAAAAACAAGTCAACAGTTGCAAGATGGTGCAAAGAAGAACAACATAAGAATGACCAAAGTCAATCAAAAAGCAAGAGTCAGCACAAATGACAAAAAATAACCTGGTCACAGAAGTTTTGGCAAATAACTTTCCAATATAAAAAAATAGACATACAGATAAATGAGACATATAGAATTCCATTAGTCATGATGAAAATTAATCAAATATAATAATCAAGATTCAGAAATTCAGAACAAGAACAGAATATTAAAAGGTGTTAGAGAGAAAGAAACCAATCAAATATAAAGGAAAACCTATTAGAATCACAGCAGATGGGGGTAGGGATTTAGCTCAGTGGCACAAGCACCTGCCTGGCAAGAACAAGGTCATGAGTTTGATGGCTGGTACAAAAAAAAAAAAGAAGAATCACTGCAGACTTCTCCACATAAAGCCTTAAGTGAAGTAGAACTTGAACTATTTCAAGTCCCATAGGAAAGCAAGTTCCAACACAGATTTATGTACCCTGCAAAACTATCTTTCAAAATCAATGGAGAAATAAGATACTTTTGTGTCAAAGAACAACTGAAGACATTTATGGAACAAAATCAGCCCTCCAAAATATTCTGAAGGATATTTTAGAAAAACATAAAGAAAAAAAAAACCAGAATTCTGAAAACACCAACAGAAAAAAGTGCAAGACAATCATTAAATAGAGTTGAAAGCTGGAGAAACTACAGGAAAATGAAAAGAAAAGCATGTCAATATAAATCAGTTAAAACATCAATGTAAAAGGTCCCAATTCACTACTCAAAAGAAACAGACTACCAGAATGGGTCAAGATCCAACAATATTTGGCATGCAAGAAACACACTTAACTCAAAAAGAAATTTATAGACTGAAACTAAAAACGCTAGAAAACAATATTTCATGTGAAGGGAACCTGGGAAAAAAGCAGTGGTACCTATTCTATTTGAAGAGAATGTGAACTTTAAGCCAAGACTAATCAACAGACACACAAAACCTTTTACTCACTACATACCTTTTAAGGGAAAACTCCAAGATGAGTCAGCACCACTCACCGACCAGGGGAGAGAAAACAAAGGACACATCAGCAAGAAAACCCAGTTTGGGAAGCAGAACATGCATGGCGCTCTGCCTGACTGGGACAACCAAACCCCAGCCCCTTCCAGTGCACAGGCTGGAAAACAAAAGTACCATCCCATAAGCCTCCCCTCCCCTGCTGTAAGCAACCAGCTTATCCAGAAAAACACAGGCTGTGATGATAGCTATGGAGGTAAAATGCAATTACATGCCTGTGGTGCTTTGGTGTTTCACTAACATTGCAGGTCTATGGCCAGTGGCATGATCAATGGTTCAGAGGATAGGGGTGCAGTGTGGCATCTAAGGAAAATCTCCTTCTGAGGGTGTTAACCATTCTTGATTCCCTATGGTCTTGTTTTGAAGTTCTGTATCATTTCCATTGTTTTGTTGGACTGGGTTTTGTTCTTTTTTGTTTTGTTTAATTATGTCAAATCCAATAGCAGGCACAACTATTTCACAGACAGGACATGCATTATGGTAGCAATTTTGGATTTACTATTGTCTTGTTTTGAAGTCCTTTATTGCATTCATTTCCTTGTTTTTATTGTTTCTATT
Source organism: Cavia porcellus (assembly GCF_034190915.1). NCBI lineage: Eukaryota > Metazoa > Chordata > Mammalia > Rodentia > Caviidae > Cavia > Cavia porcellus. The sequence goes on along the minus strand of NW_026947510.1, from coordinate 30,399,600 downwards.
CTATTCTGTTATGTTACACTTTTACATTGTCTGAAGTTATCTGCAGCTATTTTGAAGACATCAAAAGGCATTAGATAATTATCATTGATTTCATAGTGTTTTAGGCCTGTATCTCTTACACTGGTAGGTTTTGATTGGTTTTATTCTGCTTTATCTTCTTTAAAATAAAAATAAACTCAAAAATGAAGACACGACACTAATAAATATAAATACACATGCACTCAACTGTGTAAAACAAATATTAACAGACATGAAGAATCAAATAAATACTACCACTATCACAAACACACAATCAACCAAACAAAAAATCAACAAAGAAATACCAGAAGTGACCAAGCTTGTGAACAAATGATCACACTAGATACCTACAAGGTTCTACCTCTCGATATCAGAATATGCAATCTTCTCAGCTGCACGTAGGATGTAATCCAAAATAGACCACATACTACCCTACAGAACATGCTTGAGTAAATGAAAAGAAACTGAAATCACTCCGTGCATATTATCAGACTATAGTGTGATGAAATTGGAAAGCAATAGCAAAAGAAAACGCGAAAGCTCCATAAACATGTAGAAAGTAAATAACACTCTTGTGAACAACCAATGAGCCACAGAAGAAAATGAAGAAATTAAACATTATCTACAAGTAAATGCTAGTGCCAGTACAACACACTGAAACATACAGGACATAATGAAAACACTCCTAAGCGGAAAATGCAGTAGTTAATGCTCATATCAGGAAAACAAAATCAGTTCAAATAAAAAACCTAATATTGAACTTCAAACCTCTGAAAAAAGAAGTGAAAACCAAAGCTCTTACACTGGAGGAAATTATAAACGTCAGAGCAGAAATTAATGCAAATGTGACTAAGAAAATGATACAAATAATGAATTTAAGTGTTGGTTCTTTGAAAGTTTAAATAAAAACTGAGAAACCTTTGGCCAACCGTATCACAAAAAAACAAAGAGAAGACTCAAATTCATGCATCACTAAGAATGAAAAGGGTGAAAACACAGGAGATCCTGTAGAAATCCAGAAGATCATCGATATGCACTTTGAGGACCTTTATTCTAATAAGATGGAAAAAATAGAAGAAATGGACAGATTCTTAGGTGCATATGAATTACCAAAGCTGAATCTAGAAGTTGTAAAAATTCTAAATAATGCAACGAAAATTGAAGAATTATAAAACTAACAACAAAGAAAAGCCCAGGTCCTGTGGACTTACTGCTGAATTCTACAAGAAATTTAGAAATTTAATGCCACTGATTCTCAAACTCTTTAATGCATTTGAAACAGAAGTAGTACCCCCAAATTAATTCATGGAGGCAAATATCACGCAAGACCAAAAGCAGATAAGGACCCACCCAGAAAGTACAACTACAGGAAAAATTCCCTACTCAATAAAGGGCAAAAATCCTCAACAAAATACTGGCCAACAGAATTCATCGAATCATCAAGAAGATCATAAAGCATCACCAAGTAGGTTTCATCCAGGAGATGCATAGATGGTTGAACATATGCAAACCAATAAATGTAATACATGATATGAACAAAGTCAAACATATAAATCAAATCATCATCTCTATAGTTGCATAAAAAGCATTTGATGAAGTCCAACACCCAGTTGTGATTTAAAAATAAAACTACAGAAAATTGGCATAGATGGTCTTTATCTCAATCTATAAAATCCATCTATGACAAACCAATAGCCAACATCATACTAATTGGGAAAAATAAGAAAGCTTTCACTCTAAAATCAGGAACAACACAAGGACTTCCATTATCATCACTCCTATTCAGTGTAGTTCTACAAATGTTGGCCAGAACAACTAGACAAGAGAAATTATAAAAGGAATAAAGATAGGAAAGGAATAAATTATCGTCATTTGCAGATGACATGTCGTTCTACAGAGATGACCCCCAAAACTCCACCAAAGACTTCTAGATAAAAGAATCAAATTCAGCAGTATATCTGGATACAAAGTCAACACTGAAAAATCAACAGCATTCCCGTACACAAATGACAAACTCACTGAGGGAGAAATTAGGAAAATAGCATCTTTCACAATAACTTACCAAAAAAAAAAAAAAAGAAAGAAAGAAAGAAAGAAAGAAAGAAAGAAAGAAAGAAAGAAAGAAAGAAAGAAAGAAATACTTAGGAGTAAATCTAACAAAGTAAATAAGAGAGCTTTATGTTACAAACAATAGTACTCTGAAAAATGAGCTCAAAGACGATATCAGAAAATGGAAACACATTCCTTGCTCCCGCGTAAGAATAAGCAACATAGTGAAAACGGCAATGCTTCCAAAATTGTTATACAGATTTAATGCAGTCCCAATCAAATACTACTGGAATACTCCCCCACCCAGAGACCTAGAAATCACTCCTAAAATTCATTTGGAACCAGAAGAGACCATACATAAGCAAAAACGATTCTTGAAAATAAAGGCAACACAGGGGCATCACAATCCCTGACTTGAAACTATACTACAAAACTACTATAATAAAATAGAATGTTACTGGCAAAAAAACAGACCTGAGAATCAATGCAACAGAGTAGAAGATACAAGAACAACTCCAAACAAAATCAGCCACCTTATCTTTGACTAAAAGGCCAAATACATTCACTGGAAGAAAGCATGTTTAATAAATGGTTCTGAAAAACTGGCTTTCTACATGCCAAAGACTAAAGTTTGACTTATATCTATCATTATGCATTAAAATTAAAGCAACATTGCTCACAGCTCAAAATATTGAACCAGAAACAAAAAATCTGTTGGAAGATACAATGTAGGTAGAACTCTTTAAGATACAGGTGTAGGCAAAAGTGATATATGCACACCCCTGTTTATAGCAGCACAGTTTATATGAGCTAAATTTTGGAAACAACCTAAATGCAATCAGCTGATGAAAAGGACAAGGGAGATGTGGGCTTTTATATAATGGAATACTACTCAGCCACAAACATTTATAACTAAATGAATAGATCTTGAGACCATTCTCTTAAGGGAAATAAATCATCCAAATCTGCAAATATTACAGTCTCTCTGGTATGAGAAATTCAAAGTATAAATAAGTTTCTATATGTATAATATATATTTAAAATAGGAAGAAATTTTCCCTTTTTTTGAAGCAATTTTAATGAGAAGATGCAGGAACTGAAAGCAAAACCTTACCAATTGCAATCAGGTAGATTTCAATTATGAAGTAATAACCCTGTAAGTCTAAAAGTCTCACAGATAATTTTAAAATCATCTTTCAATGGGAGGGAAGGAAGCTAAGCTCCTCTTCTTACTCCGTCCCCCTGCGCTGTGATCAACCAGCTGATTTAGAAGAACTGTATTGTTGGATTAACTTTGAAAGTATAAAGTCAGGCAACTATTTAGAGGACAACAATATGCAATACAGTAACTATTGTAGATTTCTTACCATCTTACGACTTTTTCCTTTTGTTTCACTGCTGTTTTATTCCCCTTAAAATCAAATTTTAAAAAATCATCTTTATCAATTTGGATTATATAAAAAATAACGAATTTGACCTCCTTAGATGTTATGTTGACATTTACACACATTACTACCTATTTGCAGTGAGGACATTTTTTAAGCTACTTCAAGTATTTTTCAAACAAAGCAAGACCAAAAAAAAAATGCTTATATATATGACTAGTATTTGTTTTTCCAACACATCTAAGTATCTTCTTTGATCTCCAGAGTTTAACATAAAAATGAATAAGCACCACTTACTGTAGTTTTTTGGTTGTTGGTTTTGTTGTTGTTGTCATTTCATTTTTTATACTGGAAATCAAACTCACCATCTTGTGCTTACCAAGTAGGTGTTATGCCACTGAGCTTTATCTCTAGCCCTACTGCAGTTTTTCATGTGAATTAATTGTAAGAAGGTAAAATCAGATATTATATATTTAAGTAGAAGTTGGTAAGAAAATATATTATTGCCATAATCAATTTTACAAACAGTTTGTGGAAAAAACAAGAAAAGTTCACTCACTTATAGAAGTTTTTACAAGCTTGCTATCCTTTTTATTTTATTTCTTGTGAAAATACAAGCTTTATAAACCCTCCTAGTCCTTGAGCCAAAAATTATTTTTAATTAATTTTGTGAAAATTAAAAGTTGATACTTTTCCTATTCCATTCAAATTAATGCCTAATGCTTTTATATTTTTTTTAATTTTGAAAGTAGTAAAGTACAACAGAACAAGACAGAATAAAGTCAGCTGAGACCGTGTAGTGAAACTGGTACAGAACTTCACAGCAGGTTGCCAGGGTGACAGTAATAGGTATCATGTATATTTTGTTATCTTAACAATGGTTGTTCTTTCAATCATATATATCAAAATAAAATGAAATACAGAACATTATAGAACTTATCAAAACAGGATAGTGAATAAAGCTGTACCATTAATCAGAATAAAGCAAAAAAGCAATAAAATTATTTGCCTTCAAAGAGATGGTAGAAGGAAATCCCCCTTATTTGCTATGGTCAAACTCCCAAGAGATGCTCAGATTTCTGGTTCCCATTGGCTAACGGGGACACTGGGAATGGGGTTAGGGGAAGTGGGATGTCTGACTCTAGGCCGTGCACCAGTAGGTGCACTATTGCATAGCAGGGAGACAAGCTGCTTGCTTGGTTTCCCAGCGTCCTAAGTTCCAGCATGGTGCATATCTCAGAAGACACTAGGGGTTCTCCCCCTGGAAGGGCCACAGTCTCAGAAGAAATATTCAAAAGGAAAAGGACCTAAGGGGGTAAAGGGGAAAGGAAATAAGGGAAAAATGAGAAAAGAGAAATAAAATGGAAACAGCTTTTTAATAAGAAGGATAAGAGGGGATGCAGGGAGGGCAGTAGAATGGGAAAAAAGAGGAATGAATGTATATCATGTTACAGGACCAAATTGCTAATGATGAATAGTATCATTATGTATATCTAAATTATACCAATAAACTTAATTTTTAAAAATCAATAGGCATCAATACAATTGTAATGGAGTACCTCAATACTCCACTATCACAAATAGAACACTAGACAAAAAAATCAGTAAAGTAATATCAATATTGAACCAAACCCTTGAACAAATGGCCTTAAGAGATAGTCACTGTGCATTTCACTTAACAACAAAATACACATTCTTCTCAGCAGCACATGGGACTTTCTCCAAAATATACCATATGCTAGCCAATAAAGAATACTTAAATATATGCAAAAAACTCAAAGTTAAACCAAGCATAATACAAGGTGATAGTGTGATGAAACTAGAAATCAATGACAAACAAGCCACTATAACTGTACACACAGATGGAAATTAATTAACTCCTGAATAAAGAATGAGTCATAGATAAAATTAAGGGAAAAGATCACAGAATTTCTTTTTCTTTTTTCCTTTTTTCTTTTTCTTTTCTGTTTTCTTTTTCTTATTTTAAAGATAAAAAAGAAATAATAGAAAAATCAAAAACCAAACAAAACAGAAAAAAGCAACAAAAGCAAAATGACGACAACAAAGAATAGCTATACAGGTTTGAAAAACAAGATGATAGAAATTTACCAGCGTTATATTGTTATATTACATATTGTTATATTCAAAATAGTTGCTCAGTTACCAGATACAGGAATAAAACAAAATGGTAAAACTGAAGAAAACTTTGAATAACTCAATAATAGTGATCAGAAAACAACAGTATTTTTTCAGATCCATTTTATTGCAGAGAGAAAAATAAAACCAAATAAAAAAATAAAATTTCAAAACACAACAATCAAGAACAACAATGGAACACACACTGAGCATTGCCATCCCCAAATCATCACTCGTAACACAAGACATCTGCATTCAATTGTCCCAACAGCACCAGCACAAATGTTTCTCTTCAATAAACAATGAACACAGAGCAATCATTAATATAACTACCCTAATCATGTTTACATACACACACACATATATTGTTTCTTTCACTCTAGTGAAGCAATGCAATGTTTGCACATGTCTGAATTCTTTTTTTTTTTTTTTTTTTTGTACCGGGAATCCAACTCAAGTCCTTGCCAAGCAGGCACTTATAGCACTGAGCTATATCCGCAGCCCATAAAGTACAATATTTTTCACAAAACATTATTTGAAGTTTTTCTAATCCTAATTTTACAACATATCAAAGTAGCAATAATGTTAAATGGCTTCATGAATCAAAAATCTAATTATAGTTTTAAGCTTTTAATTAAAAAAATGTATTGTGTCCAGCACATCATAAATGTATGAGTAATACATGCCAACAGGAAATGCTCATATGGAGTGAATACTATGTCTACATTCTACATTTATCAAAAGCGTGGAAAATTTTATCTAACATGTGTAACTTGCTACTCATGAGATTAATGGGGTTTATGTAACTTAGCAAACTGTTAACACAAATTAATGAAAGTGTTGTCTGTATATAAGTCTTTCCATTCTTTCTTATCTGAATTCTATAGGAAAAACTTGAATCATAGCAAAACACAGAACAAGATCCCCAGAAAGTAGGTCTCCTTTACAGTTCTCAGGAAAACCCAGGAGAGCAGACTGGAATAATGAACAAAAGGATGTATTTTCCTAGTACTCAGTTTTCACTGGTTCTCAAAACCTAATCTCTCTCTCCCTCCCTCTCTCTCTTCTTACTTTCTGTTGACAAAGAGTCTTGCTAAGTTACCACATTACCTGAGCTGGGCTCAAACTTGTGATCTTCCTGCCTCAGCTTCTCAGAGAGCTAGGATTACAGACATGCACCACCACTCCCTAACCGTTTGGGAGTCATCCTGAACTGAATTCTGCCCAGGCTTTGCACAGCTCCTGCAATGTGTCAAGATTCCTATACCCTGGTGTACATCTCAGGCTCTGATTCTAGCCTCAAAATCCTTCCCCAATCACATCTGGGCTAAGAAAAGGCATCATTCACATCCTGTTTTGCCTTTTGTAAAAACAAGCAATTCTTCCCCTTTCTCGTCATGCTTCAGATCAGAGCTTATTAGCCACATCCTCAAATATTCTCATAATCCCCAAGTTAGACCCTGATGTAACTTATACTTCTAAGTCAAAAGCACATGCTATATGCAAAATTCAATCATCTTTTTCCACTATCAGTTGAGAAATTTTTCTAATACTGAAATTATTTTAATTCCTTAAAACCCTAGATTGGACATGTGGCTGGTACCTCCAAAAAGAGATTAGCCTGCTATCCCAGAGCTCTGGAGGTTGAGGCTGGAGGATCGCCACATGTTCAAAGCCAGACATAGTGAATTCAAGGCCTGCCTGGACTATATAGTAAGACTCTGTCTCAAAGAAAGGAGAAAGAAAGAAAGAAAGAAAGAAAGAAAGAAAGAAAGAAAGAAAGAAAGAAAGAAAGAGAGAGAGAAGAGAGAAAGAAAGGGATTAGAATGTAAACTGAAATTCTGAACTAAAAAGAATTCTAGCTATACATTACGGTTTGGAGGCAGGGAGATAGTCCCCACCAAAGGATTCAGGTATCATTTCAATGTGCCTTCCTCATACCTCCAAAGCTGTGTTCTTAATGCACCATGCACAGGCATCCTGCATAGCACCACACCCCTGGGCTTTCTAAATTAACAAGAGTTTCCTATTACCCTGTAAAGCATATGTTCAATTACTGAAGGACATCAAGGGCAAAGGTTTGATTCGATTGACTTTTCATAGAAAGTAGCTTAAGAAAATACTGAAATGACCTTTGTGTGAATATTCTACAAATTCTTATTATAGAAAAGTCACTAAGAAAATCCTAGAACCTGGGTTCTTACCTCATCATAAGAAGCAGAGGTGAGGTCATCATAGTCCTAGAGCCAGGGGTGAGCCTCAGCATCTCGCTTTGCCATCTCCTCCAACTCTGCCTGCAACTTGTCCCAGAAATCGACATCAGACTGTAAAGGAAGGAAGGCAATAGAGAGAGGAGCCTTCATGACCATCTTACACTGCCTTCTGGCCTCTGGGAAGCATTCCCTGGGCACTTAAATTTCAGGGTGACAAGGAACCTTCTGAAGAACTTTTTCCAATACAGATTCTTAGATCCCACACTAAACTCTCAAACAGCAGTTAGGAATCATGCCCAGGAGTCTGCATATTAAAAAGCACCAGCAGAATCCTTCCCAACTGTGACCCAGATGGCCAGGGACATTAAGAAACATTGTTCCCTGCCTTGCATGTTATGCACCACCCTTCCCAGAGGAGCACTTGCTCACCGGGAGCCCACTCCTACTCTATCTGCCCTCACCTCTATGGCTGATTTGGCTCGCTGAAACTCCATATCAAGGGCAGATGTGTTTACTGGCCTTGTGAACTGGTCAGCCCAGGCATCTGAAGTACCCTGTGACAAGGAAAGAAAGTCAGCACCACCTCCATCAACCTTCTTCCCACTAACCCAGACTAAAGGCCCACTAAGCACCACCAGCCTGGACTCTGAGAACATTGTCAGATTCTCTGTCCCACCCACTCAGGCCCTGGGTGCTACCAAGACAAGCTAATGATAAAATCCCTTTCCCATGTGGAACCACAGAACACTGAGGCCCAGGGCCAGGGCACCAGCTGCCTGAAACAGCCTGGGAAGTGACAATGTCCTACCTGCTGCTGTATAAACTCTGCTGCTCACTGTTCTGCCTGAGCTCAGCTCGACCCTGCAACAAACTCCAGGGACACCTGGCCCTCGCCAATCTGCCACACGAATTTCAGGAACTGGGCACAGAGACACACATAGGCACCTTGGGAGAGGACTTCCAGGTGTGCATTCAATTGTCCCCAATAGGACCCTGCACTCGTCACCCCCCTGGGCCCCTCTAGCTGAAAACAACATAGGCCAAAAATATCAGAGAGCAAAAAAAGACAAGAGTTTCTGCCTCTAAAGATTTCAGAGGCACGAGGCACAAGAAAAGACAAACGGTTAGCTGGCAAGGAATTAGGGAAAGAATATTGGAAGGAAAAATCCAGAATCCTAAGTCTCTTTATCTAGGAAGAAAGGAACAGACCTACAATCTCGTCTCCTCTTTAAAGCAGAGTGAGAGAAGTAACCTTGGCTTCCAAGACAAGCTCTCCTGAGCACAGTAAGATGGGAGGTCGCTCACCTCAGAGTTGGCCGATTTGGGATCATCACTCTTGGCCTAAATACCCTGAAATACTTTCATTCACTTGAATGGTTTCACACTGTCTTGATATGATTGATGCTATAATATATGAAGTTATACTCAATTATTTCAAGGAAAGAGACACTATGGTAACTACTATTATGTCAGGTTATCTGGTGATGAAACACTATGATGCTTAAGTTGTTCTGTTAAAACTGACTGATAAGGAAGAAGGTGTTCCTGAGAATAGTAACACTCTGGCATTTTCTTATTTCTTATGAACTCCTGAGAGAGACCAGCTGGTAAGCCTCATAGTATTTCACTTGACTTTAATATGGCTTTTACATAGAAATGTTCTGTAGAGAGGGCTGGGGATTCAGCGCAGTGGTATATTTGCCTGCTTGGCAAACACAAAGTCGTGAGTTGGATAACCACTACCAAAAAAAAAAAAAAAAAAAAAAAAAAAAAAAGAAAAGAAAAGGTTCTGTGGTACTTGTTGTAATTTATATACAAGCCATATCTAAAATGATCCAAATGAATAATTTATTATTTTGAACAATTTATTCTTATTCATGAAAATTTGCAATCAGTGTTTGTATATGTGCCTGTTTTAATTTTTTATTGGTTGGTTAGGTTTTATCACTTATCAGTCACGTAAACACACCTCAGATTACACTTTCTGCCATGTCTATTTTAACTTACTTTGTGCGAATTTAGGAGTGACAATGTTTTCTGTACCCGTCATTTAAACTGGTGACTTTGTTATATCCTCAGTTCAGTTCCCAGAGTTGCCAGACTGCTAGTCTACCCCGGGGCAGCCGCGAGAGGCCTCAGGGAGGCGAGCTGAGGCACCTGCGCCTCCAATCCGCAGAGAACAAAATACCACCCGCCCTGGCCCTCCCACCCCGGAGCAGCTACAGCCAGGCGGGAGGCGGCAGCGCTGCTGCGTGGCTGGGCGGCCTCCTGCCCGGAGGCTGCAGACCTCAGCATCCTCCACCTGCTCTTCTCGGGCCTCCTGCGCGGCCCGGTGCGCGCCACTAGGGGGCGCATGCAGCGCCTGGGGAATCAGTAATGGGGGGTTCATGGGGCTGCTGACAGAACAGATTCATTTGTTTTGTTTTGTTTTGTTTTGTAGTTCTGTATTGCGTGTACCCTTACGCCGCTTTGGTTTGTTTTGTGTTTTTCTCTTTTTCCTCTTAAATAAAAAAAAAAAAAAAAAAAAAGGAGAGAAGTGTCTTGGAGCAGAACTGATGAACATTGCTCAATAAAGTCATTATTCAAAATAAAAAAAAAAAAAGAACAGATTCATCCACCAAGGATGTTTACGAAAGAGGAGGTGTCTGACATGAGTGAGAACAATCAGTCTTGACAACAACAACAGAAATGAAATCTAGAAATGTAACACTGAAAAATACAACCAGAGCCCAAATAGTAAACGCAGTGTAACAGCTTACATTGCTTGAAAACAAGCAAAACCAAAGGACACAATATTTACGTATTCGTATCTATTATTTTGGAAGACAAGATCCATAGAAATATGTCATGCATGAGAGGGTGGCAAATAGGTGGAAGAGAAGACGAAATATAACTAGAAAAGAATAGTTATGAAATTCGTTTTCTGACGAGGGATGAGTTTAAGGATGCCCAGTATGTGAAACTTAATATGATGCATACATGTCCCAGACACTTTTGTCTAACCAAGTGTTATATTAAAAAGTAAGTTTAATGCATTTTAAAAAGTAAACAAGTTAATCAAAACTATCGGTAATACACAAAAAGAAGGCAATACTACTTGGGGACATATAGCTGTCGTACTATTCTCTTACTAAGTTGAAATGTTAGCAATGCATTAAAAATAAGAATTCATTTAAGAATTAGGAAGTTGAATACTGTGATTCAATCTCAACAGAATAAAAGTCTTCAGTTATCAGCAAAAATACCACCTGCACTATAATTTTGATAGAAATTTAATAATGTAGAAAAGTGAAATTTTTAGTGTAATTTTAATGTAGTGAAATTTTTAGAACAATGAACATTTGTGTGTAAGAAATTATTCTGTAATTATTTAAAAGGATATTAATGGAAATATACAACCTAACCAAATAAGTGGAGTAATCACTCATACGTCTCACTAAAATCTGTTTGTTTTATCAAGATAATAGTACACTGCACACAAAAAACCCATGTCATAAGTGAATATATGATGAAATAAAAATATTAAAGAATTATGTAGTTAACAGCCAATATGTGCAGTGTAAGGATTTTCCTTAAAATACTATAAAACTGAATTTAAATATACTACACATTGCTGTTTTAAAGTCTTAATTTTTTCCTGAGTTTAATATATATTTACATATTTTAATACTTTATTATTATATATTTGAATAACAATTTAATATAAAAATAATTAATATTGTACATATTATAATTTAATAATTTCAAGCTATACCAATTTATAAACAAAGACAACATGAACCAAAGTCTCTGCCTTATGTATCTTGCAAATTTTATCAACATACTTTTCTAGCTTCAAAATTACAAAGAGTATTTAAAACTATAGTGTGTATAAGTTGTTTAAAATTATTTGCTGTAAAATCTACATGCCATTAATCTCCTGCAAAATAGTTCCCGTCGCTTCAAGATTCATTCCATAGTTTATGCCACTTTGTGGAGCAGCTCTGGAAGCACTCTTCCTTGTCTTTCCCAAGACTCAAAATCACCATGAAAGATAAATGTTTTGAAGTGACTTAGGACGGTTAGGGAGGCAGGACAGCTCGAGAGCTGCTTCAGAAAGTGGTAGAAACATGGAAGAAGTGCGCTGGAGGACAGCAAAGCCATTTGGAAGGAGACACGTAACAATGGGCCTCACTGTAGTAAATTTTTAATTTAAGTATTTGCCACTTTATCATACTTCATAACATGTCCTTTTTTAAGATACATTTCACATTTGAAAATGATTTTTATCTGAAGGAACAAACCTTATAGAAAAACAAAAATGCACCTTTATTTACAGGATAGAAGTACTAGATTCCAAAATTATTGTGACATGTTATAGGTATACTGGGTACCAAATAGGGCAAAGGTGGGATGGAGATTGTTACCCCAAAAGGAATCCTTCCTCAGAATTCACTAAATCGGCCAGGGGAAAACAGGAATTCAGAGGCAGCATGGAAGTTAACACAGTGCAGAAAGGATTCTGGTGATAGCAGTGTCTTCCAAAATCTGTGGAAATCAAAATCAAACCACAAGAAAAAATACCTTCAATGCTGCATGGTATTTGTGATTTAAACACATAATACAATGGATGCAGTAGAAAGGATCATCTCTTACTTGTCAAAGAAAACACACCCAATGTCATCCCAAGAGAGCAGCACAAGATGAGAACATGCCAGGGAAAATTACCAAGCAGCACTGGGGATGCTATTTTAACAAATGACACTAACCTTATCCTTTCCTGTTCTAGGGTATTTTGAGGTTGTTTGGGGAGGTCTGGTTAACATTTATAAGTAGTACTGTTACTCCTCAATTTTTTGGTCACCTTCTCACTCGTTTTATTAGTGTTTTGCCCTCAACCTTATTATCCCACACTGATTATTCATTCACTTCAGGACATGAGCTGTGAGCTGTGGACCAGACCTGGCCCCTTGCTGCGGGAACAGAGGGCTAAATGCTCTTCCCTGCACCCTACTGAGGCTTGTGGCTGAAATCCACCAGCAAATGAGTACTTCCCTTTGCTGTAACACTAGATGCTGACTGAGCTCCTGATTCTTTACCACAGCTACCATTTTCTGTGATCTCGGTATTTTATCTGCACAATCTTGCTAGTGTCCCCACGTTCCCCTCCCTTGCCAGTGATCTCCTCTGCAGCCAGGAAACCTCTTGCTGCATGTGTGAGGAAACAATGAGCTGAGATAGGCAAAAGCAACACACCCACCAGGGGAGAGAATTCATTCACAGAGTAATCTGGAGACATGACTGAATTTAATTAGAGCATGATGGCAAAATCCACATTTTAGAAAGATAAATTTAAGAATCTCAACTGGTAGGAATTTCTGTGGATAATTCCCTGGCAAAGATTTTATAGAGAGCTGCAGGGGTAAATATGTGAGGGAGTGTTTGAAAATAATATTTATTATCATGTTTACTCAAAAATCTGTGAATTTCTAGAGATCAATTATGAGTAATATTTTTATTGATATCTCATAGGAGACATGAAGTAAGAGTTAAACTGAGTAGACCTAACTTCAGACAATGAAAGCAAAAGTCTACTTTGTCAGTGCCGGAGGAGGAGTGCGGTACCCTGAGCAGGCCGGCCCTCAACAGGATGGGGTTACCTAGGTGAGCAGCTTATTTTTTTTTTCAGGTTATGCTTTGAAACTAAAACTGATTCCAGAATCTTCTTTAAGAACAAGTAAAAATCATCAGACATAGTGGCACACGCCTGTAATCACAGCATTCAGAAGGTCGAGGCAGAAGGATCACTAAGAGTTCAAGGCCAGCCTGGGCTACAAAGTGAGTTCAAGGCCAGCCTGAACTGCATAGTGAGACCCTATCTCAAGAAGACAGAAAAGAGTTAACCCAATATTTTCTTTATGACTATTGTTATTTACATCATTATTATAATATTTAATGAGTAGGTTTTATACCATATTAATATTATAATAAAACAGACATTATTGGGGTAACTATCGTTCATCATAACCATTGTTCTGAGAAAAATCACCTAAACCATAAGAAATAATGTGGAATAGACAATAAGTCCCCCAAGTTCTGTTTTTTTCCATCACCATGCAAAACAGCTACACAGTTGGGCTTTTCTCTCTTGTTATCTCATTTCTAATGATAGCAGTACTTAGTCCCATCAAACTTCCTGGGTGTGATTATCCTAAGAGGAGCCCTTTGACCTGCCCAGCTTCCCCAGAAAACCCCTGCTGCCTTCTGGCTAGAACATGAACCATGAGCTGTAAGGAGACTCGTTAGAAAGTTCTGACACCAACACATGAAAGAAGTAGTGAACCTCAGCAAGAAGAGCAGGGAAAGAGACCAGTAGAGGGAAACCATCAAAGCATGACGGCCAGAACCAGGGACTCTTTACGTAGCTCATGTAATCTTGCTAGTTCAAGGCTGTGTCTTTGCTTGTTCCCTTTCTTATTAAATACTGGCCAGGAGTACATTAAGGTTAAACACAACTCTCCTTCATGGAACACCCAAGAATTATGAAGGACTGTAACTGCCTTCCCAGATGCCCGAAGTCAGAAGCTTTTTAAAGAAAAAAGGGAGAACTATGTGTCAAAAGTTGGAGATGAAGTCACTTCCTGAGATGTTCAAAACTCAGTATCTCCAAAAACATGTTCGTGCTGGTGGAATCAATGGCAAACTTGCAAGCAAATGCTTGTACCCTGATCCATCAAAGTGAAAACTAAAGATAATAAAAAATAATACCCTAGTTATTTCTATTTTTATCATGTGAAAGATTTTATTTTTTGACTTTACTTTTATTAGTACATATGTCATACATATTGATCACATTCATAAGAAATTTGCACCTGTATGTATCCTAATTCTTTTTCTCCCATTCCCCGCTCATGCTACAACTCCTCCCCCTTCCCTAAGTTTGTTTCATGTTTTTCCTTCCATTCTCTTTTTATTCCTTTTCTCCTCCTTTCCCTTCTCATTTGAACACTTTCTCTCTACTTCCCAGTATCGGTTGTCTATTTTCGTCCTTATCTATGCTTTGATTTCTCACACAAGAGAAACAGTGCAATACAGAAACATACCTGATATATTTAACTTAACAATATGGTCTCAAAGTGCATCCATTATTCAAAAAAGGTCTCTAGTTTGTCTTTCTTTCTGGCAGAGTAGTCCTACATAAACCAGTGTGGAGTTTCTTCAAAAAACTAAAACTACAAGTTCTATTTGACCCAGTTATTACCCTTCTTGACATCTTCCTGAAAGAGTTAAAAAGCATCATATCGCAATGATATATGCATGCTCATTTTTATAGCAGCACAACTTGTAACAGTGAAGCCTTAGAAACACCCAGATGCCCATCAATAAATAATGGATAAAGAAAATGTGTCTTTTATATACAATGGAGTTATTTCTATTCTTTAACAGAACACATACCTCCGCAAGACAGTTTGCTTCTATTTCAAGCTTCTCCCATTTCCAGGACCTAAACTTATCTCTCCCTCAGATATTTGGTAGCAGATTCTAAAGCTGAATCCGTTTCTTACTTTTGTATAACATGTACAATGATGATAGTTCTTCTTCAAGGTCTTTCATGGGCTATGATCAGGTTGAAAAGAAGGCTGTGTTTTCATCTGAAATCTTGACTGAGGAAGAATCTGCTTCCACGTCTACAACATCCCACAAATGGTACCAGCCCCACCAAATTTCACAGACTGAACCTCTAACCACCTATTCGACTCTGGTCATAAGACTGTTATGAAGGTGAAAGAATAAGTGACATCGTAAGTGTGAAACCTGTGTTTAGAAAAGATGGTGGATAGAGAACAGCAGCTACAGAGGCTCTCTGTAATAGCCAACTTAGATTCCAAAAATAATACAGCGTGAGGAGTCCCAAACAGAGGGAGATACACATCCCAACCCAGGAACAAACTAAGCTGAGGGAGACCAATTAAAAATACAGTCCTGGTGCTATGACTGGAACAGCTAAAGTCTCAGTGCCACTACTTGAACCTGAGGCTTAAAGACCCTGCTGCTGCCACACCTGAATGGGCACAGCCAGGATATCCCACTAGTTTCAACTCACTGGAGACGTGAATGCTCTGAGAGTAGGAATCATCAAATCGAATTGAGAGAAGACTTGGTGGGGAATGCTGCATCGACCTGCGGTGATTGAGAGGAATAAAGATCCTTCCGTAGACAAAGAGGCTCCAACAGACCACATTCTGGGACTGGGCAGATTGGCCAGAACAAGGTACTGCAGTGACTTCATTCATATATTTTCTTCTCAACTGGGATTGGTGGGGAGCTCTTGATCTGGGTGATGCCACGGACTGAGGCCCCAGTAGGCTAGCCTTCACCAAGTCCCTACACCAGACAGTGTACCCTAGCACAGTGAAGCCTTCAGTAGGTTGACCTGGAGGTGTGGGACAACCATACGCTGCCCAGGCCTGTACCTCCCAGTACACTGCAATAGGTGGGAACACTTAGTAAGCACGCTTCACCCAAACTGAAAATGACAAAAAAAGAACCTGGACCTCCTATATACGCCTATATGGAAGGAACAAAAATATGACAAGAGGAGGTCACAAGAAAGGATCCTCAGCAGCCAATCCTGAGAACACTAATCCAGGAAAGGTAAATACAAAGGAGAATGAGGACAGAAAACATGCAATATCAGGCATGGCACCAATAGACATAAAGCGATATTTTTGGGACCCCAGAGATGAGTTCAAAAGTGAAGTATTTAACCAAGTAAAGCAAGATATAAATAGAATAACTAAAGAAATGTTAAGCACCTCCCAAGAAAAAAACAGATAGTATAATGGATGATCAAAAAAAGAGGAAGAATTTTTAGAAGGGGAAAATAGAGAAAACATAGAATACATGAAGCAGGTTCAAAGAGATTACCAGGAAACTAAAATCCCTGTTGAAAGCTTGCATAACGGCTTGAAAGATATTAAGGATAGATTATCCAAACTGGAGGACAGGTTTGTAATGTGGGAACATGAAAAGGAAAACTTTTTAAAAATAACAAGGAAACAAGCATTAGCAATACAACATGACAAGAGGATCCATAACATAAGAATAAAGAATGTAAATGAAGAAGCAAGGGTACAAACAAAGGAACTGAAAAGGCTATTCACAGAAATAATTAAGGAAAACTTCTCAAACATAGGAAAAGGAAAAGATGCTCAGATGTATGAGGCATACGGAACTCCAGCCACCTACAATCAAAACACAACTACACTCTGGCATATATAATCAAGATTCCAGAAATCCAATATAAGAACAGAATATTAAAAGCTGTCAGAGACAAGAAACCGATCACTTACAAGAGAAAACCCATCAGAATTACAACAGACTTCTTGGCACAAACCATAAAGTCCAGAAGAGTGTGGGGTGAAATTATCCAAGCTTTGAAAGACAATAACCTCCAGCAAACATTAATATATCCTGCACAAGTATCCCTAGAAATTAATGGAAAAACAAGGTGCATCCAAGATAAAGCGGAACTTGGGGAATTCACAACCACCAAATGCAACTCTACAGAGAGTACTGCAGGACATTCTACAGAGAAAGCAAAGCACAGGGATTTCAGAAACAATGGCAGAGAGGCCCCAAAAAATGGGACAAAAAGCAAAATGAAGAAGACAAACAAACAACTAATGAGGGAAAAAAGCACAACAGAAATGAGGCAGAGAAGCTTGGATATAATTTCTGATATAGATGGCATAGATACACTAACTTAAGGGATAAAAGAGAGAATCACAGGCGGAGTGGATCAAGAGGAAGGGTCCAATGAGAGGCTCATTATAGGAATTATAATTAGGCTGAAGAAGGTTATATGGACCAAAATCAAATATGAGAAAACAGAACTTGATGTGATAGGGAATCAGACAGAAATAGGGGGAAATGGACCAGTATTTATGGGTAGGTTGAACAGACAGGCTTTAATAAATGAAGGAATATAACTAGAAATCCATTCCAGGAGTGAGAAAGTTTGCAAACACTTAGATAAATAGCAGATCCCCCCCCCCTAATATAAAACTGTAAGTGATGAGGAGACACAAAAATACACAGTTCATCCTGGGGGAGTAAAAGGGCAGGAATAGTGTTTAAAATAATAGCAGAATATATAGCTAATAGGGTATCAGGAATCAAAACCCTTAGGAAGGGTTTTAATAATAGTACTCGCACTACTCTGCTTGGATGGAACTTGTTCTGTCCTAGTTTGTATACAAGCCCTGGATCAGAGGGCACAGATAGCTTCCCCAAAGATACCACATCAGAGCACAGTGGTCATCTTTAATTTCCTATTAATTCCATCAGGATTATGACTTATACTGTTGTATCATGACTGATCTTAGTTAAATCTGACTTTTTTGATTGCTGTTTATCATTGACAGATTTTATTCAAAACTGTTAGGTTGCTGGTATCAACTTGAAGAGTATAGACAACTATACTGAAAATGACAATGATTCACTGCAATATCCATTATGACTTGATTACTACCCGTTTTTGTAGCTCTACATTATCTACAATGTTGTATTTCTATTAATTCTGCTAGGTACTGATATATTCAATTATACTTTATCTGATGATAAAACCAATTCTGTTGATGATAACAAGAAACAGCACAGTGACCATGGTAGATCTCCTTTTACAGCAGTTTTATATGTCTTTGTAGTTTTGTGTGTCCTTAGGAATTCTTTAGTTCTGTCTTCCTTTGTTCTGTTTCTCCCTCTAATATGGAAAGGTTACAAACAGACATTAAGACTCATGCCTGCATAAAACCTATAAACAGTTTGTGAGAACTGATCTTATGACACATGATGAAATGAACAAATACTTTGAAGGAAAGAAAGGGGCACTGCAGTACCAATGCTGACTCTGGAGTATCATGATGTGAAATCTAGCAATATTGTTAATCTTTGTTCAGAAGAATTCTAATCTAATATGTTTAGTTAGGACTTAACATAAATGAAGATATGGGTAAATGCGTACAGGTCTAAGTGTATAGGATTGAGAGCAATATTACTTAGTTTTTCTTGGATAGTTGAACAGAACTGTCTGCAGTATCCCTGGTTGAATTCCCATTTATATGTTCCTCTTTTGTGTCTCAAACAACTATTTGTGGGGGACAATATGTATGCATCAACTAGTGATTTATTACTGTTTATTCCTTTCATTGAAAGGATGTACTATTTCTGTCTGTTTTCTATTTTGCCATTCTTTAAATAAAAAAAATTGGGAAACCTAACATAGGACAGATGTTGAATAGCTCAGTCTTCTACGGAATTAATTCTTAAATGGCAAGTATATATTCATATTGATTATGTACAATATGATATTCTGAAATATGTGTGTATTTGCAATGGCTAGATCAAATTAATTAAATTAGCATGCATTACCTCACATAGTTCTGTTTTTCATGATGCAAACACAATTACTTTTTTTTAAGAGACCTTATTAATAACTCACTCCCCAGTTTAAAAGGCCTGACACAGACATGTCAAAAGTTTCCAAACTGGAAAGGAGTTTACAGAATTACTAACTTCTATTAGTAATTTTTAATAATACAATAGATTGTTATAACATACAGTAACCATGTTATATAATAGATCTCTCTAACACATACCTCTTATCTGACTGTAATTTTGTGTATCTTACCAGTCTCCCTGGTATCCCCTCCAACCCTTACCAAATAACATCCTACTCTTGCGTATGAGTCTACTACATTTATATTCCCCAGGTCAGTGAGATCATGTGTCACCTGAATTTCAGTGCTAGGCTTCTTTCTTTTAATACTAATCTTACTCAGTATCACCCACATTGTTGAAGATAATACGGCCTTTGTATAAAGCCCGAATAATATATATGTCCTTACATACTAGTAACTATACCTATGGAAGGAATACTCAGGTTAAAATGGATAAAAGGACCTGTGCAGTTATTATTATTATTATTATTATTATTATTACAAAAATTGTATTAGAAAATGCCAGATTGCTTTCTCCAGTGAATACTAAACTGTTTGAGTGAAGAAATGAAGCCACCTTTCCAATAAAACAGCAGCAGCCATGGAGGTCAGGAGGAAAACCAAGAAGCCAATCTGCACCTTCCATAAGGAAGCCAGTACACAGGCTGGGAGACTGGGACACAAGAAGACCTCCTTTCTCCCCTGCCCCATAAGCATCCAGCTGATTCCAAAGAACAGAGACTCAGATGGTAACTACTGAAGTGCAAAAACAACCTAATGGTTGTATTGTTTGACTGAAATGCAGGCCACATAAAGTCAGTAAGTATGAGCATATTTTAAAGGATAACAATGTGCAATATAGCAACTATGGGGGCTTTCCTTCTGCCTTCTTCTTAAAATCCAATGTTATTCTCATTAGTTTGTTCCATTTTATTGTTTTTACTCCCTTCAAAATAAAAATAAACTCTTCAAGTAACAAGGGTTTAAAATTTAAATTTCTCTGCATTACTATCAGCAAGAAATTGTGGTATTATTTTCTTTTTTGTTAGTCTGATCATTATAAAGCAATACCACATTGTTAGATCCCATTTGCATTCTCCTGACAGAGTGATGAATTTAGCATTATAAATGAATGTTTTTATATAAAACATTAAAAAAATCAGACCCCTGAAATTCAAAGACTCCTTCCAAAAGCAGGCATCTGAGATGAATACACAGTTTTCAGAGGAAGAAATACAAATGGCAAATAAATACATGAAAAAATATTAATCGTCATTACACATTAGAGAGATGCAAACAAAAACTATACTAAGATTCGATTTCACTCCTGAAAGAATGGCCAGGATCAAGAAAACTATCAACAACAAATGCTGGAGAGGCCTCAGGGAAAAAGGAACTCTCCTGCACTGTTGGTGAGAGTGTAGACTGGTGTAGCCATTGTGGACGTCAGTCTGGAGATTTCTCAGAAATCTGGGATTGGAAGTCACATTTGTCCCAGGTAGTCCACTTCTAGGCATATTCCCAGAAGAACTGAAAATGTCATACCTCAGTGATATATGTGCAGCCATGTTTAAAGCAGGACAATTTGTAATAGCTGTTGGAAAAAACCTAAGTGTCCATCAGCTAAAGAATGAAAAAAAACCTGTGGTATTTTTATACAATGGAGTTCTACTCAGCTATAAAGAATGATCACATTGAGATATTTATAAATACATGAATGCAGCTTGAGACCATACTCATTAGCGATATAAATCAAACTCACATGTATAAATACAAAATAGTCTTTTTAGTGTAAGAAATGATAAGAGTACATAAGAGTTTATAGAAATCATGATCCCCATTACATTGACCAGAAGCCTTATAATGTCTGCATTCATTAGTTTGAATGGTTTTATAGTAGCATGTTTGATTTTCTTATCTGTGATAGTATAAGCAGCTATTTTGAAGAAAAAAAGACATTAGAATAGTCAGAGCTGATTTACGATCATCTTACTCTGAAGTCATAGTATGCTTTTGTGTTTCTGATGCCTTCAGTTCTATCCTGTTATGTTTTCTTGGGTATTATTATGTGTGATAGTATAAACAAATTTTCTATGGAAAATGAAATAATATAGTAACAATTGTTCATTCCCTGGTATTTGGATCTAAAAGAACTCAAAAGCTTTCATTTTCTTGAATGGTTTTACTCTGTTTTCTTATGCTCGATACAATTGTATATAAAGTTATGCTCAGCTATTTCAAAGAAAGGGGCCCTATGGTAGTTACTGTTAATTAAGTGTTGTCTTGCAGTGAAATGCTGTGTTGATTGCATTGCTCTGATCTCATCTGCTTTGTTATGTCTTTTGTCTTAACCTCTTTAGAATAAAAAAATTTATATTAAGAAAAACAAATGAATGTTTTGTCATTTGGCTTTATTTTGTGCAAATTGTCTTTTAATGATTTGTTCAATTATGCTTTAGATATTGTACTTGCATATGAAAATTTATATAAAATTATCCTTTTCATGATACATTCAAGTATAGGAATCCCATACATACATATGTGTGTATTTATGGTGAACCCTTTACCAGATAGATAGTGGTATAGACATTTCATTTTGGGTTTCTTGGTAATCATAGTGGTTTTCCTTTTTGTTTTACTGTTAAATATCAAATACGGGCCTTGAGCATGCTATGCCAGAGCTCTACCACTAGGGACACCCCACGCCAACACCTCATAAATTTTCCTTAACTGGTCCAATTGTACCCTTTGCCTCAATCTATATTTATTTCTCTTACGAAATATTTTACCAAAAAATAAAACCCACGTTTTCTAAATGTGACTTCTATTTATATACTTCTTCCCTAAGTAATACTTTCTTGAAAAGAAAATGTATTCACTAACTCACCAACTTTTGTTTTTGGTGTGTAGCTTAAATTTTCCCACCATTCCCACTTTTTAACTTTTTTCATGCTTTCCTCCTGAAAGAACATTCTTCAGTGAAATTCAGCTGATGTCTTGCCTTATTGCTTTGTCGTAAATAAGAAACACCTGTGTTTCCAAGATGTAATCTCCACAAGGTTTTATCAACGAGTACAAGGATACCCAAAGGTATTTTCCTGCTGGGAGCCAGCTGAGCCTCAGCCCTGTCAGGCCCCACTGCAGGCTCAAGAGGAGGGACAGGAGATCCTCTACCTGCCTGCTCTGTCCTAAGATCTAAGAAGCCATCCCAGTCTTCCGCGGCTGAGAGGAACACTTCTCAGTTCTCAAACCATCAAGATAACTTGGTGCCTAGTTATCTGGAGATCCCGCCCCACACCCACCACTTCCTACCTTTCCACAGCTCCCTGACCTGCTCCCTGACCTGGTCACACTGTGAGGAGCCAGCCTTGAGCCTGGGGCCCAACAGCCTAACACAGGAGATGACAGGGCTGGAGTGCCCCTGTGCTGAGATCACAGCATCTGAACCCAGCCCCAGCAGCACCTCCTGGATCTGGACCCCAGAGCCCTGCACAGAGCCCCAGACAGCACGGAGTCCTGCGAGGACAATGACCCCACACCTGCATTTGAGGGGGGTACCAGTGCCTGCTCCTGAGGGACCACAGTTCTAAGAGCTCCTGGCCAGTGGCACGAACGAAAAGGGGCGGAGTTTAGGGTCACACATTCTCCTGGGAAGTGACTGGAGACATTTTCTCTGCAGAGCTGAAAAGGCAAGGAGTGTGGGTTGCAAACTGTTAAATTACACTAGACTGTGGGCTGGTCTCCTGCTTGAGGGTGACTGCAGGACTGCTTCTGCACACAGTCGCCACAGAGGCTCTCTGGGGCTCCTAAACTGGATGCATCTTGGCGTGGCTCGCTCCAGCCGATGCTTGCACGGAAGCCTTGACCTGGTAAGGCACGCCTGGTTCACCAGACCTTGGCCTGCACAGGTCGCCTTCATTCACCCTGGCAGGCTCATTCCCCGAGGGAACTGACCAAGCTAGAAACTCGCCTGAAGCTGATCTCTGGCGCCCCCTTCTGGGTGTGTCCACAAGTGAGACGCGCTGTCCTGGCACAGGCCACTTGGAGAGGTGGCAGGGGTTAGTGGGGAGGAATCTTCTGAAGCCAAGTCCCAGCACTCTGCACAGCGGCAGACCTGCGTCGCCTTTCTAGGAAAAGAACTTAGGCTTCTCTGACTGCCTTTCCTAGGGATTCGCATTTGCAGCTGTTTGAGTTTGGGGGAGGAGGGTTCAATGAGGGTCTCACATTAAGAGAACTAGGTGTGACCTGGTCCACATTTATAGACCATATCACCTTCTCCATGGCACTTGTCAGAAACAGCCTCGTCTCACACCTATCATACAGCAGACTAAAACAGGTTTTTAACTAGGAACACAGAAAGGAACTCTCGCCAACCCATGCAACTAGGCTGGGGATTCCAGGAACTCAGGGAGGCCCTGATTCAAAAACATAAAATAAAACAGGCTAAGGTTATAATCAGTGCAAGGGCCCTACCCTCAATACAAGCAGTGAAAAGGAGAAAGAGAAACAAAAAGTAATACAAATACATTGCAAACCATGTTAAAATTTATTTTACCTTAATTGTAGTGCTAATCTGGAGAGAAATTTCCATTTGATCTTGTTGTTACATTCTCCCTGGACAATGTATGAAGCGGCAGACTGAGAGAGTGTAATGGTGATATGAATTCCCAGTATTTCAGGACAAACACTTTAAAGCTCCAGTTCTCTAACACTTTCCCATCCAAGTCTGGCTCTGAGCTGTCCCCAAGTCTACATATGTACTGGAAAGGCACCTTCCTCTGCTGCTATTGGATGGCATTTATATAAGTGGCCACTCTGTCCAGGAATTAAAAGTATTATGGAACTACTCACCTATGAATGCCTCAGTTTATCTTTCTTTATAGCAGCATAGTACTCTGTTATATGTAAATACATTTTTCTTATCCATTCATCCGTCAATAAACTTTGAGACTGTTTCTAACATCTAGCTATTATAAATTGTGCTGTTATAAATATGGGTACATGTATCTTAGTTTTTGGTAAAGAAAGATCTATATTATCTGGGTTTTGTAAGAATCTTTTGGTTTGCATTTTGTATTCTGTATAACTATTTTGATGATGATAGTGTAATAACTATTAACATTCTCCTGTTAAATTGCAAATAATTTTTTTCATAAAACAAACATATAAACAAAACATTATTGCAAAGATTCATTATCAATGCGGGAGGACTGTTTGTTGAATTTGTCCATTACTAAATCAGACATGTTAAAACACGACATCCAAATCTGGTTTTCTCTATATTTCTCCCTTTAACTCTTAGCTTAATGAATTTTCATGTTCTACTAAATTTTACATGAGAATGGTTGTTTTGCTTTCCTGAAAACTTTCTTCTTTTCTTATTATGCAATGTCTTTCATAGTATACTGTGATATCCTTTACTTTGGAGGCTGCCTTTTCTGATATTAATACACTTTGACCAGTGTTCTTATGATTAATGTTTGTATATTGTTCATTTCTTACACTCACAATTTCCACCTATATTTCAAATGTGTACCTTCTAGAAATCAGATAATGTTATTGCTTTTGGAAACTCATTTTGTTGAGCTGTGGGTCAGGAGGAAAACCAAAAGGCCAATGCCCTGCCATGAGCCAACCAGTACATGGGCTGGAAGAGAAGAAGAACCACACCTGCCCTCATAAGCAACCAACTGATCCAGGGGAACACTGGCTAAGCTGGTAGCTACTTAAGTGCACAACATCTTAATGCTTGTATTGTTTGATTGACTTTTCAGGGCAAAAGCCAGTGATCTGAGTATCTACTTAGAGGATAATCATATGCAATATAGCAACTATGAGGGATTTCCTTCAGTCTTGTATTTGAAATCCAAAATTGTTTCACTGTGTTATTGGATTCCATTTTATTTTGTGTTTTATTCCCTTTAAATAAAAAAAAGAAAATCGTTTTGTTTTGAAATGAGTATAAATTCACAGGTAGTTGAAGAATAAGATGTTCTAAAATTTCTTTACCCATTTTCAATTAATGATTAACAGGTTGTACAGATAATAGGGTGGGATCAAAACTAGGCAATGTTCTTCTTTACCAGAAATGTATCACAGATCTGATTTATCACCCACGCTTACATTAGGTAACTAGTGGTTTCATGAGAGCAAGTCAAGTAGGTATGGGCGATATAGCATCATGGTTTTTAATGGTATTTCTTTAATGGGTTTTAGTTGTATTTCTTTAACGGATAATTAAGCTAAATTTCATGTTTTTTTAAGACTGTTGCTAGGTCACTAATGTGCCAAATAGGGAGCCAACCCAGTCTCTACCCCTGCATGCATGCAGGCCTCCATCAAGCCTGTCATGGTTAAACAGCACAAGCAGGAAAAAGACTGGCAGGTTTCTACGGATGGGGCCCACCATACAAGCCCACCAGTCTCCATTTCCTTTCAGAACCTGCAGCCAAGCACTGATCAACAGAGCCATTCAACCACACCTTGGAGTAGCTGTGAGTGCCTGAAGAATCCTGCCCTGCACCCCACCACCTCCCCAGGAACATGTGTTAAGAGAAACCCAGGTGCCTAACTCATTTCCCTATACTATGGATGGGTAGCCAATGTGGGAAGTGCCTAGGACTCCACAACATGTTGGCCTTAAAGATCCAAGTGAAATATCAAGATGGAGGAGCAAAAGGCAATCTCTGGCCTCCAGCTCAAACAGAAAAAGTCCAGGAGAAGTAGACATGGAATAAAGTGGAAGTCCTAAACCTGAAACTGCTGGGATGATGGCAACTGAAGTGAAGAAACTACTTCATGAGCCTGTAAAAGGAATGAAATAAAACATATCACAGATACAAGAAGAAATGATAAACATAATAAAAGAATTGCTGAGTATACCTAAAGACGACACAGGTTTAAAAGAAAAAGTGTAGCATAGGAAAATGAAGACAATCTTGAATAGCATAAAGCAGAACTGGAGACATAAAATAGACTCAAACAAATATCCAGGAGATTAAAAACTCCTTTGAAAGTTGGCAGAATTGCTTGAAAGAAACTGAAGATAGACTTTCAAACCTTGAAGTCAGGATGACATCCAATGATCATGAGGGAAAGATCTCTAAAGACAACCAAGAAATAGCAATGCAGTGGTGGCAAGACTACACAAAGAAAAATAATTGAAGAGTAATAAGTGTCAGCAAAAGTAGTCAACACAGATGACATAAAGAGACTATTTATAGAAGTAATAGCAGAGAACATCCGACGCATGGGAAAAGGAGCTGACATACCAATAAATGAGGCATATACACCTCCAACTAGCCATAACAAACATTAATCTACTCCAAATAATAATCAAGGTCCCAGAAATTCAGCATAAGAACAGAATGTTAAAGGCTATTAGAGAAAAGAACAGATCACCAGTAAAGGAAAACTCATCATACTCATGATTGGTTTCTCAATCAAAACTATCAACTCAAGTAGAGCTTTGAGTAAAGTATTTCAAGTCGTGAAACCAAACAGCTTTCAACTCAGACTGATGTACCCTGCAGAAATATATTTCAAAATCAATGGAGAAATTGGATACTTCCAAGATAAACAACAACTAAAAGAATTCATGATCACCAAGCCAAGCCTACAAGGAGTATTGAAGGACATTCTAGAGAAACATAAAAATGACCACAGATCCAGGAACAGTAGCAGAGTGGGGTCACCGAGAGGAGCAGACAATTGAATGGAGGGAAAAATAGGGAGCTTCAGGCTAGCAAAGAGCACGGCAGAGATGAACCAGTGCATTCTGGCCACAACCATTCATGTAGATGGCCTCAACTCATCAATAAAAAGAAACACAGACAGAGCAGATCAAAAACAAAGTGCACCAATATGCGGTGTACAAGAAACACACTAACTTGGAAGGAAATTCATGGACTGAAAGCCAGAGGAGAAAAAAACAGTGCTCCATGTGACAGGGAACAGAAAAAAGCAGAAGGAGCTTGCCCATCTATCACATAATAGGTAAGAATGATTTGGCATTTTGTACAATGGAAAGTTACTCAGGTATAAAGAAAGATAATCATGAGGCTCTTGGTAAATGGGTGCAACTTGTGATTTTGCACTTGGGTGAAATGGTTCAGACACACTTAGCTGAACATCATGTTGTCTCCCTGGAATAAAAAAAAAACTAAAGGAATTAGTGGGATCTAAAATGCGAAAGGGAAAGAGAAGGTGGTAGCCATTGTTAATTCCCTATCATCTTGTTTTAAAGTCTTGTATCACTTTCATCGTGTTTTGTGTCATTAGGCCTGATGGTATGACAGCTATTTTGAAGATAACAAGAGGCACTGTGGTAGTCATTGTTGATTTGCTATTATCGTCTTTTTGAAGTCCTGTATCCCTGTTACAGTCTTGTTTTAATTGACTTTTTTCTGTTTTATTTTGTTTAGTTTTATTCTCTTACAAACAAAAAATTATCAAACTGGTCTGTAGCTTAAGATTTCACAGTGTCGTCAGTGTAATCTGGTCCCAGGTCTGCCCCCCAAACCCAGTGTCAGCATTTTTGCCCTTTTGGAAAATTGTCCTTAATTTCTTTTGAGTTTTTCTAATAAAGTTTTTTTTTATTTGGACTATTGGGGAAATTTATAAAATACATCCTAGACATTTCTACTTCACAGACAAATTTTGAACATATTTTGTTCAGTTTATGGCACTGGTGCGCCCGGAGCTCCAATGGAGAGGAGCCGCTGCCTACAGTAGTTTTCCCAGGTCTCCATCAGGAACTGGATGGCACTGATTGGCATCCCAGAGGAGGAAGCAAGGTTCCTCAGGATTTGGCACTCCTAGGAAAGAAGGACTCTGTGAGAAACACTGAAGCTCTAAACTCCACATGAGATCCCTGTCCTGATCACACAGACCTTCCTGGAGCCCCCAGTGGGGACACTCGGGAAGCAAGGTATAAGAGAGCCCAGGACCACAACTACTGCCTAGGAAAGAGTGGCAGGATGAAGGACTGGGACATAGGAGTTCAGACCAGAGCACTCCTTGGAATGAGAGACCTGAGGTCTATGCAGGGTCTCAGAGCTTAGAGCCCATAAAAATGGAGTCCCAAGTCCCTCCTGAAGCTGATCTGGGACCCCTGGAGATTCACTGTTCCACAACCTGAGTACGCTCCGAGGCTTCCATGAGGCGATGCCTGAGGACACTGCTGATGACACACTGGGCCACACTTGAGAGCTGAAGGAAAGTGGTGCAGATGGCAGCAGCATGGTGCTCCTTGGCTTCTTTGTCCTGCTGCATCAGGGTAGAATCCTGGAAAGGGAAGAGTACAATGTTTTAAAACTGCTCCTGAAGAGAGATGGTATTACAGGGCCCTTCCAAAGGCCATAAGATCCCAAGCAAAGATGGAGACTACTGATCAGATCTGCAGCTCAGGAAGTCAGGACTGTGCCTCCCACTTCATGGCGAATTCCGGGTTCTGTTTCCCTGCCACCAACAACCTCTCACATAAGAGTGACCCTGTTGTGTGCAAGAATGGAGCTGGGATTTGGGCTCTGGACTAGGGGACAACAGGCCTTTATAACAGGTGCCTCAAAGGAGTCCATGCTTGCCTTTCCTTCTGAGCCCAGCCACGCCCCATGTCTCTCAGCATCACCCCATGACCAGGTCAAGAGGGAACACCATCATGTGAGGCTTTTCCATACTCACTCTGCTCTTAATGATCATAGGTGATGGCCAGCATGGCACCATGGGTAGAAGTGGCCCTGCCCTGATTGGCTCCAGCTCCTGAGTCACAGATACAGTCTGCTTCTTCTTTGCAACAAAAGCTCGAGGTGGCTTTAGAGACACATGTCGCAGTGGAGCTGGTACTGCAGTTGACTCTGGCTCAACAATGGCTGATGGATCTGCTTCTGGTTTACAGGCTGCTGCTGCAGCTGATTCTCCCTCTCCAGTAGGACCTGGCACTGGGGCTGGTGCCATAGCTGCAGGAAAAAGGTGCTCAACATCACTGCCTTGTTCTGAACCATTACCTGCTGCCAGAAATATCTTCCATCCCTGATTCCAAAACATGATCTTCTCAGAATGTGGTCCACCAACTCAGGGTCCTGAGGCTCATGTATGGGCCTGGCCTGACCCAGCCAGAAGCCTCATCCTCATGTGCTTGGATGGACCCATCCCAGCCCTCCTCACCCTCAGTCTTGGCTCTCATGGTCTCCGTGTCTTCCAGCTCTGCCAGTAGAAGGAAGGAACGGTGCTCCAGGTCTGAGCCAGGCATGTGCAGCTGTATATACTCCACCAGCTTCTTAAGGCACACAAACTCTGGAGGCTGATTGAACTGGTCTGAGTACTTTTCAAGCCATGTACCCAAGATGGTAGAGATGGCACTGAGGGCAGATGGGTTTGCAGTGTCACAAAACCCAGCAAAAATGACAGAGAACCTCCCCTGGTGGGACTCCAGATTGGCTACTCCCCTTCTTCAGACAAGACCATAAACTGCTGTGTGGAACTTGAGGGGACCCTGCTCATGGTAAAGTAAACTGGTCAACAGGTTTTGCTCCAACCCATGACTCTGGTGACATCTCAAACTGCAGTCCATGTTACTAGGGTGTGTCTATCTCTGAGACACCTATGAAGTGGTCTTGTCTTCCTATCCACACTTCTATTGAGAGGTGTGGCTACCCCTTACAGTCACCAAGTCCCCTAAAAACTACTAGCAAAGTAGCAAGGCTGTGACAAGCATGCTGCTTCCCAAACAGCCAGTGTGTCCCAGTGAGGGATGGGGTGGACACATACAGCTGGAATGGGCTCTGGTGGGCAAGGAGCTTCACAGGGCATGGCTCAAATCTCTGGACTCCCTTACGTTCCCTGGTCTAGGATCCCACCCACAGCTCTCATTTCCTGCTCCTGCAAGGGAAGCCTCTGACCTCCACCCACCATCAGGAAACACAAGTAAGGGAGGTGGTGTTTATCCCCCTTCCTATCACATCTCCCGAATTCCCTACTCTGGACACAGGCCCCTTCCCTCTTGAGTCAAAGCCCACTCACTTTTTCAGTTGATCCAGAGTCCTGCCATTCTTACTGGAGCAATGGAGGCTTTGGCTGTATGTAGAGGCCATGAGACTATCACATCTGTAACCAGTATGACAAAATGGTACTTTAAATGTGAGAGTTACTCCTTAGGGACAAATGGCTTCTCCAAATTTCTACAAGCTAAAGACTTAACCTCAACTCCCTCTTTCCTTAGTCCAGGCAAAAAGAGAGACTATGCAGATGCAAGAAGTCAAGCAGGACAAGTCCCATTCATGTCCAGAAGGGAGGGAGGGATTGGAAGGTGTCCGGAAGCCATGGAGCAAGCCTAAAGGGGTGTCTTCTTTCTTTTTCATGCCTTCTCCCTTCTCTACCTTGCTATGAAAGACTCTGCGCACTTGGACACTGTCAGTTGGTGATCTCAGGTCAAGATGGCACATCTGTGTCCTTGGAGGAAGGGTAAGGTAAATCTTTCTCTTTACCCAGAATAAATAGCTTCCTTTGATTTTTTTTTTGAATGAGTCAATGAACCTGAGCAGATGGACCTGGGAGGCTGGTAATGCACCTGCCACAACTTCTTATGGCTTCTTGGGTTACTGGCTACTCTGACATAGAAATAAAGCCTAGGGGGCAAGGTATTTTCCTTATGCTTGAATTGGGCTAAATACCCAGAAACATGCCTATGTACAATTACTGCTTCATATCTATGTGTGCCATGAATGAACCCAAATATGTCCTTCCCAAATAGCTCCATTGGGTCCAAGACCCAGTCTCCCCACAGCACCACATCCCCCAAATTTTTCTCTGTCTGCATCAAACAGAAGAAGCTCCCAGATGGAGTCCAGAGTCTCCCATACAGATGGGAAACTTGCTCTGCTCTTTCAAGTAAGTGAGGACCAAGATTGAGAGCTTCTCCATGTGGATGAAAGGAGAATGTCACACACAGGTCGACTGTGGCACTGGATAACCTGTGTGTACAACCAAGCCTCCGACAGACATTTGCAGGCTCCTTTGGTCCTGATCACACCTATTAGCATCCCAGTTTCCAAATAGCAAACTGAGTTGCTTAATAATGCAAGGTATTCCCAAGACCCACACAAATGGTGCTGAGCTCCCCTGGCCTGTAAGATGATGCACAAACCTTTTCAATAGCTGATCTAGCACCTGACCCATGGTGCCAAATGCTTGGTAGTTTTGCAAAAACTTTTGTAGGAACAAGGGGTTCCCTTGAAGCAGGGATGACACAAGATGGTTGATCATCGTCTCCCTTATATCTGCCTTCAGAAATTCCAGGCAAGCTGGGATATCCACACTCTGACCGGATTTCTTTTCACCCTGTATTGCAGTGAACATGGAAACAATAGTTGTATTAATCACTTGTCTATCTCTAGGACTAATATGCAACACAATTTAAGAGGCACAGAGGCTTATTTGGGCTCATGGTTTCAGATAATTTAGTTCATGGTTGACTCCAAGGCAGAAACACTATGATCCAAACAAATGGGAGAAGAAAGCTGCTCAACTCTTACAGCCAAAAGAGAGAGGCAGAGAGAAAGGAAGAGACTGGGACAAAAATATGTCCTCCTGAGTCACACCCACAGTGACCCACCTCCTCAAATCAGGCCCCAACTCCTAGCAACATATTCAGCTATGGAGTCATCAGTTCATTAGTCCACTGATGAGTATGTCACCCACACAGTCAAATCACATCTGAAAGCCCCACTGCTAGGTACATGAGACATCTGGGAATATTATACACCTAAGCCACAACCTTAGAAAACTGCCAAATGACAAGAGACATTATGGTAGACATTGGTATCTCCCTATTGTCTGGCTTTGAAGACCTAAAATGCTTTCATCATCCTGTTCTGATGAGTTTAGTTCAGTATGTATTCACTGTGTGAGAAGATGTGGGCAACTATTTGGAAGAAAACAAGAGACAATATGACAAGACAGTGAAGATCTCCAGGGGTCTTGCTTTGAATTCTGTGTTTCTTAAAATAATTTCCTTAAGATCTGGGTTTTTTTTCTGTTTAATTTTACCCTCTTTAAAATAAAAATTGAAAAAGGAAAACTGTCAAATGACTCTGCCATAAAATAATGTGAGAAAACCACAGACTACAGATATACACACACATACACGTACATGTACACATACACTTACACACACAGAGGGAGGGCCTGGATACACACAAAAGAGATTAGAGCAGTGGGCTGGCCTTTGCTGACCTGTCCTTGGCTACTGTGTGCCCCACTTTGTCCCTTCTGAGAAAATGGCCACAGGCATCGAATGAGAAGGGGAACCCAGTTTCTCCAGACATGGCTGAGTCGTCCCCTGTGAGATCTCCTGGGGCCGAAGCCTTGGGAAGTCGGGAAGCAGCAAGAAAACATCCTCACGTGTCCTATGTCTCCAGACAAGTGAGCAAGCTTCAGTTAGTTAAGTTACCTGGCGCTTGGCAACAGGGTTCCGAGTTTGATCATCAAGGAAGTGAGGTCATCTCCTGGGGTCTCCTTAACTGAACTTTTCATTTTACTGGACTTCAAACAGTCCCTGGGCTGCTGACTGCCCCAAACCTACACCAGATACACAACCAGACACATGCAGTGACACAACATCATCTGACCCACCCTCCCCAGGCAGACCGAGGGTTACCTGTCAACCCAAGAAACAGGTGGACCCTGCCACTCTTAACTCATGGTTAGGTTAAGTAAGACATGGTTTAGGGCTAGAAGTTAGGGTTAAGTTTTGTTGTGAGGGTCAGAGTTTGTTTCAGGGTTAGGATTTAGAATTAGGATTTAGAATTAGGGTTCAGGGGTAAATAAAGAGCTATGATTTAAGGGGTAGGGTTGGTTCCTG
The DNA here is from genome assembly GCF_034190915.1 of Cavia porcellus. NCBI lineage: Eukaryota > Metazoa > Chordata > Mammalia > Rodentia > Caviidae > Cavia > Cavia porcellus. The sequence goes on along the minus strand of NW_026947510.1, from coordinate 30,366,461 downwards.
CTTTAGAGCTAATTTTTAAGCTTTATGGTTAGGTTTGGAGTTAGAGATGGATTTCTGTTTTATTGTTTGAGTAATTGAAAAGATTACATAATGATTTACTGCTAAGGATTTGGTTAGGATATAGTTGCATTTAGAAGTTAAATGTTATGCTGACAGATTTGTTTGGATATTTATAGATGTGAGAGTTAGGGGTTAGGATTAGAATTACCTTTATAGCTAGCTATATTGATAACAAAATTAGAAGTCTAACTAAATTTGAAAACATTTAAGATATTTGGCTTTCAACAGTTCTTTGTGGTTTCTAATATTTAAGTATCCCACGTACACCTTGAACCATAAAAATGTCTTAAAGCACTCATATGCACACCACCATTTTTCTGTTTTCACAGTTTCTGCCAAACATCCTCTTAGAAACTCATTTTGAAGATTCATTTAACCTTTTCCATTTTAGATAGCATCTTTATTAAATATTGAATTGTTATAGCTATAAATTATGTTAACAGTTACTATTCTTTGAATGCATTTTTGTGCTTAAACTTTGACAGTGCTTATTACAGCTGAAGAGTATGTAGAGGAAGTAAGTATGCAAGAAACAGAAACTTAAGGTGGTCAGTTTTCAAGACAAAGTAGTTAACTTTGAATGTACAATTCCTAGTAGTTCAAATTGCCTGATCTAGGGGCCTAAGAAAAGTCAGCACCTCCTGAGAATGGGCCATGCTGGGACTGGGAGTAGCTGACCAACACACCAACTAGCCAGCCTTTCTGGTAAGCTGCACAAGCCATGTAAGACCCAGGAAGAGAAAAGTCAGATAGCACCTCCCATGAGCCTAGCAGCACATAAATGAGGCTCACCAACTCCTTCTTTCCCGCTCTAGCAATTGGCTGGTTCGTGGGTAGGCTGAGTTGATAGCAGCTGAGATACAAAAAGCAACTGAATGCTTGTATTGTTTGACTTTTCAGGCGAGGGGCCAGCGGACTGAGCAACTATAGGGAGGACAGCAGCATGCAGTAGAGCAAATATGGGGGATTTTATACTATATTATTTTTGAAGTCAAATATTGTTCTCATTGTTTTGTTTTGTTCTCATTCATTGTTTTGCTTTGTTCTATATACTGTTTTGATTGGTTTTACTCTGTTTTGTTTTGGTTTGATTTTTCTATATCTGATAGAATGGACAACTGCTGTAAAGATAAGCTATACTGTAGTAACCATTGTTATTGTCCTAATATCTTGATTTGAATTTCTGTATCATTTCACTGATTTGTTTGGATAGGATTTAACCTCTTTTGTTTTCTTGGGTTATATTATCTTTAAAATAAAAATTTTAAAAATTGCCTAATCTGAAAAGACTCTGTGCAAATGGGACCTGAAGGGAGAGAGAAACTAGTGAGAAAGCCTTCATTAAGAAACATAGATGTGAGTGGGAAAGGGAAAAGAAAGGCATAGAATGATCCATTTTCACAACAAGATATCTAGGACTAAGTGGAAACATAATAACCACAAGATCACATTAAAAGCTCTAAACAGGATCACCTACTCCTGGGAAACACCCATAGTAAAGAACAGATGGTATTATGAAGAAATCCAATTTGGAGGGGGACCAGGAAACTGCCTTATCAGGAGATAATGAAACATAAGTGAGGTCCAGAAAAGGCTGCACCCCTCATGATACTCAGGCGTGAACGGGAATGAGGGGAAGGGACATGATGCTGGGGACAGACTGCTTGCTGTGACTTGCATAGCAGAGACCCAGCCTTGCAAGGCTGAATTAAAGCCTCACGTTCACTGCTCTTCATGCTTCTGATTCCTTCCTTAAGGCTGAGCAAGCAAATGCATTTCTCACAAGTAGAGACCAGGTTTTCTGGGTCAGCATCAAGGAGTTAAATCAGGCAACGCAGCCTAATTACACAAACTAATTCTTTAGAAGTTGTTCAGTTACAAGCTGAAATAGGGTCTGTGTAACATGAATTTTTATTTTCTGTATAGTGAGCAGTTTTTCAGAGAATAAACCCAGGACATGGCTAACGCATAAGAACTAAATATATAGTGACGTTTACATGTACATGTTATTACTTCAATAGAAATATGCTAAAGTAGCTCTTATCTTGACTTATATATTAGAGAATCATTTAAGTTTGAATCATTTAATTTTGCCCAAATTCTCTTACTTAAAATCAGGGTTCAGGGCTGGGGATTTAGCTCAGTAGCTTCAGCACTTACTTGGTAAACACAAGATTGTGAGTTCAATCCCCGGTACCAAAAAAGAAAAAGCAGGATGAATGAAGAGGATCAAATACAACCACCTAACTGTTTGAGTAAATTCATAAGCACGTGTTTGAAATTCTGTGACCCTGTCCTAAAATAAAGCTTTATTTTAGAGTAGTTTTGTAAGTCTTTAAAAACTGAACAAAGTACAGAGGTTTCTCCTGTAGCCGCAAGCTAGTTTCCTGTTTTGCTAACATCTAGCCCTAAACCTAATGCTAAGCCAAGGTGCTTTAGTAGCAAGAAAGAGAAAACTAGCTTAACTGGATGTGATACTTATTTATGTATTTTGAACAATAACATAGAACAGCGTGAGCTGTAGTGCAAAATGCCCAAACACTCGTGTGCAAGTCGAGGAATGAAGCACAGTAAATTGAGTGCTCCAGAAACAAATGCAATTGCATTCCCGCAGCCGTGCTGAGACAGCTGCTTATTAGGATGTAGGCATGGTGCAGGCTTCTTTGCACACCCCGATACAGAAGAGAAGCCACAGCACACTGAGAAGCAGAGCCCCTCAAGCCTCCTGCTCCAATCTAGCTAGGACCGACTCACTGGGCCGGATGTTTCCATGTTTATCACATTTGGCACATATTCTGTTAAACCTATTTTCTAGGAAAATCTATTTCCTCTTCAAAGCACACATCACTTACAAGGGAAAGAAATGTTTGTTATAAACATTTAATTCAGCAACTTCTCTATTAAGAAATGCAGAAAAAATTTGTGATCTTCTGGGTAAATAAGTGCTTCATTGGCCTTTGGTTATAACAAAATGCTACAGCAATATTGTAACATGGTATTGTTATTCCCAGTTTAACAGAGAAACTGAGGTTTACAGAGGCAAAGTAATCTCATTTGAAGTATTTAATACACATCTTAATTGAGAGACAGTGCACTGGACCTAAAGAATGCCAGTGATTATGATACAGAATATTACTTATGAATTCAAAAGATACATAAATCATGCAGGAAGATACACTAGGTTATCGCATTGAAGCATTGGAACACCCACCTTATCCATCTGTATTTTTTCACTGTTGGTTCAAGTTTAGTAAAGTCCCATTTCTCAAGGCCCACTCCCCTCAGAGCAAGAAAACAAAAGGCCATAAGTTGCCTCAGGACAAAGGACTCCTGTTCCACCATGTGCAGGCTCCAACCAGCAACATCTCCTGGAGATCTAGCAACTTTCTAGGTCTCATTCATTTATCTACAAGCCCAGTGCATAGGTCCAGACACAGGACCAGATCAAGTCTACATACACAAGACAAGCAAATACTAGAGAGAATGCGTGTCAGCCTTTAAAACGAACTGTAGCAGGAAGAATGTCAAAAACTCTAAAGTCATTTGGCTTATCAAGGTACATGCCATATAAGAAAATATGGACCTTATAAATAGTGACAAAAGACAAGAATAAGTCATGGCAAGATGAAAAAGCAACAGTATAAAAATTAAAATCATGAGACAGTCATATTTTCAAGGAAATGAAGTGGAAAAGTGAGTCACATGAGGTGGTGCACACCAGTAATCCCAGCACTCTAGGATGAGGCAGGAGGATCACTGGTTCATGCTAAGCTTGGGCAACTTAGCAAGATCTTATCTCAATATGAAAAATTAAATTAAATTTAAAATAAAATAAAAGGTTGTAACTTGGTAAAAAGGCTCTAGGCCCAATATCCAGCAGAGAAGAAAGAAAAAGAAAAGAAAGAGAGAGAGAGATAGCGAGAGAGAGAGAGAGAGAGAGAGAGAGAGAGAGAGAGAGAGAGAGACAGAGACAGAGAAAGAGAGAGAGAGAAGGAAAGAGGGAAGCAAGGAAAGAGAAAAGGGAAATTTTCAGTTCCATTTGTACTCTAATTCCTACATTTTCTCATCTCTGGTGATGAGCATGTCCTTTATTTCGAAAAAGAACCAAATGCAGCCTACGAAATGCACTCAGTGGCACCCAGACAGCCATGTGTCTGTCTTGAAGGTAATTCACTCTGAAAACATATGGAGAATGAGTGTGAATGATTTTCCCATGACCTTTCCCTCTAGCAGGAAGAATAGATCTTGTTAATCCAAACACAAAGGCAAGTAACAGTATGAAACCTCAGCTATGAGAAAGCAAAAAACCAGGAGAATATATAGAAGACCCAGAAAGGAACGCTAGGCTCCCATCTAAGTAGGTTCCTGTAGATGCCAAGACAACCTTGTAGCAATCATCACTGGCATCCTCCATCTTCTGGATTTCACAGGTGCCATGATCAGGCATAAGTAGCCTGAATTCTTTCTGACAATCAAGTGCTTATATGGCTTACCAAATGCCATGAGGCACAATGGCCGATGAGGCTTTGCCATACAGCTTTTCCAAACTGGTAAACTATAATACAGTAACAAGGTAGCAGGTGCGGTTATCAGGTGTGGTATTTACCAAAAGTGTATCCAGAGCAGCCTTGACCAGGAAAAGTCCAATGTTGAGCCCATTTGAAATCTGTCTCCTGACATTATGGCCCTCTGTGCCTGTGTCCTATGAGAGAACTGAGGTAGCTTGGGAACGCAGGAGACTGGCATTCATAGAAACAATTCTCTTGTCCTGGTGGTTTTGAGAATAATGCTATTATGATGACACATGGAAAGTATGCACATAGGACAAATATGTCTCCATGAATTGTCCTTATGACAGATTTATCTAAATTCCTATTTTCCAAGTGATTATTGCTTATCTTTCCTTTTTTTCTAAGTCTGTGAACATCCACACATAGCCACTATCCATGAAACATCTGTAATTTCTGAACTATTCCTATTCCAGGAAAATAAACAACTATATATACTACTTAAAGTTGTACCTATTGGGAAGACATACCACCTCATTGCCCTTCAGGATCACCTAGCGGGATTGATTCTACAACCCTGTGGTCATTCTCTCTCAGGTGATAGCAATATGCCATCCGAACTATCTGTAAATCAGACCTGGTTTTTTCTCCAGTCAGTTCATCATAGAAATCTTCCCATGGAACCTACACAGCAAGGAAAGCAGTTGTGTTCCTTTAACAGGATTACACACTATTGAAGATACTAAAATTGGAGTTAGGAGGGGGTGGAGTAAGAAAGTAATGGCCAACACTTAGGAAACATGTCAGGAATGAGGTAGGGTTTTTCTTAATGTTCCTGTTCTATAAGACAGAACCCAAGTAAGTCAATTCATTCAGGTCACCCAACTAGCTAATGTGGGATCGTGAAGTTGAGCAATCTTACTCCTGAGTACTCTAAACCTCTACTCATAACCCTTTAAGCCCTGAGCAACCAGAAACTGAAAAGAAAACAAAGTGGTGTTGTGTGCTTGAAACCCTAGATCTCAGGAATCAGAGGTGGGAGGATCACTGGATCCTGGGAATTCAAGACCAGCTAGCGCAATAAAGAAACCAATCTCGAAAAAAGAAGGAAAAAAAAAGGAAAAAGCAGATCATTGATAGAATGGCAACAATCTATTGGAGGCTACTAAAGTCCTTTAGCGCCAACTGCTGTTGGTCCAAGGCTGGCTATAGTAAATACTTACCCTCATAGCTCATGGGATTTTCACCAGTTTACTGAAACATGCATATTTTGTTTTTAAATTTACAGAGAAAAAACACAGAAAAGAAAAACAAAAAACAAGCATGCAGACAACTATGCTATGTTCTTCTCTGCCTCTGGGTCATTTTTCAAACAAAAATTTAGGTTATTATCCTCGTTTTAACAAAAATGGTGCTTCTAAGTAGATGAACAAATAGAAAAGGAGTGAAAATTAGATAATGAAGCCAACATGGGCCGCTCTGGCTTTGGGATCAGAAGACACTGTGCTAGCATTCATCTTCTGCACTTGAATATCGGTAACAGATTCTGTGCTTCCTTCTAACACAGTTTGCCGCCTCATAGGAGCTGCTATAACTGAAAAGGTAAAAAAGATCCTTAAAAGATAAGGCTGGACTACAATGTAGGCCTCACTAGGACTGAGGCCTGACTAAGCCCCAGTAAGACTTTGTGACACTGGAACCAAGCCATTCAAAAGCAGGCATGAGATCAGTTTCCAGGTTGCAAGAAAAATGTCCAGAGCAGAAGACACTGATTCAACTATTCCTTTCTTTGAAATACAATCTGAATTTTAATGCCTAGCATGCTCCAATTTTAGCCATTCATACCTATTGTTTGAACAAACACATGCTCTCCCATGTGAGCACACAAGATAGTGATAGAGAAGTCACACATCAGGTTCCCAAGGGAATTCTATCCAGCCTCTTGATGCAGAAGCAGTGTCTTCAGAAGCTGAATATTTGTGGGGGGAAAAAGAACCCAGGCATCGTTGTATAAGCCTGTAATCTCAGCAATCTGGCAAGCTGGGGCAGGAGGATCAACCCCAGGACCGGGAGGATCAGCCCCACCCAGACAAACAAAGGACTTAGCAAGGCCCTGTCTGAAAAAAAAATTTTTTTTAATTTTAATGGCAGGGGATATAGCTCAAGTCCCTGGCTTCAATTCCCAGTCTCTCAAAAACAAATATTCAAATAGAAGCCAGTCCTAAAGGTTCCAATAAAGAAAATTTGACCCTGAAATACTTTGTCTAGCCGCATACTATTCTTAAACTAACCTCTTTAAAATGAAAATAAACTCAAAAATGAAGAGACGACACTAATAAATATAAAGACACATGCACCCAACTGTGTAAAACAAATATTAACAGACGTGAAGAATCAAATAAACACTACCACTATCACAAACACACAAGTCAACCAAACAAAAACATCAACAAATAAATACCAGAAGTGACCAAGCTTGTGAACAAACCATCATAGTACAATATCTACAGTGTTCTAACTCTCGAAATCAGAATATGCATTCTTCTCAGCTGCACGTAGGATGTAATCCAAAATAGACCACATACTACCTTACTGAATATGCTTGAGTAAATGAAAAGAAACTGAAGTCACCCCGTGTATATTATCAGACTATAGTGTGATGGACTGGAAATCAATAGCAAAAGAAAACACAAAAACTCCATAAACATGGAGAAATTAAATAACATACTTGTGAACAGCCAGTGAGCCACAGATGAAAATGAAGAAATTAAACGTTATCTACAATTAAATGCTAGTGCCAGTACAACACACTGAAACATACAGGACATAATGAAATCACTCCTAAGCGGAAAATGCAGTAGTTAATTCTCATATCAAGAAAACAAAATGAGTTCAAATAAAAAACCTAATGTTGAACTTCAAACCGCTGAAAAAAGAAGTGAAAACCAAAGCTCTTACAGGGGAGGATATTATAAACGTCAGAGCAGAAATTAATGCAAATCAGACTAAGAAAATAATACAAAAAAATGAATTAAAGAGTTGGTTCTTTGAAAGATTAAATAAAAACTGAGAAACCTTTGGCCAACTTTATCATAAAAAATAAAGAAAAGACTCAAATTCATGCATCACTAAGAATGAAAAGGGTGAAATCACAGCAGATCCTGTAGAAATCCAGAAGATCATCGACATGTACTTTGAGAACCTTTATTCTAATAAGATGAAAAAATAGAAGAAATGGACAGATTCTTAGGTGCATATGAATTACCAAAGCTGAATCTAGAAGATGTTACATTCTAAATAATGCAATGAAAATTGAAGAATTATAAAACTAACAACAACGAAAAGCCCAGGTCCTGTGGACGTACTGCTGAACTCTACAAGAAATTTAGAGATTTAATGCCATTATTTCTCAAAATCTTTAATGAAGTTGAAAGACAAGTAGTACCCCCAAATTAATTCATGGAGGCAAATATCACCCAATACAAAAGCAAAATAAGGACCCAACCACAAAGTACAACTACAGGAAAAATTCCCTACTGAACAAAGGGCAAAAATCCTCTACAAAATACTGGCAAAGAGAATTCATCAAACCATCAAGAAGATCATACAGCATCACAAAGTAGGATTCATCCAAGGGATGCACAGATAGTTGAACATATGCAAACCAATAAATGTAATACACCATGTGAACTGAGTCAAAGATAGAAATCAAATGATCATCTCAATAGATGCATACAAAGCATTTGATGAAGTCCAACACTCATTTGTGATTTTTTTAAAAAGGCCCTACAGAAAATTAGAATAGATGGTCTTCATCTCAATCTATAAACTCCATCTATGACAAACCAATAGCCAACATCATACTAATTGGGAAACATAAGAAAGCTTTCACTCTAAAATCAGGAACAACACAAGGATTTCCATGATCATCACTCCTATTCAGTGTAATTCTAGAAATGTTGGCCAGAACAATTATACAAGAGAAAAAGTTAAGGGAACAAAGATAAGAAAGGAATAAATTATCGTCATCTGCAGATGACATGTCGTTCTACAGAGATGACCCCCAAAACTCCACCAAAGACTTCTAGATATAAGAATCAAATTTAGCAGTATATCTGGATACAAAGTCAACACTGAAAAATCAACAGCATTCCCATACACAAATGACATACTCACTGAGGGAGAAATTAGGAATATAACATCGTTCACAATAACTTACCAAAAACATTAATACTTGGAGTCAATATAATAAAGTAAGTAAGAGATCTTTACGTTGGAAACAATAGTACTCTGAAAAATGAGCACAAAGAGGATATCAGGAAATGTAAAGACATTCCTTGCTCCTGGGTAAGAATAAGGAACATAGTGAAAACCGTAATGCTTCCAAAATTGTTACACAGATTTAATGCAATCCCAATCAAATACTATTGGAATACCCCACCCCAGAGACCTAGAGAAATCATTCCTAAAATTCATGTGGAACCAGAAGAGATATATGCAAGCAAAACAATTCTTGGAAATAAAGGCAAGACAGGGGCATCACAATCCCTGACTTGAAACTATACTACAAAACTTCTACAATAAAAATAGCATGGTACTGGCAAAAAAACAGACCTGAGAATCAATGCAACAGAGCAGAAGATATGATAACAACTCCAAACACAATCAGCCACCTTATCTTTGACAAAAAGGCCAAATACATTCACTGCAAGAAAGCATCTTTAATAAGTAGTTCTGAAAAACTGGCTTTCTACATGCCCAAGACTGAAGTTTGACTTATGTCTATCAGCATGCATTAAAATAAAATCAACATTGATCATAGCTCAAAATATTGAATCAGAAACACAAAATCTGTTGGAGGATACAATAGGTAGAACTCTTTAGACACAAGTGTAGGCAAAAGTGATATATGCACACCCCTGTTTAGAGCAGCACAATATAGTAGCTAACTTTTGGAAACAACCTAAATGCAGTCAGCTGATGAAAAGGACAAAGAAGTTGTGGGCTTTTATACAATGGAGTACTACTCATCCACAAACATTTATAACTAAATGAATAGATCTTGAGACCATGCTATTAAGTGAAATAAATCAGCCAAATCTGCAAATATTGCAGGCTCTCTGGTATGAGAAAGTCAAAGTATAAATAAGGTTCTAAATGTATAATAGATACCTTAAAATAGGAAGAAATTTTTCTTCTTTTTTGAAGAAATTTTAATGAGAACATGCAGGAATTGAAAGCAAAACCTTACCAATTAAATTCAGGTAAATTTCAATTATGAAGTAATACCCCTTTAAGTCTAACACTCTCACAGATAATTTTAAAATCATCTTTCAATGGGGAGAACAAGGAAGGAAGCTAAGCTCCCCTTCTCCCCCCTCCCCCTGCCCTGTGATCAACCAGCTGATTTGGAGGAACTGTATAGTTGGATTGACTTTGAAAGTCTAAAGCCAAGCAACTATTTAGAGAACAACAATATGCAATACAGAAACTATTGTAGATTTCTTTCTGTCTTAGGACTTTTTAATTTTGTTTCACTTCTGTTTTATTCCCTTTAAAATTAAATTTTAAAAAATCATCTTTCATCAATTTGGATTATATAAAACCAGACTAACAAATTTGACCTCCTTAGATGTTATGCTGACATTTACACTTATTACTACCTATTTGCAGTGAGTACATTTTTTAAGCTACTTCAAGTATTTTTCAAACAAAGCAAAACCAAAAAAATGCTTATATATATGACTAGTATTTATTTTTCCAACACATCTAAGTGTCTTCTTTGATCTCCAGAGTTTAACATAAAAATGAATAAGCACCACTTACTGTAGTTTTTTGGTTGTTGGTTTTGTTGTTGTTGTCATTTCATTTTTTATACTGGAAATCAAACTCACCATCTTGTGCTTACCAAGTAGGTGTTATGCCACTGAGCTTTATCTCTAGCCCTACTGCAGTTTTTCATGTGAATTAATTGTAAGAAGGTAAAATCAGATATTATATATTTAAGTAGAAGTTGGTAAGAAACTATATTATTGCCATAATCAATTTTACAAACAGTTTGTGGAAAAAACAAGAAAAGTTCACTCACTTATAGAAGTTCTTACAAGCTTGCTGTCCTTTTTATTTTATTTCTTGTGAAAATACAAGCTTTATAAACCCTCCTAGTCCTTGAGCCAAAAATTATTTTTAATTAATTTTGTGAAAATTAAAAGTTGATACTTTTCCTATTCCATTCAAATTAATGCCTAATGCTTATATATATATTTTTTTAATTTTGAAAGTAGTAAAGTACAGGGGCTGGGGATTTAGCTCAGCGGCATAAGCGCCTGCCTTGCAAGCAGGCAGTCGTGAGTTCGATCCCTGGTACCGATAAAAACAACAACAACAAAAAAAGACCAAAAAAAAAAAAAAAGTAGTAAAGTACAACAGAAAAGGACAGAATAAAGTCAGCTGAGACCGTGTAGTGAAACTGGTACAGAACTTCACAGCAGGTTACCAGGGTGACAGTAATAGCTATCACGTATATTTTGTTATCTTAATAATAGTTGTTCTTTCAATCATGTATATCAAAATAAAATGAAATACAGAACATTATAGAACTTATCAAAACAGGATAGTGAATAAAGCTGTACCATTAATCAGAATAAAGCAAAAAAGCAATAAAATTATTTGCCTTCAAAGAGATGGTAGAAGGAAACCCCCCTTATTTGCTATGGTCAAACTCCCAAGATTTCTGGTTCCCATTGGCTAACGGGGAGACAGGGGATGGGGTTAGGGTAATTGGGATGTCTGACTCTAGGCCATGCACCAGTAGGTTCACTATGGCTTAGAAGGAGACAAGCTGCTTGCTGGGTTTCCCAGCGTCCTAAGTTCCAGCATGGTGCAGATCTCAGGAGACACTAGGGGTTCTCCCCTTGGAAGGGCCACAGTCTCAGAAGAAATTTTCAAAAGGAAAAGTACCTAATGGGGTAAAGGGGAAAGGAAATAAGGGAAAAATGAGAAAAGAGAAATAAAATGGAAACAGCTTTCTAATAAGAAGGATAAGACGGGTTGCAGGGAGGGCAGTAGAATGGGAAAAAAGAGGAATGAATGTATATCATGTACAGGACCAAATTGCTAATGATGAATAGTATCATTATGTATATCTAAATTATACCAATAAACTTAATTTTTAAAAATCAATAGGCATCAATACAATTGTAACGGAGCACCTCAATACTCCACTATCACAAATAGAACACTAGACAAAAAAATCAATAAAGTAATATCAATGTTGAACCAAATCCTTGAACAAATGGCCTTAAGAGATAGTCACCGCATTTCACCTAACAACAAAATACACATTCTTCTCAGCAGCACATGGGACTTTCTCCAAAATACACCATATGCTAGCCAATAAAGAATACTTAAATATATGCAAAAACTCAAAATTAAACCAAGCATAATGTAAGGTAATAGTGTGATGAAACTAGAAATCAATGACAAAAAAGCCACTATAAGTGTACACACAGATGGAACTTAAACAACTCCTGAATAAAGAATGAGTCATAGATAAAGTTAAGGGAAAAATCACACTATTCCTTTTTCTTTTTTTTTTCTTTTTTTCTTTTTCTTTTCCTTTTTCTTTTTCATATTTTAAAGATAAAAAAGAAATAACAGAAAAATCAAAAAACAAACAAAACAGAAAAAAGCAACAAAAGCAAAATGACAAAAACATAGAATAGCTATACAGGTTTGGAAAACAGGATGATAGAAATTTAACAGCGATTGTTATATTGCATATTGTTATATTCAAAATAGTTGCTCAGTTACCAGATAGATGAATGAAACAAAACAGTAAAACTGAAGAAAACATTGGATTTCAAAAACGAGACAGAAGGAAATCCCCCACAGTTGCTATAATGCATATTATTATCCTCCAAATAGATGCTCATACTACCTGCAAAGTCAGTCAAACAATACAAATATTAAACTACTTTTTCTTACCTCAGTTATAATGATTGCAGCCTGACTTCCTCCAAATCAGCCCATTGCTTGTGCCTGTTGTGGGTTGCTTTTCTTGTCTCCTAGCCCAAACACTGGGTGACCCACAGGAAGGCATGGTTTATCTTCTTGATTCTCTTTGCATTCCCCATGATGGCTGCTCTTGGCTCATGGGAAGATACAGTTTGGCTTCTTGGTTCTCTTTTCATTCCGCTATGGCCGCTGCTCTTGGCTCATGGAAAGAGATGGTTTTTGACAACTTCTATAATCAAACTATAAAGCCAGTATGACATACTGGAGCCCATAGAACACAGTGAAGGCAGTCCTAAGAGGAAAGTTTATAGCAGTGGATGCCCACATCATAAAAATAGGAGCCCAAGTAAATGACCTAATAATGCATCTCACTGCCCTAAAGAAAAGGATAATCCAAATCGAAAGTTAGTACAAGGAAGTAACTTATAAAGACCAGAACAGAAATTGATGAAATAGGGACTTTAAAAAGTACAAAGAGATTGATGTAGAAGATTGTGGGTTGATAGGTATCAGGGCAGAGAGCCTCTCTGAGAAAAACAAATTAGATGTTAGAATGTAACACATTGGAATAGACCAGACAAAAGGAGGGGGATTCTCATGACCCAAGAAGAAACTGAGGAAAAAGAAAAAGAAAGAAAGAAAGGAAGAAAGAAAGAAAGAAAGAAAGAAAGAAAGAAAGAAAGAAAGAAAGAAAGTAAAAATGTGGACAAAAGGCTAGAACCAGACACACTCTCACTGGAGTCAGTCCCGTGCTGTGCTGGGTACACCTTGGAGTCAGACAACTCACTGTTGTGCTGAAGTCATGGTAGTGGTGATATGGGGGTTGCTGAGCCCAAGGCCCTTGGTGGGAGGATGCAGTACAAGAAAGAGTGGAACCAACATGGAGAGCTGTGCTAACTCATGATGAGTGCTAGGAATTTGGTCCTGCGAAGGGAGGGACCAGCTGGATGACATATTGGAGTTGGGCAGGACGGGCCTGAACCTGGAACCACAGTGGCATCAGTCAGCGACTCCTGACCCAAAGAGGAGTAGTGGGCTCTCCTTGGGCTGGGTCATGTCCCTGGTCAGGACACAATAGCCAGGGACCAAAGTGTCCCAAACCTGTGACATCCCCACAGCACAGACTAACATGCTGAAGGCACTCACTGGTTGACTGGCTCAGAGGAGAAGGGCCAGGCAACATCGGCCCTGCATGCACCTCGCAGATCCACAGTAAACTGGAGAGGGCAGCAATCCCCTAGCCAGCACGCTTCAGAAAAACCATAAGAAATACAGAAAGGGTCGGAGACCTCCACCATACACATGTCTGAATGAAACCAGAAACATGACAAGAGAAAGAAACAAGAAAAAGCCTCCAGCCACTGATTCAAGGAAAATAAGTCCAGGAGAGGTAAATACAGAAGAGCTTGAGGGCAGCAAACATGCAATATCAGACACATCAGTGGACATAAAGAAATACCTTCGTAACCCATAGACGAACTTAAAACTGAAAATCTAATTCAAGGGAAGCAAGATATAAACTGATTAATAAAACAAATGCTAAGCACCTCTCTAGAATACACAGATGGAAGAATGGAGCAATCCAGAAAAAATGAGAGAAAGCTTTGATGAAGAATACAAACAAAATGTAGAATACATCAAACAGATTTAAAGAGATTATCATGAAATTAAAAACTCCATTGATGGCAAAATTGCTTGACAGAAACTAAAGATAGGCTTTCAAAACTTGAAGATAGGTTTTCAATGGGAAAGGAAAGATCTTTTAAAAATAACAAGAAACCAGGAAGTAACAATGCAAAGGCTAGAAGACAACAAGAGGATCTATAACTTAAGAATAAAAAATGTGAGCAAAGAAGCAGGAGTAACTACAAATCAAATATGAAGTCTATTCACAGAAATAATTAAGGAAAACCTCACAAGCATAGGAAAAGGAAATGATATTCAGATATATAAGGCATACAGAACTCCTGGTAGCTACAAACAAAACAGATCTTCACCCCAAAATATAATAATCAAGATCCTAGAAATTCATCACAAGAGCACAATATTAAAAGCAGTCAGAGAAAAGAAACCGATCACCTGTAAAGGAAAATCCATCAAAATCATGACAGACACAAACTATCAAATCAAGAAGAGCTTGGAATGAAGTATTCCAAGCCCTGAAAGAAAGTAACCTCCAACCCAGACTGATGTACCCTGAAAAACTCTCTCTCAAAGTTAATGGAGAAACAAGATGTTTCTATGACAGAGAAGAATGTTTGGAGTTCGTGACCACCAATCCAACCCTACAAAAACATTGAAGGACATTCTAGAGAGAGAGAACAATCACCAGGATTGAACAACAGTGGCAGAGAGGCCTCGATGAATGGGGCAGACAGTGGAATGAAGGAGAAATGTGGAAAGCCAACAGCAGAAAGATAGCATAGCAGAGAGGAGGCAGAGAAGACTGGCTATAATCTCTAACCCAGACGGCCTTGATACACTAACAAAAAGAAACACAGGCAGAGTAGATCAAGAGATAGGGTCCATAAGATGCTCTGAATAGGAAATATAATCTAGCTGAAAGAGGGTAATTGAACCAAAAGTCAAAGATGAGAAAACAATGCTTTATGTGACAGGGACCCAGAGAGAAATAGGGACAGCTCGTCCAGGAGCTGCAGATAGGTTGGAAAGTCATGACACTTTTGTGCAGTGGAGAACTACTCAGCTATAAGGAAGGAAAACCTAGAGACTTTGGTATGCAAAGGAATACAGCTCAAATCAAGCTCTGGGTTAAAAAGGTTTAGAACCACTTAGGTAGAGAGCAGGTTGCCCCCTAATTTAAAAACTAAAGGAGTTAGTGGGACCCAAAATGTACAAAGCAACCTGAGAAAGAGAAATGGGAAGAGTTGTCTAAAAATGAAGGCAGAGGACATTGTTACAGTGCATCAAGATTTAAAAGCCAGAGTATTCTTATCACTCTGTTTAGTTTGGTTTTATTCTGGTCCAGTCTGTCTACTCATACTAGATTTGAGGGCACATTCAGCTATCCCAAAAATAGCAGGATATACTACGGCAAATATCCTATGTCTTTTTTTTTTTCTCTTTCCTTTTCATTGGTACCAGGGATTGAACTCACATCCACGTGCTTGCAAGGCAAGTGCTTATGCCGCTGAGCTCAATCTCCAGCCCCTCTGGCAAATATCCTGAATTCCCTGTATTACTTACACAGTCTTACTATGACTGATCTTATTTGAATCTGGCTTGTTAGATTGCTGTTTTTTCTTGACTGATTTTATTTGTATTTGTCATGCATGATAGTATCAGTCTAAGAGCAGAGGCAACTACTGTGAAGAAAAAACAAGAGACATCATAGTACCTCCTGTAGATCACCTAGTATTGTGGTTTTATATCTTTTTCATTTCTTCTTTTTCTAGGAATTTGTTTTCTTGTCTTGTTTTGATTTGTTTTTCCCTCTAATATAGAAAAGATAGATATACATGTAGAGATTCATACATGTGTAGAACTTCTAAACAGTTTACCAGAATAAATTATATAATGCACAATGTAATGAACAGATACTCTGAAGAAAAAGAGACACTAAGATACCCAGTGCTAATTCTGTAGCATCATGATATAAAATGTAGCAATACTATTATTCTCTATCCAGAGTGATATTAATCTGTTTTCTTTTGTTTAAAGTCAACATGCATAAAGATATGGACAACTATTTGGAAGAAAACAAGACACAATACAAAAGACAGTGAAAATCTCCAGTGGTCTTGCTTTGAAATCTGTGTTTCTGAAATTGTTTTCTTATGATCTGTTTTGTTCTGTTTTGTTATGTTTGATTTTACCCTTTAAATTTAAAAAATAAAAAAGTACAAAGAATCAATAAGTCAACGTTTTGGCTCCTTAAAAGAATTTTAAAATATGCAAATCCCTAAACAGTCTTTGCAAAATAAGAAAAGACCCAAAGCTATGCCTTTAGAAGTGAAAAACAATCACAAGAGGTTCTACCAAAATCCAGAAAATCACAGGTAACTACTTTAATGACCGTTATTCTAATAAAATAGAAAATTCATAAGATTGGGCAGATTCTTAGATAAACATGTATCTAGATATATATGAATTAAGAAGTTATAGTGTTTTGTTAGTTATAGTGTTATAGTGTTATTGTGTTTTGTCTTGTAATAAAAATTACCTAAAAAATTGTCTCAGTTGCAATACATTCCTATTTTACTGATAGAAGAAAGACTATTAAGCATTCAACACAAGGGGTGGACAGAGCCTTAGCAGCCATGGTGGTAGATCACTACACTAACATTCCTCAATGAGTCATACTCCCTGTATCCACATCCCATTGTACCATTTTTTCTCTTCCTGTTAAGAGATGGCATCTGGTTCTTCACACACTTGACTTTAGATTGGGCTGGAAGTTTGTAAAATGAATAGCTTGATTTGACTGATAAGGAACAGTAAAAATGAGACAACATGAGATCAGATACTTGGTCCCATTAGGCCTGTGGTTCCTGCTCTTCCCCATTCAGCCACCAGAGACCATGATGCTGTGAAGAAACCCTGTTGAGTCTAATAAATAAGAAGGTGATGCCACCCGCGCCACGGCCGTGGAGCCCCAGCCACAGACAGCCCTGTGTGAAGCCCATCCTGGGACAGCCCCCTATTTAGCCATTCATGTAACTGCAAGATGCCCTCTGAGTGTTCCCAGCAGGCAACAGCAGAGACTCACACTGCCAACCCCCGAATCACCAAGAATAGTCAATGTGGTGGTTTAATTTTATTTGGGTGGCTTTTCTGAAGCAAGAAATCACTAACATACCTCCCAAGAGATTCCAAGCCAAATTCTGAGGGTCTTGACTATTCAGAAAACTGCTCTTGTTGGAAAAAATCAAAGTACTTAGCATCACTCTAATTTGCCAAATATATTAAATATTTTAAAGTGAACTAGTAATTCTTAGAATAAATCATAAAATGATTGTTTTATACTTGGCAACGAACTTTTAAAGTGAAATGATGGTTACCTTGAAATATAAATTCTTTAGTTAAATGTAAATACATCAGTAAAAAGAAAAAAAAAGAAATTCGTATGAATAGACAATGTTGTAGTCACAGATTGCAAGGAAAACAAGACAATACAGGAAACATGATTTATAGCATTATTTATAATGGTCATTATATATAATGAGTCAAATAAAAAGTGTAGTAAGACCCAAAGAATCCAGCTGAGGGCCAAAATCCAACAGCAACATCCTGTATGAGTTTAGACGAAAACCTAAAGAGCATCACAATGCCTCCCACAAGTACAACAGAGGGACTAGAGCCCAGGACAATATCTCATGCAAGACCGTACACGGATCTGGCCTAGGAAGGCCCTAAGGTCAGTGGTAAAAGCTAGAAAGACTTTCCTAGCAGAATAAAGGATCTGTGCCAGTATGCTGATGGCTCTGCACTGGATCCAAGAAACAACACTCAACAGTAAGAACCAGAGCTCCCCCCAAAAGTACCATAGCCATCCTCAGTCTCAATGAGATCTGGAGCTCCTCCAAAGTTGTAAACAGCTGAGTTCATATCAGGAAACCAGCAAGCCAAGCTTATCCAGAAGATTAAACAGTACACCATCTTCCATTTTAGAGCCAAGAAGCAATGCTTAAAATAAGGACCAGAGCTCCATCAAAGAGAACCGCAGCCATGCTTAAAACAACAAGGTTTCAAGCTCCTCTGATAAGTCCATATCAGGAAAGAAGTTCGACAAGCTCCCCCAGGAGAACCCACAGCAACAGGAAAACCAATAGCACCAAAAAACACCAACACTAAACTCTTCCTCTCCACTTCTCATTTTTGTCTTGGGATAATCCTCAGGTGGACATCCATGTTTAGCACTACACTGATTCAGTTCAGCTAGTATTACAAGATAACCACCAGTTATCAGTCCGTCACAGGTATAAAGCAATGTCATTAGTAAAAACTAAAGATTCATATTCTAATAAAAGCACTGGCTCTTTTATAAGCATTTTTTGCTAGAGAATAAAGGAAATCTTGGTTTAATGTCTTCTGGGTCCCTGCTCTATTACAAGAAAATGTACAAAAGATATACATATGTACAACAGGCCAATAATTAATAATCCTGACAAGTCACATAAAAATAAAAACAACAGTGTCTAGATCTAAGACCCTTTCACCATATATTTTACAAGTCAAAAGCCAAGTGTGGGGGTTTAGGCTTGTAATCCCAGCACTGAGGAGGCCAAGGGAGAAAGGTGGGGAGCTAAAGGGAATCAGGACTACAACAGTGGTAACCTGACTCAAAAAAGCCCAACAAACACAACCTGTATGTAGGGGAATGCAGGGGAAAAAACAGGAAAGTAAAATCAATGTGGTTATTAAATTTTAATTAGGTTCTCTTGTATCAAATTAAATTGATTGATGAATTTCATATACAGATCTATCTGTTCTCTGATTCTTGCTATAGTATAAAATAAAAATGGAAACACGACATCAGGGTAAGCTTAACCAAGACTTTGAGTTTGGATTTCTAAAAGACAAGACTAAATAAAATCACCTAGAAAGAGAGATTCCCTGTGGCTTAATAGAGAAGGAGCCACGTTGGAGTTCATCAGAGAAAATCAGTTAAAAATACAGGTAATAGGAGTAAAGCTAGAGACATATGATTTTGATGCCAAAATCAGTCTAAACTAAGACACTTGTAGATCAAACAAAACATAGACACGGATTTACAGAACAGCAACCCAGCTCACGGACCTGCCTGCATGCTGAACAAGATTCACTGTACTGTGACATCTGCAAGAAACAGAAGGATTGCAAAAGTGTGGCTAACAAGCCAGACAGATTTAGGACATAGGCCCTTTGCCTCTTATGGCTTCCTCCACAGAGATGACACTGCAGCCTAGGAGCAAATCTTGACCACACTGCTCCCTCCCCAAAGAGTCATCAGCATTTTATTTTGTTCATGCAACCTAGCTAATGAAATCCCTAGTGACATGTCTAAAGTCCATAGCAGAGATGACCCTTCCTGCCCTGTATTAATGATAGGGATGCAGACATGAAGGATTTAAACAGCTATGACATTCCCCATGTGGTAAAGGAGACTGAAGCATACTGAGAGATCTTGGGCTGCCTCTGAAGCACTGGCAGAAGCAGTGAGTCAATAAGGGACTAAGCATCAACTTGGTGACAGAATAGTGCCAGCAGTAGTGGCAAAGATACTGAACACAACAGTAAATCCCTTACAAACTGGAACCAGTCACTTGAGAGAATTAGAGCACCTTGCACACTGCCACAGAAAACAAGTGAGAGGCTGACACTCGCCTAGCAGCAGAGGAGACCAAAACGGGGCCAGCTGTCTCTCCAGTGATGGCAGTGGCAGAGGGCACAGGGCACCCAACCCACCCCACGCTTCCCTGCAACAAGCAGCACTGGAAGACAGAAATGCACCAGAGGAAGTGGAGCTGCAAAGGCTGGTCCAGCCCGGAGGAGTCAACTATGCACACTGGTAGCAGCTTCAAGCTGCCTCTGTCGGAGGGCACCACAGCACCTGAGAGACAGATAAAGAGGCAAACAGGTATTTTTGGCTTTTATGTCTTTACCTTTATTCTTGTTCTGATCTATTTCTCTTCTTTATCTCTTTCCTCAACTATCTTTCCGGATTTTGTGATATTTTCATGTGAGTGAACATGAAACCAGCCTTTGTGTATGTGTGTGGGTTTTTGAGACGGGGTCTCGCTATGCAGTTCAGGCTGGCCTTAAGCTCCCTTTGTAGCCCAGGCCAGTCTCAAACTCGAAATGATAATCCCACCTCAGCCTCCCGAGTGCTGGAATTACAGGCGTGAGCCACCATGCCAGGCTCGAAACTAGTCTTTCTAATCTGCCTTGATAATACTCTGCTATCTCCTTCATCCGCTTTCTCCTGTTTCCCAAACACTGAATGATCATCTTTTGTCCTCAGCATTCTGCCATGTTTCTCTTTATTTATCTCTGTTTTATCCCCTGTCCTCTTAATTTGGTCTACCATAGTCTAAAATCACTCTGCTAAGGGAAATTCATTGCATAAAAGTTATTTGCTTATGTTGGATTTTGTTATATAAGTGTAGATCTTGTCCCTTAGGCTGTGCTTGATGCTATTGTTATACCTAGTTGTACTATATTAGCCAGGATGTCATATCTGTTGTTTTCAGTTCTTCCCCCTTGCATGACAACACTGTGCCTTTCTGGAGTCATCAGCATCACCAGAGTCCAATACCAATGGACTGGGTGCTAAACCAAATAGAAAGCAACAACTCAACCTTAATAAACTGGGAAGGTAGGCCTTGGCACAGACACAAACTCCAAGAACCACCTACACATAGAACACATCTCTGAGGAATAGACATTCCCCTTAGGAAAGCTTCGACATCCATGATAAAGCTATCTCTCTAAGAAACTTACAAGCAACAACACAGAAAACAAAATAAAATCATAAAAAATGACAAGACACAGAAGCAAAATGCAACTTCAGACCACCAGCACACCAAGGTAAAATTCAGTGCAAAGAGAGGAAATCAGAAGCCACCACCTGAATTCTCCGGAATGACAGCAGCAGAGGTTAAAAAAAAATGCATGATACTATAGAGGAAATCGGAGAAGAAATAACTTCCCAGGTTTAAAAACAACAAATAACAACAATGAAGATGTACCTGCTCAGCAAACATAAAACACAGATGTTTTAAACAATAGAAAAACAAAATAAAACAATGGAAACTATGAACACCTTTTGTAGGAAAGAAATAGAATCCATGAAACAGATTCAAACTGATAGTTGTGAGGTTAAATTTTTCATCAAAAGTTTACAAAACTAACTGAATGAAAATGAAGACAGACAATCAGACTTAGAAGACAAAATCCAAATTAGTAATCACAAAACAAAAACTCTCTTAAAAATATAAAGAAACTATGAAAAAACAAGTCAACAGTTGCAAGATGGTGCAAAGAAGAACAACATAATAATGACCAAAGTCAATCAAAAAGCAAGAGTCAGCACAAATGACAAAAAATAACCTGGTCACAGAAGTTTTGGCAAATAACTTTCCAATATAAAAAAATAGACATACAGATAAATGAGACATATAGAATTCCATTAGTCATGATGAAAATTAATCAAATATAATAATCAAGATTCAGAAATTCAGAACAAGAACAGAATATTAACAGGAGTTAGAGAGAAAGAAACCAATCAAATATAAAGAAAAACCTATTAGAATCACAGCAGATGGGGCTGGGGATTTAGCTCAGTGGCACAAGCACCTGCCTGGCAAGAACAAGGTCATGAGTTTGATGGCTGGTACAAAAAAAAAGAAGAATCACTGCAGACTTCTCCACACAAAGCCTTAAGTGAAGGAGAACTTGAAGTATTTCAAGTCCCATAGGAAAGCAAGTTCCAACACAGATTTATGTAACCTGCAAAACTATCTTTCAAAATCAATGGAGAAATAAGATACTTTTGTGTTAAAGAACAACTGAAGACATTTATGGAACAAAATCAGCCCTCCAAAATATTCTGAAGGATATTTTAGAAAAAGATAAAGAAAAAAAAACCACAATTCTGAAAACACCAACAGAAAAAAGTGCAAGACAATCATTAAATAGAGTTGAAAGCTGGAGGAACTACAGGAAAATGAAAAGAAAAGCATGTCAATATAAATCAGTTAAAACATCAATGTAAAAGGTCCCAATTCACTACTCAAAAGAAACAGACTACCAGAATGGGTCAAGATCCAACAATATTTGGCATGCAAGAAACACACTTAACTCAAAAAGAAATTCATAGACTGAAACTAAAAACGCTAGAAAACAATATTTCATGTGATGGGAACCTGGGAAAAAAGCAGTGGTAGCTATTCTATTTGAAGAGAATGTGAACTTTAAGCCAAGACTAATCAACAGACACCCAAAAGGTCACTACATACCTTTTAAGGGAAAACTCCAAGATGAGTCAGCACCACTCACCGACCAGGGGAGAGAAAACAAAGGACACATCAGCAAGAAAACCCAGTTTGGGAAGCAGAACATGCATGGTGCTCTGTCTGACTGGGACAACCAAACCCCAGCCCCTTCCAGTGCACAGGCTGGAAAACAAAAATTACCATCCCACAAGACTCCCCTCCTCTGCTGTAAGCAACCAGCTTATCCAGAAAAACACAGGCTGTGATGATAGCTATGGAGGTAAAATGCAATTACATGCCTGTGGTGCTTTGGTGTTTCACTAACATTGCAGGTCTATGGCCAGTGGCATGATCAATGGTTCAGAGGATAAGGGTGCAGTGTGGCATCTAAGGAAAATCTCCTTCTGAGGGTTGTAATCATTCTTGATTCCCTATGGTGTTGTTTTGAAGTTCTGTATCATTTCCATTGTTTTGTTGGACTGGGTTTTGTTCTTTTTTGTTTTGTTTAATTATGTCAAATCCAATAGCAGGCACAACTATTTCACAGACAGGACATGCATTATGGTAGCAATTTTGGATTTACTATTGTCTTGTTTTGAAGTCCTTTATTGCATTCATTTCCTTGTTTTTATTGTTTCTATTCTATTCTGTTCTGTTTCACTTTTACATTGTCTGAAGTTATCTGCAGCTATTTTGAAGACATCAAAAGGCATTACGGTAATTATCATTGATTTCATAGTGTTTTAGGCCTGTATCTCTTACACTGGTAGGTTTTGATTGGTTTTATTCTGCTTTATCTTCTTTAAAATAAAAATAAACTCAAAAATGAAGAGACGACACTAATAAATATAAATACACATGCACTCAAGTGTGTAAAACAAATATTAACAGACATGAAGAATCAAATAAATACTACCACTATCACAAACACACAATCAACCAAACAAAAAAGTCAACAAAGAAATACCAGAAGTGACCAAGCTTGTGAACAAATGATCACACTAGATACCTACAAGGTTCTACCTCTCGATATCAGAATATGCAGTCTTCTCAGCTGCACGTAGGATGTCATCCAAAATAGACCACATACTACCCTACAGAACATGCTTGAGTAAATGAAAAGAAACTGAAATCACTCCGTGCATATTATCAGACTATAGTGTGATGAAATTGGAAAGCAATAGCAAAAGAAAACGCGAAAGCTCCATAAACATGTAGAAAGTAAATAACACTCTTGTGAACAACCAATGAGCCACAGAAGAAAATGAAGAAATTAAACATTATCTACAAGTAAATGCTAGTGCCAGTACAACACACTGAAACATACAGGACATAATGAAAACACTCCTAAGCGGAAAATGCAGTAGTTAATGCTCATATCAGGAAAACAAAATCAGTTCAAATAAAAAACCTAATATTGAACTTCAAACCTCTGAAAAAAGAAGTGAAAACCAAAGCTCTTACACTGGAGGAAATTATAAACGACAGAGCAGAAATTAATGCAAATGTGACTAAGAAAATGATACAAATAATGAATTTAAGTGTTGGTTCTTTGAAAGTTTAAATAAAAAATGAGAAACCTTTGGCCAACCGTATCACAAAAAAACAAAGAGAAGACTCAAATTCATGCATCATTAAGAATGAAAAGGGTGAAAACACAGGAGATCCTGTAGAAATCCAGAAGATCATCGATACGCACTTTGAGGACCTTTATTCTAATAAGATGGAAAAATAGAAGAAATGGACAGATTCTTAGGTGCATATGAATTACCAAAGCTGAATCTAGAAGTTGTAAAAATTCTAAATAATGCAACGAAAATTGAAGAATTATAAAACTAACAACAAAGAAAAGCCCATGTCCTGTAGACTTACCTCTGAATTGTACAAGAAATTTAGAAATTTAATGCCACTGATTCTCAAACTCTTTAATGCATTTGAAACAGAAGTAGTACCCCCAAATTAATTCATGGAGGCAAATATCACGCAAGACCAAAAGCAGATAAGGACCCACCCAGAAAGTACAACTACAGGAAAAATTCCCTACTCAATAAAGGGCAAAAATCCTCAACAAAATACTGGCCAAAAGAATTCATCGAATCATCAAGAAGATCATAAAGCATCACCAAGTAGGTTTCATCCAGGAGATGCAGAGATGGTTGAACATATGCAAACCAATAAATGTAATACACGATATGAACAAAGTCAAACATATAAATCAAATCATCATCTCTATAGTTGCATAAAAAGCATTTGATGAAGTCCAACACCCAGTTGTGATTTAAAAATAAAACTACAGAAAATTGGAATAGATGGTCTTTATCTCAATCTATAAAATCCATCTATGACAAACCAATAGCCAACATCATACTAATTGGGAAAAATAAGAAAGCTTTCACTCTAAAATCAGGAACAACACAAGGACTTCCATTATCATCACTCCTATTCAGTGTAGTTCTACAAATGTTGGCCAGAACAACTAGACAAGAGAAATTATAAAAGGAATAAAGATAGGAAAGGAATAAATTATCGTCATTTGCAGATGACATGTCGTTCTACAGAGATGACCCCCAAAACTCCACCAAAGACTTCTAGATAAAAGAATCAAATTCAGCAGTATATCTGGATACAAAGTCAACACTGAAAAATCAACAGCATTCCCGTACACAAATGACAAACTCACTGAGGGAGAAATTAGGAAAATAGCATTTTTCACAATAACTTACCAAAAAAAAAAAAAAAAAAAAAAGAAAGAAAGAAAGAAAGAAAGAAAGAAAGGAAGAAAGAAAGACAGACAGACTTAGGAGTAAATCTAACAAAGTAAGTAAGAGAGCTTTATGTTACAAACAATAGTACTCTGAAAAATGAGCTCAAAGACGATATCAGAAAATGGAAACACATTCCTTGCTCCCGCGTAAGAATAAGCAACATAGTGAAAATGGCAATGCTTTCAAAATTGTTACACAGATTTACTGCAGTCCCAATCAAATACTACTGGAATACACCCCCCAGAGACCTAGAGAAATCATTCCTAAAATTCACGTGGAACCAGAAGAGACCATATATAACCAAAAACAATTCTTGAAAATAAAGGCAACACAGGGGCATCACAATCCCTGACTTGAAACTATACTACAAAACTACTATAATAAAATAGAATGTTACTGGCAAAAAAACAGACCCGAGAATCAATGCAACAGAGTAGAAGATACGAGAACAACTCCAAACAAAATCAGCCAACTTATCTTTGACTAAAAGGCCAAATACATTCACTGGAAGAAAGCATCTTTAATAAATGGTTCTGAAAAAATATCATCTTGCGTGATATTTGGCTTTCTACATGCCAAAGACTAAAGTTTGACTTATATCTATCAGTATGCATTAAAATTAAAGCAACATTGATCACAGCTCAAAATATTGAACCAGAAACACAAAATCTGTTGGAAGATACAATAGGTAGAACTCTTTAAGTTACAGGTGTAGGCAAAAGTGATATATGCACACCCCTGTTTATAGCAGCACAGTTTATAAGAGCTGAATTTTGGAAACACCCTAAATGCAATCAGCTGATGAAAAGGACAAGGGAGATGTGGGCTTTTATATAATGGAATACTACTCAGCCACAAACATTTATAACTAAATGAATAGATCTTGAGACCATGCTCTTAAGGGAAATAAATCATCCAAATCTGCAAATATTACAGTCTCTCTGGTATGAGAAATTCAAAGTATAAATAAGTTTCTATATGTATAATATATATTTAAAGTAGGAAAAAATTTTCCCTTTTTTTGAAGCAATTTTAATGAGAACATGCAGGAACTGAAAGCAAAACCTTACCAATTGCAATCAGGTAGATTTCAATTATGAAGTAATAACCCTGTAAGTCTAAAAGTCTCACAGATAATTTTAAAATCATCTTTCAATGGGAGGGAAGGAAGCTAAGCTCCTCTTCTTACTCCGTCCCCCTGCGCTGTGATCAACCAGCTGATTTAGAAGAACTGTATTGTTGGATTAACTTTGAAAGTATAAAGTCAGGCAACTATTTAGAGGACAACAATATGCAATACAGTAACTATTGTAGATTTCTTACCATCTTACGACTTTTTCCTTTTGTTTCACTGCTGTTTTATTCCCCTTAAAATCAAATTTTAAAAAATCATCTTTATCAATTTGGATTATATAAAAAATAACGAATTTGACCTCCTTAGATGTTATGTTGACATTTACACACATTACTACCTATTTGCAGTGAGGACATTTTTTAAGCTACTTCAAGTATTTTTCAAACAAAGCAAGACCAAAAAAAAAATGCTTATATATATGACTAGTATTTGTTTTTCCAACACATCTAAGTATCTTCTTTGATCTCCAGAGTTTAACATAAAAATGAATAAGCACCACTTACTGTAGTTTTTTGGTTGTTGGTTTTGTTGTTGTTGTCATTTCATTTTTTATACTGGAAATCAAACTCACCATCTTGTGCTTACCAAGTAGGTGTTATGCCACTGAGCTTTATCTCTAGCCCTACTGCAGTTTTTCATGTGAATTAATTGTAAGAAGGTAAAATCAGATATTATATATTTAAGTAGAAGTTGGTAAGAAAATATATTATTGCCATAATCAATTTTACAAACAGTTTGTGGAAAAAACAAGAAAAGTTCACTCACTTATAGAAGTTTTTACAAGCTTGCTATCCTTTTTATTTTATTTCTTGTGAAAATACAAGCTTTATAAACCCTCCTAGTCCTTGAGCCAAAAATTATTTTTAATTAATTTTGTGAAAATTAAAAGTTGATACTTTTCCTATTCCATTCAAATTAATGCCTAATGCTTTTATATTTTTTTTAATTTTGAAAGTAGTAAAGTACAACAGAACAAGACAGAATAAAGTCAGCTGAGACCGTGTAGTGAAACTGGTACAGAACTTCACAGCAGGTTGCCAGGGTGACAGTAATAGGTATCATGTATATTTTGTTATCTTAACAATGGTTGTTCTTTCAATCATATATATCAAAATAAAATGAAATACAGAACATTATAGAACTTATCAAAACAGGATAGTGAATAAAGCTGTACCATTAATCAGAATAAAGCAAAAAAGCAATAAAATTATTTGCCTTCAAAGAGATGGTAGAAGGAAATCCCCCTTATTTGCTATGGTCAAACTCCCAAGAGATGCTCAGATTTCTGGTTCCCATTGGCTAACGGGGACACTGGGAATGGGGTTAGGGGAAGTGGGATGTCTGACTCTAGGCCGTGCACCAGTAGGTGCACTATTGCATAGCAGGGAGACAAGCTGCTTGCTTGGTTTCCCAGCGTCCTAAGTTCCAGCATGGTGCATATCTCAGAAGACACTAGGGGTTCTCCCCCTGGAAGGGCCACACTCTCAGAAGAAATATTCAAAAGGAAAAGGACCTAAGGGGGTAAAGGGGAAAGGAAATAAGGGAAAAATGAGAAAAGAGAAATAAAATGGAAACAGCTTTTTAATAAGAAGGATAAGAGGGGATGCAGGGAGGGCAGTAGAATGGGAAAAAAGAGGAATGAATGTATATCATGTTACAGGACCAAATTGCTAATGATGAATAGTATCATTATGTATATCTAAATTATACCAATAAACTTAATTTTTAAAAATCAATAGGCATCAATACAATTGTAATGGAGTACCTCAATACTCCACTATCACAAATAGAACACTAGACAAAAAAATCAGTAAAGTAATATCAATATTGAACCAAACCCTTGAACAAATGGCCTTAAGAGATAGTCACTGTGCATTTCACTTAACAACAAAATACACATTCTTCTCAGCAGCACATGGGACTTTCTCCAAAATATACCATATGCTAGCCAATAAAGAATACTTAAATATATGCAAAAAACTCAAAGTTAAACCAAGCATAATACAAGGTGATAGTGTGATGAAACTAGAAATCAATGACAAACAAGCCACTATAACTGTACACACAGATGGAAATTAATTAACTCCTGAATAAAGAATGAGTCATAGATAAAATTAAGGGAAAAGATCACAGAATTTCTTTTTCTTTTTTCCTTTTTTCTTTTTCTTTTCTGTTTTCTTTTTCTTATTTTAAAGATAAAAAAGAAATAATAGAAAAATCAAAAACCAAACAAAACAGAAAAAAGCAACAAAAGCAAAATGACGACAACAAAGAATAGCTATACAGGTTTGAAAAACAAGATGATAGAAATTTACCAGCGTTATATTGTTATATTACATATTGTTATATTCAAAATAGTTGCTCAGTTACCAGATACAGGAATAAAACAAAATGGTAAAACTGAAGAAAACTTTGAATAACTCAATAATAGTGATCAGAAAACAACAGTATTTTTTCAGATCCATTTTATTGCAGAGAGAAAAATAAAACCAAATAAAAAAATAAAATTTCAAAACACAACAATCAAGAACAACAATGGAACACACACTGAGCATTGCCATCCCCAAATCATCACTCGTAACACAAGACATCTGCATTCAATTGTCCCAACAGCACCAGCACAAATGTTTCTCTTCAATAAACAATGAACACAGAGCAATCATTAATATAACTACCCTAATCATGTTTACATACACACACACATATATTGTTTCTTTCACTCTAGTGAAGCAATGCAATGTTTGCACATGTCTGAATTCTTTTTTTTTTTTTTTTTTTGTACCGGGAATCCAACTCAAGTCCTTGCCAAGCAGGCACTTATAGCACTGAGCTATATCCGCAGCCCATAAAGTACAATATTTTTCACAAAACATTATTTGAAGTTTTTCTAATCCTAATTTTACAACATATCAAAGTAGCAATAATGTTAAATGGCTTCATGAATCAAAAATCTAATTATAGTTTTAAGCTTTTAATTAAAAAAATGTATTGTGTCCAGCACATCATAAATGTATGAGTAATACATGCCAACAGGAAATGCTCATATGGAGTGAATACTATGTCTACATTCTACATTTATCAAAAGCGTGGAAAATTTTATCTAACATGTGTAACTTGCTACTCATGAGATTAATGGGGTTTATGTAACTTAGCAAACTGTTAACACAAATTAATGAAAGTGTTGTCTGTATATAAGTCTTTCCATTCTTTCTTATCTGAATTCTATAGGAAAAACTTGAATCATAGCAAAACACAGA
Source organism: Cavia porcellus (assembly GCF_034190915.1). NCBI lineage: Eukaryota > Metazoa > Chordata > Mammalia > Rodentia > Caviidae > Cavia > Cavia porcellus. Next base: position 30,336,785 of record NW_026947510.1, on the reverse strand, counting down.
ACAAGATCCCCAGAAAGTAGGTCTCCTTTACAGTTCTCAGGAAAACCCAGGAGAGCAGACTGGAATAATGAACAAAAGGATGTATTTTCCTAGTACTCAGTTTTCACTGGTTCTCAAAACCTAATCTCTCTCTCCCTCCCTCTCTCTCTTCTTACTTTCTGTTGACAAAGAGTCTTGCTAAGTTACCACATTACCTGAGCTGGGCTCAAACTTGTGATCTTCCTGCCTCAGCTTCTCAGAGAGCTAGGATTACAGACATGCACCACCACTCCCTAACCGTTTGGGAGTCATCCTGAACTGAATTCTGCCCAGGCTTTGCACAGCTCCTGCAATGTGTCAAGATTCCTATACCCTGGTGTACATCTCAGGCTCTGATTCTAGCCTCAAAATCCTTCCCCAATCACATCTGGGCTAAGAAAAGGCATCATTCACATCCTGTTTTGCCTTTTGTAAAAACAAGCAATTCTTCCCCTTTCTCGTCATGCTTCAGATCAGAGCTTATTAGCCACATCCTCAAATATTCTCATAATCCCCAAGTTAGACCCTGATGTAACTTATACTTCTAAGTCAAAAGCACATGCTATATGCAAAATTCAATCATCTTTTTCCACTATCAGTTGAGAAATTTTTCTAATACTGAAATTATTTTAATTCCTTAAAACCCTAGATTGGACATGTGGCTGGTACCTCCAAAAAGAGATTAGCCTGCTATCCCAGAGCTCTGGAGGTTGAGGCTGGAGGATCGCCACATGTTCAAAGCCAGACATAGTGAATTCAAGGCCTGCCTGGACTATATAGTAAGACTCTGTCTCAAAGAAAGGAGAAAGAAAGAAAGAAAGAAAGAAAGAAAGAAAGAAAGAAAGAAAGAAAGAAAGAAAGAAAGAAAGAAAGAAAGAGAGAGAGAAAGAGAGAAAGAAAGGGATTAGAATGTAAACTGAAATTCTGAACTAAAAAGAATTCTAGCTATACATTACGGTTTGGAGGCAGGGAGATAGTCCCCACCAAAGGATTCAGGTATCATTTCAATGTGCCTTCCTCATACCTCCAAAGCTGTGTTCTTAATGCACCATGCACAGGCATCCTGCATAGCACCACACCCCTGGGCTTTCTAAATTAACAAGAGTTTCCTATTACCCTGTAAAGCATATGTTCAATTACTGAAGGACATCAAGGGCAAAGGTTTGATTCGATTGTCTTTTCATAGAAAGTAGCTTAAGAAAATACTGAAATGACCTTTGTGTGAATATTCTACAAATTCTTATTATAGAAAAGTCACTAAGAAAATCCTAGAACCTGGGTTCTTACCTCATCATAAGAAGCAGAGGTGAGGTCATCATAGTCCTAGAGCCAGGGGTGAGCCTCAGCATCTCGCTTTGCCATCTCCTCCAACTCTGCCTGCAACTTGTCCCAGAAATCGACATCAGACTGTAAAGGAAGGAAGGCAATAGAGAGAGGAGCCTTCATGACCATCTTACACTGCCTTCTGGCCTCTGGGAAGCATTCCCTGGGCACTTAAATTTCAGGGTGACAAGGAACCTTCTGAAGAACTTTTTCCAATACAGATTCTTAGATCCCACACTAAACTCTCAAACAGCAGTTAGGAATGATGCCCAGGAGACTGCATATTAAAAAGCACCAGCAGAATCCTTCCCAACTGTGACCCAGATGGCCAGGGACATTAAGAAACATTGTTCCCTGCCTTGCATGTTATGCACCACCCTTCCCAGAGGAGCACTTGCTCACCGGGAGCCCACTCCTACTCTATCTGCCCTCACCTCTATGGCTGATTTGGCTCGCTGAAACTCCATATCAAGGGCAGATGTGTTTACTGGCCTTGTGAACTGGTCAGCCCAGGCATCTGAAGTACCCTGTGACAAAGAAAGAAAGTCAGCATCACCTCCATCAACCTTCTTCCCACTAACCCAGACTAAAGGCCCACTAAGCACCACCAGCCTGGACTCTGAGAACATTGTCAGATTCTCTGTCCCACCCACTCAGGCCCTGGGTGCTACCAAGACAAGCTAATGATAAAATCCCTTTCCCATGTGGAACCACAGAACACTGAGGCCCAGGGCCAGGGCACCAGCTGCCTGAAACAGCCTGGGAAGTGACAATGTCCTACCTGCTGCTGTATAAACTCTGCTGCTCACTGTTCTGCCTGAGCTCAGCTCGACCCTGCAACAAACTCCAGGGACACCTGGCCCTCGCCAATCTGCCACACGAATTTCAGGAACTGGGCACAGAGACACACATAGGCACCTTGGGAGAGGACTTCCAGGTGTGCATTCAATCGTCCCCAATAGGACCCTGCACTCGTCACCCCCCTGGGCCCCTCTAGCTGAAAACAACATAGGCCAAAAATATCAGAGAGCAAAAAAAGACAAGAGTTTCTGCCTCTAAAGATTTCAGAGGCACGAGGCACAAGAAAATACAAACGGTTAGCTGGCAAGGAATTAGGGAAAGAATATTGGAAGGAAAAATCCAGAATCCTAAGTCTCTTTATCTAGGAAGAAAGGAACAGACCTACAATCTCGTCTCCTCTTTAAAACAGAGTGAGAGAAGTAACCTTGGCTTCCAAGACCAGCTCTCCTGAGCACAGTAAGATGGGAGGTCGCTCACCTCAGAGTTGGCCGATTTGGGATCATCACCCTTGGCCTAAATACACTGAAATACTTTCATTCACTTGAATGGTTTCACACTGTCTTGATATGATTGATGCTATAATATACGAAGTTATACTCAATTATTTCAAGGAAAGAGACACTATGGTAACTACTATTATGTCAGGTTATCTGGTGATGAAACACTATGATGCTTAAGTTGTTCTGTTAAAACTGACTGATAAGGAAGAAGGTGTTCCTGAGAATAGTAACACTCTGGCATTTTCTTATTTTTTATGAACTCCTGAGAGAGACCAGCTGGTAAGCCTCATAGTATTTCACTTGACTTTAATATGGCTTTTACATAGAAATGTTCTGTAGAGAGGGCTGGGGATTCAGCACAGTGGTATATTTGCCTGCTTGGCAAACACAAAGTCGTGAGTTTGATAACCACTACCAAAAAAAAAAAAAAAAAAGAAAAGAAAAGGTTCTGTGGTACTTGTTGTAATTTATATACAAGCCATATCTAAAATGATCCAAATGAATAATTTATTATTTTGAACAATTTATTCTTATTCATGAAAATTTGCAATCAGTGTTTGTATATGTGCCTGTTTTAATTTTTTATTGGTTGGTTAGGTTTTATCACTTATCAGTCACGTAAACACACCTCAGATTACACTTTCTGCCATGTCTATTTTAACTTACTTTGTGCGAATTTAGGAGTGACAATGTTTTCTGTACCCGTCATTTAAACTGGTGATTTTGTTATATCCTCAGTTCAGTTCCCAGAGTTGCCAGACTGCTAGTCTACCCCGTGGCAGCCGCGAGAGGCCTCAGGGACCCGAGCTGCGGCACCTGCGCCTCCAATCCGCAGAGAACAAAGTACCACCCGCCCTGGCCCTCCCACCCCGGAGCAGCTACAGCCAGGCGGGAGGCGGCAGCGCTGCTGCGTGGCTGGGCGGCCTCCTGCCCGGAGGCTGCAGACCTCAGCATCCTCCACCTGCTCTTCTCGGGCCTCCTGCGCGGCCCGGTGCGCGCCACTAGGGGGCGCATGCAGCGCCTGGGGAATCAGTAATGGGGGGTTCATGGGGCTGCTGACAGAACAGATTCATTTGTTTTGTTTTGTTTTGTTTTGTAGTTCTGTATTGCGTGTACCCTTACGCCGCTTTGGTTTGTTTTGTGTTTTTCTCTTTTTCCTCTTAAATAAAAAAAAAAAAAAAAAAAGGAGAGAAGTGTCTTGGAGCAGAACTGATGAACATTGCTCAATAAAGTCATTATTCAAAATAAAAAAAAAAAAGAACAGATTCATCCACCAAGGATGTTTACGAAAGAGGAGGTGTCTGACATGAGTGAGAACAATCAGTCTTGACAACAACAACAGAAATGAAATCTAGAAATGTAACACTGAAAAATACAACCAGAGCCCAAATAGTAAACGCAGTGTAACAGCTTACATTGCTTGAAAACAAGCAAAACCAAAGGACACAATATTTACGTATTCGTATCTATTATTTTGGAAGACAAGATCCATAGAAATATGTCATGCAGGAGAGGGTGGCAAATAGGTGGAAGAGAAGACGAAATATAACTAGAAAAGAATAGTTATGAAATTCATTTTCTGATGAGGGATAAGTTTAAGGATGCCCAGTATGTGAAACTTAATATGATGCATACATGTCCCAGACACTTTTGTCTAACCAAGTGTTATATTAAAAAGTAAGTTTAATGCATTTTAAAAAGTAAACAAGTTAGTCAAAACTATCGGTAATACACAAAAAGAAGGCAATACTACTTGGGGACATATAGCTGTCGTACTATTCTCTTACTAAGTTGAAATATTAGCAATGCATTAAAAATAAGCATTCATTTAAGAATTAGGAAGTTGAATACTGTGATTCAATCTCAACAGAATAAAAGTCTTCAGTTATCAGCAAAAATACCACCTGCACTATAATTTTGATAGAAATTTAATAATGTAGAAAAGTGAAATTTTTAGTGTAATTTTAATGTAGTGAAATTTTTAGAACAATGAACATTTGTGTGTAAGAAATTATTCTGTAATTATTTAAAAGGATATTAATTAAAATATACAACCTAACCAAATAAGTGGAGTAATCACTCATACGTCTTACTAAAATCTGTTTGTTTTATCAAGATAATAGTACCCTGCACACAAAAAACCCATGTCATTAAGTGAATATATGATGAAATAAAAACATTAAAGAATTATGTAGTTAACAGCCAATATGTGCAGTGTAAGGATTTTCCTTAAAATACTATAAAACTGAATTTAAATATACTACACATTGCTGTTTTAAAGTATTAATTTTTTCCTGAGTTTAATATATATTTACATATTTTAATACTTTATTATTATATATTTGAATAACAATTTAATATAAAAAGAATTAATATTGTACATATTATAATTTAATAATTTCAAGCTATACCAAATTATAAACAAAGACAACATGAACCAAAGTCTCTGCCTTATGTATCTTGCAAATTTTATCAACATACTTTTCTAGCTTCAAAATTACAAAGAGTATTTAAAACTATAGTGTGTATAAGTTGTTTAAAATTATTTGCTGTAAAATCTACATGCCATTAATCTCCTGCAAAATAGTTCCCGTCGCTTCAAGATTCATTCCATAGTTTATGCCACTTTGTGGAGCAGTTCTGGAAGCACTCTTCCTTGTCTTTCCCAAGACTCAAAATCACCATGAAAGATAAATGTTTTGAAGTGATTTAGGACGGTTAGGGAGGCAGGACAGCTCCAGAGCTGCTTCAGAAAGTGGTAGAAACGTGGAAGAAGTGCGCTGGAGGACAGCAAAGCCATTTGGAAGGAGACACGTAACAATGGGCCTCACTGTAGTAAATTTTTAATTTAAGTATTTGCCACTTTATCATACTTCATAACATGTCCTTTTTTAAGATACATTTCACATTTGAAAATGATTTTTATCTGAAGGAACAAACCTTATAGAAAAACAAAAATGCACCTTTATTTACAGGATAGAAGTACTAGATTCCAAAATTATTGTGACATGTTATAGGTATACTGGGTACCAAATAGGGCAAAGGTGGGATGGAGATTGTTACCCCAAAAGGAATCCTTCCTCAGAATTCACTAAATCGGCCAGGGGAAAACAGGAATTCAGAGGCAGCATGGAAGTTAACACAGTGCAGAAAGGATTCTGGTGATAGCAGTGTCTTCCAAAATCTGTGGAAATCAAAATCAAACCACAAGAAAAAATACCTTCAATGCTGCATGGTATTTGTGATTTAAACACATAATAGAATGGACGCAGTAGAAAGGATCATCTCTTACTTGTCAAAGAAAACACACCCAATGTCATCCCAAGAGAGCAGCACAAGATGAGAACATGCCAGGGAAAATTACCAAGCAGCACTGGGGATGCTATTTTAACAAATGACACTAACCTTATCCTTTCCTGTTCTAGGGTATTTTGAGGTTGTTTGGGGAGGTCTGGTTAACATTTATAAGTAGTACTGTTACTCCTCAATTTTTTGGTCACCTTCTCACTCGTTTTATTAATGTTTTGCCCTCAACCTTATTATCCCACACTGATTATTCATTCACTTCAGGACATGAGCTGTAAGCTGTGGACCAGACCTGGCCCCTTGCTGCGGGAACAGAGGGCTAAATGCTCTTCCCTGCACCCTACTGAGGCTTGTGGCTGAAATCCACCAGCAAATGAGTACTTCCCTTTGCTGTAACACTAGATGCTGACTGAGCTCCTGATTCTTTACCACAGCTACCATTTTCTGTGATCTCGGTATTTTATCTGCACAATCTTGCTAGTGTCCCCACGTTCCCCTCCCTTGCCAGTGATCTCCTCTGCAGCCAGGAAACCTCTTGCTGCATGTGTGAGGAAACAATGAGCTGAGATAGGCAAAAGCAACACACCCACCAGGGGAGAGAATTCATTCACAGAGTAATCTGGAGACATGACTGAATTTAATTAGAGCATGATGGCAAAATCCACATTTTAGAAAGATAAATTTAAGAATCTCAACTGGTAGGAATTTCTGTGGATAATTCCCTGGCAAAGATTTTATAGAGAGCTGCAGGGGTAAATATGTGAGGGAGTGCTTGAAAATAATATTTATTATCATGTTTACTCAAAAATCTGTGAATTTCTAGAGATCAATTATGAGTAATATTTTTATTGATATCTCATAGGAAACATGAAGTAAGAGTTAAACTGAGTAGACCTAACTTCAGACAATGAAAGCAAAAGTCTGCTTTGTCAGTGCCAGAGGAGGAGTGCGGTACCCTGAGCAGGCCGGCCCTCTACAGGATGGGGTTACCTAGGTGAGCAGCTTATTTTTTTTTTTTCAGGTTATGCTTTGAAACTAAAACTGATTCCAGAATCTTCTTTAAGAACAAGTAAAAATCATCAGACATAGGGGCACACACCTGTAATCACAGCATTCAGAAGGTCGAGGCAGAAGGATCACTAAGAGTTCAAGGCCAGCCTGGGCTACAAAGTGAGTTCAAGGCCAGCCTGAACTGCATAGTGAGACCCTATCTCAAGAGGACAGAAAAGAGTTAACCCAATATTTTCTTTATGACTATTGTTATTTATATAATTATTATAATATTTAATGAGTAGGTTTTATAGCATATTAATATTATAATAAAACAGACATTATTGGGGTAACTATCATTCATCATAACCATTGTTCTGAGAAAAATCACCTAAACCATAAGAAATAATGTGGAATAGACAATAAGTCCCCCAAGTTCTGTTTTTTTCCATCACCGTGCAAAACAGCTACACAGTTGGTCTTTTCTCTCTTGTTATCTCATTTCTAATGATAGCAGTACTTAGTCCCATCAAACTTCCTGGGTGTGATTATCCTAAGAGGAGCCCTTTGACCTGCCCAGCTTCCCCAGAAAACCCCTGCTGCCTTCTGGCTAGAACATGAAGCATGAGCTGTAAGGAGACTCGTTAGAAAGTTCTGACACCAACACATGAAAGAAGCAGTGAACCTCAGCAAGAAGAGCAGGGAAAGAGACCAGTAGAGGGAAACCATCAAAGCATGACGGCCAGAACCAGGGCCTCTTTACGTAGCTCATGTAATCTTGCTAGTTCAAGGCTGTGTCTTTGCTTGTTCCCTTTCTTATTAAATACTGGCCAGGAGTACATTAAGGTTAAACACAACTCTCCTTCATGGAACACCCAAGAATTATGAAGGACTGTAACTGCCTTCCCAGATGCCCAAAGTCAGAAGCTTTTTAAAGAAAAAAGGGAGAACTATGTGTCAAAAGTTGGAGATGAAGTCACTTCCTGAGATGTTCAAAACTCAGTATCTCCAAAAACATGTTCGTGCTGGTGGAATCAATGGCAAACTTGCAAGCAAATGCTTGTACCCTGATCCATCAAAGTGAAAACTAAAGATAATAAAAAATAATACCCTAGTTATTTCTATTTTTATCATGTGAAAGATTTTATTTTTTGACTTTACTTTTATTAGTACATATGTCATACATATTGATCACATTCATAAGAAATTTGCACCTGTATGTATCCTAATTCTTTTTCTCCCATTCCCCGCTCATGCTACAACTCCTCCCCCTTCCCTAAGTTTGTTTCATGTTTTTCCTTCCATTCTCTTTTTATTCCTTTTCTCCTCCTTTCCCTTCTCATTTGAACACTTTCTCTCTACTTCCCAGTATCGGTTGTCTATTTTCGCCCTTATCTATGCTTTGATTTCTCACACAAGAGAAACAGTGCAATACAGAAACATACCTGATATATTTAACTTAAAAATATGGTCTCAAGGTGCATCCATTATTCAAAAAAGGTCTCTAGTTTGTCTTTCTTTCTGGCAGAATAGTCCTACATAAATCAGTGTGGAGTTTCTTCAAAAAACTAAAACTACAAGTTCTATTTGACCCAGTTATTACCCTTCTTGATATCGTCCTGAAAGAGTTAAAAAGCATCATATCGCAATGATATATGCATGCTCATTTTTATAGCAGCACAACTTGTAACAGTGAAGCCTTAGAAACACCCAGATGCCCATCAATAAATAATGGATAAAGAAAATGTGTCTTTTATATACAATGGAGTTATTTCTATTCTTTAACAGAACACATACCTCCGCAAGACAGTTTGCTTCTATTTCAAGCTTCTCCCATTTCCAGGACCTGAACTTATCTCACCCTCAGATATTTGGTAGCAGATTCTAAAGCTGAATCCCTTTCTTACTTTTGTATAATATGTACAATGATGATAGTTCTTCTTCAAGGTCTTTCATGGGCTATGATCAGGTTGAAAAGAAGGCTGTGTTTTCATCTGAAATCTTGACTGAGGAAGAATCTGCTTCCACGGCTACAACATCCCACAAATGGTACCAGCCCCACCAAATTTCACAGACTGAAACTCTAACCACCTATTCGACTCTGGTCATAAGACTGTTATGAAGGTGAAAGAATAAGTGACATCGTAAGTGTGAAACCTGTGTTTAGAAAAGATGGTGGATAGAGAACAGCAGCTACAGAGGCTCTCTGAGATAGCCAACTTAGATTCCAAAAATAATACAGCGTGGGGAGTCCCAAACAGAGGGAGATACACATCCCAACCCAGGAACAAACTAAGCTGAGAGAGACCAATTAAAAATACAGTCCTGGTGCTATGACTTGAACATCTAAAGTCTCAGTGCCACCACTTGAACCTGAGGCTTAAAGACCCTGCTGCTGCCACACCTGAATGGGCACAGCCAGGATATCCCACTAGTTTCAACTCACTGGAGACGTGAATGCTCTGAGAGTAGCAATCATCTAATTGAATTGAGAGAAGACTTGGTGGGGAATGCTGCATCGACCTGCGGTGATTGAGAGGAATAAAGATCCTTCCGTAGACAAAGAGGCTCCAACAGACCACATTCTGGGACTGGGCAGATTGGAAAGAACAAGGTACTGCAGTGACTTCATTCATATATTCCCTTCTCAACTGGGATTGGTGGGGAGCTCTTGATCTGGGTAATGCCACGGACTGAGGCCCCAGTAGGCTAGCCTTCACCAAGTCCCTACACCAGACAGTGTACCCTAGCACAGTGAAGCCTTCAGTAGGTTGACCTGCAGGGGTGGGACAACCATACGCTGCCCAGGCCTGTAATTCCCAGTACACTGCAATAGGCGGGAACACTTAGTAAGCACGCTTCACCCAAACTGAAACTGACAAAGAAAGAACCTGGACTTCCTATATACGCCTATATGGAAGGAACAAAAATATGACAAGAGGAGGTCACAAGAAAGGATCCTCAGCAGCCAATCCTGAGAACACTAATCCAGGAAAGGTAAATACAAAGGAGAATGAGGACAGAAAACATGCAATATCAGGCATGGCACCAATAGACATAAAGCGATATTTTTGGGACCCCAGAGATGAGTTCAAAAGTGAAGTATTTAACCAAGTAAAGCAAGATATAAATAGAATAACTAAAGAAATGTTAAGCACCTCCCAAGAAAAAAACAGATAGTATAATGGATGATCAAAAAAAGAGGAAGAATTTTTAGAAGGGGAAAATAGAGAAAACATAGAATACATGAAGCAGGTTCAAAGAGATTACCAGGAAACTAAAATCCCTGTTGAAAGCTTGCATAACAGCTTGAAAGATATTAAGGATAGATTATCCAAACTGGAGGACAGGTTTGTAATGTGGGAACATGAAAAGGAAAACTTTTTAAAAATAACAAGGAAACAAGCATTAGCAATACAACATGACAAGAGGATCTATAACATAAGAATAAAGAATGTGAATGAAGAAGCAAGGGTACAAACAAAGGAACTGAAAAGGCTATTCACAGAAATAATTAAGGAAAACTTCTCAAACATAGGAAAAGGAAAAGATGCTCAGATGTATGAGGCATACGGAACTCCAGCCACCTACAATCAAAACACAACTACACTCTGGCATATATAATCAAGATTCCAGAAATCCAATATAAGAACAGAATATTAAAAGCTGTCAGAGACAAGAAACCGATCACTTACAAGAGAAAACCCATCAGAATTACAACAGACTTCTTGGCACAAACCATAAAGTCCAGAAGAGTTTGGGGTGAAATAATCCAAGCTTTGAAAGACAATAACCTCCAGCAAACATTGATATATCCTGCACAAGTGTCCCTAGAAATTAATGGAAAAACAAGGTGCATCCAAGATAAAGCGGAACTTGGGGAATTCACAACCACCAAATGCAACTCTACAGAGAGTACTGCAGGACATTCTACAGAGAAAGCAAAGCACAAGGATTTCAGAAACAGTGGCAGAGAGGCCCCAACAAATGGGACAAAAAGCAAAATGAAGAAGACAAACAAACAACTAATGAGAGAAAAAAGCACAACAGAAATGAGGCAGAGAAGCTTGGATATAATTTCTGATATAGATGGCATAGATATACTAACTTAAGGGATAAAAGAGAGAATCACAGGCAGAGTGGATCAAGAGGAAGGGTCCAATGAGAGGCTCATTATAGGAATTATAATTAGCCTGAAGAAGGTTATATGGACCAAAATCAAATATGAGAAAACAGAACTCGATGTGATAGGGAATCAGACTGAAATAGGGGGAAATGGACCAGTATTTATGGGTAGGTTGAACAGACAGGCTTTAATAAATGAAGGAATATAACTAGAAATCCATTCCAGGAGTGAGAAAGTTTGCAAACACTTAGATAAATAGCAGATCCCCCCCCCAATATAAAACTGTAAGTGATGGGGAGACCCAAAAATACACAGTTCATCCTGGGGGAGTAAAAGAGCAGGAATAGCGTTTAAAATAATAGCAGAATATATAGCTAATAGGGTATCAGGAATCAAAACCCTTAGGAAGGGTTTTAATAATAATACTCGCACTACTCTGCTTGGATGGAACTTCTTCTGTCCTAGTTTGTATACAAGCCCTGGATCAGAGGGCACAGATTGCTGCCCCAAACATATCACATCATAGCACAGTGGTCATCTTTAATTTCCTATTAACTCAATCAGGATCCCTTTATAACTTATTGTGTTGTATCATGACTGATCTTAGTTAGATCAGACTTTTTTGATTGCTGTTTATCATTGACAGATTTTATTCAAAACTGTTAGGTTGCTGGTATCAAGTTGAAGAGTATAGACAACTATACTGAAAATGACAATGATTCACTGCAATATCCATTATGACTTGATTACTACCCGTTTTTGTAGCTCTACATTATCTACAATGTTGTATTTCTATTAATTCTGCTAGGTACTGATATATTCAATTATACTTTATCTGATGATAAAACCAATTCTGTTGATGATAACAAGAAACAGCACAGTGACCATGGTAGATCTCCTTTTACAGCAGTTTTATATGTCTTTGTAGTTTTATGTGTCTATAGGAATTTTTTAGTTCTGTCTTCCTTTGTTCTGTTTCTCCCTCTAATATGGAAAGGTTAGAAATAGACATTAAGACTCATGCCTGCATAAAACCTATAAACAGTTTATGAGAACTGAGCTTATGACACATGATGAAATGAAAAATACTTTGAAGGAAAGAAAGGGACACTGCAGTACCCACTGCTGACTCTGGAGTGTTATGATGTGAAATCTAGCAATATTATTAGTCTTTGTTCAGAAGAATTCTAATCTAATATGTTTAGTTACGACTCAACATAAATGAAGATATGGGTAAATGCGTACAGGTCTAAGTGTATAGGATTGAGAGCAATATTACTTAGTTTTTGTTGGATAGTTGAACAGAACTGTCTGCAGTATCCCTGGTGGAATTCCCATTTATATGTTCCTCTTTTGTGTCTCAAACAACTATTTGTGGGGGACAATATGTATACATCAACTAGTGATTTATTACTGTTTATTCCTTTTCATTGAAAGGATGTACTATTTCTGTCTGTTTTCTATTTTGCCATTCTTTAAATAAAAAAAATAGTGAAACCTAACATAGGACAGATGTGGAATAGCTCAGTCTTCTACGGAATTAATTCTTAAATGGCAAGTATATATTCATATTGATTATGTACAATATAATATTCTGAAATATGTGTGTATTTGCAATGGCTAGATCGAATTAATTAAATTAGCATGCATTACCTCACATAGTTCTGTTTTTCATGATGCAAACACAATTACTTTTTTTTTAAGAGACCTTTTTAATAACTCACTCCCCAGTTTAAAAGGCCTGACACAGACATGTCAAAAGTTTCCAAACTGGAAAGGAGTTTACAGAATTACTAACTTCTATTAGCAATTTTTAATAATACAATAGATTGTTATAACATACAGTAACCATGTTATATAATAGATCTCTCTAACACATACCTCTTATCTGACTGTAATTTTGTGTATCTTACCAGTCTCCCTGGTATCCCCTCCAACCCTTACCAAATAACATTCTACTCTTGCATATGAGTCTACTACATTTATATTCCCCAGGTCAGTGAGATCATGTGTCACCTGAATTTCAGTGCAAGGCTTCTTTCTTTTAATACTAATCTTACTCAGTATCACCCACATTGTTGAAGATAATACGGCCTTTATATAAAGCCCGAATAATATATATGTCCTTACATACTAGTAACTATACCTATGGAAGGAATACTCAGGTTAAAATGGATAAAAGGACCTGTGCAGTTATTATTATTATTATTATTATTATTACAAAAATTGTATTAGAAAATGCCAGATTGCTTTCTCCAGTGAATACTAAACTCTTTGAGTGAAGAAATGAAGCCACCTTTCCCACAAAACAGCAGCAGCCATGGAGGTCAGGAGGAAAACCAAGAAGCCAATCTGCACCTTCCATAAGGAAGCCAGTACACAGGCTGGGAGACTGGGACACAAGAAGACCTCCTTTCTCCCCTGCCCCATAAGCATCCAGCTGATTCCAAAGAACAGAGACTCAGATGGTAACTACTGAAGTGCAAAAACAACCTAATGGTTGTATTGTTTGACTGAAATGCAGGCCACATAAAGTCAGTAAGTATGAGCATATTTTAAAGGATAACAATGTGCAATATAGCAACTATGGGGGATTTCCTTCTGCCTTCTTCTTAAAATCCAATGTTATTCTCATTATTTTGTTCCATTTTATTGTTTTTACTCCCTTCAAAATAAAAAACTCTTCAAGTAACAAGGGTTTAAAATTTAAATTTCTCTGCATTACTATCAGCAAGAAATTGTGGTATTATTTTCTTTTTTGTTAGTCTGATCATTATAAAGCAATACCACATTGTTAGATCCCATTTGCATTCTCCTGACAGAGTGATGAATTTAGCATTATAAATGAATGTTTTGATATAAAACATTAAAAAAATCAGACCCCTGAAATTCAAAGACTCCTTCCAAATGCAGGCATCTGAGATGAATACACAGTTCTCAGAGAAAGAAATACAAATGGCAAATAAATACATGAAAAAATATTAATCGTCATTACACATTAGAGAGATGCAAATAAAAACCATGCTAAGATTCGATTTCACTCCTGAAAGAATGGCCAGGATCAAGAAAACTATCAACAACAAATGCTGGAGAGGCCTCAGGGAAAAAGGAACTCTCCTGCACTGTTGGTGAGAGTGTAGACTGGTGTAGCCATTGTGGACGTCAGTCTGGAGATTTCTCAGAAATCTGGGATTGGAAGTCACATTTGTCCCAGGTAGTCCACTTCTAGGCATATTCCCAGAAGAACTGAAAATGTCATACCTCAGTGATATATGTGCAGCCATGTTTAAAGCAGGACAATTTGTAATAGCTGTTGGAAACAACCTAAGTGTCCATCAGCTGAAGAATGAATAAAAAACCTGTGGTATTTTTATACAATGGAGTTCTACTCAGCTATAAAGAATGATCACATTGAGATATTTATAAATACATGAATGCAGCTTGAGACTATACTCATTAGCGAAATAAATCAAACTCACATGTATAAATACAAAATAGTCTTTTTAGTGTAAGAAATGATAAGAGTACATAAGAGTTTATAGAAATCATGATCCCCATTACATTGACCAGAAGCCTTATAATGTCTGCATTCATTAGTTGGAGTGGTTTTATAGTAGCATGTTTGATTTTCTTATCTGTGATAGTATAAGCAGCTATTTTGAAGAAAAAAAGACATTAGAATAGTCAGAGCTGATTTACGATCATCTTACTCTGAAGTCATAGTATGCTTTTGTTTTTCTGATGCCTTCAGTTCTATCCTGTTATGTTTTCTTGGGTATTATTATGTGAGATAGTATAAACAAATTTTCTATGGAAAATGAAATAATATAGTAACAATTGTTCATTCCCTGGTATTTGGATCTAAAAGAACTCAAAAGCTTTCATTTTCTTGAATGGTTTTACTCTGTTTTCTTATGCTCGATACAATTGTATATGAAGTTATGCTCAGCTATTTCAAAGAAAGGGGCCCTATGGTAGTTACTGTTAATTAAGTGTTGTCTTGCAGTGAAATGCTGTGTTGATTGCATTGCTCTGATCTGATCTGCTTTGTTATGTCTTTTGTCTTAACCTCTTTAGAATAAAAAAAAATTTATATTAAGAAAAACAAATGAATGTTTTGTCATTTGGCTTTATTTTGTGCAAATTGTCTTTTAATGGTTTGTTCAATTATGCTTTAGATATTGTACTTGCATATGAAAATTTATATAAAATTATCCTTTTCATGAAACATTCAAGTATAGGAATCCCATACATATATATGTGTGTGTATTTATGGTGAACCCTTTACCAGATAGATACTGGTAATACTGGTATAGACATTTCATTTTGGGTTTCTTGATAATCATAGTGGTTTTCCTTTTTGTTTTACTGTTAAATATCAAATCCGGGCCTTGAGCATGCTATGCCAGAGCTCTACCACTAGGGACACCCCACGCCAACACCTCATAAATTTTCCTTACCTTGTCCAATTGTACCCTTTGCCTCAATCTATATTTATTTCTCTTACGAAATATTTTACCAAAAAAGAAAACCCACTTTTTCTAAATGTGACTTCTATTTATATACTTCTTCCCTAAGTAATACTTTCTTGAAAAGAAAATGTATTCACTAACTCACCAACTTTTGTTTTTGGTGTGTAGCTTAAATTTTCCCACCATTCCCACTTTTTAACTTTTTCATGCTTTCCTCCTGAAAGAACATTCTTCAGTGAAAGTCAGCTGATGTCTTGCCTTATTGCTTTGTCGTAAATAAGAAACACCTGTGTTTCCACGATGTAATCTCCTCAAGGTTTTATCAACGAGTACAAGGATACCCAAAGGTATTTTCCTGCTGGGAGCCAGCTGAGCCTCAGCCCTGTCAGGCCCCACTGCAGGCTCAGGAGGAGGGACAGGAGATCCTCTACCTGCCTGCTCTGTCCTAAGATCTAAGAAGCCATCCCAGTCTTCCGCGGCTGAGAGGAACACTTCTCAGTTCTCAAACCATCAAGATAACTTGGTGCCTAGTTATCTGGAGATCCCGCCCCACACCCACCACTTCCTACCTTTCCACAGCTCCCTGACCTGCTCCCTGACCTGGTCACACTGTGAGGAGCCAGCCTTGAGCCTGGGGCCCAACAGCCTAACACAGGAGATGACAGGGCTGGAGTGCCCCTGTGCTGAGATCACAGCATCTGAACCCAGCCCCAGCAGCACCTCCTGGATCTGGACCCGAGAGCCCTGCACAGAGCCCCAGACAGCACGGAGTCCTGCGAGGACAATGACCCCACACCTGCAGTTGAGGGGGGTACCAGTGCCTGCTCCTGAGGGACCACAGTTCTAAGAGCTCCTGGCCAGTGGCACGAACGAAAAGGGGCGGAGTTTAGGGTCACACAGTCTCCTGGGAAGTGACTGGAGACATTTTCTCTGCAGAGCTGAAAAGGCAAGGAGTGTGGGTTGCAAACTGTTAAATTACACTAGACTGTGGGCTGGTCTCCTGCTTGAGGGTGAGTGCAGGACTGCTTCTGCACACAGTCGCCACAGAGGCTCTCTGGGGCTCCTAAACTGGATGCATCTTGGCGTGGCTCGCTCCAGCCGATGCTGGCACGGAAGCCTTGACCTGGTAAGGCACGCCTGGTTCACCAGACCTTGGCCTGCACAGGTCGCCTTCACTCACCCTGGCTGGCTCAGACCCCGAGGGAACTGACCAAGCTAGAAACTCGCCTGAAGCTGATCTCTGGCGCCCCCTTCTGGGTGTGTCCACAAGTGAGACGCGCTGTCCTGGCACAGGCCACTTGGAGAGGTGGCAGGGGTTAGTGGGGAGGAATCTCCTGAAGCCAAGTCCCAGCACTCTGCACAGCGGCAGACCTGCGTCGCCTTTCTAGGAAAAGAACTTAGGCTTCTCTGACTGCCTTTCCTAGGGATTCGCATTTGCAGCTGTTTGAGTTTGGGGGAGGAGGGTTCAATGAGGGTCTCACATTAAGAGAACTAGGTGTGACCTGGTCCACATTTATAGACCATATCACCTTCTCCATGGCACTTGTCAGAAACAGCCTCATCTCACACCTATCATACAGCAGACTAAAACAGGTCTTTAACTAGGAACACAGAAAGGAAGTCTCGCCAACCCATGCAACTAGGCTGGGCAGTCCAGGAACTCAGGGAGGCCCTGATTCAAAAACATAAAATAAAACAGGCTAAGGTTATAATCAGTGCAAGGGCCCTACCCTCAATACAAGCAGTGAAAAGGAGAAGGAGAAACAAAAAGTAATACAAATACATTGCAAACCATGTTAAAATTTATTTTACCTTAATTGTAGTGCTAATCTGGAGAGAAATGTCCATTTGATCCTGTTGTTACATTCTCCCTGGACAATGTATGAAGCGGCATACAGAGAGAGTAATGGTGATATGAATTCCCAGTATTTCAGGACAAACACTTTAGAGCTCCAGTTCTCTAAAACTTTCCCATCCAAGTCTGGCTCTGAGCTGTCCCCAAGTCTACATATGCACTGGAAGGGCACCCTAGTCTGCTGCTATTGGATGGCATTTATATAAGTGGCCACTCTGTCCAGAAATTAAAAGTATTATGGAACTATTCACCTATGAATGCCTCAGTTTGTCTTTCTTTATAGCAGCATAGTACTCTGTTATATGTAAATACATTTTTCTTATCCATTCATCCGTCAATAAACTTTGAGACTGTTTCTAACATCTAGCTATTATAAATTGTGCTGTTATAAATATGGGTACATGTATCTTAGGTTTTAGTAAAGAAAGATCTATATTATCTGGGTTTTGTAAGAATCTTTTGGTTTGCATTTTGTATTCTGTATAACTATTTTGATGATGATAGTGTAATAACTATTAACATTCTCCTGTTAAATTGCAAATAAATTTTTTCATAAAACAAACATATAAACAAAATATTATTGCAAAGATTCATTATCAATGCGGGAGGACTGTTTGTTGAATTTTTCCATTACTAAATCAGACATGTTAAAACACGACATCCAAATCTGGTTTTCTCTATATTTCTCCCTTTAACTCTTAGCTTAATGAATTTTCATGTTCTACTAAATTTTACATGAGAATGGTTGTTTTGCTTTCCTGAAAACTTTCTTCTTTTCTTATTATGCAATGTCTTTCATAGTATACTGTGATATCCTTTACTTTGGAGGCTGCCTTTTCTGATATTAATACACTTTGACCAGTGTTCTTATGATTAATGTTTGTATATTGTTCATTTCTTACACTCACAATTTCCACCTATATTTCAAATGTGTACCTTCTAGAAATCAGATAATGTTATTGCTTTTGGAAACTCATTTTGTTGAGCTGTGGGTCAGGAGGAAAACCAAAAGGCCAATGCCCTGCCATGAGCCAACCAGTACACGGGCTGGAAGAGAAGAAGAACCACACCTGCCCCCATAACCAACCAACTGATCCAGGGGAACACTGGCTAAGGTGGTAGCTACTTAAGTGCACAACATCTTAATGCTTCTATTGTTTGATTGACTTTTCAGGGCAAAAGACAGTGATCTGAGTATCTATTTAGAGGATAATCATATGCAATATAGCAACTATGAGGGATTTCCTTCAGTCTTGTATTTGAAATCCAAAATTGTTTCACTGTGTTATTGGATTCCATTTTATTTTGTGTTTTATTCCCTTTAAATAAAAAAAAGAAAATCGTTTTGTTTTGAAATGAGTATAAATTCACAGGTAGTTGAAGAATAAGATGTTCTAAAATTTCTTTACCCATTTTCAATTAATGGTTAACAGGTTGTAGAGATAATAGGGTGGGATCAAAACTAGGCAATGTTCTTCTTTACCAGAAATGTATCACAGATCTGATTTATCACCCACGCTTACATTAGGTAACTAGTGGTTTCATGAGAGCAACTCAAGTAGGTATGGGCGATATAGCATCATGGTTTTTAATGGTATTTCTTTAATGGGTTTTAGTTGTATTTCTTTAATGGATAATTAAGCTAAATTTCATGTTTTTTTAAGACTTTTGCTAGGTCACTAATGTGCCAAACAGGGAACCAACCCAGTCTCTACCCCTGCATGCATGCAGGCCACCATCAAGCCTGTCATCGTTAAACAGCACAAGCAGGAAAAAGACTGGCAGATTTCTATGGATGGGGCCCACCATACAAGCCCACCAGTCTCCATTTCCTTTCAGAACCTGCAGCCAAGCACTGATCAACAGAGCCACTCAACCACACCTTGCAGTAGCTGTGAGTGCCTGAAGAAGCCTGCCCTGCAACCCACCACCTCCCCAGGAACATGGGTTAAGAGAAACCCAGGTGCCTAACTCATTTCCCTATACTATGGATGGGTAGCCAATGTGGGAATTGCCTAGGACTCCACAACACGTTGACCTTAAAGATCCTAGTGAAATATCAAGATGGAGGAGCAAAAGGCCATCTCTGGCCTCCAGCTCACACAGACAAAGTCCAGGAGAAGTAGACATGGAATAAAGTGGAAGTCCTACACCTGAAACTGCTGGGATGATGGCAACTGAAGTGAAGAAACTACTTCATGAGCCTGTAAAAGGAATGAAATAAAACATATCACAGATAGAAGAAGAAATGATAAACATAATAAAAGAATTGCTGAGTATACCTAAAGAAGACACAGGTTTAAAAGAAAAAGTGTAGCATAGGAAAATGAAGACAATCTTGAATAGCATAAAGGAGAACTGCAGACATAAAATAGACTCAAACAAATATCCAGGAGATTAAAAAGTCCTTTGAAAGTTGGCAGAATTGCTTGAAAGAAACTGAAGATAGACTTTCAAACCTTGAAGTCAGGATGACATCCAATGATCATGAGGGAAAGATCTCTAAAAACAACCAAGAAATAGCAATGCAGTGGTGGCAAGACAACACAAAGAAAAATAATTGAAGAGTAATAAGTGTCAGCAAAAGTAGTCAACACAGATGACATAAAGAGACTATTTATAGAAGCAATAGCAGAGAACATCCGACGCATGGGAAAAGGAGCTGACGTACCAATAAATGAGGCATATACACCTCCAACTAGCCATAACAAACATTAATCGACTCCAAATAGTAATCAAGGTCCCAGAAATTCAGCATAAGAACAGAATGTTAAAGGCTATTAGAGAAAAGAACAGATCACCAGTAAAGGAAAACTCATCATACTCATGATCAGTTTCTCAATCAAAACTATCAACTCAAGTAGAGCTTTGAGTAAAGTATTTCAAGTCGTGAAACCAAACAGCTTTCAACTCAGACTGATGTACCCTGCAGAAATATATTTCAAAATCAATGGAGAAATTGGATACTTCCACGATAAACAACAACTGAAAGAATTCATGATCACCAAGCCAAGACTACAAGGAGTATTGAAGGACATTCTAGAGAAACATAAAAATGACCACAGATCCAGGAACAGTAGCAGAGTGGGGTCACCGAGAGGAGCAGACAATTGAATGAAGGGAAAAATAGGGAGCTTAAGGCTAGCAAAGAGAATGGCAGAGATGAACCAGTGCATGCTGGCCACAACCATTCATGTAGATGGCCTCAACTCATCAATAAAAAGAAACACAGACAGAGCAGATCAAAAACAAAGTGCACCAATATGCGGTGTACAAGAAACACACTAACTTGGAAGGAAATTCATGGACTGAAAGCCAGAGGAGAAAAAAACAGTGCTCCATGTGACAGGGAACAGAAATAAGCAGAAGGAGCTTGCCCATCTATCACATAATAGGTAAGAATGATTTGGCATTTTGTACAATGGAAAGTTACTCAGGTATAAAGAAAGATAATCATGAGGCTCTTGGTAAATGGGTGCAACTTGTGATTTTGCACTTGGGTGAAATGGTTCAGACACACTTAGCTGAACATCATGTTTTCTCCCTGGAATAAAAAAAAACTAAAGGAATTAGTGGGATCTAAAATGCAAAAGGGGAAGAGAAGGTGGTAGCCATTGTTAATTCCCTATCATCTTGTTTTAAAGTCTTGTATCACTTTCATCGTGTTTTGTGTCATTAGGCCTGATGGTATGACAGCTATTTTGAAGATAACAAGAGGCACTGTGGTAGTCATTGTTGATTTGCTATTATCGTCTTTTTGAAGTCCTGTATCCCTGTTACAGTCTTGTTTTAATTGACTTTATTCTGTTTTATTTTGTTTAGTTTTATTCTCTTAAAAAGAAAACAATTATCAAACTGGTCTGGAGCTTAAGATTTCACAGTGTTTTCAGTGTAATCTGGTCGCAGGTCTGCCCCCCAAACCCAGTGTCAGCATTTTTGCCCTTTTGGAAAATTGTCCTTAATTTCTTTTGAGTTTTTCTAATAAAGTTTTTTTTTTTATTTGGAGTATTGGGGAAATTTATAAAATACATCCTAGACATTTCTACTTCACAGACAAATTTTGAACACATTTTGTTCAGTTTAGGGCACTGGTGCGCCCGGAGCTCCAATGGAGAGGAGCTGCTGCCTACAGTAGTTTTCCCAGGTCTCCATCAGGAACTGGATGGCACTGATTCGCAGCCCAGAGGAGGAAGCAAGGTTCCTTAGGATTTGGTGCTCCTAGGAAAGAAGGACTCTGTGAGGAAACACTGAAGCTCTAAACTCCACATGAGATCCCTGTCCTGATCACACAGACCTTCCTGGAGCCCCCAGTGGGGACACTCGGGAAGCAAGGTATAAGAGAGCCCAGGACCACATCTCCTGCCTAGGAAAGAGTGGCAGGATGAAGGACTGGGACATAGAAGTGCAGACCAGAGCAATCCTAGGAATGAGAGACCTGAGGTCTATGCAGGGTCTCAGAGCTTAGAGCCCATAAAAATGGAGTCCCAAGTCCCTCCTGAAGCTGATCTGGGACCCCTGGAGATTCACTGTTCCACAACCTGAGTACGCTCCGAGGCTTCCATGAGGCGATGCCTGAGGACACTGCTGATGACACACTGGGCCACACTTGAGAGCTGAAGGAAAGTGGTGCAGATGGCAGCAGCATGGTGCTCCTTGGCTTCTTTGTCCTGCTGCATCAGGGTAGAATCCTGGAAAGGGAAGAGTACAATGTTTTAAAACTGCTCCTGAAGAGAGATGGTATTACAGGGCCCTTCCAAAGGCCACAAGGTCCCAAGCAAAGGTGGAGACTACTGATCAGATCTGCAGCTCAGGAAGTCAGGACTGTGCCTCCCACTTTATGGCGAATTCCGGGTTCTGTTTGCCTGCAACCAACAACCTCTCACATAAGAGTGACCCTGTTGTGTGCAAGAATGGAGCTGGGATTTGGGCTCTGGACTAGGGGACAACAGGCCTTTATAACAGATGCCTCAAAGGAGTCCATGCTTGTCTTACCTTCTGAGCCCAGCCACGCCCCATGTCTCTCAGCATCACCCCATGACCAGGTCAAGAGGGAACACCATCATGTGAGGCTTTTCCATACTCACTCTGCTCTTAATGATCATAGGTGATGGCACCATGGGTAGAAGTTGCCCTGCCCTGATTGGCTCCAGCTCCTGAGTCACAGATACAGTCTGCTTCTTCTTTGCAACAAAAGCTCGAGGTGGCTTTAGAGGCACATGTCGCAGTGGAGCTGGTACTGCAGTTGACTCTGGCTCCACAATGGCTGATGGATCTGCTTCTGGTTTACAGGCTGATGCTGCAGCTGATTCTCCCTCTCCAGTAGGACCTGGCACTGGGGCTGGTGCCATAGCTGCAGGAAAAAGGTGCTCAACATCACTGCCTTGTTCTGAACCATTACCTGCTGCCAGAAATATCTTCCATCCATGATTCCAAAACATGATCTTCTCAGAATGTGGTCCACCAACTCAGGGTCCTGAGGCTCATGTATGGGTCAGGCCTGACCCAGCCAGAAGCCTCCTCCTCATGTGCTTGGATGGACCCATCCCAGCCCTCCTCACCCTCAGTCTTGGCTCTCATGGTCTCCATGTCTTCCAGCTCTGCCAGTAGAAGGAAAGCACAGTGCTCCAGGTCTGAGCCAGGCATGTGCAGCTGTATATACTCCACCAGCTTCTTAAGGCACACAAACTCTGGAGGCTGATTGAACTGGTCTGAGTACTTTTCAAGCCATGTACCCAAGATGGTAGAGATGGCACTGAGGGCAGATGGGTTTGCAGTGTCACAAAACCCAGCAAAAATGACAGAGAACCTCCCCTAGTGGGACTCCAGATTGGCTACTCCCCTTCTTCAGACAAGACCATAAACTGCTGTGTGGAACTTGAGGGGACCCTGCTCATGGTAAAGTAAACTGGTCAACAGGTTTTGCTCCAACCCATGACTCTGGTGACATCTCAACCTGCAGTCCATGTTACTAGGTTGTGTCTCTCTCTGAGACACCTATGAAGTGGTCTTGTCTTCCTATCCACACTTCTATTGAGAGGTACGGCTACCCCTTACAGTCACCAAGTCCCCTAAAAACTACTAGCAAAGTAGCAAGGCTGTGACAAGCATGCTGCTTCACAAACAGCCAGTGGTCCCAGTGAGGGATGGGGTGGACACACACAGCTGGAATGGGCTCTGGTGGGCAAGGAGCTTCACAGGGCATGGCTCAAATCTCTGGACTCCCTTATGTTCCCTGGTCTAGGATCCCACCCACAGCTCTCATTTCCTGCTCCTGCAAGGGAAGCCTCTGACCTCCACCCACCATCAGCAAACACAAGTAAGGGAGTTGGTGTTTATCCCCCTTCCTATCACATCTCCCGAATTCCCTACTCTGGACACAGGCCCCTTCCCTCTTGAGTCAAAGCCCACTCACTTTTTCAGTTGATCCAGAGTCCTGCCATTGTTACTGGAGCAATGGAGGCTTTGGCTGTATGTAGAGGCCATGAGACTATCACATCTGTAACCAGTATGACAAAATGGTACTTGAAATGTGAGAGTTACTCCTTAGGGACAAACGGCTTCTCCAAATTTCTACAAGCTAAAGACTTAACCTCAACTCCCTCTTTCCTTAGTCCAGGCAAAAAGAGAGACTATGCAGATGCAAGAAGTCAAGCAGGACAAGTCCCATTCATGTCCAGAAGGGAGGGAGGGATTGGAAGGTGTCTGGAAGACATGGAGCAAGCCTAAAGGGGTGTCTTCTTTCTTTTTCATGCCTTCTCGCTTCTCTACCTTGCTATGAAAGACTCTGCGCACTTGGACACTGTGAGTTGGTGATCTCAGGTCAAGATAGCACCTCTGTGTCCTTGGAGGAAGGTTAAGGTAAATCTTTCTCTTTACCCAGAATAAATAGCTTCCTTTGGCTTTTTTTTTTTTTGAATGAGTCAATGAACCTGAGCAGATGGACCTGGGAGGCTGGTAATGCACCTGCCACAACTTCTTATGGCCTCTTGGGTTACTGGCTACTCTGACATAGAAATAAAGCCTAGGGGGCAAGGTATTTTCCTTATGCTTGAATTGGGCTTAATACCCAGAGACATGCCTATGTACAATTACTGCGTCATATCTATGTGTGCCATGAATGAACCCAAATATCTCCTTCCCAAATAGCTCCATTGGGTCCAAGACCCAGTCTCCCCACAGCACCACATCCCCCAAATTTTTCTCTGTCAGCATCAAACAGAAGAAGCTCCCAGATGGAGTCCAGAGTCTCCCATACAGATGGGAAACTTGCTCTGCTCTTTCAAGTAAGTGAGGACCAAGATGAGAGCTTCTCCATGTGGATGAAAGGAGAATGTCACACACAGGTCGACTGTGGCACTGGATAACCTGTGTGTACAACCAAGCCTCCCCCAGACATTTGCAGGCTCCTTTGGTCCTGATCACACCTATTAGCATCCCAATTTCCACATAGCAAACTGGGTCACTGAGTAATGCAAGGTATTCCCAAGACCCACCCAAATGGTGCTGAGGTCCCCTGGCCTGTAAGATGATGCACAAACCTTTTCAATAGCTGATCTAGCACCTGATCCATGGTGCCAAATGCTTGGTAGTTTTGCAAAAACTTTTGTAGGAACAATGGGTTCCCTTGAAGCAGGGATGACACAAGATGGTTGACCATCGTCTCCCTTATATCAGCCTTCAGAAATTCCAGGCAAGCTGGGATATCCACACTCTGACCGGATTTCTTTTCACCCTGTATTGCAGTTAACATGGAAACAATAGTTGTATTAATCACTTGTCTATCTCTAGGACTAATATGCAACACAATTTAAGAGGCAAAGAGGCTTATTTGGGCTCATGGTTTCAGATAATTTAGTTCATGGTTGACTCCAAGGCAGAAACACTATGATCCAAACAAATGGCAGAGGAAAGCTGCTCAATTCTTACAGCCAAAAAGAAAGGCAGAGAGAAAGGAAGAGACTGGGACAAAAATACGTCCTCCAGAGTCACACCCACAGTGACCCACATCCTCAAATCAGGCCCCAACTCCTAGCAACATATTCAGCTATGGAGTCATCAGTTCATTAGTCCACTGATGAGTATGTCACCCACACAGTCAAATCACATCTGAAAGCCCCACTGCTAGATACATGAGACATCTGGGAATATTATACACCTAAGCCACAACCTTAGAAAACTGCCAAATGACAAGAGACATTATGGTAGACATTGGTATCTCCCTATTGTCTGGCTTTGAAGACCTAAAATGCCTTCATCATTCTGTTCTGATGAGTTTAGTTCAGTATGTATTCACTGTGTGAGAAGATGTGGGCAACTATTTGGAAGAAAACAAGAGACACTATGACAAGACAGTGAAGATCTCCAGGGGTCTTGCTTTGAATTCTGTGTTTCTTAAAATAATTTCCTTAAGATCTGGGGTTTTTTTCTGTTTAATTTTACCCTCTTTAAAATAAAAAAAGGAAAAAGAAAAACTGTCAAATGACTCTGCCATAAAATAATGTGAGAAAACCACAGACTACGGATATACACACACATACACGTACATGTACACATACACTTACACACACAGAGGAAGGGCCTGGATACACACAAAAGAGATTAGAGCAGTGGGCTGGCCTTTGCTGACCTGTCCTTGGCTACTGTGTGCCCCACTTTGTCCCTTCTGAGAAAATGGCCACAGGCGTCGAATGAGACGAGGAACCCAGTTTCTCCAGACATGGCTGAGTCGTCCCCTGTGAGATCTCCTGGGGCCGAAGCCTTGGGAACTCAGGAAGCAGCAAGAAAACATCCTCAAGTGTCCTATGTCTCCAGACAAGTGAGCAAGCTTCAGTTAGTTAAGTTACGTGGTGCTTGGCAACAGGGTTCCGAGTTTGATCATCAAGGAAGTGAGGTCATCTCCTGGGGTCTCCTTCACTGAACTTTTCATTTTACTGGACTTCAAACAGTCCCTGGGCTGCTGACTGGCCCAAATCTACACTAGATACAAACCAGACACATGCAGTGACACAACATCATCTGACCCACCCTCCCCAGGCAGACCAAGGGTTACCTGTCAACCCAAGAAACAGGTGGACCCTGCCACTCTTAACTCATGGTTAGGTTAAGTAAGACATGGTTTAGGGCTAGAAGTTAGGGTTAAGTTTTGTTGTGAAGGTCAGAGTTTGTTTCAGGGTTAGGATTTAGAATTAGGGTTCAGGGGTAAATAAAGAGCTATGATTTAAGTGGTAGGGTTGGTTCCTGCTTTAGAGCTAATTTTTAAGCTTTATGGTTAGGTTTGGAGTTAGAGATGGATTTCTGTTTTATTGTTTGAGTAATTGAAAAGATTACATAATGATTTACTGCTAAGGATTTGGTTAGGATATAGTTGCATTTAGAAGTTAAATGTTACGCTGACAGTTTTGTTTATATATTTATAGATGTGAGAGTTAGGGGTAAGGATTAGAATTACCTTTATAGCTAGCTATATTGATAACAAAATTAGAAGTCTAACTAAATTTGAAAACATTTAAGATATTTGGCTTTCAACAGTTCTTTGTGATTTCTAATATTTAAGTATCCCACGTACACCTTGAACCATAAAAATGTCTTAAAGCACTCATATGCACACCACCATTTTTCTGTTTTCACAGTTTCTGCCAAACATCCTCTTAGAAACTCATTTTGAAGATTCATTTAACCTTTTCCATTTTAGATAGCATCTTTATTAAATATTGAATTGTTATAGCTATAAATTATGTTAACAGTTTACTATTCTTTGAATGCATTTTTGTGCTTAAACTTTGACAGTGCTTATTACAGCTGAAGAGTATGTAGAGGAAGTAAGTATGCAAGAAACAGAAACTTAAGGTGGTCAGTTTTCAAGACAAAGTAGTTAACTTTGAATGGAAAATTTCTAGTAGTTCAAATTGCCTGATCTAGGGGCCTAAGAAAAGTCAGCACCTCCTGAGAATGGGCCATGCTGGGACTGGGAGTAGCTGACCAACACACCAACTAGCCAGCCTTTCTGGTAAGCTGCACAAGCCATGTAAAACCCAGGAAGAGAAAAGTCAGATAGCACCTCCCATGAGCCTAGCAGCACATAAATGAGGCTCACCAACTCCTTCTTTCCCGCTCTAGCAATTGGCTGGTTCGTGGGTAGGCTGAGTTGATAGCAGCTGAGATACAAAAAGCAACTGAATGCTTGTATTGTTTGACTTTTCAGGCGAGGGGCCAGCGGAATGAGCAACTATAGGGAGGACAGCAGCATGCAGTAGAGCAAATATGGGGGATTTTATACTATATTATTTTTGAAGTCAAATATTGTTCTCATTGTTTTGTTTTGTTCTCATTCATTGTTTTGCTTTGTTCTATATACTGTTTTGATTGGTTTTACTCTGTTTTGTTTTGGTTTGATTTTTCTATATCTGATAGAATGGACAACTACTGTAAAGATAATCTATACTGTAGTAACCATTGTTATTGTCCTAATATCTTGATTTGAATTTCTGTATCATTTCACTGATTTGTTTGGATAGGATTTAACCTATTTTGTTTTCTTGGGTTATATTATCTTTAAAATAAAAATTTTTAAAATTGCCTAATCTGAAAAGACTCTGTGCAAATGGGACCTGAAGGGAGAGATAAACTAGTGAGAAAGCCTTCATTAAGAAACATAGATGCGAGTGGGAAAGGGAAAAGAAAGGCATAGAATGATCCATTTTCACAACAAGATATCTAGGACTAAGTGGAAACACAATAACCACAAGATCACATTAAAAGCTCTAAACAGGATCACCTACTCCTGGGAAACACCCATAGTAAAGAACAGATGGTATTATGAAGAAATCCAATTTGGAGGGGGACCAGGAAACTGCCTTATCAGGAGATAATGAAACATAAGTGAGGTCCAGAAAAGGCTGCACCCCTCATGGTACTCAGGCATGAACGGGAATGAGGGGAAGGGACCTGATGCTGGGGACAGACTGCTTGCTGTGACTTGCATAGCAGAGACCCAGCCTTGCAAGGCTGAATTAAAGCCTCACGTTCACTGCTCTTCATGCTTCTGAGTCCTTCCTTAAGGCTGAGCAAGCAAATGCATTTCTCACAAGTAGAGACTAGGTTTTCTGGGTCAGCATCAAGGAGTTAAATCAGGCAACGCAACCTAATTACACAAACTAATTCTTTAGAAGCTGTTCAGTTACAAGCTGAAATAGGGTCTGTGTAACATGAATTTTTATTTTCTGTATAGTGAGCAGTTTTTCAGAGAATAAACCGAGGACATGGCTACCGCATAAGAACAAAATATATAGTGACGTTTACATGTACATGTTATTACTTCAATGGAAATATGCTAAAGTAGCTCTTATCTTGACTTATGTATTAGAGAATCATTTAAGTTTGAATCATTTAATTTTGCCCAAATTCTCTTACTTAAAATCAGGGTTCAGGGCTGGGGATTTAGCTCAGTAGCTTCAGCACTTACTTGGTAAACACAAGATTGTGAGTTCAATCCCCGGTACCAAAAAAGAAAAAGCAGGATGAATGAAGAGGATCAAATACAACCACCTAACTGTTTGAGTAAATGAATAAGCACGTGTTTGAAATTCTGTGACCCTGTCCTAAAATAAAGCTTTATTTTAGAGTAGTTTTGTAAGTCTTTAAAATCTGAAAAAAGTACAGAGGTTTCTCCTGTAGCCGCAAGCTAGTTTCCTGTTTTGCTAACATCTAGCGCTAAACATAATGCTAAGCCAAGGTGCTTTAGTAGCAAGAAAGAGAAAACTAGCTTAACTGGATGTGACACTTATTTATGTATTTTGAACAATAACATAGAACAGCGTGAGCTGTAGTGCAAAATGCCCAAACACTCGTGTGCAAGTCGAGGAATGAAGCACAGTAAATTGAGTGCTCCAGAAACAAATGCAATTGCATTCCCGCAGCCCTGCTGAGACAGCTGCTTATAAGGATGTAGGCATGGTGCAGGCTTCTTTGCACACCCCGATACAGAAGAGAAGCCACAGCACACTGAGAAGCAGAGCCCCTCAAGCCTCCTGCTCCAATCTAGCTAGGACCGACTCAGTGGGCAGGATGTTTGCATCTTTATCACATTTGGCACATATTCTGTTAAACCTATTTTCTAGGAAAATCTATTTCCTCTTCAAAGCACACATGACTTACAAGGGAAAGAAATGTTTGTTATAAACATTTAATTCAGCAACTTCTCTATTAAGAAATGCAGAAAAAAATTGTGATCTTCTGGGTAAATAAGTGCTTCATTGGCCTTTGGTTATAACAAAATGCTACAGCAATATTGTAACATGGTATTGTTATTCCCAGTTTAACAGAGAAACTGAGGTTTACAGAGGCAAAGTAATCTCATTTGAAGTATTTAATACACATCTTAATTGAGAGACAGTGCACTGGACCTAAAGAATGCCAGTGATTATGATACAGAATATTACTCATGAATTCAAAAGATACATAAATCATGCAGGAAGATACACTAGGTTATCGCACTGAAGCATTGGAACACCCACCTTATCCATCTGTATTTTTTCACTGTTGGTTCAAGGTTAGTAAAGTCCCATTTCTCAAGGCCCACTCCCCTCAGAGCAAGAAAACAAAAGGCCATAAGTTGCCTCAGGACAAAGGACTCCTGTTCCACCATGTGCAGGCTCCAACCAGCAACATCTCCTGGAGATCTAGCAACTTTCTAGGTCTCATTCATTTATCTACAAGCCCAGTGCATAGGTCCAGACACAGGACCAGATCAAGTCTACATACACAAGACAAGCAAATACTAGAGAGAATGCGTGTCAGCCTTTAAAACGAACTGTAGCAGGAAGAATGTCAAAAACTCTAAAGTCATTTGGCTTATCAAGGTACATGCCATATAAGAAAATATGGACCTTGTAAATAGTGACAAAAGACAAGAATAAGTCATGGCAAGATGAAAAAGCAACAGTATAAAAATTAAAATCATGAGACAGTCATATTTTCAAGGAAATGAAGTGGAAAAGTGAGTCACATGTGGTGGTGCACACCAGTAATCCCAGCACTCTAGGATGAGGCAGGAGGATCACTGGTTCATGCTAAGCTTGGGCAACTTAGCAAGATCTTATCTCAATATGAAAAATTAAATTAAATTTAAAATAAAATAAAAGGTTGTAACTTGGTAAAAAGGCTCTAGGCCCAATATCCAGCAGAGAAGAAAGAAAAAGAAAAGAAAGAGAGAGAGAGATAGCGAGAGAGAGAGAGAGAGAGAGAGAGAGAGAGAGAGAGAGAGAGAGAGAGACAGAGACAGAGACAGAGAAAGAGAGAGAGAGAAGAAGGAAAGAGGGAAGCAAGGAAAGAGAAAAGGGAAATTTTCCGTTCCATTTGTACTCTAATTCCTACATTTTCTCATCTCTGGTGATGAGCATGTCCTTTATTTCGAAAAAGAACCAAATGCAGCCTACGAAATGTACTCAGTGGAACCCAGACAGCCATGTGTCTGTCTTGAAGGTAATTCACTCTGAAAACATATGGAGAATGAGTGTGAATGATTTTCCCATGACCTTTCCCTCTAGCGGGAAGAATAGATCTTGTTAATCCAAACACAAAGGCAAGTAACAGTATGAAACCTCAGCTATGAGAAAGCAAAAAACCAGGAGAATATATAGAAGACCCAGAAAGGAACGCTAGGCTCCCATCTAAGTAGGTTCCTGTAGATGCCAAGACAACCTTGTAGCAATCATCACTGGCATCCTCCATCTTCTGGATTTCACAGGTGCCATGATCAGGCATAAGTAGCCTGTATTCTTTCTGACAATCAAGTGCTTATATGGTTTACCAAATGCCATGAGGCACAATGGCCGATGAGGTTTTGCCATACAGCTTTTCCAAACTGGTAAACTATAATACAGTAACAAGGTATCAGGTGCGGTTATCAGGTGTGGTATTTACCAAAAGTGTATCCAGAGCAGCCTTGACCTGGAAAAGTCCAATGTTGAGCCCATTTGAAATCTGTCCCCTGACATTATGGCCCTCTGTGCCTGTGTCCTATGAGACCACTGAGGTAGCTTGGGAACGCAGGAGACTGGCATTCATGGAAACAGTTCTCTTGTCCTGGTGGTTTAGAGAATAATGCTATTATGATGACACATGGAAAGTATGCACATAGGACAAATATGTCTCCATGCATTGTACTTATGACAGATTTATCTAAATTCCTATTTTCCAAGTGATTATTGCTTATCTTTCCTTTTTTTCTAAGTCTGTGAACATCCAGACATAGCCACTATCTATGAAACATCTGTAATTTCTGAACTATTCCTATTCCAGGAAAATAAACAACTATATATACTACTTAAAGTTGTGCCTATTGGGAAGACATACCACCTCATTGCCCTTCAGGATCACCTAGCGGGACTGATTCTACAACCCTGTGCTCATTCTCTCTCAGGTGATAGCAATATGCCATCCGAACTATCTGTAAATCAGACCTGGTTTTTTCTCCAGTCAGTTCATCATAGAAATCTTCCCATGGAACCTACACAGCAAGGAAAGCAGTTGTGTTCCTTTAACAGGATTACACACTATTGAAGATACTAAAATTGGAGTTAGGAGGGGGTGGAGTCAGGAAGTAATGGCCAACACTTAGGAAACACGTCAGGAATGAGGTAGGGTTTTTCTTAATGTTCCTGTTCTATAAGAGAGAACCCAAGTAAGTCAATTCATTCAGGTCATCCAACTAGCTAATGTGGGATTGTGAAGTTGAGCAATCTTACTCCTGAGTACTCTAAACCTCTACTCATAACCCTTTAAGCCCTAAGCAACAAAAATTGAAAAGAAAACAAAGTGGTGTTGTGTGCTTGAAACCCTAGATCTCAGGAATCAGAGGTGGGAGGATCACTGGATCCTGGGAATTCAAGACCAGCTAGCGCAATAAAGAAACCAATCTCGAAAAAAGTAGAAAAAAAAAAAAAAAAAGGAAAAAGCAGATCATTGATAGAATGGCAACAATCTATTGGAGGCTACTAAAGTCCTTTAGCGCCATCTGCTGTTGGTCCAAGGCTGGCTATAGTAAATACTTACCCTCATAGCTCATGGGATTCTCACCAGTTTACTGAAACATGCAAATTTTGTTTTTAAATTTACAGAGAAAAAACACAGAAAAGAAAAACAAAATACAAGATGCATGCAGACAACTATGCTATGTTCTTCTCTGCCTCTGGGTCATTTTTCAAACAAAAATTTAGGTTATTATCCTCATTTTAACAAAAATGGTGCTTCTAAGTAGATGAATAAATAGAAAAGGAGTGAAAATTAGATAATGAAGCCAACATGGGCCGCTCTGGCTTTGGGATCAGAAGACACTGTGCTAGAATTCATCTTCTGCACTTGAATATCGGTAACAGATTCTGTGCTTCCTTCTAACACAGTTTGCCGCCTCATAGGAGCTGCTATAACTGAAAAGGTAAAAAAGATCCTTAAAAGATAAGGCTGGACTACAATGTAGGCCTCACTAGGACTGAGGCCTGACTAAGCCCCAGGAAGACTTTGTGACACTGGAACCAAGCCATTCAAAAGCAGGCATGAGATCAGTTTCCAGGTTGCAAGAAAAATGTCCAGAGCAGAAGACACTAATTCAACTATTCCTTTCTTTGAAATACAATCTGAATTTTAATGCCTAGCATGCTCCAATTTTAGCCATTCATACATATTGTTTGAACAAACATATGCTCTCCCATGTGAGCACACAAGATAGTGATAGAGAAGTCACACATCAGGTTCCCAAGGGAATTCTATCGAGCCTCTTAATGCAGAAGCAGTGTCTTCAGAAGGTGAATATTTGTGGAGGGAAAAAGAACCCAGGCATCGTTGTATAAGCCTGTAATCTCAGCAATCTGGCAAGCTGGGGCAGGAGGATCAACCCCAGGACCCGGAGGATCGGCCCCACCCGGACAAACAAAGGACTTAGCAAGGCCCTGTCTGAAAAAAAAAATTTTTTTAATTTTAATGGCAGGGGATATAGCTCAAGTCCCTGGCTTCAATTCCCAGTCTCTCAAAAACAAATATTCAAATAGAAGCCAGTCCTAAAGGTTCCAATAAAGAAAATTTGACCCTGAAATAATATGTCTAGCCGCATACTATTCTTAAACTAACCTCTTTAAAATGAAAATAAACTCAAAAATGAAGAGATGACACTAATAAAAATAAATACATATGCACCCAACTGTGTAAAACAAATATTAACAGACATGAAGAATCAAATAAACACTACTATTATCACAAACAAACAAGTCAACCAAACAAAAACATCAACAAATAAATACCAGAAGTGACCAAGCTTGTCAACAAACCATCATAGTACAATATCTACAGTGTTCTAACTCTCGAAATCAGAATATGCATTCTTCTCAGCTGCACGTAGGATGTAATCCAAAATAGACCACATACTACCTTACTGAATATGCTTGAGTAAATGTAAAGAAACTGAAGTCACCCCGTGTATATTATCAGACTATAGTGTGATGGACTGGAAATCAATAGCAAAAGAAAACACAAAAACTCCATAAAATGGAGAAATTAAATAACATACTTGTGAACAGCCAGTGAGCCACAGATGAAAATGAAGAAATTAAACGTTATCTACAATTAAATGCTAGTGCCAGTACAACACACTGAAACATACAGGACATAATGAAATCACTCCTAAGCGGAAAATGCAGTAGTTAATTCTCATATCAAGAAAACAAAATGAGTTCAAATAAAAAACCTAATGTTGAACTTCAAACCGCTGAAAAAAGAAGTGAAAACCAAAGCTCTTACAGGGGAGGATATTATAAACGTCAGAGCAGAAATTAATGCAAATCAGACTAAGAAAATAATACAAAAAAATGAATTAAAGAGTTGGTTCTTTGAAAGATTAAATAAAAACTGAGAAACCTTTGGCCAACTTTATCATAAAAAATAAAGAAAAGACTCAAATTCATGCATCACTAAGAATGAAAAGGGTGAAATCACAGCAGATCCTGTAGAAATCCAGAAGATCATCGACATGTACTTTGAGAACCTTTATTCTAATAAGATGAAAAAATAGAAGAAATGGACAGATTCTTAGGTGCATATGAATTACCAAAGCTGAATCTAGAAGATGTTACATTCTAAATAATGCAATGAAAATTGAAGAATTATAAAACTAACAACAACGAAAAGCCCAGGTCCTGTGGACGTACTGCTGAACTCTACAAGAAATTTAGAGATTTAATGCCATTATTTCTCAAAATCTTTAATGAAGTTGAAAGACAAGTAGTACCCCCAAATTAATTCATGGAGGCAAATATCACCCAATACAAAAGCAAAATAAGGACCCAACCACAAAGTACAACTACAGGAAAAATTCCCTACTGAACAAAGGGCAAAAATCCTCTACAAAATACTGGCAAAGAGAATTCATCAAACCATCAAGAAGATCATACAGCATCACAAAGTAGGATTCATCCAAGGGATGCACAGATAGTTGAACATATGCAAACCAATAAATGTAATACACCATGTGAACTGAGTCAAAGATAGAAATCAAATGATCATCTCAATAGATGCATACAAAGCATTTGATGAAGTCGAATGTTGGGAGCCGTGGCACTGTCAAGTCATCAGACGCGGTGATTGCGAGGCCTGTGGGAAAGTACAAAAGCCTGGGCTAGATTACCCCTCTCATCGAGCCCGCCTGTGTGGCACCTGTTTCTTATCACCCCACTAAGTTCCCGCCTCACAGGGTAGTCTGCCTAGCTATTAATCCTATATATAGCCAGTGCCTCCACCCCCGAGAGAGAGAGAGAGACTGAAGCACAAAAGGAGCCGCGGGGAGCGGACCGGTAGAGGCTTCGGGGGAGACTGAAGCACAAAAGGAGCCGCGGGGAGCGGACCGGTAGAGGCTTCGGGGCAGACTGTATAAGGAGAGAATAAAGAAAAGCCTGACCACCGCCAGACCTTGTCGTGTGTCTTTCCTGCCGGCCGGGAGTGACATCGACATTTGGAGGCCCGCACGGGGATTGATCAACCCCGAGACGCGGCGGTGGACTGCATTCTCCTACACAGTGCTGCAGCTGCAGGACAGGTGAGTAGAGGATAAGCCTGGGCCCTGGGTGGCGCGCACCTACAGGGTTTGTAGACTCCTCTCAACCTCACGCGTAAGTGGCGGGTTTCTTGGGCCTCACGCGGTGAGTATGAAACATAACACCAGAACTTAAGGTAATAAAAGAGTGTAAAACATAAACATAGAAGTAAAAATAACAGAAGATATATTAAAAATGGGAAACATGCCAAGTAAAGATACACAGCCTTGGTGTTGGTCCTTCGGAGACTCCTAAAGTCCAAGGACCTCAAGGTGGGGCGTAAGACTTTAGAAAATTTCCTTGCAGAGATTGACAGCTTTGCTCCCTGGTTTCTGCCTACAGGGCATGTAAACCTGCCCTCCTGGGAAAAGTTGGGCAGAGACCTTTCCCTAGCAGAGCGGGAGGGTAGAGCTTCAGTCTCTGCTCGTCCATTGTGGGAAATGATACACATGTGCCTAAAGAGTGAGGGTGGTTATGGGGGGAGCGCTCAAGAACTTGTAGAAGTACGCGAGGTGTTTGAACAGGCACAGTGAGGAAGCTCCCGAGAAGGGTCCGTCAAGGAGGGCAGAGATAAAAAAGAGGAAGCCGAGGCGCGGTTTGTGTCTTTCCGCAGGAATCGGGACGAGAACCAATGTGGGTCCCAGAGAGGTTGACGCGACAAGTCCCTCGACTGAAGATCAGGCCTGTTCCACCAGAGGCCAACCGCAGACCCAACAACAAGATGAGCCCTAAAAGAACTGCAGGACAATCCCTTTTTGGGGGCCTGGAATGGCTTGCTCCCCTATGTGCTACCCTTGTATACGCATGGCTCGCTCGCATGGCCTACGACCGCGTTTAAAAGTGACAGGCTTCCCACATTCTCCTCCCTAGACAACAACATGTAGCAGGGTGGGTGAGTCAATGACGGGTAAGAGCGTGCCTCCCCAGCACGACTCAACCTAAGCCAGGCCCTACCCCGTTCCGCTAAAAGGCGCTGGATTGTTAGATAAATTTCTCTCCGAGGGGATTCGTGGAGAGAAATGAGTGCATG
Organism: Cavia porcellus; assembly: GCF_034190915.1. Classification (NCBI taxonomy): domain Eukaryota; kingdom Metazoa; phylum Chordata; class Mammalia; order Rodentia; family Caviidae; genus Cavia; species Cavia porcellus. The sequence continues at coordinate 30,300,287 of NW_026947510.1, read as the reverse complement.
CCTATGTGCAACCAGGTTCCGTCTGGTTCATTCCTGGCCCTAGAAAAAAGGACGAGGGCCTCAGGGCCTTGGTGGACCCTGGGACGGCCGACCAGGGTCTACGCTAAGGGCCTACGGTGGGCCTCAGTTCGGGGCATAGGCCTCTGCACTCTATCCAGGACGGGCTGCGATGCGCGTAGCCATCATTTAAAATAAAATAGGGGGAGATGTTGGGAGCCGTGGCACTGTCAAGTCATCAGACGCGGTGATTGCGAGGCCTGTGGGAAAGTACAAAAGCCTGGGCTAGATTACCCCTCTCATCGAGCCCGCCTGTGTGGCACCTGTTTCTTATCACCCCACTAAGTTCCCGCCTCACAGGGTAGTCTGCCTAGCTATTAATCCTATATATAGCCAGTGCCTCCACCCCCGAGAGAGAGAGAGACTGAAGCACAAAAGGAGCCGCGGGGAGCGGACCGGTAGAGGCTTCGGGGGAGACTGAAGCACGGAAGGAGCCGCGGGGAGCGGACCGGTAGAGGCTTCGGGGCAGACTGTATAAGGAGAGAATAAAGAAAAGCCTGACCACCGCCAGACCTTGTCGTGTGTCTTTCCTGCCGGCCGGAAGTGACATCGACAGTCCAACACTCATTTGTGATTTTTTTAAAAAGGCCCTACAGAAAATTAGAATAGATGGTCTTCATCTCAATCTATAAACTCCATCTATGACAAACCAATAGCCAACATCATACTAATTGGGAAACATAAGAAAGCTTTCACTCTAAAATCAGGAACAACACAAGGATTTCCATGATCATCACTCCTATTCAGTGTAATTCTAGAAATGTTGGCCAGAACAATTATACAAGAGAAAAAGTTAAGGGAACAAAGATAAGAAAGGAATAAATTATCGTCATCTGCAGATGACATGTCGTTCTACAGAGATGACCCCCAAAACTCCACCAAAGACTTCTAGATTTAAGAATCAAATTTAGCAGTATATCTGGATACAAAGTCAACACTGAAAAATCAACAGCATTCCCATACACAAATGACATACTCACTGAGGGAGAAATTAGGAATATAACATCGTTCACAATAACTTACCAAAAACATTAATACTTGGAGTCAATATAATAAAGTAAGTAAGAGATCTTTACGTTGGAAACAATAGTACTCTGAAAAATGAGCACAAAGAGGATATCAGAAAATGTAAAGACATTCCTTGCTCCTGGGTAAGAATAAGGAACATAGTGAAAACAGTAATGCTTCCAAAATTGTTACACAGATTTAATGCAATCCCAATCAAATACTATTGGAATACCCCACCCCAGAGACCTAGAGAAATCATTCCTAAAATTCATGTGGAACCAGAAGAGATATATGCAAGCAAAAACAATTCTTGGAAATAAAGGCAAGACAGGGGCATCACAATCCCTGACTTGAAACTATACTACAAAACTTCTAGAATAAAAATAGCATGGTACTGGCAAAAAAACAGACCTGAGAATCAATGCAACAGAGCAGAAGATACGATAACAACTCCAAACACAATCAGCCACCTTATCTTTGACAAAAAGGCCAAATACATTCACTGCAAGAAAGCATCTTTAATAAGTAGTTCTGAAAAACTGGCTTTCTACATGCCCAAGACTGAAGTTTGACTTATGTCTATCAGCATGCATTAAAATAAAATCAACATTGATCATAGCTCAAAATATTGAATCAGAAACACAAAATCTGTTGGAGGATACAATAGGTAGAACTCTTTAGACACAAGTGTAGGCAAAAGTGATATATGCACACCCCTGTTTATAGCAGCACAATATAATAGCTGAATTTTGGAAACAACCTAAATGCAGTCAGCTGATGAAAAGGACAAAGAAGTTGTGGGCTTTTATATAATGGAGTACTACTCAGCCACATACATTTATAACTAAATGAATAGATCTTGAGACCATGCTATTAAGTGAAATAAATCAGCCAAATCTGCAAATATTGCAGTTTCTCTGGTATGAGAAAGTCAAAGTATAAATAAGGTTCTAAATGTATAATAGATACTTTAAAATAGAAAGAAATTTTTCTTCTTTTTTGAGAAATTTTAATGAGAACATGCAGGAATTGAAAGCAAAACCTTACCAATTAAATTCATGTAAATTTCAATTATGAAGTAATACCCCTTTAAGTCTAACACTCTCACAGATAATTTTAAAATCATCTTCCAATGGGGGAGAACAAGGAAGGAAGTTAAGCTCCCCTTATCCCCCCTCCACTTGCCCTGTGATCAACCAGCTGATTTGGAGGAACTGTATAGTTGGATTGACTTTGCAAGTCTAAAGCCAAGCAACTATTTAGAGAACAACAATATGCAATACAGCAACTATTGTAGATTTCTTTCTGTCTTAGGACTTTTTAATTTTGTTTCACTGCTGTTTTATTCCCTTTAAAATTAAATTTTAAAAAATCATCTTTCATCAATTTGGATTATATAAAACCAGACTAACAAATTTGACCTCCTTAGATGTTATGCTGACATTTACACTTATTACTACCTATTTTCAGTGAGGGCATTTTTTAAGCTACTTCAAGTATTTTTCAAACAAAGCAAGACCAAAAAATGCCTATATATATATGATTAGCATTTATTTTTCCAGCACATCTAAGTATCTTCTTTGATCTCCAGAGTTTAACATAAAAATAAATAAGTACCACGTACTGTAGTTTTTTGGTTGTTGCTTTTGTTGTTGTTGTCATTTCATTTTTTATACTGGAATCAAAATCACCATCTTGTGCTTACCAAGTAGGTGTCATGCCCCTGAGCTATATCTCTAGCCCTACTGTAGTTTTTCATGTGAATGAATTGTAAGAAGGTAAATTCATATATTTTATATTTAAGTAAAGGGTGGTAAGATACTAAATTATTGGTATAATTAATTTTACAAACAGTTTGTGGAAACAACCAGAAAATGTCATTCACTTATAGAAGTTCTTACAAGATTGCTGTCCTTTTTATTTTATTTCTTGTGAAAATATAAGCTTTATAAACACTTCTAGTGCTTGAGCCAAAAATTCTTTTTAATTAATTTTGTGAAACTTAAAAGATGATAATTTTCCTATTCCACTCAACTTAACTGCCTAATGCATTTATATATATATATTTTTTTAATTTTGAAAGTAGTAAAGTACAACAGAACAAGACAGAATAAAGCCAACTGAGACCGTATAGTGAAATTGGTACAGAACTTCACAGCAGGTTACCAGGAAGACAATAATAGGTATCAGAGTATATTTCATTATCTTAACAATAGTTGTTCTTTCAATCATGTATATCAAACTAAAATGGAATACAGAACATTATAAAACTTATCAAAACAGAATATTGAATAAAGCTGTACTATTAATCAGAATAAAGCAAAACAGCAATAAAATTATTTGCCTTCAAAGACAAGGTAGAAGGAAATCCCCCTTATTTGCTATGGTCAACGTCCCAAGAGATGCTCAGATTTCTGGTTCCCATTGGCTAACGGGGAGACAGAGGATGGGGTTAGGGGAAGGGGGATGTCTGACTCTAGGCCGTGCACCAGTAGGTACACTATTGCTTAGCAGGGAGAAAAGCTGGTTGCTGGGGTTCCTGGCATCCTAAGTTCCACCATGGTGCAGATCTCAGGAGACACTAGGGGTTCTCCCCTTGGTAAGGCCACAGTCTCAGAAGAAGTTTTTCAAAAGGAAAAGGAACTAAGGGGGCAAGGGAGAAAGGAAATAAGGGGAAAATGAGAAAAGAGACATAAAATGGAAACACCTATTTAATAAGAAGGATAAGAGGGGATGCAGGGAGGGCAGTAGAATGGGAAAAAGGAGGAATGAATGTATATCATGTACAGGACCAAATTGCTAATGATGAATATTATCATTATGTATATCTAATTTATACCAATAAACGTAAGTTTTAAAAATCAATAAGTATCACTACAATTGTAATGGAGCGCCTCAATACTCCACTATCACAAATAGAACACTAGACAAAAAAATCAATAAAGTAATATCAATGTTGAACCAAATCCTTTAACAAATGGCCTTAAGAGATAGTCACTGCATTTCACCTAACAACAAAATACACATTCTTCTCAGCAGCACATGGGACTTTCTCCAAAATACACCATATGCTAGCCAATAAAGAATACTTAAATATATGCAAAAACTCAAAATTAAACCAAGCATAATGTAAGGTAATAGTGTGATGAAACTAAAAATCAATGACAAAAAAGCCACTATAAGTGTACACACAGATGGAAATTAAACAACTCCTGAATAAAGAATGAGTCATAGATAAAGTTAAGGGAAAAATCACACCATTCCTTTTTCTTTTTTTCTTTTTTCTTTTTCTTTTCCTTTTTCTTTTTCTTATTTTAAAGATAAAAAGAAATAACAGAAAAATAAAAAAACAAACAAAACAGAAAAAAGCAACAAAAGCAAAATGACAAAAACATAGAATAGCTATACAGATTTGGAAAACAGGATGATAGAAATTTAACAGCGATTGTTATATTGCATATTGTTATATTCAAAATAGTTGCTCAGTTACCAGATAGATGAATGAAACAAAACAGTAAAACTGAAGAAAACATTGGATTTCAAAAACGAGACAGAAGGAAATCCCCCACAGTTGCTATAATGCATATTATTATCCTCCAAATAGATGCTCATACTACCTGCAAAGTCAGTCAAACAATACAAATATTAAACTACTTTTTCTTACCTCAGTTATAATGATTGCAGCCTGACTTCCTCCAAATCAGCCCATTGCTTGTGCGTGTTGTGGGTTGCTTTTCTTGTCTCCCAGCCCAAACACTGGTTGACCCACACGAAGGCATGGTTTGGCTTCTTGATTCTCTTTGCATTCCCCATGATGGCTGCTCTTGGCTCATGGGAAGATACAGTTTGGCTTCTTGGTTCTCTTCTCATTCCGCTATGGCCGCTGCTCCTGGCTCATGGAAAGAGATGGTTTTTGACAACTTCTATAATCAAACTATAAAGCCAGTATGACATACTGGAGCCCATAGGACACAGTGAAGGCAGTCCTAAGAGGAAAGTTTATAGCAGTGGATGCCCACATCATAAAAATAGGAGCCCAAGTAAATGACCTAATAATGCATCTCACTGCCCTAAAGAAAAGGATAATCCAAATCGAAAGTTAGTACAAGGAAGTAATTTATAAAGACCAGAACAGAAATTGATGAAATAGGGACTTTAAAAAGTACAAAGAGATTGATGTAGAAGATTGTGGGTTGATAGGTATCAGGGCAGAGAGCCTCTCTGAGAAAAGCAATTTAGATGTTAGAATTCAACACATTGGAATAGACCAGACAAAAGGAGGGGGATTCTCATGACCCAAGAAGAAACTGAGGTAAAAGAAAAAGAAAGAAAGAAAGAAAGAAAGAAAGAAAGAAAGAAAGAAAGAAAGAAAGAAAGAAAGTAAAAATGTGGACAAAAGGCTAGAACCAGATACACTCTCACTGGAGTCAGTCCCATGCTGTGCTGGGTACACCTTGGAGTCAGACAACTCACTGTAGCGCTGAAGTCATGGTAGTGGTGATATAGGGGGTTGCTGAGCCCAAGGCTCTTGGTGGGAGGATGCAGTACAAGAAAGAGTGGAACCAACGTGGAGAGCTGTGCTAACTCATGATGAGTGCTAGGAATTTGGTCCTGCGAAGGGAGGGACCAGCTGGATGACATATTGGAGTTGGGCAGGACGGGCCTGAACCTGGAACCACAGTGGCATCAGTCAGCGACTCCTGACCCAAAGAGGAATAGTGGGCTCTCCTTGGGCTGGGTCATGTCCCTGGTCAGGACACAATAGCCAGGGACCAAAGTGTCCCAAACCTGTGACATCCCCACAGCACAGACTACTGTGCTGAAGGCACTCACTGGTTGACTGGCTCAGAGGACAAGGGCCAGCCCACATCGTCCCTGCATGCACCTCGCAGATCCACAATAAACTGGAGAGGGCAGCAATCCCCTAGCCAGCACGCTTCAGAAAAACCATAAGAAATACAGAAAGGGTCGGAGACCTCCACCATACACATGTCTGAATGAAACCAGAAACATGACAAGAGAAAGAAACAAGAAAAAGCCTCCAGCCACTGATTCAAGGAAAATAAGTCCAGGAGAGGTAAATACAGAAGAGCTTGAGGGCAGCAAACCTGCAATATCAGACAAATCAGTGGACATAAAGAAATACCTTCGTAACCAATAGACGACCTTAAAACTGAAAATCTAATTCAAGGGAAGCAAGATATAAACTGATTAATAAAACAAATGCTAAGCACCTCTCTAGAATACACAGATGGAAGAATGGAGCAATCCAGAAAAAGGAGAGAAAGCTTTGATGAAGAATACAAACAAAATGTAGAATACATCAAACAGATTTAAAGAGATTATCATGAAATTAAAAACTCCATTGCTGGCAAAATTGCTTGACAGAAACTAAAGATAGGCTTTCCAAACTTGAAGATAGGTTTTCAATGGGAAAGGAAAGATCTTTTAAAAATAACAAGGAACCAGGAAGTAACAATACAAAGGCTAGAAGACAACAAGAGGATCTATAACTTAAGAATAAAAAATGTGAGCAAAGAAGCAGGAGTAACTACAAATCAAATACGAAGTCTATTCACAGAAATAATTAAGGAAAACCTCCCAAGCAGAGGAAAAGGAAATGATATTCAGATATATAAGGCATACAGAACTCCAGGTAGCTACAAACAAAATAGATCTTCACCCCAAAATATAATAATCAAGATCCTAGAAATTCATCACAAGAGCACAATATTAAAAGCAGTCAGAGAAAAGAAACCGATCACCTATAAAGGAAAATCCATCAAAATCATGACAGACACAAACTATCAAATCAAGAAGAGCTTGGAATGAAGTATTCCAAGCCCTGAAAGAAAGTAACCTCCAACCCAGACTGATGTATCCTGAAAAACTCTCTCGCAAAGTTAATGGAGAAACAAGATGTTTCTATGACAGAGAAGAATGTTTGGAGTTCGTGACCACCAATCCAACCCTACAAAAACATTGAAGGACATTCTAGAGAGAGAGAAAAATCGACAGGATTCCAACAACAGTGGCAGAGAGGCCTCGATGAATGGGGCAGACAGTGGAATGAAGGAGAAATGTGGACAGCCAACAGCAGAAAGATAGCATACCAGAGAGGAGGCAGAGAAGACTGGCTATAATCTCTAACCCAGACGGCCTTGATACACTAACAAAAAGAAACACAGGCAGAGTAGATCAAGAGATAGGGTCCACCAAGATGCTCTGAATAGGAAATATAATCTAGCTGAAAGAGGGTAATTGAACCAAAAGTCAAAGATGAGAAAACAATGCTCTATGTGACAGGGACCCAGAGAGAAATAGGGACAGCTCGTCCAGCAGCTGCAGATAGGTTGGAAAGTCATGACACTTTTGTGCAGTGGAGAACTACTCAGCCATAAGGAAGGAAAACCTAGAGACTTTGGTATGCAAAGGAATACAGCTCAAATCAAGCTCTGGGTTAAAAAGGTTTAGAACCACTTACGTAGAGAGCAGGTTGCCCCCTAATTTAAAAACTAAAGGAGTTAATGGGACCCAAAATGTACAAAGCAACCTGAGAAAGAGAAATGGGAAGAGTTGTCTAAAAAATGAAGGCAGAGGACATTGTTATAGTGTATCAAGATTTAAAAGTCACAGTATTCTTATCACTCTGTTTAGTTTGGTTTTATTCTGGTCCAGTCTGTCTACTCATACTAGATTTGAGGGCACATTCAGCTATCCCAAAAATAGCAGGATATACTACGGCAAATATCCTATGTCTTTTTTTTTCTCTTTCCTTTTCATTGGTACCAGGGATTGAACTCACATCCATGTGCTTGCAAGGCAAGTGCTTATGCCACTGAGCTAAATCTCCAGTCCCTCTGGCAAATATCCTGAATTTCCTATTAACTTAACCTGAAGCCTTGTATTACTTACACAGTCTTACTATGACTGATCTTATTTGAATCTGGTTTGTTAGATTGCTGTTTTTTCTTGACTGATTTTATTTGTATTTGTCATGCATGATAGTATCAGTCTAAGAGCAGAGGCAACTACTGTGAAGAAAAAACAAGAGACATCATAGTACCTCCTGTAGATCACCTAGTATTGTGGTTTTATGTCTTTTTCATTTCTTCTTTTTCTAGGAATTTGTTTTCTTGTCTTGTTTTGATTTGTTTTTCCCTCTAATATAGAAAAGATAGATATACATGTAGAGATTATTACATGTGTGGAACTTCTAAGCAGTTTACCAGAATAGATTATATAATGCACGATGTAATGAATGGATACTCTGAAGAAAAAGAGACACTAAGATACCCAGTGCTAATTCTGTAGCATCATGATATAAAATGTAGCAATACTATTATTCTCTATCCAGAGTGATATTAATCTGTTTTCTTTTGTTTAAGGTCAACATACATAAAGATATGGACAACTATTTGGAAGAAAACAAGACACAATACAAAAGACAGTGAAAATCTCCAGTGGTCTTGCTTTGAAATCTGTGTTTCTGAAATTGTTTTCTTATGATCTGTTTTGTTCTGTTTTGTTATGTTTGATTTTACCCTTTAAATTTAAAAAATAAAAAAGTACAAAGAATCAATAAGTCAACGTTTTGGCTCCTTAAAAGAATTTTAAAATATGCAAATCCCTAAACAGTCTTTGCAAAATAAGAAAAGACCCAAAGCTATGCCTTTAGAAGTGAAAAACAATCACAAGAGGTTCTACCAAAATCCAGAAAATCACAGGTAACTACTTTAATGACCGTTATTCTAATAAAATAGAAAATTCATAAGATTGGGCAGATTCTTAGATAAACATGTATCTAGATATATATGAATTAAGAAGTTATAGTGTTTTGTTAGTTATAGTGTTATAGTGTTATTGTGTTTTGTCTTGTAATAAAAATTACCTAAAAAATTGTCTCAGTTGCAATACATTCCTATTTTACTGATACAAGAAAGACTATTAACCATTCAACACAAGGGGTGGACAGAGCCTTAGCAGCCACGGTGGTAGATCACTACACTAACATTCCTCAATGAGTCATACTCCCTGTATCCACATCCCATTGTACCACTTTTTCTCTTCCTGTTAAGAGATGGCATCTGGTTCTTCACACACTTGACTTTAGATTGGGCTGGACGTTTGTAAAATGAATAGCTTGATTTGACTGATAAGGAACTGTAAAAATGAGACAACATGAGATCAGATACTTGGTCCCATTAGGCCTGTGGTTCCTGCTCTTCCCCATTCAGCCACCAGAGACCATGATGCTGTGAAGAAACCATGTTGAGTCTACTAAATAAGAAGGTGATGCCACCCGGGCCAGGGCCGTGGAGCCCCAGCCACAGACAGCCCTGTGTGAAGCCCATCCTGGGACAGCCCCCTATTTAGCCATTCATGTAACTGCAAGATGCCCTCTGAGTGTTCCCAGCAGGCAACAGCAGAGACTCACACTGCCAACCCCCGAATCACCAAGAATAGTCACTGTGGTGGTTTAATTTTATTTGGGTGGCTTTTCTGAAGCAAGAAATCACTAATATACCTCCCAAGAGATTCCAAGCTAAATTCTGAGGGTCTTGACTATTCAGAAAACTGCTCTTGTTGGAAAAAATCAAAGTACTTAGCATCACTCTATTTTGCCAAATATATTAAATATTTTAAAGTGAACTAGTAATTCATAGAATAAATCATAAAATGATTGTTTTATACTTGGCAAAGAACTTTTAAAGTGAAATGATGGTTACCTTGAAATATAAATTCTTTAGTTAAATGTAAATACATCAGTAAAAAGAAAAAAACAAATACGTATGAATAGACAATGTTGTAGTCACAGATTGCAAGGAAAACAAGACAATACAGGAAACATGATTTATAGCATTATTTATTATGGTCACCCAATGAGTCAAATAAAAAGTGTAGGAAGACCCAAAGAATCCAGCTGAGGGCCAAAATCCAACAGCAACATCCTGTATGAGTTTAGACGAAAACCTAAAGAGCATCACAATGCCTCCCACAAGTACAACAGAAGGGCTAGAGCCCAGGACAATATCTCATGCAAGACTGTACACGGATCTGGCCTAGGAAGGCCCTAAGGTCAGTGGTAAAAGCTAGAAAGACTTTCCTAGCAGAATAAAGGATCTGTGCCAGTATGCTGATGGCTCTGCACTGGATCCAAGAAACAACACTCAACAGTAAGAACCAAAGCTCCCCCAAAAAGTACCATAGCCATCCTCAGCCTCAATGAGATCTTGAGCTCCTCCAAAGTTGTAAACAGCTGAGTTCATATCAAGAAACCAGCAAGCCAAGCTTCTCCAGAAGATTAAACAGTATACCATCTTCCCTTCTAGAGCCAAGAAGCAATGCTTAAAATAAGAACCAGACCTCCATCAAAGAGAACCGCAGCCATTCTTAAAACAACAAGGTTTCAAGCTCCTCTGATAAGTCCATATCAGGAAAGAAGTTCGACAAGCTCCTCCAGGAGAACCCACAGCAACAGGAAAACCAATAGCACCAAACAACACCAACACTAAACTCTTCCTCTCCACTTCTCATTTTTGTCTTGGCGATAATCCTCAGGTGGACCATCCATGCTTAGCACTACACTGATTCAGTTCAGCTAGTATTACAAGATAACCACCAGTTATCAGTTCATCACAGGTATAAAGCAATGCCATTAGTAAAAACTAAAGATTCATATTCTAATAAAAGCACTGGTGCTTTTATAAGGATTTTTGCTAGAGAATAAAGGAAATCTTGGTTTAATGTCTTCTGGGTCCCTGCTCTATTACAAGAAAATGTACAAAAGATATACATATGTACAACAGGCCAATAATTAATAATTCTGACAAGTCAGATAAAAATAAAACAAAAGTGTCTAGATCTAAGTCCCTTTCACCATATATTTTACAAGTCAGAAGCCAAGTGTGGGGGTTTAGGCTTGTAATCCCAGCACTGAGGAGGCTGAGGCAGGAGGGTGGGGAGTTGAAGGGAATCTGGACTACAACAGTGGTAACCTGACTCAAAAAAGCCCAACAAACACAACCTGTATGTAGGGGAATGTAGGGGAAAAAGCAGGAAGGAAAATCAATGTTGTTATTAAATTTTAATTAGGTTCTCTTATATCAAATTAAATTGATTGATGAATTTCATATACAGATCTATCTGTTCTCTGATTCTTGCTATAGTATAAAATAAAAATGGAAACACGGCATCAGGGTAAGCATAACCAAGACTTTGAGTTTGGATTTCTAAAAGACAAGACTAAATAAAATCACCTAGAAAGAGAGATTCTGTGTGGCTTAATAGAGAAGGAGCCACGTTGGAGTTCATCAGAGAAAATCAGTTAAAAATACAGGTAATAGGAGTAAAGCTAGAGACATATGATTTTGATGCCAAAATCAGTCTAAACTAAGACACTTGTAGATCAAACAAAACATAGACACGGATTTACAGAACAGCAACCCAGCTCACGGACCTGCCTGCATGCTGAACAAGATTCACTATCCTGTGACATCTCCAAGAAACAGAAGGATTGCAAAAGTGTGGCTAACAAGCCAGACAGATTTAGGACATAGGCCCTTTGCCTCTTATGGCTTCCTCCACAGAGATGACACAGGAGCCTAGGAGCAAATCTTGACCACACTGCTCCCTCCCCAAAGAGTCATCAGTATTTTATTTTGTTCATGCAACCTAGCTAATGAAATCCCTAGTGACATGTCTAAAGTCCATAGCAGAGATGACCCTTCCTGCCCTGTATTAATGATAGGGATGCAGACATGAAGGATTTAAACAGCTATGACATTCCCCATGTGGTAAAGGAGACTGAAGCAGACTGAGAAGTCTTGGGCTGCCTATGAAGCACTGGCAGAAGCACTGAGTCAATAAGGGACCAAGCATCAACTTGGTGACAGCATAGTGCCAGCAGTAGTGACAAAGATATTGAGCACAACAGCAAATCCCTTACAAACTGGAACCAGTCACTTGAGAGTTAGAGCACCTTGCACACTGCCACAGAAACAAGTGAGAGGCTGACACTCCCCCAGCAGCAGAGGAGACCAAAACAGGGCCAGCTGTCTCTCCAGTGATGACAGTGGCAGAAGGCACAGGGCACCCAACCCACCCCACGCTTCCCTGCAACAAGCAGCACTGGAAGACAGAAATGCACCAGAGGAAGTGGAGCTGCAAAGGCTGGTCCAGCCCGGAGGAGTCAACTATGCACACTGGTAGCAGCTTCAAGCTGCCTCTGTCTGAGGGCACCACAGCACCTGAGCGACAGATACAGAGGCAAACAGGTATTTTTGGCTTTTATGTCTTTACCTTTATTCTTGTTCTGATCTATTTCTCTTCTTTATCTCTTTCCTCAACTATCTTTCCGGATTTTGTGATATTTTCATGTGAGTGAACATGAAACTAGCCTTTGTGTGTGTGTGTGTGTGTGTGTGTGTGTGTGTGTGTGTGTGTGTGTTTGAGACGGGGTCTCGCTATGCAGTTCAGGCTGGCCTTGAGCTCACTTTGTAGCCCAGGGCAGTCTCGAACTCGCAATGGTACTCCCACCTCAGCCTCCCGAGTGCTGGAATTACAGGCGTGAGCCACCATGCCAGGCTCGAAACTAGTCTTTCTAATCTGCTTTGATAATACTCTGCTATCTCCTTCATCCACTTTCTCCTGTTTCCCAAACACTGAATGATCATCTTTTGTCCTCAGCATTCTGCCATGTTTCTCTTCATTTATCTCTGTTTTATCCCCTATCCTCTTAAGTTGGTCTACCATAGTCTAAAATCACTCTGCTAAGGGAAATTCATTGCTAAAAGTTCTTTGTTTATGTTGGATTTTGTTATATAAGTGTAGATCTTGTCCCTTAGGCTGTGCTTGATGCTATTGTTATACCTAGTTGTACTATATTAGCCAGGATGTCATATCTGTTGTGTTCAGTTCTTCCCCCTTGCATGACAACACTGTGCCTGTCTGGAGTCATAAGCATCACCAGAGTCCAATACCAATGGACTGGGTGCTAAACCAAATAGAAAGCAACAACTCAACCTTAATAAACTGGGAAGGTAGGCCTTGGCACAGACACAAACTCCAAGAACCACCTACACATAGAACACATCTCTGAGGAATAGACATTCCCCTTAGGAAAGCCTCGACATGCATGATAAAGCTGTCTCTCTAAGAAACTTACAAGCAACAACACAGAAAACAAAATAAAATCATAGAAAATGACAAGACACAGAAGCAAAATGCAACTTCAGACCACCAGCACACCAAGGTAAAATTCAGGGCAAAGAGAGGAAATCAGAAGCCACCACCTGAATTCTCCGGAATGACAGCAGCAGAGGTTAAAAAAAAAATGCATGATAGTATAGAGGAAATCGGAGAAGAAATAACTTCCCAGGTTTAAAAAAAACAACTAACAACAATAATGATGTACCTGCTCAGCAAACATAAAACACAGATGTTTTAAACAATAGAAAAACAAAATAAAACAATGGAAACTATGAACACCTTTTGTAGGAAAGAAATAGAATCCATGAAACAGATTCAAACTGATAGTTGTGAGGTTAAATTTTTCATCAAAAGTTTACAAAACTGACTGAATGAAAATGAAGACAGGCAATCAGACTTAGAAGACAAAATCCAAATTAGTAATCACAAAACAAAAACTCTCTTAAAAATATAAAGAAACTATGAAAAAACAAGTCAACAGTTGCAAGATGGTGCAAAGAAGAACAACATAAGAATGACCAAAGTCAATCAAAAAGCAAGAGTCAGCACAAATGACAAAAAATAACCTGGTCACAGAAGTTTTGGCAAATAACTTTCCAATATAAAAAAAATAGACATACAGATAAATGAGACATATAGAATTCCGTTAATCATGATGAAAATTAATCAAATATAATAATCAAGATTCAGAAATTCAGAACAAGAACAGAATATTAACAGGTGTTAGAGAGAAAGAAACCAATCAAATATAAAGAAAAACGTATTAGAATCACAGCAGATGGGGCTGGGGATTTAGCTCAGTGGCATAAGCACGTGCCTGGCAAGAACAAGGTCATGAGTTTGATGGCTGGTACAAAAAAAAAAGAAGAATAACAGCAGACTTCTCCACATAAAGCCTTAAGTGAAGGAGAACTTGAAGTATTTCAAGTCCCATAGGAAAGCAAGTTCCAACACAGATTTATGTAACCTGCAAAACTATCTTTCAAAATCAATGGAGAAATAAGATACTTTTGTGTCAAAGAACAACTGAAGACATTTATGGAACAAAATCAGCCCTCCAAAATATTCTGAAGGATATTTTAGAAAAACATAAAGAAAAAAAAACCACAATTCTGAAAACACCAACAGAAAAAAGTGCAAGACAATCATTAAATAGAGTTAAAAGCTGGAGAAACTACAGGAAAATGAAAAGAAAAGCATGTCAATATAAATCAGTTAAAACATCAATGTAAAAGGTCCCAATTCACTACTCAAAAGAAACAGACTACCAGAATGGGTCAAGATCCAACAATATTTGGCATGCAAGAAACACACTTAACTCAAAAAGAAATTCATAGACTGAAACTAAAAACGCTAGAAAACAATATTTCATGGGATGGGAACCTGGGAAAAAAGCAGTGGTAGCTATTCTATTTGAAGAGAATGTGAACTTTAAGCCAAGACTAATCAACAGACACCCAAAAGGTCACTACATACCTTTTAAGGGAAAACTCCAAGATGAGTCAGCACCACTCACCGACCAGGGGAGAGAAAACAAAGGACACATCAGCAAGAAAACCCAGTTTTGGAAGCAGAATATGTATGGCGCTCTGTCTGACTGGGACAACCAAACCCCAGCCCCTTCCAGTGCACAGGCTGGAAAACAAAAATTACCATCCCACAAGCCTCGCCTCCCCTGCTGTAAGCAACCAGCTTATCCAGAAAAACACAGGCTGTGATGGTAGCTATGGAGGTAAAATGCAATTACATGCCTGTGGTGCTTTGGTGTTTCACTAACATTGCAGGTCTATGGCCAGTGGCATGATCAATGGTTCAGAGGATAGGGGTGCAGTGTGGCATCTAAGGAAAATCTCCTTCTGAGGGTTGTAACCATTCTTGATTCCCTATGGTCTTGTTTTGAAGTTCTGTATCATTTCCATTGTTTTGTTGGCCTGGGTTTTGTTCTTTTTTGTTTTGTTTAATTATGTCAGATCCAATAGCAGGCACAACTATTTCACAGACAGGACATGCATTATGGTAGCAATTTTGGATTTACTATTGTCTTGTTTTGAAGTCCTTTATTGAATTCATTTCCTTGTTTTTATTGTTTCTATTCTATTCTGTTCTGTTTCACTTTTAAATTGTCTGAAGTTATCTGCAGCTATTTTGAAGACATCAAAAGGCATTAGGGTAATTATCATTGATTTCATAGTGTTTTAGGCCTGTGTGTCTTACACTGGTAGGTTTTGGTTCGTTTTATTCTGCTTTATCTTCTTTAAAATAAAAATAAACTCAAAAATGAAGAGACGACAATAATAAATATAAATACACATGCACTCAACTGTGTAAAACAAATATTAACAGACATGAAGAATCAAATAAATACTACCACTATCACAAACACACAATCAACCAAACAAAAAAATCAACAAAGAAATACCAGAAATGACCAAGCTTGTGAACAAATGATCACACTAGATACCTACAAGGTTCTACCTCTGGATATCAGAATATGCAGTCTTCTCAGCTGCACGTAGGATGTAATCCAAAATAGACCACATACTACCCTACAGAACATGCTTGAGTAAATGAAAAGAAACTGAAATCACTCCGTGCATATTATCAGACTATAGTGTGATGAAATTGGAAAGCAATAGCAAAAGAAAATGCGAAAGCTCCATAAACATGTAGAAAGTAAATAACACTCTTGTGAACAACCAATGAGCCACAGAAGAAAATGAAGAAATTAAACATTATCTACAAGTAAATGCTAGTGCCAGTACAACACACTGAAACATACAGGACATAATGAAAACACTCCTAAGCGGAAAATGCAGTAGTTAATTCTCATATCAGAAAAACAAAATCAGTTCAAATAAAAAACCTAATATTGAACTTCCAACTTCTGAAAAAAGAAGTGAAAACCAAAGCTCTTACACGGGAGGAAATTATAAACGTCAGAGCAGAAATTAATGCAAATGTCACTAAGAAAATGATACAAATAATGAATTTAAGTGTTGGTTCTTTGAAAGTTTAAATAAAAACTGAGAAACCTTTGGCCAACCGTATCACAAAAAAAACAAAGAGAAGACTCAAATTCATGCATCATTAAGAATGAAAAGGGTGAATACACAGGAGATCCTATAGAAATCCAGAAGATCATCGATATGCACTTTGAGGACCTTTATTCTAATAAGAAGGAAAAAATAGAAGAAATGGACAGATTCTTAGGTGCATATGAATTACCAAAGCTAAATCTAGAAGATGTAAAAATTCTAAATAATGCAACGAAAATTGAAGAATTATAAAACTAAGAACAAAGAAAAGCCCAGGTCCTGTGGACTTACTGCTGAATTCTAAAAGAAATTTAGAAATTTAATGCCACTGATTCTCAAACTCTTTAATGCATTTGAAACAGAAGTAGTACCCCCAAATTAATTCATGGAGGCAAATATCACGCAAGACCAAAAGCAGATAAGGACCCACCCAGAAAGTACAACTACAGGAAAAATTCCCTACTCAATAAAGGTCAAAAATCCTCAACAAAATACTGGCCAACAGAATTCATCGAATCATCAAGAAGATCATAAAGCATCACCAAGTAGGTTTCATCCAGGAGATGCAGAGATGGTTGAACATATGCAAACCAATAAATGTAATACACGATATGAACAAAGTCAAAGATAAAAATCAAATAATCATCTCTATAGTCGCATAAAAAGCATTTGATGAAGTCCAACACCCAGTTGTGATTTAAAAATAAAACTACAGAAAATTGGAATAGATGGTCTTTATCTCAATCTATAAAATCCATCTATGACAAACCAATAGCCAACATCATACTAATTGGGAAAAAATAAGAAAGCTTTCACTCTAAAATCAGGAACAACACAAGGACTTCCATTATCATCACTCCTGTTCAGTGTAGTTCTAGAAATGTTGGCCAGAACAATTAGACAAGAGAAAAAATAAAAGGAATAAAGATAGGAAAGGAATAAATTATTGTCATTTGCAGATGACATGTCATTCTACCTAGATGACCCCCAAAACTCCACCAAAAGGCTTCTAGATATAAAAATCAAATTCAGTAGTATATCTGGATACAAAGTCAACCCTGAAAAACCAAAAGCATTCCTGTACACAAATGACAAACTCACTGAGGGAGAAATTAGGAAAATAGCATCTTTCACAATAACTTACCAAAAAAAGAAAGAAAGAAAGAAAGAAAGAAAGAAAGAAAGAAAGAAAGAAAGAAAGAAAGAAAGAAAGACTTAGGAGTAAATCTAACAAAGTAAGTAAGAGAGCTTTATGTAACAAACAATAGTACTCTGAAAAATGAGCTCAAAGACGATATCAGAAAATGTAAACACATTCCTTGCTCCCGGGTAAGAATAAGCAACATAGTGAAAATGGCAATGCTTCCAAAATTGTTATACAGATTTAATGCAGTCCCAATCAAATACTACTGGAATACACCCCCCCAGAGACCTAGAGAAACCATTCCTAAAATTCATGTGGAACCAGAAGAGACCATATATAAGCAAAAACAATTCTTGGAAATAAAGGCAAGACAGGGACATCACAATACCTGACTTGAAAATATACTACAAAACTACTATAATAAAATAGCATGGTACTGGCAACAAAACAGACCTGAGAATCAATGCAACAGAGTAGAAGATTCAAGAACAACTCCAAACACAATCAGCCACCTTATCTTTGACAAAAAGGCCAAATACATTCACTGGAAGAAAGCATCTTTAATAAATGGTTCTGAAAAACTGGCTTTCTACATGCCAAAGACTAAAGTTTGACTTATATCTATCAGTATGCATTAAAATTAAATCAACATTGATCACAGCTCAAAATATTGAACCAGACACACAAAATCTGTTGGAAGATACAATAGGTAGAGCTCTTTAAGATACAGGTGTAGGCAAAAGTGATATATGCACACCCCTGTTTAGAGCAGCACAGTTTATAATATAAATTTTGGAAACAACCTAAATGCAATCAGCTGATGAAAAGGACAAGGAAGATCTGGGCTTTTATATAATGGAATACTACTCAGCCACAAACATTTATAACTAAATGAATAGATCTAGAGACCATGCTCTTACAGGAAATAAATCAGCCAAATGTGCAAATATTGCAGTCTCTCTTGTATAAGAAAATCAAAGTATAAATAAGTTTCTATATGTATAATATGTATTTAAAATAGGCAAAAATTTTCCCTTGTTTTGAAGCAATTTTAATGAGAACATGCAGGAACTGAAAGCAAAACCTTACCAATTGCAATCAGGTAGATTTCAATTATGAAGTAATAACACTGTAAGTCTAAAAGTCTCACAGATAATTTTAAAATCATCTTTCAGTGGGAGAGAAGGAAGCTAAGTTCCCCTTCTCCCCCTCTCCCCCTGCGCTGTGATCAAAGAGCTGATTTAGATTAACTGTATTGTTGGATTGACTTTGAAAGTCTAAAGTCAAGCAACTATTTAGAGGACAACAATATGAAATACAGTAACTATTGTAGAATTCTTACAGTCTTACGACTTTTTCCTTTTGTTTCACTACTATTTTATTCCCTTTAAAATTAAATTTTAAAAAAATCATCTTCATCAATTTGGATTACATAAAAAAATAACAAATTTGACCACCTTAGATGTTATGCTGACATTTACACATATTACTACCTATTTCCAGCGAGGACATTTTTTAAGCTACTTCAAGTATTTTTCAAACAAAGCAAAACAAAAAAAAATGCTTATATATATGATTAGTATTTGTTTTTCCTAAGTATCTTCTTTGATCTCCAAAGTTTAACATAAAAATGAATAAGCACCACTTACTGTAGTTTTTTGGTTTTGGTTTGGTTGTTGTTGTCGTTTCATTTTTTATACTGGAAATCAAACTCACCATCTTGTGCTTACCAAGTAGGTGTTATGCCACTGAGCTTTATCTCTAGCCCTACTGCAGTTTTTCATGTGAATTAATTGTAAGAAGGTAAAATCATATATTTTATATTTAAGTAGAAGTTGGTAAGATACTAAATTATTGCCATAGTCAATTTTACAGTTTGTGGAAACAACCAGAAAAGTTCATTCACTTATACAAGTTCCTACAAGCTTGCTGTACTTTTTATTTTATTTCTTGAGAAAATACAAGCTTTATAAACCCTTCTAGTTCTTGAGTCAAAAATTATTTTTAATTAATTTTGTGAAAATTAAAAGATGATAATTTTCCTATTCTATTCGAATTTATGCCTAATGCTTTTATACATATATATTTTTTTAATTTTGAAAGTAGTAAAGTGCACCAGAACAAGACAGATTAAAGTCAGCTGAGACCGTGTAGTGAAATTGGTACAGAACTTCACAGCAGATTACCAGAGTGACAGTAATAGGTATCACGTATATTTCGTTATCTTAACAATAGTTGTTGTTTCAAACATGTATATCAAAATAAAATGAAATACAGAACATTATAGAACTTATCAAAATGCAATACTGAATAAAGCTGTACCATTAATCAGAATAAAACAAAACAGCAATAAAATTATTTGCCTTCAAAGAGATGGTAGAAGGAAATCCCCCCTTATTTGCTATGGTCAACCTCCCAAGAGATGCTCAGATTTCTGGTTCCCATTGGCTAACAGGGAGACAGGGGATGGGGTTAGGGGAAGTGGCATGTCTGATTCTAGGCCGTGCACCACTAGGTTCACTATTGCTTAGCAGGGAGACAAGCTCCTTGCTTGGCTTCCCAGCGTCCTAAGTTCCAGCATGGTGTGGATCTCAGGAGACACTAGTGGTTCTCCCCCTGGAAGGGCCACAGTCTCAGAAGAAATTTTCAAAAGGAAAAGGACCTAAGGGGGTAAAGGGGAAAGGAAATAAGGGAAAAATGAGAAAAGAGAAATAAAATGGAAACAGATTTTTAATAAGAAGGATGAGAGGGGATGCAGGGAGGGCAGTAGAATGAGAAAAAAGAGGAATGAATGTATATCATGTACAGAACCAAATTGCTAATGATGAATAGTGTCATTATGTATATCTAAATTATACCAATAAACTTAATTTTTAAAAATCAATAAGCATCAATACAATTGTAATAGAGTACCTCAATACTCCACTATCACAAATAGAACACTAGACAAAAAAATCAGTAAAGTAATATCAATATTGAACCAAACCCTTGAACAAATGGCCTTAAGAGATAGTCACTGTGCATTTCACCTAACAACAAAATACACATTCTTCTCAGCAGCACATGGGACTTTCTCCAAAATATACCATGTGCTCGCCAATAAACAGTACTTAAATATATGCAAACAATTCAAAATTAAACCAAGCATAACATAAGGTGATAGTGTGATGAAACTAGAAATCAATGGCAAACAAGCCACTATAATTGTACACACAGATGGATATTAAACAACTCCTGAATAAACAATGAGTCATAGATAAAATTAAGGGAAAAATCAGACAATTTCTTTTTCTTTTTTCCCTTTTTTCTTTTTCTAATTTTAAAGATAAAAAAGAAATAACAGAAAAATCAAAAAACAAACAAATCAGAAAAAAGCAACAAAAGCAAAATGACGACAACAAAGAATAGCTATACAGGTTTGAAAAACAAGATGATACAAATTTAACAACGTTATATTGTTATTTTGCATATTTTTATATTCAAAGTAGTTGCTCAGTTGCCAGATACAGGAATAAAACAAAACAGTAAAACTGAAGAAAACATTGGATTTCAAAAACAAGAGAGAAGTAAATCCCCCACAATTGCTATAATACATATTATTGTCCTCCAAATAGATGCTCACATTACCTGCAAAGTCAGTCAAACAATACAAACATTAAACTACTTTTTCTTACCTCAGTTATAAGGATTGCAGCCTGACTTCCTCCAAATCAGCCCACTGCTTGTGGCTGTTGTGGGGGAGAGGATTGCTTTTCCTGTCTCCCAGCCCGAACACTGGATGAATCACAGTAAGGCATGGTTTGGCTTCTTGATTCTCTTTGCATTCCCCATTATGGCTGCTCTTGGCTCATGGGAAGATGTAGTTGGGCTTCTTAGTTCTCTTCTCATTCCTCTATGGCATTTGCTCCTGGCTCATGGAAAGAGATGGTTTTTGACAACTTGTGCAATCAAACTATAAAACCAGTATGACATACTGGAGCCCATAGGACACAGTGAAAGCAGTCCTGAGAGGAAGGTTTATAGCATTGGATGCCCACATCATAAAAATAGGAGCTCAAGTAAATGACCTAATAATGCATCTCACTGCCCTAAAGAAAAGGTCGATCCAAATCTAAAGTTAGTACAAGGAAGTAATTTATAAAGACCAGAACAGAAATTGATGAAATACAAATTTTAAAAAGTACAAAGAGACTTATGGAGAAGATTGTGGGTTGATAGATATCAGGGGAGAGAGCCTCTCTGAGAAAAACAACTCAGATGTTAGAATTTAACACCTTGGAATACACCAGATGAAAGGAGGGGATTCTCATGACCCAAGAAGAAACTGAGGAGAAAGAAAGAAAGAAAGAAAGAAAGAAAGAAAGAAAGAAGGAAAAACGTGGACAAAAGCTGGAACCAGACACACTCTCACTGGAGTCAGTCCCGCACTGTGCTGGGTGCACCTTGGAGTCAGACAAATCACTGTCACACTGAAGTCATGGTAGTGGTGATATTGGGGGTTGTTGAGCCCATGGCCCTTGGTGGGGGGATGCAGTACAAGAAAGAGTATAACCAACATGGAGAGCTGTGCTAACTCATGATGAGTGCTAGGAATTTGGTCCTGTGACGGGAGTGATCAGCTAGATGACATATTGGAGTTGGGCAGGTTGGGCCTGAACATGGAACCACAGTGGCATCAGTCAGCCACTCCTAGCCCGAAGAGGAGTAGTGGGCTCTCCTTGGGCTGGGTCATGTCCCTGGTCAGGACACAATACCAGGGATGAAATTGTCCCAAACTTGGGACATCCCGACAACACAGACTAATGTGCTGAAAGCACTCACTGGTTGAATGGCTCAGAGGACAAGGGCCAGCCCACATCATCCCTGCATGCACCTCACAGATCAACAGTAAACTGGAGAGGGCAGCAATCCCCTAGCCAGCACGCTTCAGAAAAACCATAAGCAATACAGAAAGGGCCTGAGAACTCCACAATACACATGTCTGAAAGAAACCAGAAACATGACAAGAGAAAGAAACAAGAAAAAGCCTTGAGCCCCTGACTCAAGTAAAATAAGTCCAGAAGAGGTAAATACAAAAAGGGTTGAGGGCAGCAAACATGCAATATCAGACACATCAGTGGACATAAAGAAATACCTTCGTAACCCATAGATGAATTTAAAACTGAAAATATGATTCAAGTGAAGTAAGATATGAACGGATTAATAAAAGAAATGCTAAGCACCTCTCTAGAATACACAGATGGAAGAATGGAGGAATCCAGAAAAAGGAGAGAAACCTTTGATGAAGAATATAAACAAAATCTAGAATACATGAAACAGATTTAAAGAGATTGTTATGAAATTAAAAACTCCATTGAAAGCTGGCAAAATTGCTTGACAGAAACTAAAGTTAGACTTTCAGAACTTGAAGACAGATTTTCAATGGGAAAGGAAAGATCTTTTAAAAATAACTAGGAACCAGGAAGTAACTTAAGAATAAATAATGTGAGCAAAGAAGCAGGAGTAACCACAAATGAAATACAAAGGCTATTCACAGAAATAATTAAGGAAAACCTCCCAAGCATAGGAAAAGGAAATGATATTCAGATATATGAGGCATACAGTACTCCAGCTAGCTACAACCAAAACAGATCTTCATGACAGACAAAAGCTATCAAATCAAGAAGAGATTGGAATGAAGTATTCCAAGCCCTGAAAGAAAATAACCTCCAACCCAGACTGATGTAACCTGAAAAACTGTCTCTCAAAATTGATGGAGAAACAAGATGTTTCCATGACAAAGAAGAACGTTTGGAGTTCGTGACCACCAAGCCAAACCTACAAAAATATTGAAGGACATTCTAGAGAGAGAGAAAAATCACCAGGATTCCAACAACAGTGGCAGAGAGGCCTCAAAGAATGGGATAGTCAGGGGAATGAAGGAGAAAAGTGGACAGCCAAGAGCAGAAAGATAGCATAGCAGAGAGGAGGCAGAGAAAACTGGCTATAATCTCTAACACAGACAAGCTTGATACACTAACAAAAAGAAACACAGGCAGAGTACATCAGAAGATAGGGTCCATCAAGATGCTCTGAATAGGAAATATAATCTAGCTGAAAGAGGGTAATTGAACCAAAAGTCAAAGATGAGAAAACAATGCTCTATGTGACAGGGACCCAGAGAGAAATAGGGACAGCTCATCCAGCAGCTGCAGATAGGTTGGAAAGTCATGACACTTTTGTGCAGTGGAGAACTACTCAGCTATAAGGAAGGAAAACCTTGAGACTTTGGTATGCAAAGGAATACAGCTCAAGATCAAGCTCAGGGATAAAACGGTTTAGAACTACTTAGGTAGAGAGCAAGTTGCCCCCTAATTTAAAAACTAAAGGAGTTAGTGGGACCCAAAATGTACAAAGCACCCTGAGAAAGGGAAAGGGGAGGAATTGTCCAAAAAATGAAGGCAGAGAACATTGTTAATAGTGTATCAGGATTTAAAAGCCACATTAGTCTTATCACTCTGTTTAGTTTGGTTTTATTCTGTTACAGTCTGTCTACTCATACTAGATTTGAGGGCACATTCAGCTATCCGACAAATAGCAGGATACACTACGGTAACTATCCTTAATTTCTTATTAACTTAACCTGAAGCCCTGTATTGCTTACACTGTCTTACTATGACTGATCTTATTTGAATCTGGATTGTTAGATTGCTGTTTGGTCTTCGCTGATTTTATTCAAATTTTATATGCATGATAGTATCAATCTAAGAGCAGAGGCAACTATATGAAGAAAATAACAAGAGACATCATAGTACCTACTGTACATCACCTAGTATTGTGGTTTTATATATCTTTTTCATTTCTTGTTTTTCTAGGAATTTGTTTTGTTGTCTTGTTTTGATTTGTTTTTCCCTCTAATATAGAAAAGATAAATATACTTGTAGAGATTCATGCATATGTAGAACTTCTAAACAGTTTATGAGAATAGATTTTATAATGCATGATGTAATGAATGGATACTCTGAAGTAAAAGAGACACTAAGATTCCCAGTGCTAATTCTGTAGCATCATGATATAAAATCTAGCAATACTATTATTCTCTGTCCAGAGTGATATTAATCTGTTTTCTTTTGTTTAATTTCAAGATACATAAAGGTATGGACAGCTATTTTGAAGAGAATAAGAGACGGTATGGCAATCATTGGTGAATTCCCTATCTCTGATCTTCAAGACCAAAAATGCTTTCATCATCCTGTTCTGATCAGTTTAGCACTATTTTGTTTGGGATGAAGTCTCTGTGTGTGAAGATATGGACAACTATTTGGAAAAAAACAAGAGACAATACAATAGACGGTGAAAATCTCTGGTGGTCTTGCTTTGAATCTGTGTTTCTTAAGTTGTTTTCTTGTGATCTGTTTTGTTCTGTTTTCTCATGTGTCATTTTACCCTCCTTAAATTTAAAAAATAAAAATAAAACAGTACAAAGAATCAATAAGTCAAATTTTGGCTCCTTAAAAGAATTTTGAAATATGCAAATCCTTAAACAGTCTTTTCAAAATAAGAAAAGACCCAAATCTATGTCTTTAGAAGTGAAAAAGACAGTATCACAACAGGTTCTACCAAAATCCAGAAGACCACAGGTAATTACTTTGATGACCGGTACTCTAATAAAATACCCATAACAAATGGGTAGATTCTTAGATAAACATGTATCTAGATATATATGAATCAAGATGTTATAAAAATCCTAAATAACCCAATATCAGTCAATGATATTGAAAATTAATAAGAAAATCTAAGATCCTGGTGAATTCACTGCCAAGTTGTACAGGAACTTCGGAGAGGATTTAAGGCCAGTACTCTTCAAACTTTTTCATGAAATTGAAAAAGAAGTAGTACTCTAAAAGTCATTCCTTGAAGCAAGTATTACTCTAATTCCAAAGCCAGAAAAGGAACCAACAAAAAAGTGAATTACTGGCCCATCTCTTTAATGAACATGGAAACAAAAATCCTCAATAAGATACTAGCAAACAGAATGCAACAAATCATCAAAAAGATCATCATGAAAAGGTAGCGTTCATTCCAGAGATGTAGAGAGATTCTCCAAATGCAAATTAAAAAATGTAATATACCACATAAACAGAAACAAGGCCAAAATCAAATCATCATCCCACTAAGATACAGAGAAACCATTTAACCAAACTCAACATCCATTAATGTTTTTTTAATTGTAAGGGAAATATATACAGAAAATCTTTATTTCAATCTGATAAAAGTCATTTTTATTTAAGCAATGGCCAACTTCATATTAAATGGATAAAAGCTTAAGATTTTTCCTCTAATATAAGGAATAATGCAAAGATATCTGCTATCACCATTCCTGTTCAATATAGTTCTCAAAAAATTGGCTAGAGAAATTAGGCAAAAGACAGAAATGAGATATGGATAGGAAAAGAATTTAAATTATCACTTTTTGCAGATGACATGGTTCTCTACATAGATGATCCCAAAAATTCCACTCCACCATAATTAATAATCAAATTCAGTAGCATATGAGATATAAAGTTAACACTCAAAAACTAATAACATTTCTGTACACCAATAATTAACATCCTAAGAGAGAAATTAGGGAAACAATACTTTCACAAAAGTTCCAAGAATGATTAAATACGTCCAAATTAACCTAAAACCTTTACAATGAAAACTAATATAAAGGAGATCAGAGAGATCATCAAAAAATAGAAATATGATCTGTTTCTTGTAGGCAGAAACAATATAGTCAAAATGACCATACTGCCAAGTCTACTACACAGACTTACTACAATCCCAGTCAAAGCAATAACAGCATTCTTTACAAAACTACAGAAAACAATCCTAAAATACATCTAAAACCAAAAAAGACATAGAAATGCAAAAGCAATTCTATGCAACGAGAGTAAGCCAGGTGGTGTCACAATTATGGACTTCAAATCATACTAAGAAGCTACAATGATAAAAACAACGTGATACTGAAAAAGAAGACAAGTGGATGGGTAGAACAGAATAGAGGATGCAGAAACAGCGCCAAACACACTCAATTACCTCGTCTTTAACAACAGAGTCAAAAACTTATGGAGAAAAGAACAGTCTCTTTAATGAATAGTGCTGGAAAAACTGTATATCCATATGCAGAAGGTTGTACCTAGACCTATATCTCTTACCATGCACTAAACTAAAGTCAAAATGGATTAAAAATGTAAAAATGAAAACAGAAACACTTAACCTGTTTGAAGATAAAATAGGTTAAACCGTTAAAGGCAACAAATCTCTGAACAGAACCCCAGTTGCACAAGAAATAATAGCAAGACATCACAGGCAGCCTGGCAGCTGGCAGAGTTGAGGCAGACACTTCTAGCTGTCCTTCAGATTCGCATGTCAGAAACTGTTTTGAGGGCATGAGCAGAGGACATCACTCTGAGGCTACGAGTTTTTGTAGTGATTGGTGGAAGCAGAAACCAAAACTCTTCCCCTGGAGAATGCATCCACCCTTTCAGAAGGTTCTCTATCGTAAGGACACCAACTATGGATTGGCAATGTGGACCCCCAAATCACAGAATACTAACTCCTCCAGCTCCTCCAGAAGTTTAGGAAGATGCAGCAATATGACTTCCTCTTCCCCCAAGTCAGGTGTCTTGGAAGAACAGACTCAAGGTTGCTGCTTCATTAACTGAAACTAAGCAGGAAGCACAGCAAGCCATTCAGTGTTTCAATGGCAAACTGGCATTAAGAAGTTTGTGATACGAGGGCTCCATGCTCAAATAAACAGATAGGATCCTAATAAGAATGTTAGCATTATTCCAATCAGTATCGAGCCATCTTCAAGCACTGAGCCTACGCAGTCTAACCTAAGTGTCACTGCAAAGATGAAAGCCATTGAAGCAAAGCTGAAAATGATGGCACAAAATTGTGATGTGAAATACCCAGCAGCGCCTGTTTATTCCTACTTTAAACCACCAGATAAAAAAAGACTCCCCCTTATTCTAGAACAGCGTGGAAATCTTGAAGATGATGGTTGTTAATTACTGCAACAGCAAAAACAAATTGATCTCTATGCCTGACATCTTCTGCCTTCAATAATTTGTCGGTGTGAATGATACTATCCATCAGAGCACAATCACATGTTAGTTTGGTAACATAATGTTTTTGGATGTTCTTATGAATGTGACTTCTCTGAACTATGTGTGGAATTGAGCAGTATCCAGAATAAATAGAATTGTGTCCAAAATTGTGATTTGAACACTAAGTTGCTCTAGTTGGCTGGTCTGTTTGAATCTGAAACTCCAGAAACGTTACATAATGTGCCAGATAGAAAGGCAAATGTAAAAAATCTTATTATTTAAATCACAAAGCTGACTGATTGACATCTATTTTTTTTTAAAAAATATATGTAACATTTTTTTGCACATGTCTTTTACAACATCAAGAGAAAGAGACAGAGAGGGGAGTGAAATATTTCTAATTTTGTTTAGAACTGCTGATGGAGAATTTGCTATGGAACTCCCTTCAATTGAACTAAAAACTAGATTTCTTGGCAAAAAAAAAGAGCTGACCTTTGAGGAAATGTAGAAATCTGCTTATAAATTATGCTTATTGTTTCAAAATCCCAAATAGGAAAACATAGTGCATGTCTTAAACATGTTTGTGTCAAATAACTGAAGAATCATTTTGTATTTTATATCATAACAGTTCTATTTGTCAATTTGAACTTTTATTCTATAGTGATTGTCTTTTAAAAATCTAAATAATCTTGCATTCTATAATAACCAAATGTTATATACTAACACAAGACTTTTTAAATTTTTTTTATTTTAAAGAGATTCAGACAAAAAAGGACATAACAAAGCAGATCAGATCAGAACAATGCAAGTAACACAGCATTTTACCACAAGACAACCCATAATTAACAGTAACTACCATAAAGTCTTTCTTTGAAATAGTTGAGCATAGCTTCTTATACGATAGTATCAAACATAACAAAACAATATAAAACCATTCAAGAGAATGAAAGCATTACAGGGCTTTCAGAACCAAATAGCAGAGAAGGAACAATGGTTACTATATTATCTCATTTTCCATAGAAAATTTGTTTATACTATCACACATAATAATATCCAATAAGATATAATAGAATAGAACCAAAGGCATCAGAAAATCAAAAGCATATTAGGACTTCAGAGTAAGATGATACTAAATCAGCACTGGCTGTTCTACTGTCTTGTTTTCTTTAAAATATCTGTCCATACTATTACAGATAATAAAACCAAACAAACTAGGATGAAAACATTCCAACTAATGGATGCAGACATTATAACGCTTCAGAGCAATGTATTGGGAAAACATGATCACTATAAATTCTTAAGTACTCTTACCATTTCTTATAGTAGGGAAACTATACGGTATTTATACATATGAGTTTCATTTATTTTGCTTATGAGTATGGTCTCAAGTTGTGTCCATTTATTTATAAATATACCAGTGTGATCATTCTTTATAGCTGAGGAGTACTCCATTGTATAAAAATACCACAGCATTTTTATCCATTCCTCAGTTGATGGACACATAGGTTGTTTCCAAGATCTGGTGTTACAAATTGTGCTGCTATAAACATGGGTACACATACATCACTGTGGTATGATGTTTTCAGTTTTTCCTGGGAATATGCCTAGAGGTTTAGTAGCTGGAACAAATGGGGCTTCAAATTCCAGCTTTTTGGGAAATCTCCAGTCTGCCCTCCACAATGGCTGTACCAGTGTACACCCCCACCAACAGTGGAGGAGAATTCCCTTTTCCCCACAGCCTCTCCAGCATTTGTTGTTGGTAGTTTTCTTGATCCTGGCCATTCTTTCAGGAGTGACATGGAATCTCAGTGTGGTTTTAATTTGCATTTCTCTAATGAGTAATGATGATGAACATTTTTTCATGTATTTGCCAGTTGTATTTCTTCCTCTGAGAAATGTGTATTCATCTAAGATGCCCATTTTTGGACTGGATCTTTGAATTTGGGGGGCCTGAGTTTTTTAATTCTTTATATATTTTAGACAGAAGTCCTTCGTCTGAGGGACACCTCACTAAGATTTTTTCCCAGTTTGTGGGTTTTCTTTTCACTATGCTGGAGATTTCTTTCGACATGCAGAAACTCTTTAATAAGACGTGATCCCAGCTATTGATTCTGGTAAGTATTTCCCATACAGGTTGATTCCTATTCATGAATACTCTGCCTACCCTATGTCTTCAAGATTTTTACCTAATTTGTCTTCCAACAGATTTGGCGTTTCTGTTTTAATATTCATATCTTCGAACCATTTAGATTTTAGTTTAGTATATGGTCATAGGCATGGATCTAGTTTTAGTGTTAAGCATATGGAGAGCCAGTTTTTCTAACATGATTTATTAAACAGACTGCCATTCTTTCCTACCAATGTACATAAAATTCTGTATTTAAAATACCTTTTCTTTGTTTCAAGTTCAGCATCACAATGATGTGATAGTGAAGAATCATATTTGAGGCTTCAAATAACAGGTTTATTATCTTACTTATTTGATCCATCTATAATCCATTTAAAGTTACTCTTTTACCTTACATTTATATGTTATATGTATATTTACATACAGGAAATTTATTTCACACTGAAAATGAATATTATGTAAAGTACTACATACAAAACATGATTCTGGACGTGTATAAATTGCTTTATAAAATAAAATTTACATATTTTGAAATGTAAAAAAAAAGGAGACTGTCATTCTTCCAGTGAACGTGTTTGGCCCCTTTATTAAAGATAAGGTGGTTGAGTGTGTTGGTAGTTGTGGTTATACCTTCTAATCTATTCCATTGATCTTCAGATCTGTTTTTATTCCAGTACCATGTTGATTTTATTACAGTTGCTTTGTAGTATAACTTCAACTCAGGGATTATGATGCCTCCTGCCTTGCCTTTGCTGCTTAAAATTGCCCTTGTTATTCTTGGTCTCTTCTGGTTCCAGATGAATTTTAGGAGTGATTTCTCTAGATTTATGAGGTATGTTGATGGTATTTGCATTGGGATTGCATTGAATCGATGTAACAGCTTTGGGACAATGGCCATTTTTACAATATTTATTCTTCCTATGCATGAACAAGGGATGTCTTTCCATTTTCTGAGATCGTCCTCAAATTCTACTTCAGGGTATTATAATTTTCCCTGTATAGATCCTTTACTTCTTTTGTGAGATTTATTCCTAAGTATTTCAGTTTTTTGGATGTAAGTGTGAAGTGTGTGGCTTCTTTTATTTCTCTTTAAGTGACTTTGTGGTTAGTGTATAGAAATCCTATTGATTTTTGAGTATTGATTTCGTATCCAGCTACATTGCTGAAATTATTTATTATATCTAGGAGTCTTTCAATGGAGTCTTGGGTCTTGTATTACTTCTGTGAATAGCCTGTTGATGTCATCTGTGTTGTTCCTTTCTTTTTCATTTATCCCTATCAATCTTATATTGTTTTTCTTTGCATCATCTTGCAGCTGTTGAATTGTTATTTCCTGATTTCTTGTTTTTTTAAAGATGTTTCCTTTCCTGTTCACTAGCTGCAATCTTGTCTTTGAGGTCTGAAATTCTATCTTCACTTTTGTTGAGTCAATTCTGACAACTTTTTAAAAATTTTTTTTTTTATTTAAAGGAGAAAAACAAAACAGTATAAGGGTACAAGTAATGTAAAATTACAAGATAAAATGGTAAGAAATCACTAGTTAATAGATTACATATTGGAATCAATTAGAAATAGTTGTTCAAGTTACAGGATTAAAGCCTTCAAAGTGGACATTCAAACAGTTGAGACTGCAAACAGTTGTGTTCAATGATCCAACAAAATCTCAGTAATATGGTCATCTATCTTAACACACCTAAACACACTTGCAGTTGTATCCTTTAGAGCACTTTTTTTCCTCTCCTTTTTATAACAAAATTTACACATTTTGGGTTTTATTATTCCCATAGTTCTTATTACTTTTTTTGAATTAGAATAAAACCAAATATGACAAAACAAAGCAGGATTTTGACAACTTTTGATGGAATTTTTTATTTCCTGTATATCTCTTTGTATCTGCTTCATGTATTCTGTTTGTTTCTTAAATTATTTATCCAGGGATTCTATCTTTCTGGTTTTTTCCTCTAATTTTTTAACTGTGTCTTCTTTAGATGTGTTCAGCATCTCTTTCATTGCTTTTATTATTTCTTCTTTTACCTGGGAGATTATTTCTAGTTTGAATTCCTTTAAAGCTTCCTGGAGTTGCTTCTTTATTTCAGTTGCTATTATTACAGGTATTTCAGGTGTATGGCATAGATTTTCTTCTATGATCATGGCTTCTAGGCTTTCTTGGAATGGGCTGGAGGTTTGAGATTGTATTTTTGTCTTTCATTTTGTCATCTTCCTATATTTCTGTGTTTCAATTGTTGTTCCAGGGTTTCCCCTGGATGTGTTGTAAATCATCTCCTATGCCCTAGGCTCCTAGAACTGAATGAAGGTTGCTGTGTGAGGTCTAGTCAGGCCCTTAGGCCCTCCGTGCCACCTTCAGTTTTCCTGGTAGCTGGGCAGGCACCTAACCACTGTGGATGATGGGCTAAAGCTCTTTCCCGGCAAAGACCAATGCCCTGGAACTCACTTCACTTGCTCTCAATTGTCATAATTAAAGAAGGTCCCTGGGCATAATACAATCAGTCCACAAAACCTCCCAAGGCTAATCTAGTGTGGCTGGGAGTTGGGCAGGTCCTTGAGCACTGGGAGCAATGATCTTAAAGTCTCCTGGGGCTCTAGCCACGAGTTGAGTTGCCTGGTTTGATAGAAAGTCACTGGGCTTGGCCTGGGCAGGCCTGAATCCTGCAGAGTGCAGCCTAGTGTGGCTGGGCTCTGGGCAGTCCTTGAGCTCTGTAAGTGAGTCAAAGTCTCTAACACAAGATGTTTTAAATTGCATTTACTGCACAATTGTTTTTATTGCATGAGATGGTTCTATTTGGAACTGTATAAATGATCAGTCTAAAGAATAGCAAAATTTCTTTGAAAACTTAAATATTGCTACACTGGTCACTATCAAAGAGGTTTACTTCATTGTCATCATGTAGATATTTTGTAGAAGTTAAGTGATCTTGTGCAGAATGAGAAGAGGACATTAACAGGCAAAGAAAGTCAGTGGAGCAGGTACTACTCTGGCAGTAAGACTGTAATGACCTCGTGCTTTCTGTAGTTCAGTGGTGGTGAACCTTTTAGAGTGCTCAGTGATAAACAGTCGGGTACAGCATTTGTGTCATAGGCTCACCACCACTGATGTAGTTTTAAAACACTGCATAACTTGAAAATGAACCCTCATACATAGCACATTCTTCTCCTTGTATATTTTTGGCACTACGAACATTCTGATACAGCAGTAGAGACCAATACATAAACTGACAGATTTGGGGATGTGTTTCTTCAACACGGTTTGAGTCATTTCGGTGCCAGCTTTGACAGACTGTTTCACTGGGCAGCATCAGTGCTGTTTAGCAGGCAGATCCCTTTGTAACTTACTCCAGTCACCATTCACGGTGATTAGACAGTATTTATTACTATCATTTTTAGCAAGAGGAAGCTTTCATTATAGGAATTTAAGTGTTCTGGAAAGTATAAATGAAGTTAAAGCACTTGAACCAAAACTTTAGCATACATCACTGCCTGGAAACCATCACCATGCACAGGCAGCTGCTGGTTTGGAGAGCACCAGACCCAAGCCTCTCTTCGGGAGTCAGCACCATTTGTAGACTGTGGAGGGGGAGACCCAGGCCCATGGGAGGAGATCCCTCCCTGGAAACCCTATCACTTTCATTGTTTTGTTGGGTTGGGTTTTTATTTTCCTTTGCTTTGTGTTATATGTTAACTCTGAAGGCATGAGCAGCTACTTAAAAGCTAGCAAGACATGTTTTGGAAACCATTATGTATTTACTACTGGCTTGTTCTGATGTCCTTTATTACATTCATTCCTTATTTTTATTGTTTCTATTCTGTTCTTTTTAATATGTCCGAAAGTGGTATCTTGCAGCTATTTTGAAGATAACAAATATAATGTGTTAACTAGTGTTGATTTCATAAGATTTGGCAGTCCTATGACACTTATTCTGGTTTATTTTGATTGATTTTATTATTTTATTTTCCTTTGTTTTATCATCTTTAAAATTAAAAAAAAAAACTTAAGCATATGGGCTGGGGGTTTAGCTCAGTGGCACATCACCTGGCTGACAAACATGAGGTCCTGAGTTTGGTTCCTGGTACCCAAAAGTAAATAAATAAAAAACTTCAGCATAGTGAGGTTTTAGAATCCACAGAACTGGTTCAGAGACCTTCTTATCACTTTTCCCAAAGTCAGTCTTTTTAGCTAAATACTCTCTGCTGTTATTAGCTATGTCTGTCTACAATGCAAATAACTCTCCTTCTGTTTGTGGGGTAGTTCAGGGAGGAAGGAGTGCTGTCTCCCATTTTTCTGGTGACTTTCTGGAATACAGAATTCACCATGTTATCCTCAAGTCCTCAAAGGATTGTGGTGGAATAGAACTTAGTGCAAATAGCCTTCTATTTTTAATAGGAACTTAGAAAACGTTTAGGACTAGATAGTCTTGTTTTCTTTAGAAACTAGAACTATTTATTTGTATTTAAAGCAATTTTTATTTCTACTGATTCTTATCACTCTGTATGAATAAAGGCCAGACAGTGAAAAAATAATAGCAAGAATCAACAAATGGGGTCATGTCAAACTAAAAAGTTTCTACACAGCAAAGGAAACAACCAAAGGAGTGGAGACAACCTACAAAATAAGGGGAAAAAAGCTTTTCCAGCTATGCATCTGAGGACTAATATCAAGAAGAACTCACAAAAAAATAGACCCTCCCAAAAACAAAAGACCCAATCAAAAATGGACAACTATAATAAATATACACATCTAAGATGAAGTACAAATGGCCAATAAGTATTGGGAAAAAAATCAACATTACTGGCTATTAGAGAAATGCAAATTAAAACAGTGCTGAGACTCTATCTTTCCCCAGAAAATAATTACTATTATCAAGAAATTGTATAATAAATGCCAGAGAACCTGAAGAGAAAAAAGAACGGCTACATTGTTTGTGAGAATATAAACTAGTACAACCACTATGAAAATCAATATGGGGGCTGGGGATTTAGCTCAGCGGCATAAGCACCTGCCTTGCAAGCAGGCAGTCGTGAGTTCGATCCCTGGTACCGATAAAAATAAAAAAGACAAAAAAAATTCAATATGGAAATTGCTCAAAAAACTAAAAATAGGAATTACATTTGACAAGTTATTTCTCTTCTGGTTATCTCACCAAAAGAGTAAAGACGTCATCATACTACACTGGGATATGCATATCCATGTTCATAGCAACACAACTCAAAATAGCAAAATCTTGGAAGTGACCTGTATGTCCATCAACACATGATGGATAAATAAAACATGGCATTTATACATAATACAGTTCCGCTCTGCCATACAGAAGGATAAACCCGACTTAGGAAAATCTACACACTTTGAGGCCATAAAGTTAAATGAAGTAAATCAGACACACAAGCTTAAATATTGCCTGGTTTATATAACATGAGAAACTCAAATATAAGAGCAAAATAAAAGATAAATGCGGGTTGCAGAGGAGTTCTTAGTTTATTAATCAAAATATACTTGGTTATTAATCAAAATATTGTGATTTTATTGTGATGTTTGTACTTTATGACAGCTTTTTGAAAGTGTATAGGCTGAGGATTTATCTCAATGGCATAAGCGCCTGCCTTGCAAGCAGGCAGTACTGAGTTCAATCCCTGGTACCAATAAAAAAAAAAATAGTGTATAAGCATTAGACTTCATAAACCAGGGTCCTCTTACCATTCATGATAGCATCGCTTTGTATTTTCGACAAGTAAATAAACCTTTGGATAAAAAAAAGAAAAAGATAACAATAGGTATAAGAATTAGTAAGGACAAAATACAAGAGCCATTGTGGTATGATTTTATGTGGTATGATTATCTGTGACTGTAGAAAATCCAAAAACCTGCAACATTGTCTAATTAGTTAAATCCGAATTTATAGTGAACTTGGAAATTGGCTATAATAGCATACAAAAATTCAATTGCACTTTCATGTACCAAAAATAAACAATTTAACATTAATAAAGACAGAATTTGTAATAGCACATAGAGAAATGAGTTTAACATCTATAAAATTTTAATGATGAAATCTAAGTACACTGGAAGATATTTATGAGTTTCATGGAGAAGAATCATTCTAGAAATAGACAGCAGTTCTCCCTAAACTGCCCTGATTAAAGTCCTAGAAGGCTTTTTCATGGAAATTTACAGAATGTCTATATTAAAACATACATGTAACTAAGGACTTCAGAAGTAAAGCGGGCCACTGCCCTCTAGGTCTTGCACTGGCCCATCCTGCATGTGGACATATCTTCAGAGTACTTCTTTTTCTTCTTCTACTTTTCTTCCCTTTAAATAGATGTGAAACTTCCACACCTGGGCCAGGTGGCACACACTTGTGACTTCACCTCTCAGGGGGGACGAGGCAAAGGATCGTTGTGAATTTGAGGTCCGCCTGGACTACAAAGTTAGTGAATTGATCGGCTGAAATTAGAACCAGACAAAGGAGAAGAGATAAAAAGAGGACCAGAAATTGTCTCCCGGCGTGGTCAAGTCCGGAGGAAGGCTCTTCTCAGACAAAAAGGAAACCTGTACACTAGAGTGGCCTGAAACAGAGAGACCCCTGGAGGCAGAAGTCGAAGTAACTGCTTCACACCCTGCAGAAAACCAGGAAGTGAGCTCTGCATCCCCAGGAAGGCTGCCAACTGCCACAGCAGCACAACCTCAGAGCCCAGCACTTCACCACACGGCATCAGATTTTGACAGCTAAACACACTAACATATTCCTGACACTGTTATGATTAAAATACCTTTACAAATTTACCCAACCAACACTTCCACTAACAAGAAGTTCTGTCCAGAAAATTTGGGGCATATGTCCATACACAAAAGTGTGTAGCACAGCATGGCTAATGACAGGGGAAAGCTGGAAACTGTAATTCCAACAATAAGACATCGGTTAAATTACTGTGCATTTATTGTAAAATGTTGTTCAATAAAAGTAGTACATGATGTAGCTCCAAAGTGGACAGAAAAAATAAGTGTTCCAGGCACCTCATAAACAATGTATTTGTTGATTGAATTTAAAAAACTGGGGAAGATATTTTTCTGTAAAGGAAACAAAGGCTTATGACAAAGTTCACTAAAACAGCATGACAAAAGAGACAGACAATTCAAGGAAAGGAACACTTAGTGCTCACACTGTTTGATCAGTTTTGCATGCCTATATCTGGTAATCTGAGTCACTCTTAAAGGTAACAATATATGCAATGTTACAATGCTATCTGTTAAATTCCTATCATGCTGTCTTGAAATCTTATATCACTATTGTTTTGGGATCTGTGTGTTGTTGTTGTTTTGTATGTTTCTTTGGTTTTTTCCTGGGGGTGTTTTCTTGTTAAAATAAAAAAAAAATTAAAAGAGAGATATGCAAAAAGATAAATGATGCCAAAGAGAAAGCCAGAAACAGACCCACAAGAACACAGACACTGGCAGGGTAGAGTCCTAGAAAAAGGAAAAGTTATGCAATGAATGCTCTACAGTAATTATCCAGGGGGAAACTCACTGAAATGGATCCTTCCTTGCTTCACATGTAAAACTCAGTTTCATGTGGATTTAAGTTCTAAATGTAAAAGGCAAAACCTTTAACTTAGAATGATTAAAGGATAGTTCCATGAGCTTGTGGTAGGCAAGAACTTCTTTTTGTACATACAAAAAACAATAATCTTTTTTTTTTTTTTGGTACCAGGAATTGAACTCAGAACCTTGTGCTTACCAAGCAGGCATTTATGCCACTGAGCTAAATCCCGAGCCCCAATAATAATCATATTTAAAGTCAGAAATTCATTTACATTACGTTTTCATTAGCGAAAAAACTTCCAAGTGAAAAATTAAGCAATAAGATTGGAGAATGAATTTATAACACTTGATATCCAAAATGTATAAAGATCTACGAAAAACCAATAATAACAAGACAACCAAGTAGAAAAATTTATATGAAGAATAGGCACTTCACAGAGGCAAAATAAAAAGGGCCAATAAACACTGAAAATTGTTCAATATCTTTATTAATCAGAGACTTATAAAGTAAAATCAGAGTGAAATACATTTTAAAGTGATTACAATGAAAAAAAAAAAACAGTAAGTCTAACAATATCCACTCAGACAACAGTTTGGAGTCCAACAGCGCTGAGTGTAGTAGTAATAGAGAACCACAGAAGTCCTCAAGCACTGAAGGTGGCATGGAAATTGAGACCCTCAGGAAACAAGTTAGTACACAAAAATATTTATTTTCCATACTGGACACTGAAGCCAGGGCCCTCACACTGAGCTACATCCCCAGCCCTTTTTCATCTTTTATTTCAAGAAAGGATCTCTAAACCACTCATTTACCCACACTGAGGTCAAACTCATGATCCTCCTGATTCAGCCTCACAAAATGCTGGAATGCCAGGCTTGTGCCACCATAGCTGGCTCCTTACCTTAAACATTCACAACTCAACCCTACTCTACAATTCTATTCCTCAGTATATACCCTAAAATCTCCCGCACATGTGCACTAGGAGACAGCTACCACGAATGATTCATAGAACAATTTGCTCATTACAGCCAAAAATAGAAACAAGGTAAATGTTAATCAGTGAAGAAGGGCCAGTAATTTGTGGCATGTTTGTGACATGCAGCTGTACACTGAAATATGAATGAGTCTTTGATGAAGCAGAATGTTCGGTGAATAAAAGCAATTGCCAGAAAACAGCAGAATGACACTATTTTTGGTAAACTCAAAAATACATTATTATTTAAGGAAGCATACATTCTTGATAGAAGTATTCTTAAAAAGCTGGATGGAGTCACTTTTGAAGAAACAGCAAAGAGGTAAAACAAAGTTTCAATGTTGTTGATGACATCCTTGCTGTTCATTGGTACTGAGATTCTTGTAGAAAGGAGTTCATTACTGGACTTTATAAAATACATGTTGGATTAAAAGTACTATTACAGACAAACTTTAATGAACAGAACAGATTTATTTGTGATTTTGTAACTGATGGAATGTGGACATGAGAGCTGAGATTTAAGGTTTCCAGTTTATGAAGTTGAGAAAGGGTGACACTTTCAGTAATAACGACTAATTGTACTAAACAGGAAAGGGAAAGGGGTGAAGGAAGCGACCACAATGAAAAGGATTTGGGACCCCATTTACTTCCTGGCTTCTGTTCACCCTCCATTATGCAACACAAGGTCACAAGAGCACCTCAGATTCCTTCCAGATCTGAGTGTTGTCCTTTCCCTAAGTAGGATACTCTGGTACCAGCAACTGGTCCATTTAGAGATTTGGCAAGTGTTTCTGGAAAACCCTGTTGTCTCGCATGGCATTCTTTTCAAAGAGACCTGGCCGCCTCTCTGATCAGCAATGGCCCTCGTCCTGAACCTGAGCAAGGGATCATGATTTCCTATTGCAATGGCTGGCATTAACCACTGGCAGTACCTTCCCTGGCTGCCACCCCTTGCAGGTCTTTACAACACCGTGGCCTATAAACCCATCACAATAGTTCTGCATCAGCAAAGGTACCCAAGGAACAAACATATGTCGGGGACAGAATATAGCACCATTGCCATGTTGGCACTCGGGTAGAGATCTAGGATGGACTGTCATCAGTACTGAAATGGCACTGATAGCTCCAGGTATGGAGGAGGCCACCAAGGGATTCCCTGAGGCCAGGCAAGCAGGACAAGGACCAAACGGCTAAGGAACATCATTTAAGAAACAGATGAATAAGCATCATGCCGTAGTGAATTTCTTTTCTTCAGGATGATTGGTGTAACATGTTGCTTTCAGATTATCCATCCTTTCTTCCCTTGAAACATGAAGTTAGGTAGATTTAGATTTTAACATTGTTTTAATACAAAAAAAGAGGCTTTAAGCTGAATGTGGTGACACATGCCTGTAATCCCAGCACTCAGGAGGCCGAGGCATGAGGATTGTTATGAATTTAAGACTAGCCTGAGCTATATAAGCAAGTTCAAGGCCAGCCTTCACTACATAGCTCACTGCACAGGCTGGCTTTGAACCTCCTTGCTTTAAAAAAAGTTTTTAAGAGGCTTTTGTTTCATTTAGATATCACTGGTGTCTTTTAAATTTTATGACACAGGAGACTAAATTTACTGTCCCTAAAAGTAAACATACCTCCATTAAGAGAAATGCATTTTTGTCAGTGTAATAACCCATTAGCTTAATCATTTTTGTTTTTTTTAACTTCAGTAGAATCTTTTAGGAACTAATAACTCTTGTTTTGAAGATTTATCTCAAGTTCAGCACACCTACGGTTTCACTTCAGCTTTTCTTTTGTAAAATACAAGAAAAGTTAGTATTTGCTTTGTTTGTACAATTTCAAGCTAAATAAAAGTTGGTGCATAATCATGGCTAGTTTTTTAAAAAGTAGTCGAAAATCCACAAAGTAAGGACCTTAGACAAAAAGCAGCAATGGCAGAGGAAGGTGGAGAGCAGTCATCAATGCAGGAGCAGTGAACATATGCATGCAGATTCTGCACTGCACAACATGCAGAACATCACATATGGACCATTTCAGTAGCAGCGCGTGCCCCCAGAATTCTGCAGGGCACAATAACTTACACAACCAGGCACAGCAGAACTGCCTCTGATCAAAGCCCACCATTAGGTGAAGATGAGAAATAAATGTGCCTGTTGACCTTGGCAATGTGAAGTCCCTAGTGGCACCACAAAGCAGGTTCACTGGTATGCTGAGCAGACAACAATACAATAAAAGATTCAGACACACTTCTTCAAAGCTCAGGGGCATGTAAGTACACCAGGGGATGTGACCCCGGTTGTGTAGCACAACCACGTAGCAGAGTAGTTATGTGACCATGAGTTAACAGTGGACAAACACACATGCCGTTACAGCACTACAGAAGAATGTAAGTATGTGATAACAACCTGTGTAAGAATTATGCAATAAAGATGCAGTCTTTCCATCCACATGCTGGCTTCTTCCACTAACCTTCTCATTCCCCATAGGCCCAGGCCCTAAACCCTCTGGGAGTCACCCTCAGCTCAGGTGGTAGCAGGCAGAAAGAAGGCACACTCACTCCCATGTGTTGAGATCCTGCTGCACAGCTGCCTCAAAGAGCAACACAGCATTTGGCAGGTCCCCCTCCACAAGTTGCCGCAACTCTTCTTCAAAAGGCTCAGGGTGATCACACAGGAGACTCTCCACCTCTAACGGGTAGCCCAGCAAGGAAAGCAAGAAAGTAAAGTACTGGCCCAAGGACTAGCCATGGTGCTACATGCCTGTAATCCCAGCACTCGAGAGGCTGAAGAAGGAGGATCTTGAGGTGGAGGCCCACCTGTGCTATATAGTGAGTTCAAGACAAACCTGAACTGCACAGGGACACCCTGTCTCCAAAGAACCAAAAAAGAAAAAGAAAGAAAAGAAACTGTCTAGGAGTAATCATCACAGAGCAGCAAGGACAACGACCAGAACAGATATGAAGAGGATGAAGGAGTCCACACAGGCACCCAAACTAAATGCTGTTTCTGCATAATATGAAGATTCACTATGACTCCAGCAAAATTGTTCATTGTCAGATTCATGCTGCCATGTGTTACTTAAAATAAGAGAAAAGTGGCCAGGGATTTAGCTCAGTTGCATAAGCACCTGCCTGGTAAGAGCAAAGTCCTGAGTTCAATCCCTGGTATTAAAAAAATTAAGAGAAAAGTCAGACAAGCCTACAGACTCTGACCCATGCTGGGGATGAGCCGATTTATGACGTCTTCTCAGACTTGTGTCCCCATATCCTTGATGTCTAACCACTAGACAAAACACATTTCCTAACAGGTCTTGCTTTTTACAGTAATGAGATAAACTCTCCTTAACTATTCAAAGTGCATTTCTTATTACCCTTGAATAATGTGTCATGGTTTGTGTATAAATGTCCTCCTGAAGCTTCACAGTCGTATGTAGGGCTTTTCAGAGATGGCTGGGTTAGAGTGTATGACCTGGGGATGAAGTGTGTGATGTGGACATTAAGGGTATATGATTACTGAATAGTCTACTGACTGGTTTGGATCATGGGGGGAAACCCTCTGTGGGTGAGCACTGCCCGTCCTCAGAGCAGGCAGCCTTGATAGAACATAAAGGACAGAAAGGGGCTGCTGTGGTTGCTTGCTGCTTGCTACTTCACTGCTGGCTGTCTTCTGCCTGCCCTGCTTTGCCATGGACTATTTTCCTGCAATGCCTCTGCCATGTCACCCTCCTTTGGAGCCAGCCATCTATGAACTGAAACCTCTACAAACTGCGAGCTAAATAAGCCTTTCCTCCTTTAACTTTGGATGTCTGGTATTTTGTCTCTGCAGGGAGAAAAGCAACTAAGACAATGTGATACTGTGAGAAGAAAGTGCAACTTAAGAGTCAGAAACCCTGTCATTCAAATGCAACTCTTACCTAGTTCAAAAGGTCAGGCATATGCGCAGACTGGACAACATCCGAAAGATGCCAATTTATTAGCCAATTTCACTCTTAGTAACTACGAATAATAATCTGTATCTAAGTAGTAACTGAAAGCTCTGTTACAAAATCTGGACAACAGAATACTTTCCATGGGATTCTACTCTCTTCTAGCTACGATTTTTCATTTGAGAAGTTACGATACTACCTACAAACCTTTGTGGACTGGCATTTGATGTCAAGTAGGAAGATAAGATGAAAGTCTCTGGTAAGCCTGACAACTCGAGACAAGAAAATAAGACTTCTTCAGGGAAAATAAATATCTATCATCACAAACAATACAGCAAAAGTTTAAAATACAGTAAAGAACAAGTCAGAATGAAACTATATCAAAGAAAAACTGACACGTTATTTCATTACTATAGAGAAACAGTATAGAATCAGAAACAAATATTACTAGAAAGTGTTAAACAATGCTAAGTGATCAATGGCAAATTACACTTGTCACAGAGGAAAAATGAAATCTTACAGTGAGCCTCAAGAAGTGAAATATGCTAGAGATGGACTTATGATAGACACCTAAAAAGTACATTTATGGTGAGAATTATGATGACCTTGGGATATCTTTCTTTATAATCCTGGATTTTTACTAATAGATGTCTGTAGTTCATAACTGATTACATTCATGGCAGGATGTTGGTACAGCTGCATGAGGGTCATCTTTTTACAATATTCAGTACTCAGAGATGTGGCTCAGTGGTCAAGCATGTGCCTAGCACGTATGAGACCCTGGCTTTATTCCCCATTATCACATGCACACAAAATAAATTCTCAACAGGGAGAAAAGGACTCTAGACCTTTTCTGCACCCTAGACCCAATCTGAGTCAAATTTTTCTGTAAAACTCCAACCAATAAACATTTTAGGCTGTAACTACCCAACTCCATCTCAGTAGTGCAAAAGTAGCCACACACCATACATTTTTGAAAACTGTCTTTTTCAATAAATCTATTTATGGCCACTAAAATTTAAATTTAATTTTTCTGTCACAAAATACTACTCTTTTATTTTTATTTCTTAAACCATTTAAAAATGTTAAAACTATTCTCAGCTACTGAGCCATCTACAAAAAGCACAGCAGGTGAATTTATTCCACAGGCCTGGTTTGCTGGCCGCTGCCCTAGACTCTCAGAATGCAACAAAACAAATCCTTTTATGTTCAACCTCTACTGCTGCCCATCATCAATCCATGCTGGAACCCACGTGGGAAACAGAGGTTACTGTCATCTATAATGCCATTTTCTAATGAATGCAATTTCTGCCTCTCAAAACTACCAGGAGCATCAAGTGAGAATATTGACCAAACCTTAGCAAAATTTTCAAATAATACTATTAATAGGTATTATCCTCAATGCTCTAGGTATTTATTTCCTTGAGAGACAATGGCCTGCATGTGACAGCCAAGATCAATTTGAATGCCCTGCATGCGTCTTCAGGAG
This sequence comes from Cavia porcellus, assembly GCF_034190915.1. Classification (NCBI taxonomy): domain Eukaryota; kingdom Metazoa; phylum Chordata; class Mammalia; order Rodentia; family Caviidae; genus Cavia; species Cavia porcellus. The sequence continues at coordinate 30,256,696 of NW_026947510.1, read as the reverse complement.
ACAATAACAAACAAATAACATCATCTTTCAGCCACAGCCATCTCTAAGTTTCCTTCAGGCCTTGCTATCTGTTCTCCTGGAGGGTTCATCAATTACTAACCAGAGAGGAATTTTTCAACACTATGCCAGGCATAAAGACACATGCCTATGACTCCCGCATTCTGGGATCTGAGGCAAGAGGATGGGGAGTTTGATCCCAGGGTGGACAATTTGGCAAGACTCTTGTCTCAAAATAAAAACGTTTGAGGATGCACCTCAGTATGAAGGCCCTGGGTTCAATCCCCCATATAAGGGAAATATCTGCAGAAAAAGTGCAGAATAAGCTTAAGATCACTGTTACGTTCTGAAAACTCTAACCAAAGCAAATATATTATTAGGTCTGAATAGTTTACTAATAGTGAGCAATAAAGAACAATATTTTTTCAGATCCATTTTATTGCAGAGTGAAAAACAAAACAAAATAACATTTCAAAACACAACAATCAAGAGGAACAATGGAACACACACTGAGCATTGCCCTCCCCAAGTCAGTCACTCAGAGCACAAGACATCTGCATTCAACTGTCCCAACAGCACCAGCACAAATCTTTCTCTTCAATGAACTCAGAGAAATTAGTAATAACTATCCTAAACATGTTTACACACACACACACACACACACACACACACACACACACACACACACATATTGTTTCTTTCACTTCTCAGTCTAGTGAAACAATGTAATGTTTACACATGCATGTCTGATTCCTTATTTTTTTTTTTTTTTTTTTTTTTTTTTTTTTTTTGTACTGGGAATCCAACAAGCAGGCACTTACGGCACTGAGCTATATTCCCAGGCCATAAAGTACAATATTTGTCACAAAACATTATTTCAAGTTTTTCTAATCCTAATTTTACAAGTAGCAATAATGTTAAATGGGCTCATGAATCTAAAAATCTTATTATATTTTTAAACTTTTAATTAAAAAAATGTATTCTGTCCAGCACATCATAAATATATGAGTAATACATGCCAACAGGAAATGCTCATATGAAGTGAATACTATATCTACATTCTACATTTATCAAAAGCATGGAAAATTTTATCTAACATGTGTAACTTGCTACTCATGAGATTAATGGGGTTTATGTAAACAAACCGTTAACACAAAATAATGAAAGTGTTGTCTGTATATGTCTTTCCATTATTTCTTATCTGAATTCTATAGGAAAAACTTGAATCATAGCAAAACACAGAGCAAGATCCCAAGAAAGTAGTTCTCCTTTACAGTTCTCAGGAAAACCCAGGAGAGCAGACTGGAATAATGAACAAAAGGATGTATTTTCCTAGTACTCAGTTTTCACTGGTTCTCAAAACCTAATCTCTCTCTCCCTCCCTTTCTCTCTTCTTACTTTCTGTTGACAAAGAGTCTTGCTAAGTTACCACATTACCTGAGCTGGGCTCAAACTTGTGATCTTCCTGCCTCAGCTTCTCAGAGAGCTAGGATTACAGGCATGCACCCCCACTCCCTAACTTTTTTGGAGGCATCCTGAACTGAATTCTGCCCAGGCTTTGCACAGCTCCCTCACTGTGCCAAGATTGCTATACCCTAGTGTACATCTCAGGCTCTGATTCTAGCCTCAAAATCCTTCCCCAATCACATCTGGGCTAAGAAAAGGCATCATTCACATCCTGTTTTGCCTTTTGTAAAAACAAGCAATTCTTCCCCTTTCTCCTCATGCTTCAGATCAGGAGCTTATTAGCCACATCCTCAAATACTCTCATAATCCCCAAATTAGACCCTGATGTAATTTATACTTCTAAGTCAACAGCACATGCTATATGCAAAACTCAATCATCTTTTACCACTATCAGCTGGGATATTTTGCTAATATTTAAATTACTTTGATTCTTTAAAACCCTAGATTGGACACTTGGCTGGTACCTACAAACAGAGATTAGCCTGCAATCTCTGAGCTCCGGAGGTTGAGGCCTGAGGATCGCCACATGTTCAAAGCCAGACATAGTAAATTCAAGGCCAGCCTGGAATAAGTAGCAAGACTCTGTCTCAAAGAAAGGATTAAAAAAAAAGAAAGAACGAAAGAAAGAAAAAGATTACAATGTAAACTCAACTTCTGAACTAAAAAGAATACTAGCTATACATTAAGGTTTGGAGGCAGGGAGATAGTCCTCACCAAAGGATTCAGGAAACTTTTCAACGTGCCTCCGTCAGACTTCGAAAGCTGTATTCTTAATGCACCATGCACAAGCATCCTGCATAGTGCCACACCCCTGGGCTTTCCTAACTAACAAGTTTCCTATTAGCCTGTAAAGCTTATGTTCAATTACTGAAGAACAACAAGGGCAAAAGTATGATTCGATTGTCTTTTTATAGAAAGTACCTTAAGAAAATACTGAAATGACGTTTCTGTGAATATTCTACAAATTGTTATTATAGAAAAGTCACTAAGAAAATCCTAGAACCTGGGTTCTTACCTCATCATAAGAAGCAGAGGTGAGGTCATCATAGTCCCAGAGCCAGGGGTGAGCCTCAGCATCTCCCTTTGCCATCTCCTCCAACTCTGCCTGCAACTTGTCCCAGAAATCGACATCAGACTGTAAAGGAAGGAAGGCAGTAGAGAGAGGAGCCTTCATGACCATCTCACACTGCCTTCTGGCCTCTGGGATGCATTCCCTGGGCACTTAAATTGCAGGGTGATAAAGAACCTTCTGAAGAACTTTTTCCAATACAGATTCTTAGATCCCACACTAAACTCTCAAACAGCAGTTAGGAATGATGCCCAGGAGTCTGCATATTGAAAAGCACCAGCAGAATCCTTCCCATCTCTGACCCAGATGGCCAGGGACATTAAGAAACAATGTTCCCTGCCTTGCATGTTATGCACCACCCTCCCCAGAGGAGCACTTGCTCACCGGGAGCCCACTCCTACTCTATCTCCTCTCACCTCTATGGCTGATTTGGCTCCTTCAAACTCCATATCAAGGGCAGATGTGTTTACTAGCCTTGTGAACCGGTCAGCCCAGGCATCTGAAGTACCCTGTGACAAAGAAAGAAAGTCAGCACCACCTCCATCAACCTTCTTCCCACTAACCCAGACTAAAGGCCCACTAAACACCACCAGCCTGGACTCTGAGAACATTCTCAGATTCTCTATCCCACCCACTCAGGCCCTGGGTGCTACCAAGACAAGCTAATGATAAAATCCCTTTCCCATGTGGAGCCACACAACACTGAGGCCCAGGTCCAGGGCACCAGCTGCCTGAAACAGCCTGGGAAGTGACAATGTCCTACCTGCTGCTGTATAAACTCTGCTGCCCACTGTTCTGCCTCTGCTCGGCCCAACCCTGAAACAGACTCCAGGGACACCTGGCCCTTGCCAATCCGCCACACGAATTTCAGGAACTGGGCACAGAGACACACATAGGCACCTTGGGAGAGGACTTCCAGGTGTGCACTCAACCATGCCCAAGAGGACCCTGCACTCGTCCCTCCCCTGGCCACCTCTAGCTGAAAACAACATAGGCCAAAAATATCAGAGAGCAAAAAAAGACAAGAGTTTCTGCCTCTAAAGATTTCAGAGGCATGAGAAAAGACAAAAGGTTAGCTGGCAAGGAATTAGGGAAAGAATATTGGAAGGAAAAATCCAGAATTCTAAGTCTCTTTATGTAGGAAGAAAGGAACAGACCTACAATTTGGTCTCCTGTTTAAAGCAGAATGAGAGAAGTAACCTTGGCTTCCAAGACCAGCTCTCCTGAGCACAGTAAGATGGGAGGTCGCTCACCTCAGAGTTGGCCGATTTGGGATCATCACCCTTGGCCTAAATACCCTGAAATACTTTTATTCACTTGAATGGATTCACAGTCTTGATATGATTGATGCTATAATATACGAAGTTATACTCAATTATTTCAAGGAAAGAGACACTATCGTAACTACTATTATGTAAGGTTATCTGGTGATGAAACACTATGATGCTTAAGTTGTTCTGTTAAAACTGACTGATAAGGAAGAAAGTGTTCCTGAGAATAGTAACACTCTGTCATTTTCGTATTTCTTATGAACTCCTGAGAGAGACCAGCTTGTAAGCCTGTTAGTATTTCACTTGACTGTAATGTGGCTTTTACATAGAAATGTTCTGTAGAGAGGGCTGGGGATTCAGCTCAGTGGTATAATTGCCTGCTTGGCAAACACAAAGTCGTGAGTTCGATCACCACTTCCAAAAAAAAAAAAAAAAAAAAAAAAAAAAAAAAAAAAAGGTTCTGTTGTACTTGTTGTAAATTATATACAAGCCATATCTAAAATGATCCAAATAAATAATTATTTTGAATAATTTATTCTTATTCATGAAAATTTGCATTCAAGTGTTATTTTAACTTACTTTGCACGAATTTAGGAGTGATAATGTTTTCTGTAAGTCATTTAAACTGATGACTTTGTTACATCCTCAGTTCAGTTCCCAGAGTTGCCAGACTGCTAGTCCTGCACTGGTCTACCCCGTGGCAGCCACGAGAGGCCTCCCGGACCCGGGCACCTGCGCCTCCAATCTGCAGAGGACAGAGCAGCGCCAGCCCCAGGCCCTCCCCGGGAGCCGCTACAGCCAGGGCGGAGGCGGCTGTGCTGCTGCGGGGCCGGGTGGCCTCCTGCCTTGAGGCTGCAGACCTAGGCGTCCTCCACCTGCTCTTCCCGGGCCTCCTGCGCGGCCCGGTGCGCGCCACTAGGGGGCGCATGCAGCGCCTGGGGAGTCAGTAATGGGGGGTTCGCGGGGCTGCTGACAGCACAGATTCATCCAAGGAGGATGCTCACGAAAGGGGAGGTATTTGACATGAGTGAAAACAATCATTATTAACAACTGCAACAGAAATGACATCTAGAAATGTAACACTGAAAAATACAACCAGAGCCCAAATAGTAAATGCAGTGTAATACCTTACATTGCTTGAAAACAAGCAAAACCAAAGGACACAATATTTACGTATTCGTACCTATTATTTTGGAAGACGAGATCCATAGAAATATGTCATGCAGAATAGAGGGTGGCAAATCGGTGGAAGATAAGACGAACTATAACTACAGAAGACTAGTTATAAAATTTGTTTTCTGGGGAGTAATAAGTTTAAGCATGCCCAGTACGTGAAACTTAATATGATGTATACATGTTCCAGACACTTTTTTCTAATCAAGTGTTATATTAAAAAGTAAACAAGTTAACCAAAATTATCGGTAATACACAAAAAGAAGGCAATACTATTTGGGGACATATAGGTGTCATACTATTCTCTTATTAAGTTGAAATATTAGTAATGCATTAAAAATAATCATTAATTTAAAGAAATAGGAATTTGAATATTGTGATTCAATCTCAACAGAATAAAAGTCTTAAGTTATCAGCAAAAATACCGCCTGCACTATAATTTTGACAGTAATTTAATAATGTAGAAAAGTGAAATTTTGGGGGCTGGGGGTTTAGCTCAGCAGCATAACTGCCTGCCTTGCAAGCAGGCAGTCCTTTCTTCGATTCCCGCGACCGATAAAAAGCAAAAAGAAAAGTGACATTTTTACTGTAATTTTAATGTAGTGAAATTTTTAGAAAAATGAACATTTCTGTGTAAGATTTGTAATTATTTGAAAGCTTATTAAAATATACAGCCTAACTAAATAAGTTCAGTAATCACTCATACATCTTATTAAAATCTGTTTTATCAAGATAACAGTACTCTGAACACAAAAAACCCGCATCGTAAATGAATATATGATAAAATAAAAATATTAAAGAATTATGTAGTTAACAGCCAATATGTCCAGTGTAAGGATTTTCCTTAAAACACTATAAAACTAAATTTAAATATACTACAAATTGCTGTTTTAAAGTCTTAATGTTTTCCTGTTTTAATATATATTTACATATTCTAATACTTTACGCCTTTATATTTGAATAACAATTTAATATTAAATAACTAATATTGTACATATTGTCATTTAATAGTTTCAAGCTATAACAAATTATAAACAAAGACAACATGAATCAAGGTCTCTGCTTTTTGTATAGTGTGTATAAGTTGTTTAAAATTATTTGCTGTAAAATCTACATGCCATTAATCTCCTGCATAATAGTTCCCGTCCCTTCAAGATTCATTCCATAGTTTTTGCCACTTTGTGGAGCAGCTCTGCAAGCACTCTTTCTTGTCTTTCCCAAGACTCAAAATCACCATGAAAGATAAATGTTTTGAAGGGACTTAGGACGTTTAGGGAGGCAGGACAGCTTGAGAGCTGCTTCAGAAAGTGGTAGAAACATGGAAGAAGTGCGCTGGAGGACAGCAAAGCCATTTGGAAGGAGACACATGACAATGGGCCTTGCTGTAGTAAATTTTTAATTTAAATATTTGCCATTTTATCACACTTCATACTAAATCCTTTTCTTTAGATACATTTCACATTTGAAAATGATTTTTATCTGAAGGAACAAACTTATAAAAAAACAAAAATGCACCTTTATTTATAGGATAGAATTACTAGATTCCAAAATTATTGTGACATGTTATAGGTATACTGGGTTCCAAAAAGGGCAAAGGTGGGATATAGATTGTTACCCCAAAAGAAATCCTTCCTCAGAATTCACTAGATCAACCAGGGAAAAACAGGAATTCAGAGGCAGGATGGAAGTTAACACAGTGCAGAAAGGATTCTGGTGGTAGCAGTGTCTTCCAAAATCTGTGGAAATCAAAATCAAATCACAAGAAAATATACTGTGTCCTTCAAACAAATGCCACATGGTATTTGTGATTGATTGAAACACATAATAGAATAGAAGCAATAGAAAGGATCATCTCTTACTTGTTAAAGAAAACACACACAATGTCATCCCAAGAGAGCAGCACAAGATTAGAACATGCCAGGGAAAATTACCAAGCAGCACTGTGGATGCTATTTTAACAAATGACACTGAACCTCTTCCTTTCGTGTTGTATTTTGAGGTTGTTTGGGGAGGTCTGGTTAACATTTTAGAAGTAGTTACTGTTACTCCTCAATTATTTTGGTCACCTTCTCACTCATTTTATTAGTGTTTTCCCCTCAACCTTATTATCCCACACCGATTATTCATTCACTTAAAGGATGTGAGCTGTGAGCTGTGGACCAGACCTGGCCCTTTGCTGCGGGAACAGAGGGCTAACTGTTCTTCCCTGCACCCTACTGAGGCTTGTGGCTGAAATCCACCAGCAAATGAGTACTTCCGTTTGCTGAAACAGTAGATGCTGGGTTTTGTAAGAATCTTTTGGTTTGCATTTTGTATTCGGTGTAACTACTTTGATAATGATAGTGTAATAACTATTATAATTCTCCTATTAAATTGCAAATAAATTTTTTCATAAAAAAATATAAACAAAAAATTATTGTAAAGATTCTGTATCCCTGCAGGAGGACTGTTTGTTGAATTTTTCAATTACTAAATCAGAGATGTTAAAACATCCCATCCAAAACTGGTTTTTCTATATTTCTCCCTATAACACTTAGCTTCATGAATTTTAATGTTCTACCATTTTTTTACATGAAAATGGTTGTTTAGCTTTCCCTAAAACTTTCTTCTTTTCTTATTATACAATGTCTTTCATAGTATACTGTGATATCCTTTATTTTGGAGGCTGCCTTTTCTGATATTAATACACTTTGACCACTGTTCTTATGGTTAATGTTTATGTATTGTTTATTTCTTACACTCTCAATTTCTGCCTATATTTCAAATGTGTACCTTCTAGAAATCATATAATGCTATTGCTTTTGGAAACTCATTTTGTTGAGCTGTGGGTCAGGAGGAAAACCAAGAAGCCAACGCCCTCCCATGAGCCAACCAGTACATGGGCTGGAAGAGTAGAAGAACCACACCTGCCCCCATAAGCAACCAACTGATCCAGGGGAACACTGGCTAAGCTGGTAGCTACTTAAGTGCACAAACTCTTAATGATTGTATTGTTCCATTGACTTTTCAGGGCAAAAGCCAGTGATCTGAGAATCTATTTAGAGGATAACCATATAAAATATAGCAACTATGAGGGATTTCCTTCTGTCTTGTATTTGAAATCCAAAACTGTTTCACTGTGTCATTTGATTCTATTTTATTTTAATCCCTTTAAATAAAAAAAAACATGTTGTTTTGAAATGAGTATAAACTCACAGGTAGTTGAACAATAAGATGTTCTAAGACTTCTTAACCCATTTTCAATCAATGGTTAAGAGTTTGTAGAGATAATAGGGTGGTATCAGAACTAGGCAATGTTCCTCTTCACCAGAAGTGTATCACAGATAAGATTTATCACCCACGCTTACATTAGGTAACTAGAGGTTTCATGTGAGCAACTCAAGTAGGTTTGGGCGATATAGCATCATGGTTTTTAATGCTATTTCTTTAATGGGTTTTAGTTGTATCTCTTTAATGGATAATTATGCTAAATTTCATGTTTTCTTAAGCATTTTGCGAGGTCACTAAATTTGCCAAATAGGGAGCCAACCCGGCCTCTACCCCTGCATGCATGCAGGCCGCCATCAAGCCTGTCATGGTTAAACAGCACAAGCAGGAAAAAGACTGGCAGGTTTGTATGGATGGGGCCCACCAGTCTCCTTTGCCTTCCAGGACCTGCAGCCAAGCACTGATCAGGAGAACCACTCAAGCACACTTTAGAGTAGCTCTGAATGTCTGAAGAAGCTTGGCCTGCACCCCACCACCTCCCCAGGAACATGGTTTAAGAGAAACCCAGATGCCTAACTCATTTTCCTATACTGTGGATGGGTAGACAATGTGGGAAGTGCCTAGGACTCCAAAACACATTGGCCTTAAAGATGCTAGGGAAATATCATGTTGGAGGAGCAAAAGGCAATCTCTGGCCTCCAACTCAATTAGACAAAGTCCAGGAGAAGTAGACATGGAATAAGTGGAAGTCATACACCTGAAACTGCTGGGATGATGGCAGCTGAAGGGAAGAAACACTTCATGAGCCTGTAAAAGGAATCAGATAAAACATATCACAGATCGAGAAGAAATGACAAACATAATAAATGAGTTTCTGAGTATACCTAAAGAAGACATAGGTTTCAAAGAAAAAGTGGAGCATAGGAAAATGAAGACAATCTTGAATAATACAAAGGAGAACTGGAGACATAAAATAGACTCAAAGAAATATCCAGGAGATTAAACACTCCATTGAAAGTTGGCAGAATTGCTTGAAACAAACTGAAGGTAGACTTTCAAACCTTGAAGTCAGGATGACATCCAATGATCATGAGAGGAAAGATCTCTTAAAAATAATGAACCAGGAAATAGCAATGCAGTGGTGGCAAGACAACACAAACATAATTTAAGAGTAATAAGTGTCAGCAAAAAAGTAGTCAACACAGATGACATAAAGAGACTATTTACAGAAGTAATAGCAGAGAACATCCCAAGCATGGGAAAAGGAGCTGACATACCCATAAATGAGGCACATACAACTCCTACTAGCCATAACAAAAATTAATCTACTCCAAAACAAATAATAATCAAGATCCCAGAAATTCATCACAAGAAAAGACTGTTAAAAGCTATTAGAGAAGAGAAACAGATCACCTATAAAGAAAAACTCATCATACTCATGATTGGTTTCTCAAAACTATCAACTCACATACAGCTTTGGTTAAGTATTTCAAGTCGTGAAACCAAACAGCTTCCAACTCAGACTGATGCAACCTGCAGAACTATATTTCAAAATTAATGGAGAAATTAGATACTTCCCGGATAAAGAACAACTGAAAGAATTCATGAACACCAAGCCAAGCCTGCAAGGAGTATTGAAGGACATTATAGAGAAACATAAAAATGACCACAGATCCAGGAACAGTAGCAGAGTGGGGTCACCGAGAGGAGCAGACAATTGAATGGAGGGAAAAATAGGGAGCTTAAGGCTAGCAAAGAGCATGGCAGAGATGAACCAGTGCATGTTGGCCACAACCATTAATGTAGATGGCCTCGGCTCATCAATAAAAAGAAACACAGACAGAGCAGATCAAAAACAACGTGCACCAATATGTGGTGTACAAGACACCCACTAACTTGAAAGGAAATTCATGGACTGAAAGTCAGAGGAGAAAAAAACAGTGCTCCATGTGACAGGGAACAGAAAAAAGCAGAAGGAGCTTGCCCATCTATCACATAATAGTTAACAATGATTTGGCATTTTATACAATGGAAATTTACTCAGGTATAAATAAAGATAATCATGAGGCTCTTGGGAAATGGGTGCAACTTGTGATTGTGCACTTGGGTGAAATGGTTCAGACACACTTAGCTGAACATCATGGTATCTCCCTGGAATAAAAAAAAAAACTAAAGGAATTAGTGGGATCTAAAATGCATAATAGTGAAAGGGAAAGAGAAGGTGTAGCCATTGTTAATTCCATATCATCTTGTTTTAAAGTCTTGTATCATTTTCATTTGATGTTGTTTTGATTGGTGTCATTGTATCGTGTTTTGTGTCATTAGGGCTGATGGTATGACAGCTATTTTGAAGATAACAAGAGGCACTGTGGTAGTCATTGTTGATTTGCTATTATCGTCTTTTTGAAGTCCTGTATCCGTGTTACAGTCTTCTTTTAATTGACTTTATTCTGTTTTATTTTGTTTAGTTTTATTCTCTTAAAAAGAAAACGATTATCAAACTGGTTTGTAGTTAAGACTTCACAGTGTCCTCAGTGTAATCTGGTCGCAGGTCTGCCCCCCAAACCCAGTGTCAGCGTTTTTGCCCTTTTGGAAAATTGTCCTTAATTTCTTTTGAGTTTTTCTAATAAAGTTTTTTTTTTATTTGGAGTATTGGGGAAATTTATAAAATACATCCTAGACATTTCTACTTCACAGACAATTTTTGCACATATTTTGTTCAGTTTATGGCACTGGTGCGCCCGGAGCTCCAATGGAGAGGAGCCGCTGCCTACAGTAGTTTTCCCAGGTCTCCATCAGGAACTGGATGGCACTGATTCGCAGCCCAGAGGAGGAAGCAAGGTTCCTTAGGATTTGGTGCTCCTAGGAAAGAAGGACTCTGTGAGAAACACTGAAGCTCTAAACTCCACATGAGATCCCTGTCCTGATCACACAGACCTTCCTGGAGCCCCCAGTGGGGACACTCGGGAAGCAAGGTATAAGAGAGCCCAGGACCACAACTACTGCCTAGGAAAGAGTGGCAGGATGAAGGACTGGGACATAGGAGTGCAGACCAGAGCAATCCTAGGAATGAGAGACCTGAGGTCTATGCAGGGTGTCAGAGCTTAGAGCCCATAAAAATGGAGTCCCAAGCCCCTCCTGAAGCTGATCCAGGATCCCTGGAGATTCAGTGTTCCACAACCTGAGTACACTCCGATGCTTCCATGAGGCGATGCCTGAGGACAGTGCTGATGACACACTGGGCCACACTTGAGAGCTGAAGGAAAGTGGTGCAGATGGCAGCAGCACGGTGCTCCTTGGCTTTTTTGTCCTGCTGCATCTGGGTAGAATCCTGGAAAGGGAAGAGTACAATGTTTTTAAACAGCTCCTGAAGAGAGATGGTATTACTGGGCCCTGCCACAGGCCACAAGATCCCAAGCAAAGATGGAGACTACTGATCAGGTCTGCAGCTCAGGAAGTCAGGACTGTGCCTCCCACTTCATGGCGAATTCCGGGTTCTGTTTGCCTGCAACCAACAACCTCTCACATAAGAGTGACCCTGTTGTGTGCAAGAATGGAGCTGGGATTTGGGCTCTGGACTAGGGGACAACAGGCCTTTATAACAGATGCCTGAAAGGAGTACAGGCTTGCCTTTCCTTCTGAGCCCAGCCACGCCCCATGACTCTCAGCATCACCCCATGACCAGGTCAAGAGGGAACACCATCATGTGAGGCTTTTCCATACTCACTTTGCTCTTAATGATCATAGGTGATGGCCAGCATGGCACCATGGGTAGAAGTGGCCCTGCTCTGATTGGCTCCAGCTCCTGAGTCACAGATACAGTCTGCTTCTTCTTTGCAACAAAAGCTCGAGGTGGCTTTAGAGGCACATGTCGCAGTGGAGCTGGTACTGCAGTTGACTCTGGCTCCAGAATGGCTGATGGATCTGCTTCTGGTTTACAGGCTGCTGCTGCAGCTGATTCTCCCTCTCCAGTAGGACCTGGCACTGGGGCTGGTGCCATAGCTGCAGGAAAAAGGTGCTCAACATCACTGCCTTGTTCTGAACCATTACCTGCTGCCAGAAATATCGTCTATCCCTGATTCCAAAACATGATCTTCTCAGAATGTGGTCCACCAACTCAGGGGCCTGTGGCTCATGTATGGGCCTGGCCTGACACAGCCAGAAGCCTCATCCTCATGTGCTTGGATGGACCCATCCCAGCCCTCCTCACCCTCAGTCTTGGCTCTCATGGTCTCCATGTCATCCAGCTCTGCCAGTAGAAGGAACGCATGGTGCTCCAGGCCTGAGCCAGGCATGTGCAGCTGTATATACTCCACCAGCTTCTTAAGGCACACAAACTCTGGAGGCTGATTGAACTGGTCTGAGTACTTTTCAAGCCATGTACCCAAGATGGTAGAGATGGCACTGAGGGCAGATGGGTTTGCAGTGTCACAAAACCCAGCAAAAATGACAGAGAACGTCCCCTGGTGGGACTCCAGATTGGCTAATCCCCTTCTTCAGAAAAGACCATAAACTCCTGTGTGGAACTTGAGGGTCCCTGTTCATGGTAAAGTAAACTGGTCAACAGGTTTTGCTCCAACCCATGACTCTGGTGACATCTCAACCTGCAGTCCATGTTACTAGGTTGTGTCTATCTCTGAGACACGTATGAAGTGGTCTTGTCTTCCTATCCACACTTTTATTGAGAGTTGCGGCTACCCCTTACAGTCACCAAGTCCCCTAAAAACTACTAGCAAATTAGCAAGGCTGTGACAAGCATGCTGCTTCCCAAACAGCCAGTGTGTCCCAGTGAGGGATGGGGTGGACACACACAGCTGGAATGGGCTCTGGTGGGCGAGGAGCTTCACAGGGCGTGGCTCAAATCTCTGGGCCTACTTATGTTCCCTGGTCTAGGACCCCACCCACAGCTCTCATTTCCTGCTCCTGCAAGGGAAGCCTCTGACCTCCACCCACCATCAGGAAACACATGTAAGAGAGGTGGTGTTTATCCCCCTTCCTATCACATCTCCCGAATTCCCTACTCTGGACACAGGCCCCTTCCCTCTTGAGTCAAAGCCCACTCACTTTTTCAGTTGATCCAGAGTCCTGCCATTCTTACTGGAGCAATGGAGGCTTTGGCTGTATGTGGAGGCCATGAGACTATCACATCTGTAACCAGTATGACAAAATGGTACTTTAAATGTGAGAGTTACTCCTTAGGGACAAATGGCTTCTCCAAATTTCTACAAGCTAAAGACTTAACCTCAACTACCTCTTTCCTTAGTCCAGACATAAAGAGAGACTATGCAGATGCAAGAAGTCAAGCAGGTCAAGTCCCATTCCTGTCCAGAAGGGAGGGAGGGATTCGAAGGTGTCTGGAAGACATGGAGCAAGACTAAAAGGGTGTCTTCTTTCTTTTTCATGCCTTCTCCCTTCTCTACCTTGCTAAGAAAGACTCTGCGCACTTGGACACTGTGAGTTGGTGATCTCAGGTCAAGATAGCACCTCTGTCTCCTGGGAGGAAGCTTAAGGTAAATGTTTCTCTTTATCCAGAATAAATGGCTTCCTTTGATTTTTTTCTGGAATGAGTCAATGAACCTGAGCAGATGGACCTGGGAGGCTGGTAATGCACCTGCCACAACTTCTTATGGCTTCTTGGGTTACTGGCTACTCTGACATAGAAATAAAGCCTAGGAGAGAAGGTATTTTCCTTAGGCTTGAATTGGGCTAAATATCCAGAAACATGCCTATGTACAATTACTGCTTCATATCTATGTGTGCCATGAATGAACCCAAACATCTCCTTCAGAAATAGCTCCATTGGGTCCAAGACCCAGTCTCCCCACAGCACCACCTCCCCCAAATTTTTCTCTGTCTGCATCAAACAGAAGAAGCTCCCAGATGGAGTCCAGAGTCTCCCATACAGATGGGAAACTTGCTCTGCTCTTTCAAGTAAGTGAGGACCAAGATTGAGAGCTTCTCCATTGGATGAAAGGAGAATGTCACACACAGGTCGACTGTGGCACTGGATAACCTGTGTGTACAAGCAAGCCTCAGACAGACATTTGCAGGCTCCTTTGGTCCTGATCACACCTATTAGCATCCCAATTTCCACATAGCAAACTGAGTCGCTTAATAATGCAAGGTATTCCCAAGACCCACCCAAATGGTGCTGAGCTCCCCTGGCCTGTAAGATGATGCACAAACCTTTTCAATAGCTGATCTAACACCTGATCCATGGTGCCAAATGCTTGGTAGTTTTGCAAAAACTTTTGTAGGAACAATGGGTTCCCTTGAAGCAGGGATGACACAAGATGGTTGACCATCGTCTCCCTTATATCAGCCTTCAGAAATTCCAGGCAAGCTGGGATATCCACACTCTGACCTGATTTCTTTTCACCCTGTATTGCAGTTAAGATGGAAACAATAGTTGTATTAATCACTTGTCTATCTCTAGGACTAATACGCAACACAATTTAAGAGGCACAGAGGCTTATTTGGGCTCATGGTTTCAGATAATTTAGTTCATGGTTGACTCCAAGGCAGAAACACTATGATCCAAACAAATGGGAGAGGAAAGCTGCTCAACTCTTACAGCCAAAAGAGAGAGGCAGAGAGAAAGGAAGAGACTGGGACAAAAATACGTCCTCCCGAGTCACGCCCACAGTGACCCACCTCCTCAAATCAGGCCCCAACTCCTAGCAACATATTCAGCTAGGGAGTCATCAGTTCATTAGTCCACTGATGAGTATGTCACCCACACAGTCAAATCACATCGGAAAGCCCCACTGCTAGATACATGAGACATCTGGGAATATTATACACCTAAGCCACAACCTTAGAAAACTGCCAAATGACAAGAGACATTATGGTAGACATTGGTATCTCCCTATTGTCTGGCTTTGAAGACCTAAAATGCCTTCATCATTCTGTTCTGATGAGTTTAGTTCAGTATGTATTCACTGTGTGAGAAGATGTGGGCAACTATTTGGAAGAAAACAAGAGACAGTATGACAAGACAGTGAAGATCTCCAGGGGTCTTGCTTTGAATTCTGTGTTTCTTAAAATAATTTCCTTAAGATCTGGGGTTTTTTTCTGTTTAATTTTACCCTCTTTAAAATAAAAATTGAAAAAGGAAAACTGTCAAATGACTCTGCCATAAAATAATGTGAGAAAACCACAGACTACGGATATACACACACATACACGTACATGTACGCATACACTTACACACAGAGGGAGGGCCTGGATACACACAAAAGAGATTAGAGCAGTGCGCTGGCCTTTGCTGACCTGTCCTTGGCTACTGTGTGCCCCACTTTGTCCCTTCTGAGAAAATGGCCACAGGCGTCGAATGAGACGAGGAACGCAGTTTCTCCAGACATGGCTGAGTCGTCCCCTGTGAGATCTCCTGGGGCCGAAGCCTTGGGAAGTCGGGAAGCAGCAAGAAAACATCCTCACGTGTCCTATGTCTCCAGACAAGTGAGCAAGCTTCAGTTAGTTAAGTTACCTGGTGCTTGGCAACAGGGTTCCGAGTTTGATCATCAAGGAAGTGAGGTCATCTCCTGGGGTCTCCTTAACTGAACTTTTCATTTTACTGGACTTCAAACAGTCCCTGGGCTGCTGACTGGCCCAAACCTACACTAGATACAAACCAGACACATGCAGTGACACAACATCATCTGACCCACCCTCCCCAGGCAGACCAAGGGTTACCTGTCAACCCAAGAAACAGGTGGACCCTGCCACTCTTAACTCATGGTTAGGTTAAGTAAGACATGGTTTAGGGCTAGAAGTTAGGGTTAAGTTTTATTGTGAGGGTCAGAGTTTGTTTCAGGGTTAGGATTTAGAATTAGGGTTCAGGGGTAAATAAAGAGCTATGATTTAAGGGGTAGGGTTGTTTCCTGCTTTAGAGCTAATTTTTAAGCTTTATGGTTAGGTTTGGAGTTAGAGATGGATTTCTGTTTTATTGTTTGAGTAATTGAAAAGATTACATAATGATTTACTGCTAAGGATTTGGTTAGGATATAGTTGCATTTAGAAGTTAAATGTAACGCTGACAGTTTTGTTTGGATATTTATAGATGTGAGAGTTAGGGGTTAGGATTAGAATTACTTTTATAGCTAGCTATAGTGATAACAAAGTTAGAAGTCTAACTAAATTTGAAAATATTTAAGATATTTGGCTTTCAACAGTTCTTTGTGATTTCTAATATTAAATATCCCACGTACACCTTGAACCATAAAAATGTCTTAAAGCACTCATATGCACACCACCATTTTTCTGTTTTCACAGTTTCTGCCAAACATCCTCTTAGAAACTCATTTTGAAGATTCATTTAACCCTTTGCATTTTAGATAACATCTTTATTAAATATTGAATTGTTATAGCTATAAATTATGTTAACAGTTACTATTCTTTGAATGCATTTTTGTGCTTAAACTTTGACAGTGCTTATTACAGCTGAAGAGTATGTAGAGGAAGTAAGTATGCAAGAAACAGAAACTTAAGGTGGTCAGTTTTCAAGACAAAGTAGTTAACTTTGAATGTACAATTTCTAGTAGTTCAAATTGCCTGATCTAGGGGCCTAAGAAAAGTCAGCACCTCCTGAGAATGGGCCATGCTGGGACTGGGAGTAGCTGACCAACACACCAACTAGCCAGCCTTTCTGGTAACCTGCACAAGCCATGTAAAACCCAGGAAGAGAAAAGTCAGATAGCACCTCCCATGAGCCTAGCAGCACATAAATGAGGCTCACCAACTCCTTCTTTCCCGCTCTAGCAATTGGCTGGTTCGTGGGTAGGCTGAGTTGATAGCAGCTGAGATACAAAAAGCAACTGAATGCTTGTATTGTTTGACTTTTCAGGCGAGGGGCCAGCGGACTGAGCAACTATAGGGAGGACAGCAGCATGCAGTAGAGCAAATATGGGGGATTTTATACTATATTATTTTTGAAGTCAGATATTGTTCTCACTGTTTTGTTTTGTTCTCATTCATTGTTTTGCTTTGTTTTATATACTCTTTTGATTGGTTTTACTCTGTTTTGTTTTGGTTTGATTTTTCTATATCTGATAGACTGGACAACTATTGTAAAGATAATCTATACTGTAGTAACCATTGTTATTGTCCTATTATCTTGATTTGAATTTCTTTATCATTTCACTGATTTCTTTGGATAGGATTTAACCTATTTTGTTTTCTTGGGTTATATTATCTTTAAAATAAAAATTTTTAAAATTGCCTAATCTGAAAAGACTCTGTGCAAATGGGACCTGAAGGGAGAGATAAACTAGTGAGAAAGCCTTTATTAAGAAACATAGATGTGAGTGGAAAAGGGAAAAGAAGGGCATAGAATGATCCATTTTCACAACAAGCTATCTAGGTCTAAGTGGAAACATAATAACCACAAGATCACATTAAAAGCTCTAAACAGGATCACCTACTCCTGGGAAACACCCATAGTAAAGAACAGATGGTATTATGAAGAAATCCAATTTGGAGGGGGACCAGGAAACTGCCTTATCAGGAGATAATGAAACATAAGTGAGGTCCAGAAAAGGCTGCACCCCTCATGGTACTCACGCATGAACGGGAATGAGGGGAAGGGATCTGATGCTGGGGACAGACTGCTTGCTGTGACTTGCATAGCAGAGACCCAACCTTGCAAGGCTGAATTAAAGCCTCACATTCACTGCTCTTCATGCTTCCGAGTCCTTCCTTAAGGCTGAGCAAGCAAATGCATTTCTCACAAGTAGACACCAGGTTTTCTGGGTCAGCATCAAGGAGTTAAATCAGGCAACGCAACCTAATAACACAAACTAATTCTTTAGAAGTTGTTCAGTTACAAGCTGAAATAGGGTCTGTGTAACATGAATTTTTATTTTCTGTATAGTGAGCAGTTTTTCAGAGAATAAACCCAGGACATGGCTACCGCATAAGAACAAAATATATAGTGACGTTTACATGTACAAGTTATTACTTCAATGGAAATATGCTAAATAGCTCTTATCTTGACTTATATATTAGAGAATCATTTAAGGTTGAATCATTTAATTTTGCCTAAATGCTCTTACTTAAAATCAGGGTTCAGGAATGGGGATTTAGCTAAGTAGCTTCAGCACGTACTTGGTAAACACAAGATTGTGAGTTCAATCCCCGGTACCAAAAAAGAAAAAGCAGGATGAATGAAGAGGATCAAATACAATATGGCACCTTATAAAGAGTGACGAAAGACAAGAATAAGTTATGGCAAGATGAAAAAGTAACAGTATAAAAATTAAAATCATGAGACAGTCATATTTTCAAGGAAATGAAGTGGAAAAGTGAGTCACATGTGGTGGTGCACACCAGTAATCCCAGCACTCTAGGATGAGGCAGGAGGATCAGTGGTTCATGCTAAGCTTGGGCAACTTAGCAAGATCTTATCTCAAAATGAAAAATTAAATTAAATTTAAAATAAAATAAAAGTTTGTAACTTGGTAAAAAGGCTCTAGGCCCAATATCCAGCAGAAAAGAAAGAAAAAGAAAAGAAAGTGAGAGAGAGAGAGAGAGAGAGAGAGAGAGAGAGAGAGAGAGAGAGAGACAGAGAGAAAGAGAGAGAGAGAGAGAAGAAGGAAAGAGGGAAGCAAGGAAAGAGAAAAGGGAAATTTTCAGTTCCATTTGTACACTGATTCCTACATTTTCTCATCTCTGGTGATGAGCATGTCCTTTATTTCAAAAAAGAACCAAATGCAGCCTACGAGATGCACTCAGTGGCACCCAGACAGCCATGTGTCTGTCTTGAAGGTAATTCACTCTGAAAACATGTGGAGAATGAGTGTGAATGATTTTCCCATGACCTTTCCCTCTAGCGGGAAGAATAGATCTTGTTAATCCAAACACAAAGGCAAGTAAAAGTATTAAACCTCAACTATGAGAAAGCAAAAAAACAGGAGAATATATAGAAGACCCAGAAAGGAACGCTAGGCTCCCATCTAAGTAGGTTCCTGTAGATGCCAAGACAACCTTGTAGCAATCATCACTGGCATCCTCCATCTTCTGGATTTCACAGGTGCCATGATCAGGCATAAGTAGCCTGTATTCTTTCTGACAATCAAGTGCTTGTATGGCTTACCAAATGCCATGAGGCACAATGGCCGATGAGGCTTTGCCATACAGCTTTTCCAAACTGGTAAACTATAATACAGTAACAAGGTAGCAGGTGTGGTTATCAGGTGTGGTATTTACCAAAAGTGTATCCAGAGCAGCCTTGACCAGGAAAAGTCCAATGTTGAGCCTATTTGCAATCTGTCTCCTGACATTATGGCCCTCTGTGCCTGTGTCCTATGAGAGCACTGAGGTAGCTCGGGAACTCAGGAGACTGGCATTCATAGAAACAGTTCTCTTGTCTTGGTGGTTTTGAGCATAATGCTATTATGATGACACATGGACAGTATGCACATAGGACAAATATGTCTCCATGCATTGTCTTTATGACAGATTTATCTAAATTCCTATTTTCCAAGTGATTATTGCTTATCTTTCCTTTTTTTCTAAGTCTGTGAACATCCAGACATAGCCACTATCCATGAAACATCTGTAATTTCTGAACTATTCCTATTGCAGGAAAATAAACAACTATATATACTACTTAAAGTTGTGCCTATTGGGAAGACATACCACCTCATTGCCCTTCAGGATCACCTAGCGGGACTGATTCTACAACTCTGTGCTCATTCTCTCTCAGGTGATAGCAATATGCCATCCGAATTATCTGTAAATCAGACCTGGTCTTTTCTCCAGTCAGTTCATCACAGAAATCTTCCCATGGAACCTACACAGCAAGGAAAGAAGTTGTGTCCCTTTAACAGGATTACACACTATTGAAGATACTAAAATTGGAGTTTGGAGGGGGTAGAGTAAGGAAGTAATGGCCAGCACTTAGGAAACTTGTCAGGAATGAGGTAGGGTTTTTCTTAATGTTCCTGTTCTATAAGAGAGAACCCAAGTAAGTCAATTCATTCAGGTCATCCAACTAGCTAATGTGGGATCATGAATTTGAGCAATCTTACTCCTGAGTACTCTAAACCTCTACTCATAACCCTTTAAGCCCTGAGCAACCAGAAACTAAAAAGAAAACAAAGTGGTGTTGTGTGCTTGAAACCCTAGATCTCAGGAATCAGAGGTGGGAGGATCAATGGATCCTGGGAATTCAAGACCAGCTAGCGCAATAAAGAAACCAATCTCGAAAAAAGAAGAAAAAGAAAAAGGAAAAAGCAGATCATTGATAGAATAGCAACAATCTATTGGAGGCTACTAAAGTCCTTTATCGCCATCTGCTGTTGGTCCAAGGCTGGCTGTAGTAAATACTTACCCTCATAGCTCATGGGATTCTCACCAGTTTACTGAAACATGCAAATTGTGTTTTTAAATTTACAGAGAAAAAACACAGAAAAGAAAAACAAAAAACAAGCATGCAGACAACTATGCTATGTTCTTCTCTGCCTCTGGGTCATTTTTCAAACAAAAATTTAGGTTATTATCCTCATTTTAACAAAAATGGTGCTTCTAAGTAGATGAACAAATAGAAAAGGAGTGAAAATTAGATAATGAAGCCAACATGGGCCTCTCTGGCTTTGGGATCAGAAGACACTGTGCTAGCATTCATCTTCTGCACTTGAATATCAGTAACAGATTCTGTGCTTCCTTCTAACACAGTTTGCCGCCTCATAGGAGCTGCTATAACTGAAAAGGTAAAAAAGATCCTTAAAAGATAAGGCTGGACTGCAATGTAGGCCTCACTAGGACTGAGGCCTGACTAAGCCCCAGTAAGACTTTGTGACACTGGAACCAAGCCATTCAAAAGCAGGCATGAGATCAGTTTCCAGGTTGCAAGAAAAATGTCCAGAGCAGAAGACACTGATTCAACTATTCTTTTCTTTGACATACAACCTGAATTTTAATGCCTAGCATGCTCCAATTTTAGCCATTCATACCTATTGTTTGAACAAACACATGCTCTCCCATGTGAGCACACAAGATAGTGATAGAGAAGTCACACATCAGGTTCCCAAGGGAATTCTATTCAGCCTCTTGATGCAGACGCAGTGTCTTCAGAAGCTGAATATTTGTGGGGGGAAAAAGAACCCAGGCATCGTTGTATAAGCCTGTAATCTCAGCAATCTGGCAAGCTGGGGCAGGAGGATCAACCCCAGGACCGGGAGGATCAGCCCCACCCGGACAAACAAAGGACTTAGTAAGGCCCTATCTGAAAAAAATTTTTTTTCAAATTTTAATGGCAGGGGATATAGCTCAAGTCCCTGGCTTCAATTCCCAGTTTCTCAAAAACAAATATTCAAATAGAAGCCAGTCCTAAAGGTTCCAATAAAAAAAATTTGACCCTGTAATAGTTTGTCTATCCGCATACTATTCTTAAACTAACCTCTTTAAAATGAAAATAAACTCAAAAATGAAGAGACGATACTAATAAATATAAATACACATGCACCCAACTGTGTAAAACAAATATTAACAGACATGAAGAATCAAATAAACACTACCACTATCACAAACACACAAGTAAACCAAACAAAAACATCAACAAATAAATACCAGAAGTGACCAAGCTTGTGAACAAACGATCACAGTACATATCTACAGTGTTCTACCTCTCGAAATCAGAACATGCATTCTTCTCAGCTGCACGTAGGATGTAATCCAAAATAGACCACATACTACCTTACTGAATATGCTTGAGTAAATGAAAAGAAACTGAAGTCACCCCGTGTATATTATCAGACTATACTGTGATGAACTGGAAATCAATAGCAAAAGAAAACACAAAAACTCCATAAACATAGAGAAATTAAATAACACACTTGTGAACAGCCAGTGAGCCACAGATGAAAATGAAGAAATTAAACATTATCTACAATTAAATGCTAGTGCCAGGACAACACACTGAAACATACAGGACATAATGAAAACACTCCTAAGCGGAAAATGCAGTAGTTAATTCTCATATCAAGAAAACAAAACCAATTCAAATAAAAAACCTAAAATTGAACTTCAAACCTCTGAAAAAAGAAATGAAAACCAAATCTCTTACAGGGGAGGAAATTATAAACGTCAGAGCAGAAATTAATGCAAATGAGACCAAGAAAATAATACAAAAAATGAATTTAAGAGTTGGTTCTTTGAAAGATTAAATAAAATTGAGAAACCTTTGCCAACTTTATCATAAAAAATAAAGAAAAGACTCAAATTCATGCATCACTAAGAATGAAAAGGGTGAAATCACAGCAGATCCTGTAGAAATCCAGAAGATCATTGATATGTACTTTGAGGACCTTTATTCTAATAAAATGGAAAAAATAGAAGAAATAGATAGATTCTTAGGTGCATATGAATTACAAAAGCTGAATCTAGAAGATGTAAAAATTCTAAATTATGCAATGAAAATTGGAGAATTATAAAACTAACAACAAAAAAAGCCCAGGTCCTGTGGACTTACTGCTGAACTCTACAAGAAATTTAGAGATTTAATGCCATTATTTCTCAAAATCTTTAATGAAGTTGAAAGACAAGTAGTACCCCCAAATTATTTCATGGAGGCAAATATCACCCAATACAAAAGCAAAATAAGGAACCAACCACAAAGTACAACTATAGGAAAAATTCCCTACTGAATAAAGGGCAAAAATCCTCTACAAAATACTGGAAAACAGAATTCATCAAACCATCAAGAAGATCATACAGCATCACCAAGTAGGATTCATCCAGGGGATGCACAGATAGTTGAACATATGCAAACCAATAAATGTAATACACCATATAAACTGAGTCAAATATAAAAATCAAATGATCATCTCAATAGATGCATGAAAAGCATTTAATGAAGTCCAACACTCATTTGTGATTTTTTAAAAAAGCCCTACAGAAAATTAGAATAGATGGTCTTCATCTCAATCTATAAACTCCATCTATGACAAAACAATAGCCAACATCATACTAAATGGGAAAAATAAGAAAGCTTTCACTCTAAAATCAGGAACAACACAAGGACTTCCATTATCATCACTCCTATTCAGTGTAGTTCTACAAATGTTGGCCAGAACAACTAGACAAGAGAAATTATAAAAGGAATAAAGATAGGAAAGGAATAAATTATCGTCATTTGCAGATGACATGTCGTTCTACAGAGATGACCCCCAAAACTCCACCGAAGACTTCTAGATATAAGAATCAAATTCAGCAGTATATCTGGATACAAAGTCAACACTGAAAAATCAACAGCATTCCCATACACAAATGACATACTCACTGAGGGAGAAATTAGGAATATAACATCATTCACAATAACTTACAAAAAAAATAAAAACTTGCAGTCAATATAATAAAGTAAGTAAGAGATCTTTACGTTGGAAACAATAGTACTCTGAAAAATGAGCACAAATAGGATATAAGAAAATGTAAAGACATTCCTTAATCCTGGGTAAGAATAAGGAACATAGTGAAAACAGTAATGCTTCCAAAATTGTTATACAGATTTAATGCAATCCCAATAAAATACTATTGGAATGCCCCATCCCAGAGACCTAGAGAAATCATTCCTAAAATTCATGTGGAACCAGAAGAGATATATGCAAGCAAAAACAATTCTTGGAAATAAAGGCAAGACAGGGGCATCACAATCCCTGACTTGAAACTATAATACAGAACTACTAGAATAAAAATAGCATGGTATTGGCAAAAAAACAGACCTGAGAATCAATGCAACAGAGCAGAAGATACGAGAACAACTCCAAACACAATCAGCCACCTTATCTTTGACAAAAAGTCCAAATACATTCACTGGAAGAAAGCATCTTTAATAAATAGTTCTGAAAACATGGCTTTCTACATGCCAAAGACTGAAGTTTGACTTATGTCTATCAGCATGCATTAAAATAAAATCAACTTTGATCATAGTTCAAAATATTGAACCAGAAACACAAAATCTGTGGGAAGATACAATTGGTAGAACACTTTAGACACAAGTGTAGGCAAAAGTGAGATATGCACACCCCTGTTTATAGCAGCACAATATAATAGCTGAATTTTGGAAACAACCTAAATGCAGTCAGCTGATGAAAAGGACAAAGAAGTTGTGGGCTTTTATATAATGGAGTACTACTCAGCCACAAACATTTATAACTAAATGAATAGATCTTGAGACCATGCTATTAAGTGAAATAAATCAGCCAAATCTGCAAATATTGCAGTCTCTCTGGTATGAGAAAGTCAAAGTATAAATAAGGTTCTAAATGTATAATAGATACTTTAAAATAGGAAGAAATTTTTTCTTCTTTTTTGAAGAAATTTTAATGAGAACATGCAGGAATTGAAAGCAAAACCTTACCAATTAAATTCAGGTAAATTTCAATTATGAAATAATAACCCTGTAAGTCTAACACTCTCACAGATAATTTTAAAATCATCTTTCAATGGGGAGAACAAGGAAGGAAGCTAAGCTCCCCTTCTCCCCCCTCCCCCTGCCCTGTGATCAACCAGCTGATTTGGGGAACTGTATTGTTGGACTGACTTTGCTAGTCTAAAGCCAAGCAACTATTTAGACAAATACAATATGCAATACAGTAACTGTTGTAGATTTCTTTCTGTCTTAGGACTTTTTAATCTTGTTTCACTGCTGTTTTATTCCCTTTAAAATCAAATTTTAAAAAATCATCTTTATCAATTTGGATTATATAAAAAATAACAAATTTGACCTCCTTAGATGTTATGTTGACAGTTACACATATTACTACCTATTTGTAGTGAGGACATTTTTTAAGCTACTTCAAGTATTTTTCAAACAAAGCAAGACCAAAAAATGCCTATATATATGATTAGCATTTATTTTTCCAGCACATCTAAGTATCTTCTTTGATCTCCAGAGTTTAACATAAAAATAAATAAGTACCACTTACTGTAGTTTTTTGGTTGTTGCTTTTGTTGTTGTTGTCATTTCATTTTTTATACTGGAATCAAAATCACCATCTTGTGCTTATCAAGTAGGTGTCATGCCCCTGAGCTATATCTCTAGACCTACTGTAGTTTTTCATGTGAATGAATTGTAAGAAGGTAAATTCATATATTTTATATTTAAGTAAAGGGTGGTAAGATACTAAATTATTGGTATAATTAATTTTACAAACAGTTTGTGGAAATAACCAGAAAATGTCATTCACTTATAGAAGTTCTTACAAGATTGCTGTCCTTTTTATTTTATTTCTTGTGAAAATATAAGCTTTATAAACACTTCTAGTGCTTGAGCCAAAAATTCTTTTTAATTAATTTTGGGAAAATTAAAAGATTATAATTTGCCTATTCCACTCAACTTAACTGCCTAATGCATTTATATATTTTTTTTAAATTTTGAAAGTAGTAAAGTACAACAGAACAAGACGGAATAAAGCCAACTGAGACCGTATAGTGAAATTGGTACAGAACTTCACAGCAGGTTACCAGGAAGACAATAATAGGTATCAGAGTATATCTCGTTATCTTAACAATAGTTGTTCATTCAATCATGTATATCAAACTAAAATGGAATACAGAACATTATAAAACTTATCAAAACAGAATATTGAATAAAGCTGTACTATTAATCAGAATAAAGCAAAACAGCAATAAAATTATTTGCCTTCAAAGACAAGGTAGAAGGAAATCCCCCTCATTTGCTATGGTCAACGTCCCAAGAGATGCTCAGATTTCTGGTTCCCATTGGATAACGGGGAGACAGGGGAGGGGGTTAGGGGAAGTGGGATTTCTGACTCTAGGCCATGCACCAGTAAGTTCACTATTGCTTAGCAGGGAGACAAGCTGGTTGCTGGGTTTCCTGGCATCCTAAGTTCCAGCATGGTGTGGATCTCAGGAGACACTAGGGGTTCTCCCCCTGGAAAGGCCACAGTCTCAGAAGAAGTTTTTCAAAAGGAAAAGGAATTAAGGGGGCAAGGGAGAAAGGAAATAAGGGGAAAATGAGAAAAGAGACACAAAATGGAAACACCTATTTAATAAGAAGGATAAGAGGGGATGCAGGGAGGGAAGTAGAATGGGAAAAAGGAGGAATGAATGTATATCATGTACAGGACCAAATTGCTAATGATGAATAGTATCATTATGTATATCTAAATATACCAATAAACTTAAGTTTTAAATATCAATAAGCATCAATACAATTGTAATGGAGCACCTCAATACTCCACTATCACAAATAGAACACTAGACAAAAAAATCAGTAAAGTAATATCAATATTGAACCAAACCCTTGAACAAATGGCCTTAAGAGATAGTCACTGTGCATTTCACCTAACAACAAAATACACATTCTTCTCAGCAGCACATGGGACTTTCTCCAACATACACCATGTGCTAGCCAATAAAGAATACTTAAATATATGCAAAAAACTCAAAATTAAACCAAGCATAATACAAGGTAATAGTGTGATGAAACTGGAAATCAATGACAAACAAACCACTATAACTGTACACACAGATGGAAATTAAACAACTCCTGAATAAAGAATGAGTCATAGATAAAGTTAAGGGAAAAAAATCACACCATTCCTATTTCTTTTTTCTTTTTTTTTCTTTTTCTTTTCCTTTTTCGTTTTCTTATTTTAAAGATAAAAAAGAAATAACAGAAAAATCAAAAAACAAACAAATCAGAAAAAAGCAACAAAAGCAAATTGACGAAAACAAAGAATAGCTATACAGGTTTGGAAAACAGGATGATAGAAATTTAACAGCGATTGTTATATTGCATATTGTTATATTCAAAATAATTGCTCAGTTACCAGATAGATGAATAAAACAAAACAGTAAAACTGAAGAAAACATTGGATTTCAAAAACGAGACAGAAGGAAATCCCCCCACACTTGCTATAATGCATATTATTATCCTCCAAATAGATGCTCATACTACCTGCCAAGTCAGTCAAACAATACAAATATTAAACTACTTTTTCTTACCTCAGTTATAATGATTGCAGCCTGACTTCCTCCAAACAGCCCATTGCTTGTGCGTGTTGTGGGTTGCTTTTCTTGTCTCCCAGCCCGAACACTGGGTGACCCACACGAAGGCATGGTTTGGCTTCTTAATTCTCTTTGCATTCCCCATGATGGCTGCTCTTGGCTCATGGGAAGATACAGTTTGGCTTCTTGGTTCTCTTCTCATTCCCCTATGGCCGCTGCTCCTGGCTCATGAAAAGAGATGGTTTTTGACAACTTCTATAATCAAACTATAAAGCCAGTATGACATACTGGAGCCCATAGACACAGTGAAGGCAGTCCTAAGAGGAAAGTTTATAGCAGAGGATGCCCACATCATAAAAATAGGAGCCCAAGTAAATGACCTAATAATGCATCTCACTGCACTAAAGAAAAGGATAATCCAAATCTAAAGTTAGTACAAGGAAATAATTTATAAAGACCAGAACAGAAATTGATGAAATAGGGACTTTAAAATGTACAAAGGGATTGATGTAGAAGATTGTGGGTTGACAGGTATCAGGACAGAGAGCCTCTATGAGAAAAACAAATTAGATGTTAGAATGTAACACATTGGAATAGATCAGACAAAAGGAGGGGGATTCTCATGACCCAAGAAGAAACTGAGGAAAAAGAAAAAGAAAGAAAGAAAGAAAGAAAGAAAGAAAGAAAGAAAGAAAGAAAGAAAGTAAAAATGTGGACAAAAGGCTAGAACCAGACACACTCTCACTGGAGTCAGTCCCGTGCTGTGCTGGGTACACCTTGGAGTCAGACAACTCACTGTAGCGCTGAAGTCATGGTAGTGGTGATATAGGGGGTTCTGAGCCCAAGGCCCTTAGTGGGAAGATGCAGTACAAGAAAGAGTGGAACCAACATGGAGAGCTGTGCTAACTCATGATGAGTGCTAGGAATTTGGTCCTGCGAAGGGAGGGACCAGCTGGATGACATATTGGAGTTGGGCAGGACGGGCCTGAACCTGGAACCACAGTGGCATCAGTCAGCGACTCCTGACCGAAAGAGGAGTAGTGGGCTCTCCTTGGGCTGGGTCATGTCCCTGGTCAGGACACAATAGCCAGGGACCAAAGTGTCCCAAACCTGTGACATCCCCACAGCACAGACTAACGTGCTGAAGGGACTCACTGGTTGACTGGCTCAGAGGACAAGGGCCAGCCCACATCATCCCTGCATGCACCTCGCAGATCCACAGTAAACTGGAGAGGGCAGCAATCCCCTAGCCAGCACGCTTCAGAAAAACCGTAAGAAATACAGAAAGGGTCGGAGACCTCCACCATACACATGTCTGAATGAAACCAGAAACATGACAAGAGAAAGAAACAAGAAAAAGCCTCCAGCCACTGACTCAAGGAAAATAAGCCCAGGAGAGGTAAATACAGAAGAGCTTGAGGGCAGCAAACATGCAATATCAGACACATCAGTGGACATAAAGAAATACCTTCGTAACCAATAGACGAACTTAAAACTGAAAATCTAATTCAAGGGAAGCAAGATATAAACTGATTAATAAAACAAATGCTAAGCACCTCTCTAGAATACACAGATGGAAGAATGGAGCAATCCAGAAAAAGGAGAGAAAGCTTTGATGAAGAATATAAACAAAATCTAGAATACATCAAACAGATTTAAAGAGATTATCATGAAATTAAAAACTCCATTGATGGCAAAATTGCTTGACAGAAACTAAAGATAGGCTTTCAAAACTTGAAGATAGGTTTTCAATGGGAAAGGAAAGATCTTTTAAAAATAACAAGAAACCAGGAAGTAACAATACAAAGGCTAGAAGACAACAAGAGGATCTATAACTTAAGAATAAAAAATGTGAGCAAAGAAGCAGGAGTAACTACAAATCAAATACGAAGTCTATTCACAGAAATAATTAAGGAAAACCTCCTAAGCAGAGGAAAAGGAAATGATATTCAGATATATAAGGCATACAGAACTCCAGGTAGCTACAAACAAAATAGATCTTCACCCCAAAATATAATAATCAAGATCCTAGAAATTCATCACAAGAGCACAATATTAAAAGCAGTCAGAGAAAAGAAACCGATCACCTATAAAGGAAAATCCATCAAAATCATGACAGACACAAAATATCAAATCAAGAAGAGCTTGGAATGAAGTATTCTAAGCCCTGAAAGAAAGTGACCTCCAACCCAGACTGATGTATCCTGAAAAACTCTCTCTCAAAGTTAATGGAGAAACAAGATGTTTCTATGACAGAGAAGAATGTTTGGAGTTCGTGACCACCAATCCAACCCTACAAAAACATTGAAGGACATTCTAGAGAGAGAGAACAATCACCAGGATTCCAACAACAGTGGCAGAGAGGCCTCGATGAATGGGGCAGACAGTGGAATGAAGGAGAAATGTGGAAAGCCAACAGCAGAAAGATAGCACAGCAGAGAGGAGGCAGAGAAGACTGGCTATAATCTCTAACACAGACAGCCTTGATACACTAACAAAAAGAAACACAGGCAGAGTAGATCAAGAGATAGGGTCCATAAGATGCTCTGAATAGGAAATACAATCTAGCTGAAAGAGGGTAATTGAACCAAAAGTCAAAGATGAGAAAACAATGCTCTATGTGACAGGGACCCAGAGAGAAATAGGGACAGCTCGTCCAGCAGCTGCAGATAGGCTGGAAAGTCATGACACTTTTGTGCAGTGGAGAACTACTCAGCTATAAGGAAGGAAAACCTAGAGACTTTGGTATGCAAAGGAATACAGCTCAAATCAAGCTCTGGGTTAAAAAGGTTTAGAACCACTTACGTAGAGAGCAGGTTGCCCCCTAATTTAAAAACTAAAGGAGTTAGTGGGACCCAAAATGTACAAAGCAACCTGAGAAAGAGAAATGGGAAGAGTTGTCTAAAAAATGAAGGCAGAGGACTTTGTTACAGTGTATCAAGATTTAAAAGCCACAGTATTCTTATCACTCTGTTTAGTTTGGTTTTATTCTGGTCCAGTCTGTCTACTCATACTAGATTTGAGGGCATGTTCAGCTATCCCAAAAATAGCAGGATATACTACGGCAAATATCCTATGTCTTTTTTTTTTTCTCTTTCCTTTTCATTGGTACCAGGGATTGAACTCACATCCACGTGCTTGCAAGGCAAGTGCTTATGCCGCTGAGCTAAATCTCCAGCCCCTCTAGCAAATATCCTGAATTTCCTATTAACTTAACCTGAAGCCCTGTATTACTTACACAGTCTTACTATGACTGATCTTATTTGAATCTAGCTTGTTAGATTGCTGTTTTTTCTTGACTGATTTTATTTGTATTTGTCATGCATGATAGTATCAGTCTAAGAGCAGAGGCAACAACTGTGAAGAAAAAACAAGAGACATCATAGTACTTCCTGTAGATCACCTAGTATTGTGGTTTTATGTCTTTTTCATTTCTTCTTTTTCTAGGAATTTGTTTTCTTGTCTTGTTTTGATTTGTTTTTCCCTCTAATATAGAAAAGATAGATATACATGTAGAGATTCATACATGTGTAGAACTTCTAAACAGTTTACCAGAATAGATTATATAATGCACAATGTAATGAACAGAAACTCTGAAGAAAAAGAGACACTAAGATACCCAGTGCTAATTCTGTAGCATCATGATATAAAATGTAGCAATACTATTATTCTATATCCAGAGTGATATTAATCTGTTTTCTTTTGTTTAAGGTCAACATACATAAAGATATGGACAACTATTTGGAAGAAAACAAGACACAATACAAAAGACAGTGAAAATCTCCAGTGGTCTTGCCTTGAAATCTGTGCTTCTGAAATTGTTTTCTTATGATCTGTTTTGTTCTGTTTTGTTATGTTTGATTTTACCCTTTAAATTTAAAAAATAAAAAAGAACAAAGAATCAATAAGTCAACATTTTGGCTCCTTAAAAGAATTTTAAAATATGCAAATCCCTAAACAGTCTTTGCAAAATAAGAAAAGACCCAAAGCTATGCCTTTAAAAGTGAAAAAGAATCACAAGGGGTTCTATTAAATCCAGAAGATCACAAGTAACTACTTTAATGACCGGTATTCTAATAAAATAGAAAATTCATAAGATTGGGCAGATTCTTAAATAAACATGTATCTAGATATATATGAATTAAGAAGTTATAGTGTTTTGTTAGTTATAGTGTTATAGTGTTATTGTGTTTTGTCTTGTAATAAAAATTACCTAAAAAATTGTCTCAGTTGCAATACATTCCTATTTTACTGATACAAGAAAGACTATTTAAGCATTCAACACAAGGGGTGGACAGAGCCTTAGCAGCCACGGTGGTAGATCACTACACTAACATTCCTCAATGAGTCATACTCCATGTATCCACATCCCATTGTACCATTTTTTCTCTTCCTGTTAAGAGATGGCATCTGGTTCTTCACACACTTGACTTTAGATTGGGCTGGATGTTTGTAAAATGAATAGCTTGATTTGACTGATAAGGGACAGTAAAAATGAGACAACATGAGATCAGATACTTGGTCCCATTAGGCCTGTGGTTCCTGCTCTTCCCCCTTCAGCCACCAGAGACCATGATGCTGTGAAGAAACCCTGTTGAGTCTAATAAATAAGAAGGTGATGCCACCCGGGCCAGGGCCGTGGAGCCCCAGCCACAGACAGCCCTGTGTGAAGCCCATCCTGGGACAGCCCTTTATTTAGCCATTCATGTAACTGCAAGATGCCCTCATGAGTGTTCCCAGCAGGCAACAGCAGAGACTCACACTGCCAACCCCCGAATCACCAAGAATAGTCACTGTGGTGGTTTAATTTTATTTGGGTGGCTTTTCTGAAGCAAGAAATCACTAATATACCTCCTAAGAGATTCCAAGCCAAATTCTGAGGGTCTTGACTATTCAGAAAACTGCTCTTGTTGGAAAAAATCAAAGTACTTAGCATCACTCTGATTTGCCAAATATATTAAATATTTTAAAGTGAACTAGTAATTCATAGAATAAATCATAAAATGATTGTTTTATACTTGGCAAAGAACTTTTAAAGTGAAATGATGGTTACCTTGAAATATAAATTCTTTAGTTAAATGTAAATACATCAGTAAAAAGGAAAAAACAAATACGTATGAATAGACAATGTTGTAGTCACAGATTGCAAGGTAAACAAGACAATACAGGAAACATGATTTATAGCATTATTTATAATGGTCACCCAATGAGTCAAATAAAAAGTGTAGGAAGACCCAAAGAATCCAGCTGAGGGCCAAAATCCAAAGGCAACATCCTGTATGAGTTTAGACGAAAACCTAAAGAGCATCACAATGCCTCCCACAAGTACAACAGAAGGGCTAGAGGCCAGGACAATATCTCATGCAAGATTGTACACGGATCTGGCCTACGAAGGCCCTAAGGTCAGTGGTAAAAGTTAGAAAGACTTTCCTAGCAGAATAAAGGATCTGTGCCAGTATGCTGATGGCTCTGCACTGGATCCAAGAAACAACACTCAACAGTAAGAACCAGAGCTCCCCCAAAAAGTACCATAGCCATCCTCAGCCTCAAGGAGATCTTGAGCTCCTCCAAAGTTGTAAACAGCTGAGTTCATATCAGGAAACCAGCATGCCAAGCTTATCCAGAAGATTAAACAGTACACCATCTTCCCTTCTAGAGCCAAGAAGCAATGCTTAAAATAAGGACCAGAGCTCCATCAAAGAGAACCGCAGCCATTCTTAAAACAGCAAGGTTTCAAGCTCCTCTGATAAGTCCATATCAGGAAAGAAGTTCGACAAGCTCCTCCAGGAGAACCCACAGCAACAGGAAAACCAATAGCACCAAACAACACCAACACTAAACTCTTCCTCTCCACTTCTCATTTTTGTCTTGGGATAATCCTCAGGTGGACCATCCATGCTTAGCACTACACTGATTCAGTTCAGCTAGTATTACAAGATAACCACCAGTTATCAGTCCATCACAGGTATAAAGCAATGTCATTAGTAAAAACTAAAGATTCATATTCTAATAAAAGCACTGGCTCTTTTATAAGGATTTTTTGCTAGAGAATAAAGGAAATCTTGGTTTAATGTCTTCTGGGTCCCTGCTCTATTACAAGAAAATGTACAAAAGATATACATATGTACAACAGGCCAATAATTAATAATCCTGACAAGTCACATAAAAATAAAAACAACAGTGTCTAGATCTAAGACCCTTTCACCATATATTTTACAAGTCAGAAGCCAAGTGTGGGGGTTTAGGCTTGTAATCCCAGCACTGAGGAGGCCAAGGGAGAAAGGTGGGGAGCTAAAGGGAATCTGGACTACAACAGTGGTAACCTGACTCAAAAAAGCCCAACAAACACAACCTGTATGTAGGGAAATGCAGGGGAAAAAGCAGGAAAGTAAAATCAATGTGGTTATTAAATTTTAATTAGGTTCTCTTGTATCAAATTAAATTGATTGATGAATTTCATATACAGATCTATCTGTTCTCTGATTCTTGCTATAGTATAAAATAAAAATGTAAACACGGCATCAGGGTAAGCATAACCAAGACTTTGAGTTTGGATTCCTAAAAGACAAGACTAAATAAAATCACCTAGAAAGAGAGATTCCCTGTGGCTTAATAGAGAAGGAGCCACGTTGGAGTTCATCAGAGAAAATCAGTTAAAAATACAGGTAATAGGAGTAAAGCTAGAGACATATGATTTTGATGCCAAAATCAGTCTAAACTAAGACACTTGTAGATCAAACAAAACATAGACACGGATTTGCAGAACAGCAACCCAGCTCACGGGGCTGCCTTTGGCACTGCTGCCTGCATGCTGAACAAGATTCACTATACTGTGACATCTCCAAGAAACAGAAGGATTGCAAAAGTGTAGCTAACAAGCCAGACAGATTTAGGACATAGGCCCTTTGCCTCTTATGGTTTCCTCCACAGAGATGACACAGCAGCCTAGGAGCAAATCTTGACCACACTGCTCCCTCCCCAAAGAGTCATCAGCATTTTACTTTGTTCATGCAACCTAGCTAATGAAATCCCTAGTGACATGTCTAAAGTCCATAGCAGAGATGACCCTTCCTGCCCTGTATTAATGATAGGGATGCAGACATGAAGGATTTAAACAGCTATGACATTCCCCATGTGGTAAAGGAGACTGAAGCATAATGA
The DNA here is from genome assembly GCF_034190915.1 of Cavia porcellus. NCBI lineage: Eukaryota > Metazoa > Chordata > Mammalia > Rodentia > Caviidae > Cavia > Cavia porcellus. Next base: position 30,222,379 of record NW_026947510.1, on the reverse strand, counting down.
GAGATCTTGGGCTGCCTCTGAAGCACTGGAAGAAGCAGTGAGTCAATAAGGGACCAAGCATCAACTTGGTGACAGCATAGTGCCAGCAGTAGTGGCAAAGATACTGAGCACAACAGCAAATCCCTTACAAACTAGAACCAGTCACTTGAGAGAATTAGAGCACCTTGCACACTGCCACAGAAAACAAGTGAGAGGCTGACACTCGCCTAGCAGCAGAGGAGACCAAAACGGGGCCAGCTGTCTCTCCAGTGATGGCAGTGGCAGAGGGCACAGGGCACCCAACCCACCCCACGCTTCCCTGCAACAAGCAGCACTGGAAGACAGAAATACACCAGAGGAAGTGGAGCTGCAAAGGCTGGTCCAGCCCGGAGGAGTCAACTATGCACACTGGTAGCAGCTTCAAGCTGCCTCTGTCGGAGGGCACCACAGCACCTGAGAGACAGATACAGAGGCAAACAGGTATTTTTGGCTTTTATGTCTTTACCTTTATTCTTGTTCTGATCTATTTCTCTTCTTTATCTCTTTCCTCAACTATCTTTCCGGATTTTGTGATATTTTCATGTGAGTGAACATGAAACCAGCCTTTGTGTGTGTGTGTGGGGGGGGGGGTTTGAGACGGGGTCTCGCTATGCAGTTCAGGCTGGCCTTGAGCTCACTTTGTAGCCCAGGCCAGTCTCAAACTCGAAATGATAATCCCACCTCAGCCTCCCGAGTGCTGGAATTACAGGCGTGAGCCACCATGCCAGGCTCGAAACTAGTCTTTCTAATCTCCTTTGATAATACTCTGCTATCTCCTTCATCCACTTTCTCCTGTTTCCCAAACACTGAATGATCATCTTTTGTCCTCAGCATTCTGCCATGTTTCTCTTCATTTATCTCTGTTTTATCCCCTGTCCTCTTAAGTTGGTCTACCATAGTCTAAAATCACTCTGCTAAGGGAAATTCATTGCATAAAAGTTCTTTATTGGATTTTGTTATATAAGTGTAGATCTTGTCCCTTAGGCTGTGCTTGATGCTATTGTTATACCTAGTTGTACTATATTAGCCAGGATGTCATACCTGTTGTGTTCAGTTCTTCCCCCTTGCATGACAACACTGTGCCTGTCTGGAGTCATAAGCATCACCAGAGTCCAATACCAATGGACTGGGTGCTAAACCAAATAGAAAGCAACAACTCAACCTTAATAAACTGGGAAGGTAGGCCTTGGCACAGACACAAACTCCAAGAACCACCTACACATAGAACACATCTCTGAGGAATAGACATTCCCCTTAGGAAAGCCTCGACATGCCTGATAAAGCTATCTCTCTAAGAAACTTACAAGCAACAACACAGAAAACAAAATAAAATCATAGAAAATGACAAGACACAGAAGCAAAATGCAAATTCAGACCACCAGCACACCAAGGTAAAATTCAGGGCAAAGAGAGGAAATCAGAAGCCACCACCTGAATTCTCTGGAATGACAGCAGCAGAGGTTAAAAAAAAATGCTTGATACTATAGAGGAAATCGGAGAAGAAATAACTTCCCAGGTTTAAAAAAACAAATAACAACAATAAAGATGTACCTACTCAGCAAACATAAAACACAGATGTTTTAAACAATAGAAAAACAAAATAAAACAATGGAAACTATGAACACCTTTTGGAGGAAAGAAATAGAATCCATGAAACAGATTCAAACTGATAGTTGTGAGGTTAAATTTTTCATCAAAAGTTTACAAAACTGGCTGAATGAAAATGAAGACAGACAATCAGACTTAGAAGACAAAATCCAAATTAGTAATCACAAAACAAAAACTCTCTTAAAAATATAAAGAAACTATGAAAAAACAAGTCAACAGTTGCAAGATGGTGCAAAGAAGAACAACATAAGAATGATCAAAGTCAATCAAAAAGCAAGTCAGCACAAATGACAAAAAATAACCTGGTCACAGAAGTTTTGGCAAATAACTTTCCAATATAAAAAAATAGACATACAGATAAATGAGACATATAGAATTCCATTAATCATGATGAAAATTAATCAAATATAATAATCAAGATTCAGAAATTCAGAACAAGAACAGAATATTAAAAGTTGTTAGAGAGAAAGAAACCAATCAAATATAAAGGAAAACCTATTAGAATCACAGCAGATGGGGCTGGGGATTTAGCTCAGTGGCATAAGCACGTGCCTGGCAAGAACAAGGTCATGAGTTTGATGGCTGGTACAAAAAAAAAGAAGAATCACAGCAGACTTCTCCGCATAAAGCCTTAAGTGAAGGAGAACTTGAAGTATTTCAAGTCCCATAGGAAAGCAAGTTCCAACTCAGATTTATGTACCCTGCAAAACTATCTTTCAAAATCAATGGAGAAATAAGATACTTTTGTGTCAAAGAACAACTGAAGACATTTATGGAACAAAACCAGCCCTCCAAAATATTCTGAAGGATAATTTAGAAAAACATAAAAAAAAACCACAATTCTGAAAACACCAACAGAAAAAAGTGCAAGACAAGCATTAAATAGAGTTGAAAGCTGGAGAAACTACAGGAAAATAAAAAGAAAAGCATGTCAATATAAATCAGTTAAAACATCAATGTAAAAGGTCCCAATTCACTACTCAAAAGAAACAGACTACCAGAATGGGTCAAGATCCAACAATATTTGGCATGCAAGAAACACACTTAACTCAAAAAGAAATTCATAGACTGAAACTAAAAACGCTAGAAAACAATATTTCATGTGATGGGAACCTGGGAAAAAAGCAGTGGTAGCTATTCTATTTGAAGAGAATGTGAACTTTAAGCCAAGACTAATCAACAGACACCCAAAAGGTCACTACATACCTTTTAAGGGAAAACTCCAAGATGAGTCAGCACCACTCACCGACCAGGGGAGAGAAAACAAAGGACACATCAGCAAGAAAACCCAGTTTGGGAAGCAGAACATGCATGGCGCTCTGCCTGACTGGGACAACCAAACCCCAGCCCCTTCCAGTGCACAGGCTGGAAAACAAAAATTACCATCCCACAAGCCTCCCCTCCCCTGCTGTAAGCAACCAGCTTATCCAGAAAAACACAGGCTGTGATGATAGCTATGGAGGTAAAATGCAATTACATGCCTGTGGTGCTTTGGTGTTTCACTAACATTGCAGGTCTATGGCCAGTGGCATGATCAATGGTTCAGAGGATAGGGGTGCAGTGTGGCATCTAAGGAAAATCTCCTTCTGAGGGTTGTAACCATTCTTGATTCCCTATGGTCTTGTTTTGAAGTTCTGTATCATTTCTATTGTTTTGTTGGATTGGGTTTTGTTCTTTTTTGTTTTGTTTGATTATGTCAAATCCGATAGCAGGCACAACTATTTCACAGACAGGACATACATTATGATAGCAATTTTGGATTTACTATTGTCTTGTTTTGAAGTCCTTTATTGCATTCATTTCCTTGTTTTTATTGTTTCTATTCTATTCTGTTCTGTTTCACTTTTACGTTGTGTGAAGTTATCTGCAGCTATTTTGAAGACATCAAAAGGCATTAGGGTAATTATCATTGATTTCATAGTGTTTTAGGCCTGTATCTCTTAAACTGATAGGTTTTGATTGGTTTTATTCTGCTTTATCTTCTTTAAAATAAAAATAAACTCAAAAATTAAGAGACGACACTAATAAATATAAATACACATGCACCCAACTGGGTACAACAAATATTAACAGACATGAAGAATCAAATAAATACTACCACTATCACAAACACACAATCAACCAAACAAAAAAATCAACAAAGAAATACCAGAAGTGACCAACCTTGTGAACAAATGATCACACTAGATACCTACAAGGTTCTACCTCTCGATATCAGAATATGCAGTCTTCTCAGCTGCACGTAGGATGTCATCCAAAATAGACCACATACTACCCTACAGAACATGCTTGAGTAAATGAAAAGAAACTGAAATCACTCCGTGCATATTATCAGACTATAATGTGATGAAATTGGAAAGCAATAGCAAAAGAAAACGCGAAAGCTCCATAAACACGTAGAAAGTAAATAACACTCTTGTGAACAACCAATGAGCCACAGAAGAAAATGAAGAAATTAAACATTATCTACAAATAAATGCTAGTGCCAGTACAACACACTGAAACATATAGGACATAATGAAAACACTCCTAAGCGGAAAATGCAGTAGTTAATTCTCATATCAGAAAAACAAAATCAGTTCAAATAGAAAACCTAATATTGAACTTCCAACTTCTGAAAAAAGACGTGAAAACCAAAGCTCTTACACGGGAGGAAATTATAAACGTCAGAGCAGAAATTAATGCAAATGTGACTAAGAAAATGATACAAATAATGAATTTAAGTGTTGGTTCTTTGAAAGTTTAAATAAAAACTGAGAAACCTTTGGCCAACCGTATCACAAAAAAACAAAGAGAAGACTCAAATTCATGCATCATTAAGAATGAAAAGGGTGAATACACAGCAGATCCTATAGAAATCCAGAAGATCATCGATATGCACTTTGAGGACCTTTATTCTAATAAGAAGGAAAAAATAGAAGAAATGGACAGATTCTTAGGTGCATATGAATTACCAAAGCTAAATCTAGAAGATGTAAAAATTCTAAAAAATGCAATGAAAATTGAAGAATTATAAAACTAACAACAAAGAAAAGCCCAGGTCCTGTGGACTTACTGCTGAATTCTACAAGAAATTTAGAAATTTAATGCCACTGATTCTCAAACTCTTTAATGCATTTGAAACAGAAGTAGTACCCCCAAATTAATTCATGGAGGCAAATATCACGCAAGACCAAAAGCAGATAAGGACCCACCCAGAAAGTACAACTACAGGAAAAATTCCCTACTCAATAAAGGTCAAAAATCCTCAACAAAATACTGGCCAACAGAATTCATCGAATCATCAAGAAGATCATAAAGCATCACCAAGTAGGTTTCATCCAGGAGATGCAGAGATGGTTGAACATATGCAAACCAATAAATGTAATACACGATATGAACAAAGTCAAAGATAAAAATCAAATAATCATCTCTATAGTCGCATAAAAAGCATTTGATGAAGTCCAACACCCAGTTGTGATTTAAAAATAAAACTACAGAAAATTGGAATAGATGGTCTTTATCTCAATCTATAAAATCCATCTATGACAAACCAATAGCCAACATCATACTAATTGGGAAAAATAAGAAAGCTTTCACTCTAAAATCAGGAACAACACAAGGACTTCCATTATCATCACTCCTGTTCAGTGTAGTTCTAGAAATGTTGGCCAGAACAATTAGACAAGAGAAAAAATAAAAGGAATAAAGATAGGAAAGGAATAAATTATTGTCAATTGCAGATGACATGTCATTCTACCTAGATGACCCCCAAAACTCCACCAAAAGGCTTCTAGATATAAAAATCAAATTCAGTAGTATATCTGGATACAAAGTCAACCCTGAAAAACCAAAAAGCATTCCTGTACACAAATGACAAACTCACTGAGGGAGAAATTAGGAAAATAGCATCTTTCATGATAACTTACCTAACAAGACATTAATACGTAAGAGTCAATCTAACAAAGTAAGTAAGAGATCTTTAGGTTGAAACAATAGTACTCTGAAAAATGAGCTCAAAGACGATATCAGAAAATGGAAACACATTCCTTGCTCCCGCGTAAGAATAAGCAACATAGTGAAAATGGCAATGCTTCCAAAATTGTTACACAGATTTACTGCAGTCCCAATCAAATACTACTGGAATACACCCCCCAGAGACCTAGAGAAATCACTCCTAAAATTCATTTGGAACCAGAAGAGACCATACATAAGCAAAAACAATTCTTGGAAATAAAGCCAAGTCAGGGGCATCACAATCCCTGACTTGAAACTATACTACAAAACTACTATAATAAAATAGAATGTTACTGGCAAAAAAAAAACAGACCTGAGAATCAATGCAACAGAGTAGAAGATACGAGAACAGCTCCAAACAAAATCAGCCACCTTATCTTTGACTAAAAGGCCAAATACATTCACTGCAAGAAAGCATCTTTAATAAATGGTTCTGAAAACCTGGCTTTCTACATGCCAAAGACTAAAGTTTGACTTATATCTATCAGTATGCATTATAATTAAATCAACATTGATCACAGCTCAAAATATTGAACCAGAAACACAAAATCTGTTGGAAGATACAATAGGTAGAACTCTTTAAGACACAGGTGTAGGCAAAAGTGATATATGCACACCCCTGTTTATAGCAGCACACTTTATAATAGCTAAATTGTGGAAACAACCTAAATGCAATCAGCTGATGAAAAGGACAAGGGAGATGTGGGCTTTTATATAATGGAATACTACTCAGCCGCAAACATTTATAACTAAATGAATAGATCTTGAGACCATGCTCTTAAGGGAAATAAATCATCCAAATCTGCAAATATTACAGTCTCTCTGGTATGAGAAATTCAAAGTATAAATAAGTTTCTATATGTATAATATATATTTAAAGTAGGAAGAAATTTCCCCTTTTTTTGAAGCAATTTTAATGAGAACATGCAGGAACTAAAAGCAAAACCTTACCAAATGCAATCAGGTAGATTTCAATTATGAAGTAATAACCCTGTAAGTCTAAAAGTCTCACAGATAATATTAAAATCATCTTTGAATGGGAGGGAAGGAAGCTAAGCTCCCCTCCTCCCCCGTCCCCCTGCACTGTGATCAACCAGCTGATTTAGAGGAACTGTACTGTTGGATTGACTTTGAAAGTCTAAAGTCAAGAAACTATTTAGAGGACAACAATATGCAATACAGTAACTATTTTAGATTTCTTTCTGTCTTAGGACTTTTTAATTTTGTTTCACTGCTGTTTTATTCCCCTTAAAATCACATTTTAAAAAATCATCTTCATCAATTTGGATTATATAAAAAAATAACAAATTTGACCCCCTTAGATGTTATGCTGACATTTACACATATTACTACCTATTTGCTGTGAGGATGTTTTTTAAGCTACTTCAAGTATTTTTCAAACAAAGCAAAACCAAAAAAAAATGCTTATATATATGACTAGTATTTGTTTTTCCAACACATCTAAGTATCTTCTTTGATCTCCAGAGTTTAACATAAAAATGAATAAGCACCACTTACTGTAGTTTTTTGGTTGTTGGTTTTGTTGTTGTCGTTGTTTCATTTTTTATACTGGAAATCAAACTCACCATCTTGTGCTTACCAAGTAGGTGTTATGCCACTGAGCATTATCTCTAGCCCTACTGCAGTTTTTCATGTGAATTAATTGTACGAAGGTAAAATCATATATTTTATATTTAAGTAGAAGTTGGTAAGAAACTATATTATTGCCATAATCAATTTTACAAACAGTTTGTGGAAACAACAAGAAAAGTTCATTCACTTTTAGAAGTTCTTACAAGTTTGCTGCCCTTTTTATTTTATTTCTTGTGAAAATACAAGCTTTATAAACCCTCCTAGTCCTTGAGCCAAAAATTATTTTTAATTAATTTTGTGAAAATTAAAAGTTGAAAATTTTCCTATTCCATTCAAATTAATGCCTAATGCTTTTATATTTTTTTTAATTTTGAAAGTAGTAAAGTACAACAGAACAAGACAGAATAAAGTCAGCTGAGACCATGTAGTGAAATTGGTACAGAACTTCACAGCAGGTTACCAGGATGACAGTAATAGGTATCAGGTATATTTTGTTATCTTAATAATAGTTGTTCTTTCAATCATGTATATCAAAATAAAACGAAATACAGAAGATTATAGAACTTATCACAACTGAATATTGAATAAAGCTGTACGATTAATCAGAATAAAGCAAAAAAGCAATAAAATTAATTTGCCTTCAAAGAGGTGGTAGAAGGAAATCCCCCTTACTTACTATGGTCAACATCCCAAGAGATGCTCAGATTTCTGGTTCCCATTGGCTAACGGGGAGACAGGGGATGGGGTTAGGGGAAGTGGGATGTCTGACTCTAGGCCGTGCACCAGTAGGTGCACTATTGCATAGCAGGGAGACAAGCTGCTTGCTGGGTTTCCCAGCGTCCTAAGTTCCAGCATGGTGCAGATCTCAGGAGACACTAGGGGTTCTCCCCCTGGAAGGGCAACAGACTTAGAAGAAATTTTCAAAAGGAAAAGGAGCTAAGGGGGTAAACGGGAAAGGAAATAAGGGAAAAATGAGCAAAGAGAAATAAAATGGAAACAGCTTTCTAATAAGAAGGATAAGAGGGGTTGCAGGGAGGGCAGTAGAATGGGAAAAAAGAGGAATGAATGTATATCATGTACAAGACCAAATTGCTAATGATGAATAGTATCATTATGTATACCTAAATTATACCAATAAACTTAATTTTTAAAAATCAATAGGCATCAATACAATTGTAATGGAGTACCTCAATACTCCACTATCACAAATAGAACACAAGACAAAAAAATCAGTAAAGTAGTATCAATATTGAACCAAACCCTTGAACGAAGTGCCTTAAGAGATAGTCACTGTGCATTTCACCTAACAACAAAATACACGTACTTTTCAGTAGCACATGGGACTTTCTCCAACATATACCATGTGCTAGCCAGTAAAGAATACTTAAATATATGCAAAAAACTCAAAGTTAAACCAAGCATAATACAAGGTAATAGTGTGATGAAACTGGAAATCAATCACAAACAAACCACTATAACTGTACACACAGATGGAAATTAAACAACTCCTGAATAAAGAATGAGTCATAGATAAAATTAAGGGAAAAGATCACACAATTTCTTTTTTTTCCCCTTTTTTCTTTTTTTCTTTTTGCTTTTTATTATTTTAAAGATAAAAAGGAAATAATAAAATAAAAAACCAAACAAAACAGAAAAAAACAACAAAAGCAAAATGACGACAATAAAGAATAGCTATACAGGTTTGAAAAACAAGATGACAGAAATTTACCAGCGTTATATTGTTATATTTCATATTGTTATATTCAAAATAGTTGCTCAGTTACCAGATACAGGAATAAAACAAAACGGTAAAACTGAAGAAAACATTGAATAGTTCACTAATAGTCATCAGAAAACAACACTATTTTTTCAGATCCATTTTATTGCAGAGAGAAAATAAAACCAAATAAAAAAATAAAATTTCAAAACACAACAATCAAGAACAACAAGGGAACACACACTGAGCATTGCCATACCCAAATCATCACTTGTAACACAAGACATCTGCATTCAATTGTCCCAACAGCACCAGCACAAATGTTTCTCTTCAATGAACAATGAACTCAGAGCAATCATTAATATAACTACCCTAATCATGTTTACATACACACACACATATATTGTTTCTTTCACTCTAGTGAAGCAATGCAATGTTTGCACATGTCTGAATTCTTTTTTTTTTTTTTTTTTAAACCGGGAATCCAACTCAAGTCCTTGCCAAGCAGGCACTTATAGCACTGAGCTATATCCGCAGCCCATAAAGTACAATATTTTTCACAAAACATTACTTCAAGTTTCTCTAATCTTAATTTTACAACATCTCAAAGTAGCAATAATGTTAAATGGCCTCATGAATCAAAAAATCTAATTATAGTTTTAAGCTTTTAATTAAAAAATGTATTCTGTCCAGCACATCATAAATATATGAGTAATAAATGCCAACATGAAATACTAATATGAAGTGAATACTATGTCCACATTTATCAAAAGCATGGAAAATTTTATCTAACATGTGTAACTTGCTACTCATGAGATTAATGGGGTTTACATAACTTAGCAAACTGTTAACACAAAATAATGAAAGTGATGTCTGTATATAAGTCTTTCCATTCTTTCTTATCTGAATTCTATAGGAAAAACTTGAATCATAGCAAAACACAGAGCAAGATCCCAAGAAAGTAGTTCTCCTTTACAGTTCTCAGGAAAACCCTGGAGAGCAGACTGGAATAATGAAAAAAAATGATGTATTTTCCTAGTACTCAGTTTTCACTGGTTCTCAAAACCTAATCTCTCTCTCCCTCCCTCTCTCTCTTCTTACTTTCTGTTGACAAAGAGTCTTGCTAAGTTACCACATTACCTGAGCTGGGCTCAAACTTGTGATCTTCCTGCCTCAGCTTCTCAGAGAGCTAGGATTACAGGCATGCACCACCACTCCCTAACCGTTTGGGAGTCATCCTGAACTGAATTCTGCCCAGGCTTTGCACAGCTCCCGCACTGTGTCAAGATTCCTGTACCCTGGTGTACATCTCAGGCTCTGATTCTAGTCTCAAAATCCTTCCCCAATCACATCTGGGCTAAGAAAAGGCATCATTCACATCCTGTTTTGCCTTTTTTAAAAACAAGCAATTCTTCCCCTTTCTCCTCATGCTTCAGATCAGAGCTTATTAGCCACATCCTGAAATACTCTCATAATCCCCAAGTTAGACCCTGATGTAACTTATACTTCTAAGTCAACAGGACATGCTATATGCAAAATTCAATCATCTTTTACCACTATCAGCTGGGAAATTTTTCTAATACTGAAATTATTTTAATTCTTTAAAACCCTAGATTGGACACATGGCTGGTACCTCCAAAAGAGATTAGCCTGCAATCCCAGAGCTCTGGAGGTTGAGGCTGGAGGATCGCCACATGTTCAAAGCCAGACATAGTGAATTCAAGGCCTGCCTGGACTACGTAGTAAGACTCTGTCTCAAAGAAAGGAGAAAGAAAGAAAGAAAGAAAGAAAGAAAGAAAGAAAGAAAGAAAGAAAGAGAGAGAGAGAGAGAAAGAAAGAAAGAAAGAAAGAAAGAAAGAAAGAAAGAAAGAAAGAAAGGGATTAGAATGTAAACTGAACTTCTGAACTAAAAAGAATTCTAGCTGTACATTACGGTTTGGAGGCAGGGAGATAGTCCCCACCAAAGGATTCAGGTATCATTTCAATGTGCCTTCGTCATACCTCCAAAGCTGTGTTCTTAATGCACCATGCACAAGCATCCTGCATAGCACCACACCCCTGGGCTTTCGAAATTAACAAGAGTTTCCTATTAACCTGTAAAGCTTATGTTCAATTACTGAAGAACAACAAGGGCAAAGGTATGATTCAATTGTCTTTTCATAGAAAGTAGCTTAAGAAAATACTGGAATGACCTTTGTGTGAATATTCTACAAATTCTTATTATAGAAAAGTCACTAAGAAAATCCTAGAACCTGGGTTCTTACCTTATCATAAGAAGCAGAGGTGAGGTCATCATAGTCCGAGAGCCATGGATGAGCCTCAGCATCTCGCTTTGCCATCTCCTCCAACTCTGCCTGCAACTGGCCCCAGAAATCCACATCAGACTGTGAAGGAAGGAAGGCAGTAGAGAGAGGAGCCTTCAGGACCATGTTACACTGCCTTTTGGCCTCTGGGATGCATTCCCTGGGCACTTAAATTTCAGGGTGACAAGGAACCTTCTGAAGAACTTTTTCCAATACAGATACTTAGATCCCACCCTAAATTCTCAAACAGTAGTCAGGAGTGAGGCCCAGGAGTCTGCATATTGAAAAGCACCAGCAGAATCCTTCCCAACTCTGACCCAGATGGTCAGGGACATTAAGAAACAATGTTCCCTGCCTTGCATGTTATGCACCACCCTCCCCAGAGGAGCACTTGCTCACCGGGAGCCCACTCCTACTCTATCTCCTCTCACCTCTAAGGCTGATTCCGCTCGCTCAAACTCCATATCAAGGGCAGATGTGTTTACTGGCCTTGTGACCTGGTCAGCCCAGGCATCTGAAGTACCCTGTGACAAAGAAAGAAAGTCAGCACCACCTCCATCAACCTTCTTCCCACTAACCCAGACTAAAGGCCCACTAAACACCACCAGCCTGGACTCTGAGAACATTCTCAGGTTCTCTATCCCACCCACTCAGGCCCCGGGTGCTACCAAGACAAGCTAACAATAAAATCCGTTTCCCATGTGGAGCCACACAACACTGAGGCCCAGGTCCAGGGCACCAGCTGCCTGAAACAGCCTGGGAAGTGACAATGTCCTACCTGCTGCTGTATAAACTCTGCTGCCCACTGTTCTGCCTGAGCTCGGCTCGACCCTGCAACAGACTCCAGGGACACCTGGCCCTCGCCAATCCGCCACACGAATTTCAGGAACTGGGCACAGAGACACACATAGGCACCTTGGGAGAGGACTTCCAGGTGTGCATTCAACCATCCCCAAGAGGACCCTGCACTCGTCCTTCCCCTGGCCACCTTCAGCTGAAAACAACATAGGCCAAAAATATCAGAGAGCAAAAAAAGACAAGAGTTTCTGCCTCTAAAGATTTCAGAGGCATGAGAAAAGACAAAAGGTTAGCTGGCAAGGAATTAGGGAAAGAATATTGGAAGGAAAAATCCAGAATCCTAAGTCTCTTTATCTAGGAAGAAAGGAACAGACCTACAATCTTGTCTCCTCTATAAAGCAGAGTGAGAGAAGTAACCTTGGCTTCCAAGACCAGGTCTCCTGAGCACAGTAAGATGGGAGGTCGCTCACCTCAGAGTTGGCCGATTTGGGATCATCACCCTTGGCCTAAATACCCTGAAATACTTTCATTCACTTGAATGGTTTCACACTGTCTTGATATGATTGATGTTATAATATACGAAGTTATACTCAATTATTTCAAGGAAAGAGACACTATGGTAACTACTATTATGTCAGGTTATCTGGTGATGAAACTCTATGATGCTTAAGTTGTTCTGTTAAAACAGTGACTGATCAGGAAGAAGGTGTTCCTGAGAATAGTAACACTGTGTCATTTTGTTATTTCTTATGAACTCCTGAGAGAGACCAGCTGGTAAGCCTCATAGTATTTCACTTGACTTTAATATGGCTTTTATATAGAAATGTTCTGTAGAGAGGGCTGGGGATTCAGCGCAGTGGTATATTTGCCTGCTTGGCAAACACAAAGTCGTGAGTTTGATAACCACTACCAAAAAAAAAAAAAAAAAAAAAAAAAAAAAAGAAAAGAAAAGAAAAGGTTCTGTGGTACTTGTTGTAATTTATATACAAGCCATATCTAAAATGCTCCAAATGAATAATTTATTATTTTGAACAATTTATTCTTATTCATGAAAATTTGCAATCAGTGTTTGTATATGTGCCTGTTTTAATTTTTTATTGGTTGGTTAGGTTTTATCACTTATCAGTCACGTAAACACACCTCAGATTACACTTTCTGCCATGTCTATTTTAACTTACTTTGTGCGACTTTAGGAGTGACAATGTTTTCTGTACCCGTCATTTAAACTGGTGATTTTGTTATATCCTCAGTTCAGTTCCCAGAGTTGCCAGACTGCTAGTCTACCCCGTGGCAGCCGCGAGAGGCCTCAGGGACCCGAGCTGCGGCACCTGCGCCTCCAATCCGCAGAGAACAAAGTACCACCCGCCCTGGCCCTCCCACCCCGGAGCCGCTACAGCCAGGCGGGAGGCTGCAGCGCTGCTGCGTGGCTGGGCGGCCTCCTGCCCAGAGGCTGCAGACCTCAGCATCCTCCACCTGCTCTTCTCGGGCCTCCTGCGCGGCCCGGTGCGCGCCACTAGGGGGCGCATGCAGCGCCTGGGGAATCAGTAATGGGGGGTTCGCGGGGCTGCTGACAGAACAGATTCATCCACCGAGGATGTTTACGAAAGAGGAGGTGTCTGACATGAGTGAGAACAATCAGTCTTGACAACAGCAACAGAAATGAAATCTAGAAATGTAACACTGAAAAATACAACCAGAGCCCAAACAGTAAACGCAGTGTAACAGCTTACATTGCTTGAAAACAAGCAAAACCAAAGGACACAATATTTACGTATTCGTATCTATTATTTTGGAAGACAAGATCCATAGAAATATGTCATGCAGGAGAGGGTGGCAAATAGGTGGAAGAGAAGACAAAATATAACTAGAAAAGAATAGTTATGAAATTCGTTTTCTGATGAGGGATAAGTTTAAGGATGCCCAGTATGTGAAACTTAATATGATGCATACATGTCCCAGACACTTTTGTCTAACCAAGTGTTATATTAAAAAGAAAGTTTAATGCATTTTAAAAAGTAAACAAGTTAATCAAAACTATCGGTAATACACAAAAAGAAGGCAATACTACTTGGGGACATATAGCTGTCGTACTATTCTCTTACTAAGTTGAAATATTAGCAATGCATTAAAAATAAGCATTCATTTAAGAATTAGGAAGTTGAATACTGTGATTCAATCTCAACAGAATAAAAGTCTTCAGTTATCAGCAAAAATACCACCTGCACTATAATTTTCATAGAAATTTAATAATGTAGAAAAGTGAAATTTTTAGTGTAATTTTAATGTAGTGAAATTTTTAGAACAATGAACATTTGTGTGTAAGAAATTATTCTGTAATTATTTAAAAGGATATTAATTAAAATATACAACCTAACCAAATAAGTGGAGTAATCACTCATACATCTTACTAAAATCTGTTTGTTTTATCAAGAAAATAGTACCCTGCACACAAAAAACCCATGTCATAAGTGAATATATGATGAAATAAAAATATTAAAGAATTATGTAGTTAACAGCCAATATGTGCAGTGTAAGGATTTTCCTTAAAATACTATAAAACTGAATTTAAATATACTACACATTGCTGTTTTAAAGTCTTAATTTTTTCCTGAGTTTGATATATATTTACATATTTTAATACTTTATTATTATATATTTGAATAACAATTTAATATAAAAATAATTAGTATTGTACATATTATAATTTAATAATTTCAAGCTATGCCAAATTATAAACAAAGACAACATGAACCAAAGTCTCTGCCTTATGTATCTTGCAAATTTTATCAACATACTTTTCTAGCTTCAAAATTACAAAGAGTATTTAAAACTATAGTGTGTATAAGTTGTTTAAAATTATTTTCTGTAAAATCTACATGCCATTAATCTCCTGCAAAATAGTTCCCGTCGCTTCAAGATTCATTCTATAGTTTTTGCCACTTTGTGGAGCAGCTCTGGAAGCACCCTTCCTTGTCTTTCCCAAGACTCAAAATCACCATGAAAATAAATGTTTTGAAGTGACTTAGGACGGTTAAGGAGGCAGGACAGCTCGAGAGCTGCTTCATAAAGTGGTAGAAACATGGAAGAAGTGCGCTGGAGGACAGCAAAGCCATTTGGAAGGAGACACGTAACAATGGGCCTCGCTGTAGTAAATTTTTAATTTAAGTATTTGCCACTTTATCATACTTCATAACATATCCTTTTTTTAGATACATTTCTCATTTGAAAATGATTTTTATCTGAAGGAACAAACCTTATAGAAAAACAAAACTGCACCTTTATTTACAGGAAAGAATTGCTGGATTCCAAAATTATTGTGACATGTTATAGGTATACTGGGTACCAAATAGGGCAAAGGTGGGATGGAGATTGTTAGCCCAAAATGAATCCTTCCTCAGAATTCACTAGATCAGCCAGGGGAAAACAGGAATTCAGAGGCAGGATGGAAGTTAACACAGTGCAGAAAGGATTCTGGTGATAGCAGCATCTTCCAGAATCTGTGGAAATCAAAATCAAATCGCAGGAAAAAATACTGTTTCCTTCAAACAAATGCTAGACGGTATTTGTGATTTAAACACATAATAGAATGGAAGCAGTAGAAAGGATCATCTCTTACTTTTCAAAGAAAACATACACAATGTTATCCCAAGAGAGCAGCACAAGATGAGAACATGCCAGGGAAAATTACCAAGCAGCACTGTGGATGCTATTTTAACAAATGACACTGAACCTTGTCCTTTCGTGTTCAAGGGTATTTTGAGGTTGTTTGGGGAGGTCTGGTTAACATTTTAGAAGTAGTTACTGTTACTCCTCAATTTTTTGGTCACCTTCTCACTCGTTTTATTAGTGTTTTCTCCTCAACCTTATTATCCCACACTGATTATTCATTCACTTACTGGATGTGAGCTGTAAGCTGTGGACCAGACCTGGCCCTTTGCTGTGGGAACAGAGAGCTAAATGTTCTTCCCTGCACCCTACTGAGGCTTGTGGCTGAAATCGACCAGCAAATGAGTACTTCCGTTGGCTGTAACAGCAGATGCTGATTGAGCTCCTGATTCTTTACCACAGCTACCATTTTCTGTGATCTCGGTATTTTATCTGCACAATCTTGCCAGTGTCCCCACGTTCCCCTCCCTTCCCAGTGATCTCCTCTGCAGCCAGGAAACCTCTTGCTGCATGTGTGAGGAAACAATGAGCTGAGATAGGCAAAAGCAACACGCCCACCAGGTGAGAGAATTCATTCACAGAGTAATCTGGAGACATCACTGAATTTAATTAGAGCATGATGGCAAAATCCACATTTTAGAAAGATAAATTTAAGAATCTCAACTGGTAGGAATTTCTATGGATAATTCCCTGGCAAAGATTTTATAGAGAGCTGCAGGGGTAGATATGTGAGGGAGTGTTTGAAAATAATATTTATTATCATGTTTACTCAACAATCTGTGAATTTGTAGAGATCAATTATGAGTAATATTTTTATTGATATCTCATAGGAAACATGAAATAAGAGTTAAACTGAATAGACCTAACATCAGACAATGAAAGCAAAAGTCTGCTTTGTCAGTGCCGGAGGAGGAGTGCGGTACCCTGAGCAGGCCGGCCCTCAACAGGATGGGGTTACCTAGGTGAGGAGCTTTTTTTTTTTCAGGTTATGCTTTGAAACTAAAACTGATTCCAGAATCTTCTTTAAGAACAAGTAAAAATCATCAGACATAGTGGCACACACCTGTAATGCCAGCATTCAGAAAGTGGAGAGACAAGGATCACTAAGAGTTCAAGGCCAGCCTGGGCTATAAAGTGAGTTGAAGGCCAGCCTGAACTGCTTAGTGAGACCCTATCTCAAGAAGACAGGAAAAAGTTAACCCAGTATTTTCTTTATGACTATTGTTATTTATATCATTATTATAATATATAATGAGTAATTAATTATTATAATATTTATTGCACATTAATATTATAATAGAACAGACATTATTGGGGTCACTATCATGCATCATAACCATTGTTCTGAGAAAAATCACCTAAACCATAAGAAATAATGTGGAATAGACAATAAGTCCCCCAAGTTCTGTTTTTTTCCATCACCATGCAAAACAGCTACACAGTTGGTCTTTTCTCTCTTGTTATCTCATTTCTAATGATAGCAGTACTTAGTCCCACTTCCTGGGTGTGATTACCCTAAGAGGAGCCCTTTGACCTGCCCCGCTTCCCCAAAAAACCCCTGCTACTTTCTGGCTAGAACATGAAGCATGAGCTGTAAGGAGACTCGTTAGAAAGTTCTGACACCAACACATGAAAGAAGCAGTGAACCTCAGCAAGAAGAGCAGGGAAAGAGACCAGTAGAAGGAAACCATCAAAGCATGACGGCCAGAACCAGGGACTCTTTACTTAGCTCCTGTAATCTTGCTAGTTCAAGGCTGTGTCTTTGCTTGTTCCCTTTCTTATTAATTACTGGCCAGGAGTGCATTAAGGTTAAACACAACTCTCCTTCATGGAACACCCAAGAATTATGAAGGACTGTAATTGCCTTCCCAGATGCCCAAAGTCAGAAGCTGTTCAGAGAAAAAAAGGGAGAACTATGTGTCAAAAGTTGGAAATGAAGCCACTTCCTGAGATGTTCAAAACTCACTATCTCTAAAAACATGTTCCTGCTGACGGAATCAATGGCAAACTTGCAGGCAAATGCTTGTACCTTGATCCTTCAAAGTGAAAACTAAAGATAATAAAAAATAATAGCCTAGTTATTTCTATTTTTATCATGTGAAAGATTTTATTTATTTTTTGACTTTATTTTTATTAGTACGTATGTCATACATATTGATCACATTCATAAGAAATTTGTACCTGTACGTATCCTAATTCTTTTATTCCCATTAACCTCTCATGCTACAGCTCCTCCTCCTTCCCTAGTTTGTTTCATGTTTTTACTTCCATTCTCTTTTTATTCCTTTTCTCCTTCTTTCCCTTCTCATTTGAGCACTTTATCTCTATTTCCCAGTATCTGTTATCCATTTTGGTCCTTATCTATGCTTTGATTTCTCAAACAAGAGAAACAGTGCAATACAGAAACATACCTGATATATTTAACTTAAAAATATGGTCTCAAGGTGCACCTATTTACCTAAAAAGTTCTCTAGTTTGTCTTTCTTTCTGGAAGAGTAGTACTACATAAATCAGTATGGAATTTCTTCAAAAAACTAAAACTACAAGTTCTATTTGACCCAGTTATTACCCTTCTTGATATCTTCCTGAAAGAGTTAAAAAGCATCATATCACAATGATATATGCATGCTTGTGTTTATAGTAGCACAATTTTTAGTAGCAAAGTCTTGGAAACACCCAGATGCCCATCAATAAATGAATGGATAAAGAAAATGTGGCCTTTATATACAATGCAGTTATTTCTATTCTTTAACAAAACACATCCACCCACAAGACAATTTGCTTCTATTTCAAGCTTCTCCCATTTCCAGGACCTAAACTTATCTCTCCCTCAGATATTGGGTAGCAGATTCTAAAGCTGAATCCCTTTCTTACTTTTGTATAACATGTACAATGATGATAGTTCTTCTCCTAGGTCTTTCATGGGCTATAATCAGGTTGAAAAGAAGGCTGTGTTTTCATCTGAAATCTTGACTGAGGAAGAATCTGCTTCCACGTCTACAACATCCCACAAATGGTACCAGCCCCATCAAATTTCACATACTGAACCTCTAACCACCTATTCAACTCTGGTCATAAGACTGTTATGAAGGTGAAAGAATAAGTGACATCGTAAGTGTGAAACCTGTGTTTAGAAAAGATGGTGGATAGAGAACAGCAGCTACAGAGGCTCTCTGTAATAGCCAACTTAGATTCCAAAAATAATACAGCGTGGGGAGTCCCAAACAGAGGGAGATACACATCCCAACCCAGGAAAAACCTAAGCTGAGGGAGGCCAATTAAAAATACAGTCCTGGTGCTAAGACTGGAAGAGCTAAAGTCTCAGTGCCACCGTTTGAACTTGAGGCTTAAATAACCCTGCCACTGCTACACCTGAATGGGCACAGCCAGGATATACCACTAGTTTCAACTCACTTGAGACACAAATGCTCTGAGAGTAGGAATTGGCAACCCAAATTGAGAGCAGGCTGGCGGGGAACCCTGCATCGACCTACCGTGAGTGAGGGGAACAAAGATCCTTCCATAGACAAAGAGGCTCCAACAGACAGCGTTCTGGGACCAGGCAGATTGGCCAAAACAAGGTACTGAAGTGACTTCAGTTACATATTCCCTTTTCAAGTGGGATTGGTGAGCAGCACTTGACCTGGGTGATGCCACGGACTGAGGCCCCAATAGGCTAGACATTACCAAGTCCCTACACCAGAGAGCGCACCCTACCATGTGAAGCCTTCAGTTAGTTGACCTGGAGGGATGGGCCCACAATAGGCTGCCCAGGACTGTACCTCCTAGAACACTGCAGTGGGCGGGACCACTTAGTGAGCCCCCTTCACACAAACTGAAACTGACAAAAAAAAGAAACTGGGCCTCCTATATATGCCTGTATGGAAAGAACAAAGAATATGAGAAGAGGAGAAAACAAAAAAGGGTCCTCAGCAGCCAATCATGAGAACACTGATCCAGGAAAGGTAAATGCAAAGTAGAATCACGACAGAAAACACGTAATATCAGGCATGGCACCAAGAGACATAAAGTGATATTTTTGGGACCTCAGAGACGAGTTCAAAAGTGAAGTATTTAACAAAGTAAAGCAAGATATAAATAGAATAACTAAAAAAAAATGCTAACCACCTCCCAAGAAAAAACAAATAGTAGACTGGAAGATCAAAAAAAGGGGGAGAATTGTTAGATGGAGAAAATAGAGAAAACATAGAATACATGAAGCAGGTTCAAAGACATCACTAGGAAACTAAAAACTCTTTTGAAAGCTGGTCTAACAGCTTGAAAGAAACTAAGGATAGATTATCCAAACTGGAGGACAGGTTTGTAATGTGGGAACATGAAAGGGAGAACTTTTTAAAAATAACAAGGAAAGAAGCATTAGCCATAAAAGGCTAGAAGATGATGAGAGGATCTATAACTTAAGAATAAAGAATGTGAATGAAGAAGCAAGGGTACAAACAAAGGAACTGCAAAGGCTATTCACAGAAATAATTGAGCAAAACTTCTCAAACATAGGAAAAGGAAAAGATGCTCAGATGTATGAGGCATACGAAATTCTAGCCACCTACAATCAAAACACAACTACACCCAGGCATATATAATCAAGATTCCAGAAATCCAATATAGGAACAGAATATTAAAAGCTGTCAGAGATAAGAAACCGATCACTTAGAAGGGAAAACCCAGCAGAATTACAACAGATTTCTTGGCACAAACCATCAAATCTAGAAGAGTGTGGGGCGAAATAATCCATGCCTTGAAAGACAATAAACTCCAGCCAACATTGATATATCCTGCACAACTGTCCCTAGAAATTAATGGAGAAACAAGGTGCTTCCAAGATAAAGCAAAACTGGGGGAACTCACAACCACCAAATCCAACTCTCCAGAGAGTACTGCAGGACATTCCACAGAGAAAGCAAAGCACAGGGATTTCAGGAACAGTGGCAGAGAGGCTCCAACAAATGGGACAAAAAGCAAAATGAAGAAGACAAACAGACAACTAATGAGGGAAAAAGAGGAAAACAGAAAGGAGGCAGAGAAGCCTGGATATAATTTCTGTATAGATGGCCTAGATACACTAACTTAAGGGATAAAAGAGAGAATCACAGGCAGAGTGGATCAGGAGGAAGGGTCCACTGAGAGGCTCTTTATAGGAAATATAATTAGCCTGAGAAAGGTTATATGGACTAAAATCAAATATGAGAAAACAGAACTTGATGTGATAGGGAACCAGAGAGTAATAGGGGTAAATGGACCAGTATTTATGGGAAGGCTGAACAGACAGGCTTTAATAAATGAAGGAATATAACTAGAAATCCATTCCAGGAGTGAGAAAGTTTAGAAACACTTAGGTAAATAGCAGCTCTCCCCCCCCAATATAAAACTGTAAGTGTTGTGGAGACCCAAAAATACACAGTTCATCCTGGTGGAGTAAAAGGGCAGGAATAGTGTTTAAAACAATAGCAGAATATATAGCTATTAGTGTATCAGGAATTAAAACCCTTAGGAAGGGTTTTCAGAATAGTACTTGCACTACTCTGTTTGGATGGAACTTGTTCTGTCCTAGTTTGCATACAAGGCCTAGATCAGAGGGCACAGATAGCTGCCCCAAAGATATCACATCACAGCACAGTGGTCATCTTTAATTTCCTATTAACTCAATCAGGATCCCTTTATAACTTATTGTGTTGTATCATGACTGATCTTAGTTAAATAAGACTTTTTTGATTGCTGATTATCATTGACAGATTTTATTCAAAACTGTTAGGTTGCTGGTATCAAGTTGAAGAGTATAGACAACTATACTGAAAATGACAGTGATTCACTGCGATATCCGTTATGATTGATTACTACCTGTTTTTGTAGCTCTACACTATCTACAAAGTTGTATTTCTATTAATTCTGCTAGGTACTGATCTGTTCAATTATACTTTATCTGATGATACAGCCAATTCTGTTGATGATAACTAGAAACAGCACAGTGACCATGGTAGAAATCCTTTTACAGCCGTTTTATATGTCTTTTTAGTTTTATGTGTCTATAGGAAAATTTTTAGTTCTGTCCTGCTTTGCTCTGTTTCTCCCTCTAATATAGAAAGCTTAGAAATAGACGTTAAGACTCATGCTTGCATAAAACCTATAAAAAGTTTATGAGAACTGATCTTATGACACGTGATGAAATGAACAAATACTTTGAAGGAAAGAAAGGGGCACTGCAGTACCCAGTGCTGACTCTGGAGTATCATGATGTGAAATCTAGCAATATTATTAATCTTTGTTCAGAAGAATTCTAATCTAATAAGTTTAGTTAGGTCTCAACATAAATGAAGATATGGATAAATGCGTACAGGTCTAAGTGTATAGGATTGATACCCATATTACTTGGTATTGTTGGATAGTTGAACAGAACTGTTTGTAGTACCCCTTGTTGAATTCCCATTTATTTGTTCCACTTTTATATCTTGAACAACTATTTGTGGGGGACAATATGTATACATCAACTAGTGATATATTACTGTTTATTTCTTTTCATTGAAAGTATGAATTATTTCTGTTTTCTATTTTGCCTTTCTTTAAATAAAAAAGTAGTGAAACCTAACATAGGACTCATGTTGAATAGCTCAGTCCTCTATGGAATTAATTCTTAAATGGCAAGTATATATTCATATTAATTATGTAGAATATGATATTCTGAAATATGTGTGTATTGTGCAATGGCTCGATCGAATTAATTAAATTACCATGCATTCCCTCACATAGTTCTGTGTTTCAAGATGCAAACACTTAGAATTACTTTTTTTTTTTAAGAGACCTTATTCATAACCCACTCCCAAATTTAAAAGGCTGGACACAGACATGTCAAAAGCTTCCAATCTGGAAAGGAGTTTACAGAATTACTAACTTCGATTAGTAATTTTTAATAATACAATAGATTGTTATAACATACAGTAAACATGTTGTATAACAGATCTCTCTAACACGTACCTCTTAACTGACTGTAATTTTGTATATCTTACCAGTCTCCCTGGTATCCCCTCCAACCTTTACCAAATACCATTCTACTCTTGCATATGAGTCTACTACATTTATATTCCCCAGGTCAGTGAGATCATGTGTCACCTGAATTTCAGTGCAAGGCTTCTTTCTTTTAATACTAATCTTACTCAGTATCACCCACATTGTTGAAGATAATACATCCTTCGTTTAAAGCCTGAATAATATGTATGTCCTTATGTGCTAGTAACTGTATCTATGGAAGGAATACTCAGGTTAAAATGGATAAAAGGACCTGTGCAATTACTATTATTATTATTATTATTATTATTATTATTATTACAAAATTGTTTTAGAAAATACCAGATTGCTTTGTCCAGTGAATACTAAACTCTTTGAAGACATCAAGCCACCTTTCCCAAAAGACAGCAGCAGCCATGGGGGTCAGGAGGAGAACCAAGAAGCCAATCTGCACCTTCCATAAGGAAGCCAGTACACAGGCTGGGAGACTGGGACACAAGTAGACATCCTTTCTCCCCTGCCCCATCAGCATCCAGCTGATTCCAAAGAGACTGAGATGGTAACTACTGAAGTGCAAAAGCAACCTAATGGTTGTATTGTTTGACTGAAATGCAGGCCACATAAAGCCAGTAAGTATGAGCATATTTTAAAGGATAACAATGTGCAATATGGCAACAATGGGGGATTTCCTTATGACTTGTTCTTTAAATCCAGTATTATTCTCATTATTTTGTTCCATTTTATTGTTTTTACTCCCTTCAAAATAAAAATAAACTCTTCAAGTAACAAGGGTTTAAAATTTAAATTTCTCTGTATTGCTATCAGCAAGAAATTGTGGTATTATTTTCTTTTTTGTTAGTCTGATCATTATAAAGAAATACCACATTGTTAGATCCCATTTGCATTCTACTGACAGAGTGGTGAATTTGCATTTTAAATGAACGTTTTGATATAAAACATTAAAAAATCAGACCCCTGAAATTCAAAGACCTCTTCCAAAATCGGGCATCTGAGATGAATACACAGTTCTCAGAGGAAGAAATACAAATGGAAAATAAATACATGAAAAAATATTAATCATCATTACACATTAGAGAGATGCAAATAAAAACCATACTAAG
This sequence comes from Cavia porcellus, assembly GCF_034190915.1. Lineage (NCBI taxonomy): Eukaryota > Metazoa > Chordata > Mammalia > Rodentia > Caviidae > Cavia > Cavia porcellus. Next base: position 30,198,542 of record NW_026947510.1, on the reverse strand, counting down.
ATTCGATTTCACTCCTGAAAGAATGGCCAGGATCAAGAAAACTATCAACAACAAATGCTAGAGAGACTTCAGGGAAAAAGGAACTCTCCTGCACTGTTGGTGAGAGTGTAGACTGGTGTAGCCATTGTGGACGTCAGTCTGGAGATTTCTCAGAAATCTGGGATTGGAAGTCACATTTGTCCCAGGTAGTCCACTTCTAGGCATATTCCCAGAAGAACTGAAAATGTCATACCTCAGTGATATATGTGCAGCCATGTTTAAAGCAGGACAATTTGTAATAGCTGTTGGAAACAACCTAAGTATCCATCAGCTGAAGAATGAATAAAAAACCTGTGGTATTTTTATACAATGGAGTTCTACTCAGCTATAAAAAATGATCACATTGAGATATTTATAAATACATGAATGCAGCTTGTGACCATACTCATTAGCGAAATAAATCAAACTCACGTGTATAAATACAAAATAGTCTTCTTAGTGTAAGAAATGGTAAGTGTACATAAGAGTTTATAGAAATCATGATTCCCCATTACATTGACCAGAAGCCTTATAATGTCTGCATTCATTAGTTGGAATGGTTTTATAGTAGCATGTTTGATTTTCTTATCTGTGATAGTATAAGCAGCTATTTTGAAGAAAAAAAGACATTAGAATAGTCAGAGCTGATTTACGATCATCTTACTCTGAAGTCATAGTATGCTTTTGTTTTTCTGATGCCTTCAGTTCTATCCTGTTATGTTTTCTTGGGTATTATTATGTGTGATAGTATAAACAAATTTTCTATGGAAAATGAAATAATATAGTAACAATTGTTCATTCCCTGCTATTTGGATCTAAAAGAACTCAAAAGCTTTCATTTTCTTGAATGGTTTTATTCTGTTTTTTTATGCTCAATACAATTTTATATGAAGTTATACTCAACTATTTCAAAGAAAGGGGCCCTATGGTAGTTACTGTTAATTAAGTGTTGTCTTGCAGTGAAATGCTGTGTTGATTGCATTGTTCTGATCTGATCTGCTTTGTTATGTCTTTTGTCTTAACCTCTTTAGAATAAAAAAAATTTTAAATTAAGAAAAACAAATGAATGTTTTGTCATTTGGCTTTATTTTGTGCTAATTGCCTTTAATGAATTTGTTCAATTATGCTTTAGATATTGTACTTGCATATGAAAATTTATATAAAATTATCCTTTTCATGATACATTCAAGTATAGGAATCCCATACATATATATGTGTGTATTTATGGTGAACCCTTTACCAGATAGATACTGGTATAGACATTTCATTTTGGGTTTCTTGGTAATCATAGTGGTTTTCCTTTTTGTTTTACTGTTAAATATCAAATCCGGGCCTTGAGCATGCTATGCCAGAGGTCTACCACTAGGGACACCCCACGCCAACACCTCATAAATTTTCCTTAACTGGTCCAATTGTACCCTTTGCCTCAATCTATATTTATTTCTCTTACGAAATATTTTACCAAAAAAGAAAACCCACTTTTTCTAAATGTTACTTCTGAATATATACTTCTTCCCTAAGTAATACTTCCTTGAAAAGAAAATGTATTCACTAACTCACCAACTTTTGTTTTTGGTGTGTAGCTTAAATTTTCCCACCATTCCCACTTTTTAACTTTTTTCATGCTTTCCTCCTGAAAGAACATTCTTCAGTGAAAGTCAGCTGATGTCTTGCCTTATTGATTTGTCGTAAATAAGAAACACCTGTGTTTCCACGATGTAATCTCCACAAGGTTTTATCAACGAGTACAAGGATACCCAAAGGTAATTTCCTGCTGGGAGCAGCTGAGCCTCAGCCCTGTCAGGCCCCACTGCAGGCTCAGGAGGAGCGACAGGAGATCCTCTACCTGCCTGCTCTGTCCTAAGATCTAAGAAGCCATCTCAGTCTTCCGTGGCTGAGAGGAACACTTCTCAGTTCTCAAACCATCAAAATAACTTGGTGCCTAGTTATCTGGAGATCCCGCCCCACACCCACCACTTCCTAACTTTCCACAGCGCCCTGACCTGCTCCCTGACCTGGTCACACTGTGAGGAGCCAGCCTTGAGCCTGGGGCCCACCAGCCTAACACAGGAGATGACAGGCCTGGAGCTGCCCCTGTGCTGAGAGCAGGAGCATATGAACCCAGCCCCAGCAGCACCTCCTGGATCTGGACCCGAGAGCCCTGCACAGAGCCCCAGACAGCCCTGAGTCCAGCAAGAGCGACGACCCCACACCTGCAGTTGAGGGGGGTACCTGTGCCTGCTCCTGAGGGACCACAGTTCTAAGAGCTCCTGGCCAGTGGCAAGAACGAAAAGAGGCGGAGTTTAGGGTCACACTGTCTCCTGGGAAGCGACTGGAGACATTTTCTTTGCAGAGCTGAAAAGGCAAGGAGTGTGGGTTGTAAACTGTTAAATTACACTAGACTGTGGGTTGGTCTCTTGCTTGAGGGTGAGTGCAGGACTGCTTCTGCACACAGGCGCCACAGAGGCTCTCTGGGGCTCCTAAACTGGATGCATCTTGGCATGGCTCGCTCCAGGCTATGCTTGCGCGGAAGCCTTGTCCTGGTAAGGCACGCCTAGTTCAGCAGACCTTGGCCTGCACACGTCGCCTTCACTCACCCTGGCAGGCTCAGACCCCGAGGGAACTGACCAAGCTAGAAACTTGCCTGAAGCTGATCTCTGGCGCCCCCTTCTGGGTGTGTCCACAAGTGAGACGCGCTGTCCTGGCACAGGCCACTTGGAGAGGTGGCAGGGGTTAGTGGGGAGGAATCTCCTGAAGCCGAGTCCCAGCACTCTGCACAGCGGCAGACCTGCGTCGCCTTTCTAGGAAAGAACTTAGGCTTCTCTGACTGCCTTTCCTAGGGATTCGCATTTGCAGCTGTTTGAGTTTGGGGGAGGAGGGTTCAATGAGGGTCTCACATTAAGAGAACTAAGTGTGACCTGGTCCACATTTATAGACCATATCACCTTCTCCATGGCACTTGTCAGAAACAGCCTCATCTCACACCTATCATACAGCAGACTAAAACAGGTCTTTAACTAGGAACACAGAAAGGAAGTCTCGCCAACCCATAAAACGAGGCTGGGCAATCCAGGAACTCAGGGAGGCCCTGATTCAAAAACATAACATAAAATAGGCTAAGGTTATAATCAGTGCAAGGGCCCTACCCTCAATACAAGCAGTGAAAGGGAGAAGGAGAAACAAAAAGTAATACAAATACATTGCAAACCATGTTAAAATTTATTTTACCTTAATTGTAGTGCTAATCTGGAGAGAAATTTCCATTTGATCCTGTTGTTACATTCTCCCTGGACAATGTATGAAGCGGCAGACTGAGAGAGTGTAATGGTGATATGAATTCCCAGTATTTCAGGACAAACACTTTAAAGCCCCAGTTCTCTAACACTTTCCCATCCAAGTCTGGCTCTGAGCTGTCCCCAAGTCTACATATGCACTGCAAAGGCACCCTCCTCTGCTGCTATTGGATGGCATTTATATAAGTGGCCACTCTGTCCAGAAATTAAAAGTATTATGGAACTATTCACCTATGAATGCCTCAGTTTATCTTTCTTTATAGCAGCATAGTACTCTGTTATATGTAAATACATTTTTCTTATCCATTCATCCGTCAATAAACTTTGAGACTGTTTCTAATATCTAGCTATTATAAATTGTGCTGTTATAAATATGGGTACATGTATCTTAGTTTTTGGTAAAGAAAGATCTATATTATCTGGGTTTTGTAAGAATCTTTTGGTTTGCATTTTGTATTCTGTATAACTATTTTGATGATGATAGTGTAATAACTATTAACATTCTCCTGTTAAATTGCAAATAAATTTTTTCATAAAACAAACATATAAACAAAACATTATTGCAAAGATTCATTATCAATGCGGGAGGACTGTTTGTTGAATTTGTCCATTACTAAATCAGACATGTTAAAACACGACATCCAAATCTGGTTTTCTCTATATTTCTCCCTTTAACTCTTAGCTTAATGAATTTTCATGTTCTACCAAATTTTACATGAGAATGGTTGTTTTGCTTTCCTGAAAACTTTCTTCTTTTCTTATTATGCAATGTCTTTCATAGTATACTGTGATATCCTTTACTTTGGAGGCTGCCTTTTCTGATATTAATACACTTTGACCAGTGTTCTTATGATTAATGTTTGTATATTGTTTATTTCTTACACTCACAATTTCCACCTATATTTCAAATGTGTACTTTCTAGAAATCAGATAATGTTATTGCTTTTGGAAACTCATTTTGTTGAGCTGTGGGTCAGGAGGAAAACCAAAAGGCCAACGCCCTGCCATGAGCCAACCAGTACATAGGCTGGAAGAGAAGAAGAACCACACCTGCCCCCATAAGCAACCAACTGATCCAGGGGAACACTGGCTAAGCTGGTAGCTACTTAAGTGCACAACATCTTAATGCTTCTATTGTTTGATTGACTTTTCAGGGCAAAAGCCAGTGATCTGAGTATCTATTTAGAGGATAATCATATGCAATATAGCAACTATGAGGGATTTCCTTCAGTCTTGTATTTGAAATCCAAAATTGTTTCACTGTGTTATTGGATTCCATTTTATTTTGTGTTTTATTCACTTTAAATAAAAAAAAAGAAAATCGTTTTGTTTTGAAATGAGTATAAATTCACAGGTAGTTGAAGAATAAGATGTTCTAAAATTTCTTTACCCATTTTCAATTAATGGTTAACAGGTTGTAGAGATAATAGGGTGGGATCAAAACTAGGCAATGTTCTTCTTTACCAGAAATGTATCACAGATCTGATTTATTACCTGTGCTTACATTAGGTAACTAGTGGTTTCATGAGAGCAACTCAAGTAGGTATGGGCGATATAGCATCATGGTTTTTAATGGTATTTCTTTAATGGGTTTTAGTTGTATTTCTTTAATGGATAATTAAGCTAAATTTCATGTTTTTTAAGACTTTTGCTAGGTCACTAATGTGCCAAATAGGGAGCCAACCCAGTCTCTACCCCTGCATGCATGCAGGCCGCCATCAAGCCTGTCATGGTTAAACAGCACAAGCAGGAAAAAGACAGGCAGGTTTCTATGGATGGGGCCCACCATACAAGCCCACCAGTCTCCATTTCCTTTCAGAACCTGCAGCCAAGCACTGATCAACAGAGCCACTCAACCACACCTTGGAGTAGCTGTGAGTGCCTGAAGAAGCCTGCCCTGCACCCCACCACCTCCCCAGGAACATGGGTTAAGAGAAACCCAGGTGCCTAACTCATTTCCCTATACTATGGATGGGTAGCCAATGTGGGAAGTGCCTAGGACTCCACAACACGTTGGCCTTAAAGATCCTAGTGAAATATCAAGATGGAGGAGCAAAAGGCAATCTCTGGCCTCCAGCTCACACAGAAAAAGTCCAGGAGAAGTAGACATGGAATAAAGTGGAAGTCCTACACCTGAAAATGCTGGGATGATGGCAACTGAAGTGAAGAAACTACTTCATGAGCCTGTAAAAGGAATGAAATAAAACATATCACAGATAGAAGAAGAAATGATAAACATAATAAAAGAATTGCTGAGTATACCTAAAGAAGACACAGGTTTAAAAGAAAAAGTGTAGCATAGGAAAATGAACACAATCTTGAATAGCATAAAGGAGAACGGGACACATAAAACAGACTCAAACAAATATCCAGGAGATTAAAAACTCCTTTGAAAGTTGGCAGAATTGCTTGAAAGAAACTGAAGATAGACTTTCAAACCTTGAAGTCAGGATGACATCCAATGATCATGAGGGAAAGATCTCTAAAAACAACCAAGAAATAGCAATGCAGTGGTGGCAAGACAACACAAAGAAAAATAATTGAAGAGTAATAAGTGTCAGCAAAAGTAGTCAACACAGATGACATAAAGAGACTATTTATAGAAGTAATAACAGAGAACATCCGACGCATGGGAAAAGGAGGTGACATACCAATAAATGAGGCATATACACCTCCAACTAGCCATAACAAACATTAATCTACTCCAAATAATAATCAAGGTCCCAGAAATTCAGCATAAGAACAGAATGTTAAAGGCTATTAGAGAAAAGAACAGATCACCAGTAAAGGAAAACTCATCATACTCATGATCAGTTTCTCAATCAAAACTATCAACTCAAGTAGAGCTTTGAGTAAAGTATTTCATGTCGTGAAACCAAACAGCTTTCAACTCAGACTGATGTACCCTGCAGAAATATATTTCAAAATCAATGGAGAAATTGGATACTTCCAAGATAAACAACAACTAAAAGAATTCATGATCACCAAGCCAAGCCTACAAGGAGTATTGAAGGACATTCTAGAGAAACATAAAAATGACCACAGATCCAGGAACAGTAGCAGAGTGGGGTCACCGAGAGGAGCAGACAATTGAATGGAGGGAAAAATAGGGAGCTTAAGGCTAGCAAAGAGAATGGCAGAGATGAACCAGTGCATGCTGGCCACAACCATTCATGTAGATGGCCTCAACTCATCAATAAAAAGAAACACAGACAGAGCAGATCAAAAACAAAGTGCACCAATATGCGGTGTACAAGAAACACACTAACTTGGAAGGAAATTCATGGACTGAAAGCCAGAGGAGAAAAAAACAGTGCTCCATGTGACAGGGAACAGAAAAAAGCAGAAGGAGCTTGCCCATATATCACATAATAGTTAAGAATGATTTGGCATTTTGTACAATGGAAAGTTACTCAGGTATAAAGAAAGATAATCATGTGGCTCTTGGTAAATGGGTGCAGCTTGTGATTGTGCACTTGGGTGAAATGGTTCAGACACACTTAGCTGAACATCTTGTTGTCTCCCTGGAATGAAAAAAACTAAAGGAATTAGTGGGATATAAAATGCATAATAGTGAAAGGGAAAGAGAAGATGGTAGCCATTGTTAATTCCCTATCATCTAGTTTTAAAGTCTTGTATCACTTTCATTTGGTTTTGTTTTGATTGGTGTCATTCTATCCTGTTTTGTGTCATTAGGCCTGATGGTATGACAGCTATTTTGAAGATAACAAGAGGCACTGTGGTAGTCATTGTTGATTTGCTATTATCGTCTTTTTGAAGTCCTGTATCCCTGTTACAGTCTTGTTTTAATTGACTTTATTCTGTTTTATTTTGTTTAGTTTTATTCTCTTAAAAAGAAAACAATTATCAAACTGGTCTGGAGCTTAAGATTTCACAGTGTTTTCAGTGTAATCTGGTCGCAGGTCTGCCCCGCAAATCCATGGTCAGCATTTTTGCCCTTTTGGAAAATTGTCCTTAATTTCTTTTGAGTTTTTCTAATAATTTTTTTTTATTTGGAGTATTGGGGAAATTTATAAAATACATCCTAGACATTTCTACTTCACAGACAAATTTTGAACATATTTTGTTCAGTTTATGGCACTGGTGCACCCGGAGCTCCAATGGAGAGGAGCCGCTGCCTACAGTAGTTTTCCCAGGTCTCCATCAGGAACTGGATGGCACTGATTCGCAGCCCAGAGGAGGAAGCAAGGTTCCTTAGGATTTGGCGCTCCTAGGAAAGAAGGACTCTGTGAGAAACACTGAAGCTCTAAACTCCACATGAGATCCCTGTCCTGATCACACAGACCTTCCTGGAGCCCCCAGTGGGGACACTCGGGAAGCAAGGTATAAGAGAGCCCAGGACCACATCTCCTGCCTAGGAAAGAGTGGCAGGATGAAGGACTGGGACATAGAAGTGCAGACCAGAGCAATCCTAGGAATGAGAGACCTGAGGTCTATGCAGGGTCTCAGAGCTTAGAGCCCATAAAAATGGAGTCCCAAGTCCCTCCTGAAGCTGATCTGGGACCCCTGGAGATTCAGTGTTCCACAACCTGAGTATGCTCCGAGGCTTCCATGAGGCGATGCCTGAGGACAGTGTTGATGACACACTGGGCCACACTTGAGAGCTGAAGGAAAGTGGTGCAGATGGCAGCAGAATGGTGCTCCTTGGCTTTTTTGTCCTGCTGCATCAGGGTAGAATCCTGGAAAGGGAAGAGTACAATGTTTTAAAACTGCTCCTGTAGAGAGATTGTATTACAGGGCCCTTCCAAAGGCCACAAGGTCCCAAGCAAAGATGGAGACTACTGATCAGATCTGCAGCTCAGGAAGTCAGGACTGTGCCTCCCACTTCATGGCGAATTCCGGGTTCTGTTTGCCTGCAACCAACAACCTCTCACATAAGAGTGACCCTGTTGTGTGCAAGAATGGAGCTGGGATTTGGGCTCTGGACTAGGGGACAACAGGCCTTTATAATAGATGCCTCAAAGGAGTCCATGCTTGCCTTTCCTTCTGAGCCCAGCCACGCCCCATGTCTCTCAGCATCACCCCATGACCAGGTCAAGAGGGAACACCATCATGTGAGGCTTTTCCATACTCACTTTGCTCTTAATGATCATAGGTGATGGCCAGCATGGCACCATGGGTAGAAGTGGCCCTGCCCTGATTGGCTCCAGCTCCTGAGTCACAGATACAGTCTGCTTCTTCTTTGCAACAAAAGCTCGAGGTGGCTTTAGAGGCACATGTCACAGTGGAGCTGGTACTGCAGTTGACTCTGGCTCCACAATGGCTGATGGATCTGCTTCTGGTTTACAGGCTGCTGCTGCAGCTGATTCTCCCTCTCCAGTAGGACCTGGCACTGGGGATGGTGCCATAGCTGCAGGAAAAAGGTGCTCAACATCACTGCCTTGTTCTGAACCATTACCTGCTGCCAGAAATATCTTCGATCCCTGATTCCAAAACATGATCTTCTCAGACTGTGGTCCACCAACTCAGGGTCCTGAGGCTCATGTATGGGCCTGGCCTGACCCAGCCAGACCTCATCCTCATGTGATTTGATGGACCCATCCCAGCCCTCCTCACCCTCAGTCTTGGCTCTCATGGTCTCCATGTCTTCCAGCTCTGCCAGTAGAAGGAACGCACAGTGCTCCAGGTCTGAGCCAGGCATGTGCAGCTGTATATACTCCACCAGCTTCTTAAGGCACACAAACTCCGGAGGCTGATTGAACTGGTCTGAGTACTTTTCAAGCCATGTACCCAAGATGGTAGAGATGGCACTGAGGGCAGATGGGTTTGCAGTGTCACAAAACCCAGCAAAAATGACAGAGAACCTCCCCTGGAGGGACTCCAGATTGGCTACTCCCCTTCTTCAGACAAGACCATAAACTGCTGTGTGGAACTTGAGGGGACCCTCAAGTTCATGGTAAAGTAAACTGGTCAAAAGGTTTTGCTCCAACCCATGACTCTGGTGACATCTCAACCTGCAGTACATGTTACTAGGTTGTGTCTATCTCTGAGACACCTATGAAGTGGTCTTGTCTTCCCATCCACACTTCTATTGAGAGGTGCGGCTACCCCTTACAGTCACCAAGTCCCCTAAAAACTACTAGCAATGTAGCAAGGCTGTGACAAGCATGCTGCTTCACAAACAGCCAGTGGTCCCAGTGAGGGATGGGGTGGACACACACAGCTGGAATGGGCTCTGGTGGGCAAGGAGCTTCACAGGGCATGGCTCAAATCTCTGGACTCCCTTATGTTCCCTGGTCTAGGATCCCACCCACAGCTCTCATTTCCTGCTCCTGCAAGGGAAGCCTCTGACCTCCACCCACCATCAGCAAACACAAGTAAGGGAGTTGGTGTTTATCCCCCTTCCTATCACATCTCCCGAATTCCCTACTCTGGACACAGGCCCCTTCCCTCTTGAGTCAAAGCCCACTCACTTTTTCAGTTGATCCAGAGTCCTGCCATTGTTACTGGAGCAATGGAGGCTTTGGCTGTATGTAGAGGCCATGAGACTATCACATCTGTAACCAGTATGACAAAATGGTACTTGAAATGTGAGAGTTACTCCTTAGGGACAAACGGCTTCTCCAAATTTCTACAAGCTAAAGACTTAACCTCAACTCCCTCTTTCCTTAGTCCAGGCAAAAAGAGAGACTATGCAGATGCAAGAAGTCAAGCAGGACAAGTCCCATTCATGTCCAGAAGGGAGGGAGGGATTGGAAGGTGTCTGGAAGACATGGAGCAAGCCTAAAGGGGTGTCTTCTTTCTTTTTCATGCCTTCTCGCTTCTCTACCTTGCTATGAAAGACTCTGCGCACTTGGACACTGTGAGTTGGTGATCTCAGGTCAAGATAGCACCTCTGTGTCCTTGGAGGAAGGTTAAGGTAAATCTTTCTCTTTACCCAGAATAAATAGCTTCCTTTGGCTTTTTTTTTTTGAATGAGTCAATGAACCTGAGCAGATGGACCTGGGAGGCTGGTAATGCACCTGCCACAACTTCTTATGGCCTCTTGGGTTACTGGCTACTCTGACATAGAAATAAAGCCTAGGGGGCAAGGTATTTTCCTTATGCTTGAATTGGGCTTAATACCCAGAGACATGCCTATGTACAATTACTGCGTCATATCTATGTGTGCCATGAATGAACCCAAATATCTCCTTCCCAAATAGCTCCATTGGGTCCAAGACCCAGTCTCCCCACAGCACCACATCCCCCAAATTTTTCTCTGTCAGCATCAAACAGAAGAAGCTCCCAGATGGAGTCCAGAGTCTCCCATACAGATGGGAAACTTGCTCTGCTCTTTCAAGTAAGTGAGGACCAAGATGAGAGCTTCTCCATGTGGATGAAAGGAGAATGTCACACACAGGTCGACTGTGGCACTGGATAACCTGTGTGTACAACCAAGCCTCCCCCAGACATTTGCAGGCTCCTTTGGTCCTGATCACACCTATTAGCATCCCAATTTCCACATAGCAAACTGGGTCACTGAGTAATGCAAGGTATTCCCAAGACCCACCCAAATGGTGCTGAGGTCCCCTGGCCTGTAAGATGATGCACAAACCTTTTCAATAGCTGATCTAGCACCTGATCCATGGTGCCAAATGCTTGGTAGTTTTGCAAAAACTTTTGTAGGAACAATGGGTTCCCTTGAAGCAGGGATGACACAAGATGGTTGACCATCGTCTCCCTTATATCAGCCTTCAGAAATTCCAGGCAAGCTGGGATATCCACACTCTGACCGGATTTCTTTTCACCCTGTATTGCAGTTAACATGGAAACAATAGTTGTATTAATCACTTGTCTATCTCTAGGACTAATATGCAACACAATTTAAGAGGCAAAGAGGCTTATTTGGGCTCATGGTTTCAGATAATTTAGTTCATGGTTGACTCCAAGGCAGAAACACTATGATCCAAACAAATGGCAGAGGAAAGCTGCTCAATTCTTACAGCCAAAAAGAAAGGCAGAGAGAAAGGAAGAGACTGGGACAAAAATACGTCCTCCAGAGTCACACCCACAGTGACCCACATCCTCAAATCAGGCCCCAACTCCTAGCAACATATTCAGCTATGGAGTCATCAGTTCATTAGTCCACTGATGAGTATGTCACCCACACAGTCAAATCACATCTGAAAGCCCCACTGCTAGATACATGAGACATCTGGGAATATTATACACCTAAGCCACAACCTTAGAAAACTGCCAAATGACAAGAGACATTATGGTAGACATTGGTATCTCCCTATTGTCTGGCTTTGAAGACCTAAAATGCCTTCATCATTCTGTTCTGATGAGTTTAGTTCAGTATGTATTCACTGTGTGAGAAGATGTGGGCAACTATTTGGAAGAAAACAAGAGACACTATGACAAGACAGTGAAGATCTCCAGGGGTCTTGCTTTGAATTCTGTGTTTCTTAAAATAATTTCCTTAAGATCTGGGGTTTTTTTCTGTTTAATTTTACCCTCTTTAAAATAAAAAAAGGAAAAAGAAAAACTGTCAAATGACTCTGCCATAAAATAATGTGAGAAAACCACAGACTACGGATATACACACACATACACGTACATGTACACATACACTTACACACACAGAGGAAGGGCCTGGATACACACAAAAGAGATTAGAGCAGTGGGCTGGCCTTTGCTGACCTGTCCTTGGCTACTGTGTGCCCCACTTTGTCCCTTCTGAGAAAATGGCCACAGGCGTCGAATGAGACGAGGAACCCAGTTTCTCCAGACATGGCTGAGTCGTCCCCTGTGAGATCTCCTGGGGCCGAAGCCTTGGGAACTCAGGAAGCAGCAAGAAAACATCCTCAAGTGTCCTATGTCTCCAGACAAGTGAGCAAGCTTCAGTTAGTTAAGTTACGTGGTGCTTGGCAACAGGGTTCCGAGTTTGATCATCAAGGAAGTGAGGTCATCTCCTGGGGTCTCCTTCACTGAACTTTTCATTTTACTGGACTTCAAACAGTCCCTGGGCTGCTGACTGGCCCAAATCTACACTAGATACAAACCAGACACATGCAGTGACACAACATCATCTGACCCACCCTCCCCAGGCAGACCAAGGGTTACCTGTCAACCCAAGAAACAGGTGGACCCTGCCACTCTTAACTCATGGTTAGGTTAAGTAAGACATGGTTTAGGGCTAGAAGTTAGGGTTAAGTTTTGTTGTGAAGGTCAGAGTTTGTTTCAGGGTTAGGATTTAGAATTAGGGTTCAGGGGTAAATAAAGAGCTATGATTTAAGTGGTAGGGTTGGTTCCTGCTTTAGAGCTAATTTTTAAGCTTTATGGTTAGGTTTGGAGTTAGAGATGGATTTCTGTTTTATTGTTTGAGTAATTGAAAAGATTACATAATGATTTACTGCTAAGGATTTGGTTAGGATATAGTTGCATTTAGAAGTTAAATGTTACGCTGACAGTTTTGTTTATATATTTATAGATGTGAGAGTTAGGGGTAAGGATTAGAATTACCTTTATAGCTAGCTATAGTGATAACAAAATTAGAAGTCTAACTAAATTTGAAAACATTTAAGATATTTGGCTTTCAACAGTTCTTTGTGATTTCTAATATTTAAGTATCCCACGTACACCTTGAACCATAAAAATGTCTTAAAGCACTCATATGCACACCACCATTTTTCTGTTTTCACAGTTTCTGCCAAACATCCTCTTAGAAACTCATTTTGAAGATTCATTTAACCCTTTGCATTTTAGATAACATCTTTATTAAATATTGAATTGTTATAGCTATAAATTATGTTAACAGTTACTATTCTTTGAATGCATTTTTGTGCTTAAACTTTGACAGTGCTTATTACAGCTGAAGAGTATGTAGAGGAAGTAAGTATGCAAGAAACAGAAACTTAAGGTGGTCAGTTTTCAAGACAAAGTAGTTAACTTTGAATGTACAATTTCTAGTAGTTCAAATTGCCTGATCTAGGGGCCTAAGAAAAGTCAGCACCTCCTGAGAATGGGCCATGCTGGGACTGGGAGTAGCTGACCAACACACCAACTAGCCAGCCTTTCTGGTAAGCTGCACAAGCCATGTAAAACCCAGGAAGAGAAAAGTCAGATAGCACCTCCCATGAGCCTAGCAGCACATAAATGAGGCTCACCAACTCCTTCTTTCCCGCTCTAGCAATTGGCTGGTTCGTGGGTAGGCTGAGTTGATAGCAGCTGAGATACAAAAAGCAACTGAATGCTTGTATTGTTTGACTTTTCAGGCGAGGGGCCAGCGGACTGAGTAACTATAGGGAGGACAGCAGCATGCAGTAGAGCAAATATGGGGGATTTTATACTATATTATTTTTGAAGTCAAATATTGTTCTCATTGTTTTGTTTTGTTCTCATTCATTGTTTTGCTTTGTTCTATATACTGTTTTGATTGGTTTTACTCTGTTTTGTTTTGGTTTGATTTTTCTATATCTGATAGAATGGACAACTACTGTAAAGATAAGCTATACTGTAGTAACCATTGTTATTGTCCTAATATCTTGATTTGAATTTCTGTATCATTTCACTGATTGGTTTGGATAGGATTTAACCTATTTTGTTTTCTTGAGTTATATTGTCTTTAAAATAAAAATTTTAAAAATTGCCTAATCTGAAAAGACTCTGTGCAAATGGGACCTGAAGGGAGAGATAAACTAGTGAGAAAGCCTTCATTAAGAAACATAGATGTGAGTGGGAAAGGGAAAAGAAATGCATAGAATGATCCATTTTCACAACAAGATATCTAGGACTAAGTGGAAACATAATAACCACAAGATCACATTAAAAGCTCTAAACAGGATCACCTACTCCTGGGAAACACCCATAGTAAAGATCAGATGGTATTATGAAGAAATCCAATTGGGAGGGGGACCAGGAAACTGCCTTATCAGGAGATAATGAAACATAAGTGAGGTCCAGAAAAGGCTGCACCCCTCATGGTACTCAGGCGTGAACGGGAATGAGGGGAAAGGACCTGATGCTGGGGACAGACTGCTTGCTGTGACTTGCATAGCAGAGACCCAGCCTTGCAAGGCTGAATTAAAGCCTCACGTTCTCTGCTCTTCATGCTTCTGAGTCCTTCCTTAAGGCTGAGCAAGCAAATGCATTTCTCACAAGTAGAGACCAGGTTTTCTGGGTCAGCATCAAGGAGTTAAATCAGGCAACGCAACTTAATTACACAAACTAATTCTTTAGAAGTTGTTCAGCTACAAGCTGAAATAGGGTCTGTGTAACATGAATTTTTATTTTCTGTATACTGAGCAGTTTTTCAGAGAATAAACCCAGGACAAGGCTACCGCATAAGAACAAAATATATAGTGACGTTTACATGTGCATGTTATTACTTCAATAGAAATACGCTAAAGTAGCTCTTATCTTGACTTATATATTAGAGAATCATTTAAGTTTGAATCATTTAATTTTGCCCAAATTCTCTTACTTAAAATCAGGGTTCAGGGCTGGGGATTTAGCTCAGTAGCTTCAGCACTTACTTGGTAAACACAAGATTGTGAGTTCAATCCCCGGTACCAAAAAAGAAAAAGCAGGATGAATGAAGAGGATCAAATACAACCACCTAACTGTTTGAGTAAATGAATAAGCACGTGTTTGAAATTCTGAGACCCTGTCCTAAAATAAAGCTTTATTTTAGAGAAGTTTTGTAAGTCTTTAAAATCTGAACAAAGTACAGAGGTTTCTCCTGTAGCTGCAAGCTAGTTTCCTGTTTTGCTAACATCTAGCGCTAAACATAATGCTAAGCCAAGGTGCTTTAGTAGCAAGAAAGAGAAAACTAGCTTAACTGGATGTGTTACTTATTTATGTATTTTGAACAATAACATAGAACAGCGTGAGCTGTAGTGCAAAATGCCCAAACACTGGTGTGCAAGTCGAGGAATGAAGCACAGTAAATTGAGTGCTCCAGAAACAAATGCAATTGCATTCCCGCAGCCATACTGAGATTGCTGCTTATCAGAATGTAGGGATGGTGCAGGCTTCTTTGCACACCTCGATACAGAAGAGAAGCCACAGCACACTGAGAAGCAGAGCCCCTCAAGCCTCCTGCTCCAATCCAACTAGGACCTACTCAATGGGCAAGATGTTTGCATGTTTATCACATTTGGCACATATTCTGTTCAGCCTATTTTCTAGGAAAATCTATTTCCTCTTCAAAGCACACATGACTTACAAGGGAAAGAAATGTTTGTTATAAACATTTAATTCAGCAACTTCTCTATTAAGAAATGCAGAAAAAATTTGTGATCTTCTGGATAAATAAGTGCTTCATTGGCCTTTGGTTATAACAAAATGCTACAGCAATATTGTAACATGGTATTGTTATTCCCAGTTTAACAGAGAAACTGAGGTTTGCAGAGGCAAAGTAATCTCATTTGAAGTATTTAATACACATCTTACTTGAGAGACAGTACACTGAACCTAAAGAATGCCAGTGATTATGATACAGAATATTACTTATGAATTCAAAAGATACATAAATCATGCAGGAAGATACACTAGGTTATCGCATTGAAGCATTGGAACACCCACCTTATCCATCTGTATTTTTTCACTGGTGGTTCAAGGTTAGTAAAGTCCCGTTTCTCAAGGCCCACTCCCCGCAGAGCAAGAAAACAAAAGGCCATAAGTTGCCTCAGGACAAAGGACTCCTGTTCCACCATGGGCAGGCTCCAACCAGCAACATCTCCTGGAGATCTAGCAACTTTCTAGGTCTCATTCATTTATCTACAAGCCCAGTGCACAGGTCCAGACACAGGACCTAATCAAGTCTACATACACAAGACAAGCAATACTAGAGAGAATGCGTGTGAACCTTTAAAACGAACTGTAGCAGGAAGAATGTCAAAAACTCTAAAGTCATTTGGCTTATCAAGGTACATGCCATATAAGAAAATATGGCACCTTATAAATAGTGACAAAAGACAAGAATAAGTCATGGCAAGATGAAAAAGCAACAGTATAAAAATTAAAATCATGAGACAGTCATATTTTCAAGGAAATGAAGTGGAAAAGTGAGTCACATGTGGTGGTGCACACCAGTAATCCCGGCACTCTAGGATGAGGCAGGAGGATCAGTGGTTCATGCTAAGCTTGGGCAACTTTGCAAGATCTTATCTCAAAATCAAAAATTAAATTAAATTTAAAATAAAATAAAAGGTTGTAACTTGGTAAAAGGCTCTAGGCCCAATATCCAGCAGAGAAGAAAGAAAAAGAAAAGAAAGAGAGAGAGAGAGATAGTGAGAGAGAGAGAGACAGAGAGAGAGAGAGAGAGAGAGAGAGAGAGAGAGAGAGAGAGAAGAAGGAAAGAGGGAAGCAAGGAAAGAGAAAAGGGAAATTTTCAGTTCCATTTGTACTCTGATTCCTACATTTTCTCATCTCTGGTGATGAGCATGTCCTTTATTTCAAAAAAGAACCAAATGCAGCCTACGAGATGCACTCAGTGGCACCCAGACAGCCATGTGTCTGTCTTGAAGGTAATTCACTCTGAAAACATATGGAGAATGAGTGTGAATGATTTTCCCATGACCTTTCCCTCTAGCGGGAAGAATAGATCTTGTTAATCCAAACACAAAGGCAAGTAAAAGTATTAAACCTCAGCTATGAGAAAGCAAAAAACCAGGAGAATATATAGAAGACCCAGAAAGGAACGCTAGGCTCCCATCTAAGTAGGTTCCTGTAGATGCCAAGACAACCTTGTAGCAATCATCACTGGCATCCTCCATCTTCTGGATTTCACAGGTGCCATGATCAGGCATAAGTAGCCTGTATTCTTTCTGACAATCAAGTGCTTGTATGGCTTACCAAATGCCATGAGGCACAATGGCCGATGAGGCTTTGCCATACAGCTTTTCCAAACTGGTAAACTATAATACAGTAACAAGGTAGCAGGTGTGGTTATCAGGTGTGGTATTTACCAAAAGTGTATCCAGAGCAGCCTTGACCAGGAAAAGTCCAATGTTGAGCCCATTTGAAATCTGTCTCCTGACATTATGGCCCTCTGTGCCTGTGTCCTATGAGAGCACTGCGGTAGCTCGGGAACTCAGGAGACTGGCATTCATAGAAACAGTTCTCTTGTCTTGGTGGTTTTGAGCATAATGTTATTATGATGACACATGGACAGTATGCACATAGGACAAATATGTCTCCATGCCTTGTACTTATGACAGATTTATCTAAATTCCTATTTTCCAAGTGATTATTGCTTATCTTTCCTTTTTTTCTAAGTCTGTGAACATCCAGACATAGCCACTATCCATGAAACATCTGTAATTTCTGAACTATTCCTATTCCAGGAAAATAAACAACTATATATACTACTTAAATTTGTGCCTATTGGGAAGACATACCACCTCATTGCCCTTCAGGATCACCCTAGCGGGACTGATTCTACAACCCTGTGGTCATTCTCTCTCAGGTGATACCAATATGCCATCCGAACTATCTGTAAATCAGACCTGGTTTTTTCTCCAGTCAGTTCTTCTTAGGAATCTTCCCATGGAACCTACACAGCGAGGAAAGCAGTTGTGTCCATTTAACAGGATTACACACTATTGAAGATACTAAAATTGGAGTTAGGAGGGGGTGGAGTAAGAAAGTAATGGCCAACACTTAGTAAACTTGTCAGGAATGAGGTAGGGTTTTTCTTAATGTTCCTGTTCTATAAGACAGAACCCAAGTAAGTCAATTCATTCAGGTCACCCAACTAGCTAATGTGGGATCGTGAAGTTGAGCAATCTTACTCCTGAGTACTCTAAACCTCTACTCATAACCTTTTAAGCCCTGAGCAACCATAAATTGAAAAGAAAACAAAGTGGTGTTGTGTGCTTGAAACCCTAGATCTCAGGAATCAGAGGTGGGAGGATCACTGGATCCTGGGAATTCAAGACCAGCTAGCGCAATAAAGAAACCAATCTCGAAAAAAGAAGAAAAAAAAAAAAAAAAAAAAAAAAGGAAAAAGCAGATCATTGATAGAATGGCAACAATCTATTGGAGGCTACTAAAGTCCTTTAGCGCCATCTGCTGTTGGTCCAAGGCTGGCTATAGCAAATACTTACCCTCATAGCTCATGGGATTTTCACCAGTTTACTGAAACATGCAAATTTTGTTTTTAAATTTACAGAGAAAAAACACAGAAAAGAAAAACAAAAAACAAGCATGCAGACAACTATGCTATGTTCTTCTCTGCCTCTGGGTCATTTTTCAAACAAAAATTTAGGTTATTATCCTCATTTTAACAAAAATGGTGCTTCTAAGTAAATGAACAAACAGAAAAGGAGTGAAAATTAGATAATGAAGCCAACATGGGCCGCTCTGGCTTTGGGATCAGAAGACACTGTGCTAGCATTCATCTTCTGCACTTGAATATCGGTAACAGATTCTGTGCTTCCTTCTAACACAGTTTGCCGCCTCATAGGAGCTGCTATAACTGAAAAGGTAAAAAAGATCCTTAAAAGATAAGGCTGGACTACAATGTAGGCCTCACAAGGACTGAGGCCTGACTAAGCTCCAGTAAGACTTTGTGACACTGGAACCAAGCCATTCAAAAGCAGGCAAGAGTTTCCAGGTTGCAAGAAAAATGTCCAGAGCAGAAGACACTGATTCAACTATTCTTTTCTTTAAAATACAACCTGAATTTTAATGCCTAGCATGCTCCAATTTTAGCCATTCATACCTATTGTTTGAACAAACACATGCTCTCCCATGTGAGCACACAAGATAGTGATAGAGAAGTCACACATCAGGTTCCCAAGGGAATTCTATCCAGCCTCTTGATGCAGACGCAGTGTCTTCAGAAGCTTAATATTTGTGGGGGGAAAAAGAATCCAGGCATGGTTGTATAATCCTGTAATCTCAGCAATCTGGCAAGCTGGGGCAGGAGGATCAACCCCAGGACCGGGACGATCAGCCCCATCCGGACAACCAAAGGACTTAGTAAGGCTCTTTCTGAAAAAAATTTTTTTAAAATTTTAATGGCAGGGGATATAGCTCAAGTCATTGGCTTCAATTCCCAGTTTCTCAAAAACAAATATTCAAATAGAAGCCAGTCCTAAAGGTTCCAATAAAAAAAATTAGACCCTGTAATAGTTTGTCTATCCGCATACTATTCTTAAACTAACGTCTTTAAAATGAAAATAAACTCAAAAATGAAGAGACAACACTAATAAATATAAATATACATGCACCCAACTGTGTAAAACAAATATTAACAGACATGAACAATCAAATAAACACTACCACTATCACAAACACACAAGTCAACCAAACAAAAACATCAACAAATAAATACAAGAAGTGACCAAGCTTGTGAACAAACGATCATAGTACATATCTACAGTGTTCTAACTCTCGAAATCAGAATATGCATTCTTTTCAGCTGCACGTAGGATGTAATCCAAAATAGACCACATACTACCTTACTGAATATGCTTGAGTAAATGAAAAGAAACTGAAGTCACCCCGTGTATATTATCAGACTATACTGTGATGAACAGGAAATCAATAGCAAAAGAAAACACAAAAACTCCATAAACATAGAGAAATTAAATAACACACTTGTGAACAGCCAGTGAGCCACAGATGAAAATGAAGAAATTAAACGTTATCTACAATTAAATGCTAGTGCCAGTACAACACACTGAAACATACAGGACATAATGAAATCGCTCCTAAGCGGAAAATGCAGTAGTTAATTCTCATATCAAGAAAACAAAACCAGTTCAAATAAAAAACCTAAAATTGAACTTCAAACCTCTGAAAAAAGAAATGAAAACCAAATCTCTTACAGGGGAGGAAATTATAAACGTCAGAGCAGAAATTAATGCAAATGAGACTAAGAAAATAATGCAAAAAATGAATTTAAGAGTTGGTTCTTTGAAAGATTAAATAAAATTGAGAAACCTTTGGCCAACTTTATCATAAAAAATAAAGAAAAGACTCAAATTCATGCATCACTAAGAATGAAAAGGGTGAAATCACAGCAGATCCTGAGAACTCCAGAAGATCATCGATATGTACTTTGAGGACCTTTATTCTAATAAGATGGAAAAAATAGAAGAAATGGACAGATTCTTAGGTGCATATGAATTACCAAAGCTAAATCTAGAAGACGTAAAAATTCTAAATTATGCAATGAAAATTGGAGAATTATAAAACTAACAACAAAAAAGCCCAGGTCCTGTGGACTTACTGCTGAATTCTACAAGAAATTTAGAGATTTAATGCCACTATTTCTCAAAATCTTTAATGAAGTTGAAAGACAAGTAGTACCCCCAAATTATTTCATGGAGGCAAATATCACCCAATACAAAAGCAAAATAAGGACCCAACCACAAAGTACAATTATAGGAAAAATTCCCTACTGAATAAAGGGCAAAAATCCTCTACAAAATACTGGAAAACAGAATTCATCAAACCATCAAGAAGATCATACAGCATCAGCAAGTAGGATTCATCCAGGGGATGCACAGATGGTTGAACATATGCAAACCAATAAATGTAATACACCATATAAACTGAGTCAAATATAAAAATCAAGTGATCATCTCAATAGATGCATGAAAAGCATTTAATGAAGTCCAACACTCATTTGTGATTTTTTTAAAAAGCCCTACAGAAAATTAGAATAGATGGTCTTCATCTCAATCTATAAACTCCATCTATGACAAACCAATGGCCAACATCATACTAAATGGGAAAAATAAGAAAGCTTTCACTCTAAAATCAGGAACAACACAAGGACATCCATTATCATCACTCCTATTCAAAGTGTAGTTCTACAAATGTTGGCCAGAACAACTAGACAAGAGAAATTATAAAAGGAATAAAGATAGGAAAGGAATAAATTATCGTCATTTGCAGATGACATGTCGTTCTACAGAGATGACCCCCAAAACTCCACCGAAGACTTCTAGATATAAGAATCAAATTCAGCAGTATATCTGGATACAAAGTCAACACTGAAAAATCAACAGCATTCCCATACACAAATGACATACTCACTGAGGGAGAAATTAGGAATATAACATCATTCACAATAACTTACCAAAAAAAAAATAAATACTTGGAGTCAATATAATAAAGTAAGTAAGAGATCTTTACGTTGGAAACAATAGTACTCTGAAAAATGAGCACGAAGAGGATATAAGAAAATGTAAAGACATTCCTTGCTCCTGGGTAAGAATAAGGAACATAGTGAAAACAGTAATGCTTCCAAAATTGTTATACAGATTTAATGCAATCCCAATAAAATACTATTGGAATGCCCCATCCCAGAGACCTAGAGAAATCATTCCTAAAATTCATTTGGAACCAGAAGAGATATATGCAAGCAAAAACAATTCTTGGAAATAAAGGCAAGACAGGGGCATCACAATCCCTGACTTGAAACTATAATACAGAACTACTAGAATAAAAATAGCATGGTATTGGCAAAAAAACAGACCTGAGAATCAATGCAACAGAGCAGAAGATACGAGAACAACTCCAAACACAATCAGCCACCTTATCTTTGACAAAAAGTCCAAATACATTCACTGGAAGAAAGCATCTTTAATAAATAGTTCTGAAAACATGGCTTTCTACATGCCAAAGACTGAAGTTTGACTTATGTCTATCAGCATGCATTAAAATAAAATCAACATTGATCATAGTTCAAAATATTGAACCAGAAACACAAAATCTGTGGGAAGATACAATAGGTAGAACTCTTTAGACACAAGTGTAGGCAAAAGTGATATATGCACACCCCTGTTTAGAGCAGCACAATATAATAGCTGAATTTTGGAAACAACCTAAATGCACTCAGCTGATGAAAAGGACAAAGAAGTTGTGGGCTTTTATATAATAGAGTACTACTCAGCCACAAACATTTATAACTAAATGAATAGATCTTGAGACCATGCTATTAAGTGAAATAAATCAGCCAAATCTGCAAATATTGCAGTCTCTCTGGTATGAGAAAGTCAAAGTATAAATAAGGTTCTAAATGTATAATAGATACTTTAAAATAGGAAGAAATTTTTTCTTCTTTTTTGAAGAAATTTTAATGAGAACATGCAGGAATTGAAAGCAAAACCTTACCAATTAAATTCAGGTAAATTTCAATTATGAAGTAATAACCCTGTAAGTCTAACAGTCTCACAGATAATTTTAAAATCATCTTCCAATGGGGGAGAACAAGGAAGGAAGCTAAGCTCCCCTTCTCCCCACTCCCCCTGCCCTGTGATCAACCAGCTGATTTGGGGAACTGTATTGTTGGATTGACTTTGCTAGTCTAAAGCCAAGCAACTATTTAGACAAATACAATATGCAATACAGTAACTATTGTAGATTTCTTTCTGTCTTAGGACTTTTTAATTTTGTTTCACTGCTGTTTTATTCCCTTTAAAATCAAATTTTAAAAAATCATCTTTATCAATTTGGATTATATAAAAAATAACAAATTTGACCTCCTTAGATGTTATGTTGACATTTACACATATTACTACCTATTTGTAGTGAGGACATTTTTTAAGCTACTTCAAGTATTTTTCAAACAAAGCAAGACCAAAAAAATGCCTATATATATGATTAGCATTTATTTTTCCAGCACATCTAAGTATCTTCTTTGATCTCCAGAGTTTAACATAAAAATAAATAAGTACCACTTACTGTAGTTTTTTGGTTGTTGCTTTTGTTGTTGTTGTCATTTCATTTTTTATACTGGAATTAAACTCACCATCTTGTGCTTATCAAGTAGGTGTTATGCCCCTGAGCTATATCTCTAGCCCTACTGTAGTTTTTCATGTGAATGAATTGTAAGAAGGTAAATTCATATATTTTATATTTAAGTAAAGTGTGGTAAGATACTAAATTATTGGTATAATTAATTTTACAAACAGTTTGTGGAAACAACCAGAAAATGTCATTCACTTATAGAAGTTCTTACAAGATTGCTGTCCTATTAATTTTAATTCTTGTGAAAATATAAGCTATATAAACACTTCAAGTGCTTGAGCCAAAAATTCTTTTTAATTAATTTTGTGAAAATTAAAAGATTATAATTTTCCTATTCCACTCAACTTAACTGCCTAATGCATTTATATATATATATATATATATATATATATATATATATTTAATTTTGAAAGTAGTAAAGTACAACAGAACAAGACAGAATAAAGCCAAATGAGACCATATAGTGAAATTGGTACAGAACTTCACAGCAGGTTACCAGGAAGACAATAATAGGTATCAGAGTATATTTCGTTATCTTAACAATAGTTGTTCTTTCAATCATGTATATCAAACTAAAATGGAATACAGAACATTATAAAACTTATCAAAACAGAATATTGAATAAAGCTGTACTATTAATCAGAATAAAGCAAAACAGCAATAAAATTATTTGCCTTCAAAGACTCTGTCGGAGGGCACCACAGCACCGGAGAGACAGATGCAGAGGCAAACAGGTATTTTTGGCTTTTATGTCTTTACCTTTATTCTTGTTCTGATCTATTTCTCTTCTTTATCTCTTTCCTCAACTATCTTTCTGGATTTTGTGATATTTTCATGTGAGTGAACATGAAACCAGCCTTTGTGTATGTGCGTGTGTGTGTGTGGGTTTTTGAGACGGGGTCTCGCTATGCAGTTCAGGCTGGCCTTGAGCTCCCTTTGTAGCCCAGGCCAGTCTCAAACTCGAAATGATAATCCCACCTCAGCCTCCCGAGTGCTGGAATTACAGGCATGAGCCACCATGCAATGCTCGAAACTAGTCTTTCTAATCTGCTTTGATAATACTCTGCTATCTCCTTCATCCGCTTTCTCCTGTTTCCCAAACACTGAATGATCATCTTTTGTCCTCAGCATTCTGCCATGTTTCTCTTCATTTATCTCTGTTTTATCCGCTATCCTCTTAAGTTGGTCTACCATAGGCTAAAATCACTCTGCTAAGGGAAATTCATTGCATAAAAGTTCTTTGTTTATGTTGGATTTTGTTATATAAGTGTAGATCTTGTCCCTTAGGCTGTGCTTGATGCTATTGTTATACCTAGTTGTACTATATTAGCCAGGATGTCATACCTGTTGTGTTCAGTTCTTCCCCCTTGCATGACAACACTGTGCCTGTCTGGAGTCATAAGCATCACCAGAGTCCAATACCAATGGACTGGGTGCTAAACCAAATAGAAAGCAACAACTCAACCTTAATAAACTGGGAAGGTAGGCCTTGGCACAGACACAAACTCCAAGAACCACCTACACATAGAACACATCTCTGAAGAATAGACATTCCCCTTAGGAAAGCCTCGACATGCATGATAAAGCTATCTGTCTAAGAAACTTACAAGCAACAACACAGAAAACAAAATAAAATCATAGAAAATGACAAGACACAGAAGCAAAATGCAACTTCAGACCACCAGCACACCAAGGTAAAATTCAGGGCAAAGAGAGGAAATCAGAAGCCACCACCTGAATTCTCCGGAATGACAGCAGCAGAGGTTAAAAAAAAAAATGCATGATACTATAGAGAAAATCGGAGAAGAAATAACTTCCCAGGTTTAAAAAAAACAACTAACAACAATAATGATGTACCTGCTCAGCAAACATAAAACACAGATGTTTTAAACAATAGAAAAACAAAATAAAACAATGGAAACTATGAACACCTTTTGTAGGAAAGAAATAGAATCCATGAAACAGATTCAAACTGATAGTTGTGAGGTTAAATTTTTCATCAAAAGTTTACAAAACTGACTGAATGAAAATGAAGACAGACAATCAGACTTAGAAGCAAAATCCAAATTAGTAATCACAAAGCAAAAACTCTCTTAAAAATATAAAGAAACTATGAAAAAACAAGTCAACAGTTGCAAGATGGTGCAAAGAAGAACAACATAAGAATGATCAAAGTCAATCAAAAAGCAAGTCAGCACAAATGACAAAAAATAACCTGGTCACAGAAGTTTTGGCAAATAACTTTCCAATATAAAAAAATAGACATACAGATAAATGAGACATATAGAATTCCATTAATCATGATGAAAATTAATCAAATATAATAATCAAGATTCAGAAATTCAGAACAAGAACAGAATATTAAAAGGTGTTAGAGAGAAAGAAACCAATCAAATATAAAGAAAAACCTATTAGAATCACAGCAGATGGGGCTGGGGATTTAGCTCCGTGACACAAGCACCTGCCTGGCAAGAACAAGGTCATGAGTTTGATGGCTGGTACAAAAAAAAAAAAGAAGAATCACTGCAGACTTCTCCACATAAAGCCTTAAGTGAAGGAGAACTTGAAGTATTTCAAGTCCCATAGGAAAGCAAGTTCCAACACAGATTTATGTAACCTGCAAAACTATGTTTCAAAATCAATGGAGAAATAAGATACTTTTGTGTCAAAGAACAACTGAAGACATTTATGGAACAAAATCAGCCCTCCAAAATATTCTGAAGGATATTTTAGAAAAAGATAAAGAAAAAAAAAACCACAATTCTGAAAACACCAACAGAAAAAAGTGCAAGACAATCATTAAATAGAGTTGAAAGCTGAAGAAACTACAGGAAAATGAAAAGAAAAGCATGTCAATATAAATCAGTTAAAACATCAATGTAAAAGGTCCCAATTCACTACTCAAAAGAAACAGACTACCAGAATGGGTCAAGATCCAACAATATTTGGCATGCAAGAAACACACTTAACTCAAAAAGAAATTCATAGACTGAAACTAAAAACGCTAGAAAACAATATTTCATGTGATGGGAACCTGGGAAAAAAGCAGTGGTAGCTATTCTATTTGAAGAGAATGTGAACTTTAAGCCAAGACTAATCAACAGACACCCAAAAGGTCACTACAAACCTTTTAAGGGAAAACTCCAAGATGAGTCAGCACCACTCACCGACCAGGGGAGAGAAAACAAAGGACACATAAGCAAGGAAACCCAGTTTGGGAAGCAGAACATGCATGGCGCTCTGACTGACTGGGACAACCAAACCCCAGCCCCTTCCAGTGCACAGGCTGGAAAACAAAAATTACCATCCCAGAAGCCTCCCCTCCCCTGCTGTAAGCAACCAGCTTATCCAGAAAAACACAGGCTGTGATGATAGCTATGGAGGTAAAATGCAATTACATGCCTGTGGTGCTTTGGTGTTTCACTAACATTGCAGGTCTATGGCCAGTGGCATGATCAATGTTTCACAGGATAGGGGTGCAGTGTGGCATCTAAGGAAAATCTCCTTCTGAGGGTTGTAACCATTCTTGATTCCCTATGGTCTTGTTTTGAAGTTCTGTATCATTTCCATTGTTTTGTTGGACTGCGTTTTGTTCTTTTTTGTTTTGTTTGATTATGTCAAATCCAATAGCAGGCACAACTATTTCACAGACAGGACATGCATTATGGTAGCAATTTTGGATTTACTATTGTCTTGTTTTGAAGTCCTGTATTGCATTCATTTCCTTGTGTTTATTGTTTCTATTCTATTCTGTTCTGTTTCACTTTTACATTGTCTGAAGTTATCTGCAGCTATTTTGAAGACATCAAAAGGCATTAGGGTAATTATCATTGATTTCATAGTATTTTAGGCCTGTATCTCTTACACTGGTAGGTTTTGATTGGTTTTATTCTGCTTTGTCTTCTTTAAAATAAAAATAAACTCAAAAATGAAGAGACGACACTAATAAATATAAATACACATGCACTCAACTGTGTAAAACAAATATTAACAGACATGAAGAATCAAATAAATACTACCACTATCACAAACACACAATCAACCAAACAAAAAAATCAACAAAGAAATACCAGAAGTGACCAAGCTTGTGAACAAATGATCACACTAGATACCTACAAGGTTCTACCTCTTGATATCAGAATATGCATTCTTCTCAGCTGCACGTAGGATGTAATCCAAAGTAGACCACATACTACCCTACAGAACATGCTTGAGTAAATGAAAAGAAACTGAAATCACTCCGTGCATATTATCAGACTATAGTGTGATGAAATTGGAAAGCAATAGCAAAAGAAAACGCGAAAGCTCCATAAACATGTAGAAAGTAGATAACACTCTTGTGAACAACCAATGAGCCACAGAAGAAAATGAAGAAATTAAACATTATCTACAAGTAAATGCTAGTGCCAGTACAACACACTGAAACATACAGGACATAATGAAAACACTCCTAAGCGGAAAATGCAGTAGTTAATGCTCATATCAGGAAAACAAAATCAGTTCAAATAAAAAACCTAATATTGAACTTCAAACCTCTGAAAAAAGAAGTGAAAACCAAAGCTCTTACACTAGAGGAAATTATAAACGTCAGAGCAGAAATTAATGCAAATGTGACTAAGAAAATGATACAAATAATGAATTTAAGTGTTGGTTCTTTGAAAGTTTAAATAAAAACTGAGAAACCTTTGGCCAACTGTATCACAAAAAAACAAAGAGAAGACTCAAATTCATGCATCACTAAGAATGAAAAGGGTGAAAACACAGGACATCCTGTAGAAATCCAGAAGATCATCGATATGCACTTTGAGGACCTTTATTCTAATAGGATGGAAAAAATAGAAGAAATGGACAGATTCTTAGGTGCATATGAATTACCAAAGCTGAATCTAGAAGTTGTAAAAATTCTAAATAATGCAACGAAAATTGAAGAATTATAAAACTAACAACAAAGAAAAGCCCAGGTCCTGTGGACTTACCTCTGAATTCTACAAGAAATTTAGAAATTTAATGCCACTGATTCTCAAACTCTTTAATGCATTTGAAACAGAAGTAGTACCCCCAAATTAATTCATGGAGGCAAATATCACGCAAGACCAAAAGCAGATAAGGACCCTCCCAGAAAGTACAACTACAGGAAAAATTCCCTACTCAATAAAGGGCAAAAATCCTCAACAAAATACTGGCCAACAGAATTCATCGAATCATCAAGAAGATCATAAAGCATCACCAAGTAGGTTTCATCCAGGAGATGCAGAGATGGTTCAACATATGCAAACCAATAAATGTAATACACGATATGAACAAAGTCAAAGATAAAAATCAAATAATCATCTCTATAGTCGCATAAAAAGCATTTGATGAAGTCCAACACCCAGTTGTGATTTAAAAATAAAACTACAGAAAATTGGAATAGATGGTCTTTATCTCAATCTATAAAATCCATCTATGACAAACCAATAGCCAACATCATACTAATTGGGAAAAATAAGAAAGCTTTCACTCTAAAATCAGGAACAACACAAGGACTTCCATTATCATCACTCGTATTCAGTGTAGTTCTACAAATGTTGGCCAGAACAACTAGACAAGAGAAATTATAAAAGGAATAAAGATAGGAAAGGAATAAATTATCATCATTTGCAGATGACATGTCGTTCTACAGAGATGACCCGCAAAACTCCACCAAAGACTTCTAGATAAAAGAATCAAATTCAGCAGTATATCTGGATACAAAGTCATCACTGAAAAATCAACAGCATTCCCGTACACAAATGACAAACTCACTGAGGGAGAAATTAGGAAAATAGCATCTTTCAAAATAACTTACCAAAAAAAAAGAAAGAAAGAAAGAAAGAAAGAAAGAAAGAAAGAAAGAAAGAAAGAAAGAAAGAAAGAAAGACAGACAGACTTAGGAGTAAATCTAACAAAGTAAGTAAGAGATCTTTATGTTACAAACAATAGTACTCTGAAAAATGAGCTCAAAGACGATATCAGAAAATGTAAACACATTCCTTGCTCCCCGGTAAGAATAAGCAACATAGTGAAAACGGCAACGCTTCCAAAATTGTTATACAGATTTAGTGCAGTCCCAATCAAATACTACTGGAATACACCCCCCAGAGACCTAGAGAAATCACTCCTAAAATTCATTTGGAACCAGAAGAGACCGTACATAAGCAAAAACAATTCTTGAAAATAAAGGCAAGTCAGGGGCATCACAATCCCTGACTTGAAACTATACTACAAAACTACTATAATAAAATAGAATGTTACTGGCAAAAAAAACAGACCTGAGAATCAAGGCAACAGAGCAGAAGATACGAGAACAACTCCAAACAAAATCAGCCACCTTATCTTTGACTAAAAGGCCAAATACATTCACTGGAAGAAAGCATCTTTAATAAACGGTTCTGAAAAACTGACTTTCTACATGCCAAAGACTAAAGTTTGACTTATATCTATCAGTATGCATTAAAATTAAAGCAACGTTGATCACAGCTCAAAATATTGAACCAGAAACACAAAATCTGTTGGAAGATACAATAGGTAGAACTCTTTAAGATACAGGTGTAGGCAAAAGTGATATATGCACACCCCTGTTTATAGCAGCACACTTTATAATAGCTAAATTTTGGAAGCAACCTAAATGCAATCAGCTGATGAAAAGGACAAGGGAGATGTGGGCTTTTATATAATGGAATACTACTCAGCCACAAACATTTATAATTAAATGAATAGATCTTGAGACCATGCTCTTAAGGGAAATAAATCATCCAAATCTGCAAATATTACAGTCTCTCTGGTATGAGAAATTCAAAGTATAAATAAGTTTCTATATGTATAATATATATTTAAAATAGGAAGAAATTTTCCCTTTTTTTGAAGCAATTTTAATGAGAAGATGCAGGAACTGAAAGCAAAACCTTACCAATTGCAATCAGGTAGATTTCAATTATGAAGTAATAACCCTGTAAGTCTAAAAGTCTCACAGATAATTTTAAAATCATCTTTCAATGGGAGGGAAGGAAGCTAAGCTCCTCTTCTCCCCCCGTCCCCCTGCTCTGTGATCAACCAGCTGATTTAGAAGAACTGTATTGTTGGATTGACTTTGAAAGTCTAAAGTCAGGCAACTATTTAGAGGACAACAATATGCAATACAGTAACTATTGTAGATTTCTTACCATCTTACCACTTTTTCCTTTTGTTTCACTGCTGTTTTATTCCCTTTAAAATCAAATTTTAAAAAATCATCTTTATCAATTTGGATTATATAAAAAATAACGAATTTGACCTCCTTAGATGTTATGTTGACAGTTACACATATTACTACCTATTTGCAGTGAGGACATTTTTTAAGCTACTTCAAGTATTTTTCAAACAAAGCAAAACCAAAAAAAAAAAAAATACTTATATATATGACTAGTATTTGTTTTTCCAACACATCTAAGTATCTTCTTTGATCTCCAGAGTTTAACATAAAAATGAATAAGCACCACTTACTGTAGTTTTTTGGTTGTTGGTTTTGTTGTTTTTGTCATTTCATTTTTTATACTGGAAATCAAACTCACCATCTTGTGCTTACCAAGTAGATGTTATGCCACTGAGCTTTATCTCTAGCCCTACTGCAGTTTTTCATGTGAATTAATTGTAAGAAGGTAAAATCAGATGTTATATATTTAAGTAGAAGTTGGTAAGAAAATATATTATTGCCATAATCAATTTTACAAACAGTTTGTGGAAAAAACAAGAAAAGTTCACTCACTTATAGAAGTTCTTACAAGCTTGCTGTCCTTTTTATTTTATTTCTTGTGAAAATACAAGCTTTATAAACCCTCCTAGTCCTTGAGCCAAAAATTATTTTTAATTAATTTTGTGAAAATTAAAAGTTGATACTTTTCCTATTCCATTAAAATTAATGCCTAATGCTTTTATATTTTTTTTAATTTTGAAAGTAGTAAAGTACAACAGAACAAGACAGAATAAAGTCAGCTGAGACCGTGTAGTGAAACTGGTACAGAACTTCACAGCAGGTTACCAGGGTGACAGTAATAGCTATCACGTATATTTTGTTATCTTAGTAATAGTTGTTCTTTCAATCATGTATATCAAAATAAAATGAAGTACAGAACATTATCGAACTTATCAAAACAGGATAGTGAATAAAGCTGTACCATTAATCAGAATAAAGCAAAAAAGCAATAAAATTATTTGCCTTCAAAGAGATGGTAGAAGGAAATCCCCCTTATTTGCTATGGTCAAACTCCCAAGAGATGCTCAGATTTCTGGTTCCCATTGGCTAACGGGGAGACAGGGGATGGGGTTAGGGGAAGTGGGATGTCTGACTCTAGGCCGTGCACCAGTAGGTGCACTATTGCTTAGCAGGGAGACAAGCTGCTTGATTGTTTTCCCAGCGTCCTAAGTTCCAGCATGGTGCAGATCTCAGGAGACACTAGGGGTTCTCCCCCTGGAAGGGCTACAGTCTCAGAAGAAATTTTCAAAAGGAAAAGGACCTAAGGGGGTAAAGGGGAAAGGAAATAAGGGAAAAATGAGAAAGAGAAATAAAATGGAAACAGCTTTCTAATAAGAAGGATAAGAGGGGATGCAGGGAGGGCAGTAGAATGGGAAAAAAGAGGAATGAATGTATATCATGTACAGGAACAAATTGCTAATGATGAATAGTATCATTATGTATATCTAAATTATACCAATAAACTTAATTTTTAAAAATCAATAGGCATCAATACAATTGTAATGGAGTACCTCAATACTCCACTATCACAAATAGAACACTAGAAAAAAAAATCAGTAAAGTAATATCAATATTGAACCAAAACCTTGAACAAAGTGCCTTAAGAGATAGTCACTATGCATTTCACTTAACAACAAAATACACATATTTTCAGCAGCACATGGGACTTTCTCCAACATATACCATGTGCTAGCCAATAAAGAATACTTAAATATATGCAAAAAACTCAAAGTTAAACCAAGCATAAAACAAGGTGATAGTGTGATGAAACTGGAAATCAATGACAAACAAACCACTATAACTGTACACACAGATGGAAATTCAACAACTCCTGAATAAAGAATGAGTCATAGATAAAATTAAGGGAAAAGATCACACAATTTCTTTTTCTTTTTTCCCTTTTTTCTTTTTTTCTGTTTCCTTTTTCTTATTTTAAAGATAAAAAAGAAATAATAGAAAAATCAAAAACCAAACAAAACAGAAAAAAGCAACAAAAGCAAAATGACGACAACAAAGAATAGCTATACAGGTTTGAAACACAGGATGATAGAAATTTACCAGCGTTATACTGTCATATTGCATATTGTTATATTCAAAATAGTTGCTCAGTTACCAGATACAGGAATAAAACAAAACGGTAAAACTGAAGAAAACATTGAATAACTCACTAATAGTGATCAGAAAACAACACTATTTTTTCAGATCCATTTTATTGCAGAGAGAAAAATAAAACCAAATAAAAAAATAAAATTTCAAAACACAACAATCAAGAACAACAATGGAACACACACTGAGCATTGCCATCCCCAAATCATCACTCGTAACACAAGACATCTGCATTCAATCGTCCCAACAGCACCAGCACAAATGTTTCTCTTCAATAAACAATGAACTCAGAGCAATCATTAATATAACTACCCTAATCATGTTTACATACACACACACATATATTGTTTCTTTCACTCTAGTGAAGCAATGCAATGTTTGCACATGTCTGAATTCTTTTTTTTTTTCTTTTTTTTTTTTTTTTTTGTACCGGGAATCCAACTCAAGTCCTTGCCAAGCAGGCACTTATAGCACTGAGCTATATCCGCAGCCCATAAAGTACAAAATTTTTCACAAAACATTATTTCAAGTTTTTCTAATCCTAATTTTACAACATATCAAAGTAGCAATAATGTTAAATGGCTTCATGAATCAAAAATCTAATTATAGTTTTAAGCTTTTAATTAAAAAATGTATTGTGTCCAGCACATCATAAATGTATGAGTAATACATGCCAACAGGAAATGCTCATATGGAGTGAATACTATGTCTACATTCTACATTTATCAAAAGCGTGGAAAATTTTATCTAACATGTGTAACTTGCTACTCATGAGATTAATGGGGTTTATGTAACTTAGCAAACTGTTAACACAAATTAATGAAAGTGTTGTCTGTATATAAGTCTTTCCATTCTTTCTTATCTGAATTCTATAGGAAAAACTTGAATCATAGCAAAACACAGAGCAAGATCCCAAGAATGTAGTGCGCCTTTACAGCTCTCAGGAAAACCCAGGAGAGCAGACTGGAATAATGAACAAAAGGATGTATTTTCCTAGTACTCAGTTTTCACTGGTTCTCAAAACCTAATCTCTCTCTCCCTCCCTCTCTCTCTTCTTACTTTCTGTTGACAAAGAGTCTTGCTAAGTTACCACATTACCTGAGCTGGGCTCAAACTTGTGATCTTCCTGCCTCAGCTTCTCAGAGAGCTAGGATTACAGGCATGAACCACCACTCCCTAACTGTTTGGGAGTCATCCTGAACTGAATTCTGCCCAGGCTTTGCACAGCTCCTGCACTGTGTCAAGATTCCTATACCCTGGTGTACATCTCAGGTTCTGATTCTAGTCTCAAAATCCTTCGCCAATCACATCTGGGCTAAGAAAAGGCATCATTCACATCCTGTTTTTCCTTTTGTAAAAACAAGCAATTCTTCCCCTTTCTCGTCATGCTTCAGATCAGAGCTTATTAGCCACATCCTCAAATATTCTCATAATCCCCAAGTTAGACCCTGATGTAACTTATACTTCTAAGTCAAAAGCACATGCTATATGCAAAATTCAATCATCTTTTACCACTATCAGTTGAGAAATTTTTCTAATACTGAAATTATTTTAATTCCTTAAAACCCTAGATTGGACATGTGGCTGGTACCTCCAAAAAGAGATTAGCCTGCTATCCCAGAGCTCTGGAGGTTGAGGCTGGAGGATCGCCACATGTTCAAAGCCAGACATAGTGAATTCAAGGCCTGCCTGGACTACGTAGTAAGACTCTGTCTCAAAGAAAGGAGAAAGGAAGAAAGAAAGAAAGAAAGAAAGAAAGAAAGAAAGAAAGAAAGAAAGAAAGAAAGAAAGAAAGAGATTAGAATGTAAACTGAAATTCTGAACTAAAAAGAATTCTAGCTATACATTACGGTTTGGAGGCAGGGAGATAGTCCCCACCAAAGGATTCAGGTATCATTTCAATGTGCCTTCCTCATACCTCCAAAGCTGTGTTCTTAATGCACCATGCACAGGCATCCTGCATAGTACCACACCCCTGGGCTTTCGAAATTAACAAGAGTTTCCTATTACCCTATAAAGCATATGTTCAATTACTGAAGGACATCAAGGGCAACGGTTTGATTCAATTGTCTTTTCATAGAAAGTAGCTTAAGAAAATACTGAAATGACCTTTGTGTGAATATTCTACAAATTCTTATTATAGAAAAGTCACTAAGAAAATCCTAGAACCTGGGTTCTTACCTTATCATAAGAAGCAGAGGTGAGGTCATCATAGTCCTAGAGTCAGGAGTGAGCCTCAGCATCTCGCTTTGCCATCTCCTCCAACTCTGCCTGCAACTTGTCCCAGAAATTGACATCAGACTGTAAAGGAAGGAAGGCAATAGAGAGAGGAGCCTTCATGACCATCTTACACTGCCTTCTGGCCTCTGGGATGCATTCCCTGGGCACTTAAATTTCAGGGTGACAAGGAACCTTCTGAAGAACTTTTTCCAATACAGATTCTTAGATCCCACACTAAACTCTCAAACAGCAGTTAGGAATGATGCCCAGGAGACTGCATATTAAAAAGCACCAGCAGAATCCTTCCCAACTGTGACCCAGATGGCCAGGGACATTAAGAAACATTGTTCCCTGCCTTGCATGTTATGCACCTCCCTCCCCTGAGGAGCACTTGCTCACCGGGAGCCCACTCCTACTCTATCTGCTCTCACCTCTATGGCTGATTTGGCTCGCTGAAACTCCATATCAAGGGCAGATGTGTTTACTGGCCTTGTGAACCGGTCAGCCCAGGCATCTGAAGTACCCTGTGACAAAGAAAGAAAGTCAGCACCACCTCCATCAACCTTCTTCCCACTAACCCAGACTAAAGGCCCACTAAGCACCACCAGCCTGGACTCTGAGAACATTCTCAGATTCTCTGTCCCACCCACTCAGGCCCTGGGTGCTACCAAGACAAGCTAATAATAAAATCCCTTTCCCATGTGGAACCACAGAACACTGAGGCCCAGGGCCAGGGCACCAGCTGCCTGAAACAGCCTGGGAAGTGACAATGTCCTACCTGCTGCTGTATTAACTCTGCTGTTCACTGTTCTGCCTGAGCTCAGCTGGACCCTGCAACAAACTCCAGGGACACCTGGCCCTCGCCAATCTGCCACACGAATTTCAGGAACTGGGCACAGAGACACACATAGGCACCTTGGGAGAGGACTTCCAGGTGTGCATTCAATCGTCCCCAATAGGACCCTGCACTCGTCACCCCCCTGGGCCACCTCTAGCTGAAAACAACATAGGCCAAAAATATCAGAGAGCAAAAAAAGACAAGAGTTTCTGGCTCTAAAGATTTCAGAGGCACGAGGCACAAGAAAAGACAAACGGTTAGCTGGCAAGGAATTAGGGAAAGAATATTGGAAGGAAAAATCCAGAATCCTAAGTCTCTTTATCTAGGAAGAAAGGAACAGACCTACAATCTCGTCTCCTCTTTAAAGCAGAGTGAGAGAAGTAACCTTGGCTTCCAAGACCAGCTCTCCTGAGCACAGTAAGATGGGAGGTCGCTCACCTCAGAGTTGGCCGATTTGGGATCATCAACCTTGGCCTAAATACCCTGAAATACTTTTATTCACTTGAATGGTTTCACAGTCTTGATATGATTGATGCTATAATATACGAAGTTATACTCAATTATTTCAAGGAAAGAGACACTATGGTAACTACTATTATGTCAGGTTATCTGGTGATGAAACACTATGATGCTTAAGTTGTTCTGTTAAAACTGACTGATAAGGAAGAAGGTGTTCCTGAGAATAGTAACACTCTGGCATTTTCTTATTTCTTATGAACTCCTGAGAGAGACCAGCTGGTAAGCCTCATAGTATTTCACTTGACTTTAACATGGCTTTTACATAGAAATGTTCTGTAGAGAGGGCTGGGGATTCAGCGCAGTGGTATATTTGCCTGCTTGGCAAACACAAAGTCGTGAGTTTGATAACCACTACCAAAAAAAAAAAAAAAAAAAAAAAAAAAAGAAAAGAAAAGAAAAGGTTCTGTGGTACTTGTTGTAATTTATATACAAGCCATATCTAAAATGATCCAAATGAATAATTTACTATTTTGAACAATTTATTCTTATTCATGAAAATTTGCAATCAGTGTTTGTATATGTGCCTGTTTTAATTTTTTATTGGTTGGTTAGGTTTTATCACTTATCAGTCACGTAAACACACCTCAGATTACACTTTCTGCCATGTCTATTTTAACTTACTTTGTGCGAATTTAGGAGTGACAATGTTTTCTGTACCCGTCATTTAAACTGGTGACTTTGTTATATCCTCAGTTCAGTTCCCAGAGTTGCCAGACTGCTAGTCTACCGCGTGGCAGCCTCGAGAGGCCTCAGGGACCCGAGCTGCGGCACCTGCGCCTCCAATCCTCAGAGAACAAAGTACCACCCGCCCTGGCCCTCCCACCCCGGAGCAGCTACAGCCAGGCGGGAGGCGGCAGCGCTGCTGCGTGGCTGGGCGGCCTCCTGCCTGGAGGCTGCAGACCTCAGCATCCTCCACCTGCTCTTCTCGGGCCTCCTGCGCGGCCCGGTGCGCGCCACTAGGGGGCGCATGCAGCGCCTGGGGAATCAGTAATGGGGGGTTCACGGGGCGGCTGACAGAACAGATTCATCCACCGAGGATGTTTACGAAAGAGGGGGTGTCTGACATGAGTGAGAACAATCAGTCTTGACAACAGCAACAGAAATGAAATCTAGAAATGTAACACTGAAAAATACAACCAGAGCCCAAATAGTAAACGCAGTGTAACAGCTTACATTGCTTGAAAACAAGCAAAACCAAAGGACACAATATTTACGTATTCGTATCTATTATTTTGGAAGACAAGATCCATAGAAATATGTCATGCAGGAGAGGGGGGCAAATAGGTGGAAGAGAAGACGAAATATAACTAGAAAAGAATAGTTATGAAATTCGTTTTCTGATGAGGGATAAGTTTAAGCATGCCCAGTATGTGAAACTTAATATGATGCATACATGTCCCAGACACTTTTGTCTAACCAAGTGTTATATTAAAAAGTAAGTTTAATGCATTTTAAAAAGTAAACAAGTTAATCAAAACTATCGGTAATACACAAAAAGAAGGCAATACTACTTGGGGACATATAGCTGTCGTACTATTCTCTTACTAAGTTGAAATATTAGCAATGCATTAAAAATAAGCATTCATTTAAGAATTAGGAAGTTGAATACTGTGATTCAGTCTCAACAGAATAAAAGTCTTCAGTTATCAGCAAAAATACCACCTGCACTATAATTTTGATAGAAATTTAATAATGTAGAAAAGTGAAATTTTTAGTGTAATTTTAATGTAGTGAAATTTTTAGAACAATGAACATTTGTGTGTAAGAAATTATTCTGTAATTATTTAAAAGGATATTAATTAAAATATACAACCTAACCAAATAAGTGGAGTAATCACTCATACATCTTACTAAAATCTGTTTGTTTTATCAAGATAATAGTACCCTGCACACAAAAAACCCATGTCATAAGTGAATATATGATGAAATAAAAATATTAAAGAATTATGTAGTTAACAGCCAATATGTACAGTG
The DNA here is from genome assembly GCF_034190915.1 of Cavia porcellus. Taxonomy (NCBI): domain Eukaryota; kingdom Metazoa; phylum Chordata; class Mammalia; order Rodentia; family Caviidae; genus Cavia; species Cavia porcellus. The sequence continues at coordinate 30,160,609 of NW_026947510.1, read as the reverse complement.
TAAGGAGTTTCCTTAAAATACTATAAAACTGAATTTAAATATACTACACATTGCTTTTTTAAAGTCTTAATTTTTTCCTGAGTTTAATATATATTTACATATTTTAATACTTTATTATTATATATTTGAATAACAATTTAATATAAAAATAATTAATATTGTACATATTATAATTTAATAATTTCAAGCTATACCAAATTATAAACAAAGACAACATGAACCAAAGTCTCTGCCTTATGTATCTTGCAAATTTTATCAACATCCTTTTCTAGCTTCAAAATTACAAAGAGTATTTAAAACTATAGTGTGTATAAGTTGTTTAAAATTATTTGCTGTAAAATCTACATGCCATTAATCTCCTGCAAAATAGTTCCCGTCGCTTCAAGATTCATTCCATAGTTTTTGCCACTTTGTGGAGCAGCTCTGGAAGCACTCTTCCTTGTCTTTCCCAAGACTCAAAATCACCATGAAAGATAAATGTTTTGAAGTGATTTAGGACGGTTAGGGAGGCAGGACAGCTCCAGAGCTGCTTCAGAAAGTGGTAGAAACGTGGAAGAAGTGCGCTGGAGGACAGCAAAGCCATTTGGAAGGAGACACGTAACAATGGGCCTCACTGTAGTAAATTTTTAATTTAAGTATTTGCCACTTTATCATACTTCATAACATGTCCTTTTTAAAGATACATTTCACATTTGAAAATGATTTTTATCTGAAGGAACAACCCTTATAGAAAAACAAAAATGCACCTTTATTTACAGGATAGAAGTACTAGATTCCAAAATTATTGTGACATGTTATAGGTATACTGGGTACCAAATAGGGCAAAGGTGGCATGGAGATTGTTACCCCAAAAGGAATCCTTCCTCAGAATTCACTAAATCGGCCAGGGGAAAACAGGAATTCAGAGGCAGCATGGAAGTTAACACAGTGCAGAAAGGATTCTGGTGATAGCAGCGTCTTCCAAAATCTGTGGAAATCAAAATCAAACCACAAGAATAAATACCTTCAATGCTGCATGGTATTTGTGATTTAAACACATAATAGAATGGACGCAGTAGAAAGGATCATCTCTTACTTGTCAAAGAAAACACACCCAATGTCATCCCAAGAGAGCAGCGCAAGATGAGAACATGCCAGAGAAAATTACCAAGCAGCACTGTGGATGCTATTTTAACAAATGACACTGAACCTTATCCTTTCGTGTTCTAGGGTATTTTGAGGTTGTTTGGGGAGGTCTGGTTAACATTTATAAGTAGTACTGTTACTCCTCAATTTTTTGGTCACCTTCTCACTCGTTTTATTAGTGTTTTGCCCTCAACCTTATTATCCCACACTGATTATTCATTCACTTCAGGACATGAGCTGTGAGCTGTGGACCAGACCTGGCCCCTTGCTGCGGGAACAGAGGGCTAAATGCTCTTCCCTGCACCCTACTGAGGCTTGTGGCTGAAATCCACCAGCAAATGAGTACTTCCCTTTGCTGTAACACTAGATGCTGACTGAGCTCCTGATTCTTTACCACAGCTACCATTTTCTGTGGTCTGGGTATTTTATCTGCACAATCTTGCTAGTGTCCCCACGTTCCCCTCCTTGCCAGTGATCTCCTCTGCAGCCAGGAAACCTCTTGCTGCATGTGTGAGGAAACAATGAGCTGAGATAGGCAAAAGCAACACACCCACCAGGGGAGAGAATTCATTCACAGAGTAATCTGGAGACATGACTGAATTTAATTAGAGCATGATGGCAAAATCCACATTTTAGAAAGATAAATTTAAGAATCTCAACTGGTAGGAATTTCTGTGGATAATTCCCTGGCAAAGATTTTATAGAGAGCTGCAGGGGTAAATATGTGAGGGAGTGTTTGAAAATAATATTTATTATCATGTTTACTCAAAAATCTGTGAATTTCTAGAGATCAATTATGAGTAATATTTTTATTGATATCTCATAGGAAACATGAAGTAAGAGTTAAACTGAGTAGACCTAACATCAGACAATGAAAGCAAAAGTCTGCTTTGTCAGTGCCAGAGGAGGAGTGCGGTACCCTGAGCAGGCCTGCCCTCAACAGGATGGGGTTACCTAGGTGAGGAGCTTATTTTTTTTTTCAGGTTATGCTTTGAAACTAAAACTGATTCCAGAATCTTCTTTAAGAACAAGTAAAAATCATCAGACATAGGGGCACACAACTGTAATCACAGCATTCAGAAGGTCGAGGCAGAAGGATCACTAAGAGTTCAAGGCCAGCCTGGGCTACAAAGTGAGTTCAAGGCCAGCCTGAACTGCATAGTGAGACCCTATCTCAAGAAGACAGAAAAGAGTTAACCCAATATTTTCTTTATGACTATTGTTATTTATATCATTATTATAATATTTAATGAGTAGATTTTATACCATATTAGTATTATAATAAAACAGACATTATTGGGGTAACTATCGTTCATCATAACCATTGTTCTGAGAAAAATCACCTAAACCATAAGAAATAATGTGGAATAGACAATAAGTCCCCCAAGTTCTGTTTTTTTCCATCACCATGCAAAACAGCTACACAGTTGGTCTTTTCTCTCTTGTTATCTCATTTCTAATGATAGCAGTACGTAGTCCCATCAAACTTCCTGGGTGTGATTATCCTAAGAGGAGCCCTTTGACCTGCCCAGCTTCCCCAGAAAACCCCTGCTGCCTTCTGGCTAGAACATGAACCATGAGCTGTAAGGAGACTCGTTAGAAAGTTCTGACACCAACACATGAAAGAAGCAGTGAACCTCAGCAAGAAGAGCAGGGAAAGAGACCAGTAGAGGGAAACCATCAAAGCATGACGGCCAGAACCAGGGACTCTTTACGTAGCTCATGTAATCTTGCTAGTTCAAGGCTGTGTCTTTGCTTGTTCCCTTTCTTATTAAATACTGGCCAGGAGTACATTAAGGTTAAACACAACTCTCCTTCATGAAACACCCAAGAATTATGAAGGACTGTAACTGCGTTCCCAGATGCCCAAAGTCAGAAGCTTTTCAAAGAAAAAAGGGAGAACTATGTGTCAAAAGTTGGAGATGAAGTCACTTCCTGAGATGTTCAAAACTCAGTATCTCCAAAAACATGTTCGTGCTGGTGGAATCAATGGCAAACTTGCAAGCAAATGCTTGTACCCTGATCCATCAAAGTGAAAACTAAAGATAATAAAAAATAATAGCCTAGTTATTTCTATTTTTATCATGTGAAAGATTTTATTTTTTGACTTTACTTTTATTAGTACATATGTCATACATATTGATCACATTCATAAGAAATTTGCACCTGTATGTATCCTAATTCTTTTTCTCCCATTCCCCTCTCATGCTACAACTCCTCCCCCTTCCCTAAGTTTGTTTCATGTTTTTCCTTCCATTCTCTTTTTATTCCTTTTCTCCTCCTTTCCCTTCTCATTTGAACACTTTCTCTCTACTTCCCAGTATCGGTTGTCTATTTTCGTCCTTATTTATGCTTTGATTTCTCACACAAGAGAAACAGTGCAATACAGAAACATACCTGATATATTTAACTTAAAAATATGGTCTCAAGGTGCATCCATTATTCAAAAAAGGTCTCTAGTTTGTCTTTCTTTCTGGCAGAGTAGTCCTACATAAACCAGTGTGGAGTTTCTTCAAAAAACTAAAACTACAAGTTCTATTTGACCCAGTTATTACCCTTCTTGATATCTTCCTGAAAGAGTTAAAAAGCATCATATCACAATGATATATGCATGCTCGTTTTTATAGCAGCACAACTTGTAACAGTGAAGCCTTAGAAACACCCAGATGCCAATCAATAAATAATGGATAAAGAAAATGTGTCTTTTATATACAATGGAGTTATTTCTATTCTTTAACAGAACACATACCTCCACAAGACAGTTTGCTTTCTATTTCAAGCTTCTCCCATTTCCAGGACCTGAACTTATTACACCCTCAGATATTTGGTAGCAGATTCTAAAGCTGAATCCGTTTCTTACTTTTGTATAATATGTACAATGATGATAGTTCTTCTTCAAGGTCTTTCATGGGCTATGATCAGGTTGAAAAGAAGGCTGTGTTTTCATCTGAAATCTTGACTGAGGAAGAATCTGCTTCCATGGCTACAACATCCAACAAATGGTACCAGCCCCATCAAAAACTGAGGAAGAATCTGCTTCCATGGCTACAACATCCAACAAATGGTACCAGCCCCATCAAATTTCACAGACTGAAACTCTAACCACCTATTCGACTCTGGTCATAAGACTGTTATGAAGGTAAAAGAATAAGTGACATTGTAAGAGTGAAACCTGTGTTTAGAAAAGATGGTGGATAGAGAACAGCAGCTACAGAGGCTCTCTGTAATAGCCAACTTATATTCCAAAAATAATACAGTGTGGGGAGTCCCAAACAGAGGGAGATACACATCCCAACCCAGGAAAAAACTAAGCTGAGAGAGGCCAATTAAAAATACAGTCCCAGTGCTATGACTGGAACAGCTAAAGTCTCAGTGCCACCACTTGAACCTGAGGCTTAAAGACCCTGCTGCTGCCACACCTGAATGGGCACAGCCAGGATATCCCACTAGTTTCAACTCACTGGAGACGTGAATGCTCTGAGAGTAGGAATCATCAAATCGAATTGAGAGAAGACTTGGTGGGGAATGCTGCATCGACCTGCAGTGATTGAGAGGAATAAAGATCCTTCCGTAGACAAAGAGGCTCCAACAGACCACATTCTGGGACTGGGCAGATTGGCCAGAACAAGGTACTGCAGTGACTTCATTCATATATTCCCTTCTCAACTGGGATTGGTGGGGAGCTCTTGATCTGGGTGATGCCACGGACTGAGGCCCCAGTAGGCTAGCCTTCACGAAGTCCCTACACCAGACAGTGTACCCTAGCACAGTGAAGCCTTCAGTAGGTTGACCTGGAGGGGTGGGACAACCATACGCTGCCCAGGCCTGTACCTCCCAGTACACTGCAATAGGCTGGAACACTTAGGAAGCACGCTTCACCCAAACTGAAACTGACAAAAAAAGAACCTGGACTTCCTATATACGCCTATATGGAAGGAACAAAAATATGACAAGAGGAGGTCACAAGAAAGGATCCTCAGCAGCCAATCCTGAGAACACTAATCCAGGAAAGGTAAATACAAAGGAGAATGAGGACAGAAAACATGCAATATCAGGCATGGCACCAATAGACATAAAGCGATATTTTTGGGACCCCAGAGATGAGTTCAAAAGTGAAGTATTTAACCAAGTAAAGCAATAAATAGAATAACTAAAGAAATGTTAAGCACCTCCCAAGAAAAAAACAGATAGTATAATGGATGATCAAAAAAAGAGGAAGAATTTTTAGAAGGGGAAAATAGAGAAAACATAGAATACATGAAGCAGGTTCAAAGAGATTACCAGGAAACTAAAATCCCTGTTGAAAGCTTGCATAACGGCTTGAAAGATATTAAGGATAGATTATCCAAACTGGAGGACAGGTTTGTAATGTGGGAACATGAAAAGGAAAACTTTTTAAAAATAACAAGGAAACAAGCATTAGCAATACAACATGACAAGAGGATCCATAACATAAGAATAAAGAATGTAAATGAAGAAGCAAGGGTACAAACAAAGGAACTGAAAAGGCTATTCACAGAAATAATTAAGGAAAACTTCTCAAACATAGGAAAAGGAAAAGATGCTCAGATGTATGAGGCATACGGAACTCCAGCCACCTACAATCAAAACACAACTACACTCTGGCATATATAATCAAGATTCCAGAAATCCAATATAAGAACAGAATATTAAAAGCTGTCAGAGACAAGAAACAGATCACTTACAAGAGAAAACCCATCAGAATTACAACAGACTTCTTGGCACAAACCATAAAGTCCAGAAGAGTGTGGGGTGAAATAATCCAAGCTTTGAAAGACAATAACCTCCAGCAAACATTGATATATCCTGCACAAGTGTCCCTAGAAATTAATGGAAAAACAAGGTGCATCCAAGATAAAGCAGAACTTGGGGAATTCACAACCACCAAATGCAACTCTACAGAGAGTACTGCAGGACATTCTACAGAGAAAGCAAAGCACAGGGATTTCAGAAACAGTGGCAGAGAGGCCCCAACAAATGGGACAAAAAGCAAAATGAAGAAGACAAACAAACAACTAATGAGGGAAAAAAGCACAACAGAAATGAGGCAGAGAAGCTTGGATATAATTTCTGATATAGATGGCATAGATACACTAACTTAAGGGATAAAAGAGAGAATCACAGGCGGAGTGGATCAAGAGGAAGGGTCCAATGAGAGGCTCATTATAGGAATTATAATTAGGCTGAAGAAGGTTATATGGACCAAAATCAAATATGAGAAAACAGAACTCGATGTGATAGGGAATCAGACAGAAATAGGGGGAAATGGACCAGTATTTATGGGTAGGTTGAACAGACAGGCTTTAATAAATGAAGGAATATAACTAGAAATCCATTCCAGGAGTGAGAAAGTTTGCAAACACTTAGATAAATAGCAGATTCCCCCCCCCCTAATATAAAACTGTAAGTGATGGGGAGACACAAAAATACACAGTTCATCCTGGGGGAGTAAAAGGGCAGGAATAGTGTTTAAAATAATAGCAGAATATATAGCTAATAGTGTATCAGGAATCAAAACCCTTAGGAAGGGTTTTCAGAATAGTACTCGCACTACTCTGCTTGGATGTAACTTGTTCTGTCCTAGTTTGTATACAAGCCCTGGATCAGAGGGCACAGATAGCTGCCCCAAAGATACCACATCAGAGCACAGTGGTCATCTTTAATTTCCTATTAATTCAATCAGGATTATGACTTATACTGTTGTATCATGACTGATCGTAGTTAAATCTGACTTTTTTGATTGCTGTTTATCATTGACAGATTTTATTCAAAACTGTTAGGTTGCTGGTATCAACTTGAAGAGTATAGACAACTATACTGAAAATGACAATGATTCACTGCAATATCCATTATGACTTGATTACTACCCGTTTTTGTAGCTCTACATTATCTACAATGTTGTATTTCTATTAATTCTGCTAGGTACTGATATATTCAATTATACTTTATCTGATGATAAAACCAATTCTGTTGATGATAACAAGAAACAGCACAGTGACCATGGTAGATCTCCTTTTACAGCAGTTTTATATGTCTTTGTAGTTTTGTGTGTCCTTAGGAATTGTTTAGTTCTGTCTTCCTTTGTTCTGTTTCTCCCTCTAATATGGAAAGGTTACAAATAGACATTAAGACTCATGCCTGCATAAAACCTATAAACAGTTTGTGAGAACTGATCTTATGACACATGATGAAATGAACAAATACTTTGAAGGAAAGAAAGGGGCACTGCAGTACCCAGTGCTGACTCTGGAGTATCATGATGTGAAATCTAGCAATATTGTTAATCTTTGTTCAGAAGAATTCTAATCTAATATGTTTAGTTAGGACTTAACATAAATGAAGATATGGGTAAATGCGTACAGGTCTAAGTGTATAGGAATGAGAGCAATATTACTTAGTATTTGTTGGATAGTTGAACAGAACTGTCTGCAGTATCCCTGGTTGAATTCCCATTTATATGTTCCTCTTTTGTGTCTCAAACAACTATTTGTGGGGGACAATATGTATGCATCAACTAGTGATTTATTACTGTTTATTCCTTTTCATTGAAAGGATGTACTATTTCTGTCTGTTTTCTATTTTGCCATTCTTTAAATAAAAAAAAAATTGGGAAACCTAACATAGGACAGATGTTGAATAGCTCAGTTTTCTACGGAATTAATTCTTAAATGGCAAGTATATATTCATATTGATTATGTACAATATGATATTCTGAAATATGTGTGTATTTGCAATGGCTAGATCAAATTAATTAAATTAGCATGCATTACCTCACATAGTTCTGTTTTTCATGATGCAAACACAATTACTTTTTTTAAGAGACCTTATTAATAACTCACTCCCCAGTTTAAAAGGCCTGACACAGACATGTCAAAAGTTTCCAAACTGGAAAGGAGTTTACAGAATTACTAACTTCTATTAGTAATTTTTAATAATACAATAGATTGTTATAACATACAGTAACCATGTTATATAATAGATCTCTCTAACACATACCTCTTATCTGACTGTAATTTTGTGTATCTTACCAGTCTCCCTGGTATCCCCTCCAACCCTTACCAAATAACATCCTACTCTTGCGTATGAGTCTACTACATTTATATTCCCCAGGTCAGTGAGATCATGTGTCACCTGAATTTCAGTGCTAGGCTTCTTTCTTTTAATACTAATCTTACTCAGTATCACCCACATTGTTGAAGATAATACGGCCTTTGTATAAAGCCCCAATAATATATATGTCCTTACATACTAGTAACTATACCT